>NC_137834.1:37004330-37604330 GCF_948465745.1 Chenopodium album | reverse complement strand
CCATAATGTAAGCCAAAAATGACTTAGGAATTTTGGATCACGATCACTCACCATGGACTTAGGTACACCATGTAAGCGCACAACCTCGTTAAAAAACAAGTTAGCAACACGAGTAGCATCATAAGTTGTATGACAAGAAATAAAATGAGCCATTTTAGAAAAACGGTCCACAACAACCATAATGGAATCTTTCTTTCGTTGGGTCATAGGAAGTCCCACAACGAAATCAAGACTAACATCTTCCCATGGAGCTTGCGGAATAGGTAAGGGCAAAAGATAGCCTTGTGGAAGACTATGACTCTTGGCCTTTTGACAAACCACGCATCTTTTCACAATAAACTCCACATCACGAACCAATCTAGGCCAATGAAAGTACTCTTGCACAAGAAGAGTAGTCTTCTCTATGCCAAAGTGTCCCGCCATTCCTCCTTCATGAAACTCTTTGATAAGAGATTCTCTTAGGCTTGATCTTGGAACGCACAACCTGATTCCTTTGAACAAATAGCCATCTAAAATGTAATAATCTTTGTAAGCATGATTAGAACATTTTAGAAATGAATCACCAAAGTCATGATCATTTTTGTAACTTGCTTTCACATCTTCAACACTAATTACTTTTGCCTTGAAAGAATTCAAGAGTGTGTATCTCCTTGAAAGGGCATCAGCTCCTTTGTTCATGGCGCCTCTCCTATGCTTGATCACAAAATGAAAAGCTTGCAAATACTCCACCCATTTGGCATGGCGTGGTTGGAGTTTTTGTTGGCTTTGAAGATATTTGAGAGCTTCATGATCTGAATGAAGGATGAACTCCTTGGAAATGAGGTAATGTCTCCAATGGTCCAAAGCACGAACAAGAGCAAAGAACTCCTTATCATAGGTGCTATACTTCCGTTGTGCTTCATTGAGTTTTTCACTAAAGTAGGCAAGGGGACGCCCAACTTGTGACAAAACAGCACCAATACCAACTCCACTAGCATCACATTCTACTTCAAAAACTTCATCAAAGTTAGGTAAAGAAAGAATAGGTGCACTAGTAAGTTGATGTTTTACCTCATCAAAGGCCTTTTGAGCCTTATCATTCCAAACTAACTTCTGATTTTTAGTTAGCTCGGTGATAGGTGCCATGAGAGTACTAAAATTTCGCACAAATCTCCTATAGAAAGAAGCAAGTCCATGAAAACTACGAACTTGTTGAATTGTTTGTGGCGTGGGCCACTCACGAATTGCAGCAACTTTCTTTTCATCAACTTCTATGCCTTGAGAGGAAACTTTGAAACCAAGAAAAATAACTTGGGAAGTGAAAAAATGACACTTCTCTAAGTTACCATATAGTTGCTCACGAGCAAGGGCTTCAAAAACCTGTTGCAAATGCATAGCATGCTCTTCTTCTTCCCTACTATACACCAAAATATCATCAAAATAGACTACAACAAATTTACCCATGAAAGGTTGCATAACCTGATTCATAAGGCGCATAAATGTAGATGGTGCATTAGACAAACCAAATGGCATCACAAGCCACTCATAGAGGCCCTCCTTTGTCTTGAAAGCGGTCTTCCATTCATCTCCTTCGAAAATTCGAATTTGATGATAGCCACTTCTCAAATCAATTTTAGAGAACACTTTAGAACCATGCAAATCATCAAGTAAATCATTCAACCTTGGAATAGGAAACCGGTACTTGATAGTGATCTTGTTGATTGATCTACTATCAACACACATGCGCCACTCTCCATTCTTCTTAGGCACAATCAAGGTAGGACAAGCACATGGACTAAGAGACTTACGAATAAGACCCTTTGACAACAATTCCTCCACTTGTCTTCTAATTTCCTCGGTTTCTTTGGGATTGGTTCTATAGGCTGGTTTGTTTGGGAGCATGGATCCGGGCACAAGATCAATCTTGTGTTGGATGTCACGCTTTGGGGGTAATCCGTGAGGGATATCTTTGGGGAAAACATGGGAATAGGTTTGGAGAAGAGAGGTGAGGAGTGGGTGGTTTTCTTCTTTGGACGGTTGAGAGGGGGTATCAAGTTGGCTCAAAATGAAGTGTTTGTGAGCCCTATACTCACGAAATTCAGATTTTATGAGAGTGGTGAGGGAAGTGGGAGGCGTGGATATGGGGTGGTCATTTTTGAGGATTAAAGGGGTTAGGACAATTTTCTTTCCATCCTTGGAAAAGGAGTAGGTGTTTTTGTAACCATCATGCATCACACGTCTATCAAATAACCAAGGTCTACCAAGTAAAACATGACATGCATCCATAGGTACAACATCACACCATAATTTTTCCTCATAAGTTTTACCAATGCTAAATGATAACAAGACTTGTTGTGTGACATGAATCCCTTTACTATGACTTAACCATTGAATTTTATATGGTGTAGGATGAGGGATAGTTTTCATTTTCAGCTTGTCTATCATTACTTGTGAAGCTACATTGGTACAACTACCTCCATCAATAATCAAAGTGCATACCTTTCCACCAATGGTGCAACGAGTGTGAAAGATTGCCTCACGTTGCAAGCTCCCTTCTTGGTCCAACAAATTGCTTAGTGTGCGTCGAACTACCAAGCATTCTCCTTCATCCGGACCTAGGCACGCATACTCATCATTCTCTTCAAGATTGCTGTCCTCTTCAACCTCTAATTCGTTCTCCTCTTCATACTCTACCAAAGTAACAATTTTTTTATTTGGACAATCACTAGCCATATGTCCAAGGCCTTGACACCTAAAGCATCTTCTTGGGGCTGGTTTTGGGTTGGAATTTTGGGTGTTTTGTGAAGGTGGTTTAGAAGTAGGCTGATTGGATGTGGGTTTGAAAGGTGGGAAATTGGATGTTTGCTTTCTTTGGGGAAATGAGGTTTGAGATGCAAAACGTGATGATTCACTTTTGCCTCTTGCTTTTTGTTGCTGCTCAATCTTATGTGCTAAGATAATGAGCTCTTCAAGGGTGGTGTAAGGGTGTAGTTCGGCCACATTGGCTATTTTTGGGTCAAGTCCACCTAGGAACCGAACCAAAGTTTGAGGCTCATCTTCCTCTACTCCACACTTCATAACAAATCCTTCAAACTCTCTAGCATACTCCTCTACAGATTTCGTACCTTGCTTAAGGGTATGGAATTTTGAAAAGTTTTCTTGCACATAGTATGTGGGAAGAAACTTTTTAGAACCAAACTTTGACCATGAGTCTCGGGATCAATTTCGTCAATATGACCCTCCTCTTCTTCAAAGTTTTCCTCTTCGTTCTTTTCTTCATAGTCACTACCCTGCTCACACTTAGCTTGTTCTTGTTCCCACTCTTGAGCAGTCATTACTCTTTTTGATGGACAATTAGTTGCAACGTGACCAACACTACCACACTTGAAGCACTTCCTATCTTCAACAAGCTTTTTAGGAGCTTCAAATTTTGATTTAGTCTCCTTGTAGTTCGAACTAGAACCACTTTTCTCCAAGCTGTTCTTCTCAAAAGGTTTAGTGAAACCCTTTACAAAGGACTTAGTGTACGTCCCTTTCTTCCCCTTTATCTGTTTTTCAACTTTCAAAGCTACCTTGCAAACATCCTCAAAGGACCAATATTGTTGCAATTCAACTTTTTCAGCAATATTATCATTCAACCCCGAAATAAATCTAGCAATCTTATGCTCAACAATCTCTTCTAAGCCACATAGCATGCATAACTTTTCAAATTCACCAATATAATTCTCAACAGTCATAGAATTTTGTTTAAAAAGTTGCATCTTAAGATAAACATCTTGAATATAATCACTAGGTACGAACCTTTTTTTCATGTGCTTCTTGAGTTGTTCCCAAGTTGAGATTCTTGCACGCCCCTCCTTATGCCTCTTCTTCTTTAGATTATCATACCAAAGACTAGCATAACCGGTCAGTTTCAATTCAGCCAATTTGCATCTTTTCCTTTCATCATACTCCTTGTAATCAAATAGTGTCTCGGCCCTTCTAATACACTCAAGGTATTTTTCAGGTTCATTCATACTCCCATTGAATTCGGGAAGATCTAATCTAAGGTTCCTATCATCATCCTTTGGTCGATCTTTCCTCCTAGGCCTTGGTGATTCATCACTTGAGGAATAATTATTTCGTGGCCTCCTTGGGTTCCTCCTTGGTTGTTCTTCCTCACTTGAACCAGAATTAGGGTTAGAATTCCCTTTCCTTGAAGAATCTCCAGCAAGAGTATCAAGCCTTTTTAATATCTCATCCATCCTTGCTGCCAACTCGTCAATTCGCCTGTCTCTTCTAAGATTTTGAGCTTGTTCTAAGGTTAATCCCCTTGGAACTTGTGGAACCTCCTCGTCACTCATGATTCCTACACAAACCAAGTCAGTTTATGCAAAAATCTTGATTAAAAGATCGAATCTTGAAGGAAAACTAGGCAACACAAAAACCGGACTCCCATCCGCAAATCAGTGAACAAACACCAAAAGTTTGAGGCTGTGTAGAACGCGTTACTCAACTAAAAATTATGAAATTTTATATGGTGATAGCTGGACGTTTTTAGAGTTCAATGCAAAAAGAATTACGTAAAAATTCCCAGCTAATTGTTCCCAGTTTAATTTTTTCCGAAGTTGCGCAAACCTGCTCTGATACCAAAGATGATGTGAATTATTGATCCGAAAATCAACAAAACACAAGGGATATGTTTAAGTCTAATTCTATACAGGAAATCCACCAAGAATTAAACAAAAACTAAGATTAATCAATTAAGAATCCACCTAATTAATCAATCCAAACGAATGTTTTAACTAAAACAAGCAAAACAGCAATTGATCGCAATCAACCAAAACTCAAGTATGCAACTTAAGAAATAAATCTGAATATTAATCTATGTATATTTATTTGTGTGTTTACAGCCCTATTTATAAGACTTAGTTTACCTAGGAAGATTAGGACAAGTCCCTAATTCAATCCTAATTAAACTAGAATTCTAACTTGCTTGAAGAGCAAGCACCTTGGCGCACAAGCATACACCAAACTGATTTATTTTGCTAACTAACTGATTTTTAAAGCAACTAAATAAATAAATAAAAATTAAAGAATTAAATAAAGATTAAAGATCCTAATGCTTGAACCAAGAAAAACCCTTTCAAGTGAAAGGTAAAAACTTGTAAGCAAAATCTAAGTAAAGAAAATTCAAGAAAGTTCAAGAAAGTGAACTAGACTCCAAGAAAAGCCACTAAGCAAACCGTGGCTTTGCTTTGATATCCAAGAAAGTGTCCATGCAATGCTTGGCTTGAATCAATGTTTAGGGACAAGTTATCTTGATGCATGATAAGCAAATCTTCGAAGTTCTCCATGCTTAGACTTGCATCATCTAGTGGAACTCCCAGTGATGGAATCCTGGGGGAAGCGGATGAAGAATATCAACCCGGGCCTTCTGGACAGGCGCCGGAAGAGAGTCTAGGGGAGGACCCCGCTGGCACCAGTCGGCGGTCCCCTAGCTCTGATGAGAGCTCTGGTGACGAGTCGGCCTTGTCATCTTCTTCAGAGAATGCCTCCGTAACTTCAAAGGAGGCTAGATCAAATATAGATTCTGCCAGAGAGTCTCTGGCAGTGGATAGGGGGGAAAGCTGGGCCAACCCGAGCGCTTCCAGGCGCTTGGAGAGAGCCCCCTACTATCAGCATGTTCCGCCAGGCAGGCGGAGCGCCATGGCATCCGGCCTTGCCAATTTTAGGCGCAAGGTCGTCCTAGGCTATGGCTACACTTTGTCGGTCCCTAACGAGGGCGACACCATAACCTGGCCGAGTCTGGCCAGCTATCAGGACAAAGCATTCGGCTGCTATGAAGCGGCCTTCCAGGCTGGCCTCCACTTCCCTCTTCATCCGGCCGTGGAGAGGATCTTGGACGGATACCAACTGGGTATCTAACAACTTGTACCCAACTCCTGGATCAATATTCTGGGGTACGTTGCCGCCTGTGAGATGCTGCAGGTGGAGGCGAGCTTTGAAGCGTTTGCCCACATACACTATCTGAGCAGGGCGCCTGCTAGGGGCGGTGAGGGCTGGTACACCTTGACCACTTGCAAGGGGTACATGATGGCTGTTGGCAAAGAGAACAAGTGGAAAGACTGGAGGACTAAGTTTTATATAGTCAAGTCTGCCGACAGCCGCCTGAACCAAAAGTATAACAGGTGGAATAAGGATCCACCTCTCCTAGCAGGCAGGAGCGCATTGCCGCCTATTCCCAGGCGGGCAAAGGAGTAGATCATGGACGCGGGGTTTTTTACCGTGTCCGTGTGGACGAATGATGAGGGGGACAAGGAGGTCACCCCTCAATGCTATCTCCCTTTGTACAAGTGGTTTGAAGAAGGAACATTCTTAGCCGCCTGTGGGCTAAGTTCTGAAATGCCGAGAGGTAGTCGGCCGTCTGTTTTATATGCAATTTACTTTTGCTTTTCAGTACTTGTTTAATGATGCTAATACTTGTTCATTTTTGCAGATAAAGCAATGGAGAAGCTCTCTGCCACAAGGAAGCCGGCTGTATCTGCTGCTCGATACAGGTCGAATGTCCTAAACAGGGCAGAAGCAACCACTCACACCAAAGTGGATGAGCAGAGAACTGGCGGCACCTCCAAGGTAGGAAATTGTTATACTTTCATTCTTGGCCAATATTTAACTTGCCCGAATGATTTCTAACTTGCGTTTGTCTTGTATTGATGTAGGGTGCGCCTTCCAAATCTCCTTCAAAACCATCCGACCCTAAAATCCAAAAGACTAGGGCGGGTGACGTGAGCGCATCCGGCAAGGGCGGCCGGAAGCACGTTGCTCATAAGCCCAAGAAGGGCCCAGACGCCTCTTCTCTCGAAGCTGAAAAGGAGATCAGCAAACCTGGTTTTAACCATTCGGCTATTTTTGCAGGCCATGCTGCGCGTCCAAGGGCTCAGGCAACCCCTCAAGGAGAAATCCAAAAAGGTAACAGTCGCTAAAGCTCTGGCCGAGTCCGCCTTGGATCGAGCTCAATTTGATATTGCTCAGAATGAGTATCTGACGATTGATATGATGTATTTGCAGGCGGAAGCCAACATGCAGGTGAAGAAGGACCTGGACTCGGCCCGCCTGCGCATCACTTCCCTTAAGAAAGAAATTACAAATCTTAAGGAGAAGCTCGAGCCTCTTCAAGATGCCAAAGAAGAGGCCGAGAGAGCCAAGCAGAAGGTGGGCCGCCTGGAGCAGCGCCTCAGCAACCAGGAGCACCAGCTGAAGTCCAAGTTTGAGTCCGTGGCTGAGCAAGAGAGAGAGGCTCTTGTTAAGCAAATGATGAGCGATTATGATGCCATCATGCGGGACACTTGGGCGGCTGTGCAGCCGGACTCAGACTATCAGACTTGGAAATCCAAGTTTGATGAAGCCAGCAAAGCATTCGACGCTCGTCTTATTGAAGAGGCTGAGAATGCTGCGACCGAGGAAAGCTCTGGGTCCGACTCTTCTGGGGAGTCGTCCTCTGGTGGTGAGGAGGAAGATCAGGCGGAGGAGCAAGAGAAAAATGATGAAGAGCAGCCGAAGGACAACAGGCCGGCTGCCAATGAAGAGGCTCTCCCCTGATCACTTAAGCTTTTTATTTTTTCTGTTTCTGCGGCCGAATGGCCAAGTACTTTGTTTTTCCTGCCTGCGTGCCGAGTATTTGTATCTTTACCGACTGAGGGGTCGGGTAATTTGACAATCTTTCTTGATTTGCCAGATAACAATCTTAACCAATCGTCTGGTGACGATTGGTCTTTTTTAATTTGAATCATTCGGCCATTTGGCTGAAGTTATCCATATTGTGTCCTTTGAATTTTTCATTGCATGTTTTTGGCTAAGTATTATAACCTGTATAGCATGCGAATGTTCTTGCACCTGGACGGATGTCGAGTGATTTTGGTTTATTGGATTGATTGACTTAGAAATTGTTGATACTTAAAAGAGTATTTATGGTTTCTAAGTCAATCAATCACTATGGTGATTGCCCCAAACCACGCGGCAGACGTCCATCCAGAATTGGCAAACATAAGTGTTCATTCGGCCATTGGCTCGAACTAAACTCAAATTTCCAACTTAGCTAATTTGCTAAGGGGAAATCTTCGCCTGTTTTGCCCCATAACCAAAAACAGGCGCCTTCGGCCATAGGCCTCTTTGAGATTAAATGCTAAGTTTGTAACTTAACCAATTTTCTTTAAAAATAATTGTCCGTCTGTCTTGCCCCATAGGCAAGGGTCAGGCGTCATCCGGCCAATAGCCTCAATAAGTGCTAAGTAGTTAACTTAACTCGTATATTAATCAAATATTCCGCCTGTTTTGCCCTTGAGCAATAACAGGCGCATTCGGCTTCATGCTTCGCTTAGCCTCTACTTGTGAAACAATGACCATTTCTGAACTGCGCTAGAACAGACAGAAAATTCGGGTCTTTTAGATTTCACTTTCGATTAAAACAAACGACTGCGAATGCTGCCTTAGCATTCGGTAGGGCCGCTTGATATATTCGTAGAGCAATGTGCCACCCAAATGGGAGATGCTTCTCCTCGACGAATTCGCCCGAATGGACGTCGCCGGTTATCTGACTCATGTTGGAGCAGACGGTCATACTCATGTTGGAGCAGACTGTGACCATTCGGTCTCTTTTTGTTTATTAACATCCGGCCATGGGCCTCATCATGATTTTATCTGGCCTTAGGCCTCTTAAATGATCAAGTAAATATTTGTCAAGTGTTGGTATAAACTTCATGAATTTCGTAGGAACGACTGTTCTGAAACAATCGGCTCCTTCAGAGAAATTGGGGCGTCTGCTGTTGGGACGGACGCTTTCCAAACATATTGGCCGTCTGTTTTGTATACAGGCGACACTAAGTAACTTAGATAAAAAGACAAGTTGGGAAATGAAGGCATACTCATTAACAAAACTTGAGATTACAAAATTGAGGTCTTTTCATTCGTACTTAGAAGTAGTACTTTTTCAAGTTGTCTACATTCCAAGTTCTAGGCAGCTGCCTGCCGTCTGGGTCTTCCAGGCGGTAGGTGCCGTCTCTTACTTCCTCATAGATTCGGTAGGGGCCTTCCCAATTTGGGGTTAGCTTTCCCTGTTCATTCGCCCTACCGACTGCTTCCATTTTCCGTAGCACAAAGTCCCCCACTTTGAGAGGACATTTGTGTACTCTTTTGTTGTAAGCCCGAGTCATTCTCAGACGGTATATCTCATGGCACAAGGCAGCATTGCCCCTGCGCTCTAGTAGTGAGTCCAATGCTAGGCGCATGGCCTCCCAGTTCGCCTCTTCATCATACAACATGATTCGAAGAGTCGACTCATAATGCTTAATGGGCAGAACAACTTCTGCTCCATACACCATAAGGAATGGGGTTTCTCCAGTTGCCCCTTTAACAGTCGTTCTGATGGACCAGAGGACGTGTGGTAATTCATCCGCTTAAAGGCCACCAGCCCGCTCAATTTTCTTTTTAATCCCGTCTGAGATTAACTTGTTGAAGGCTTCGACCTGGCCGTTTGCTTGCGGCCGGCCGACTGATGCAAAGAAACTTGAGACCCCCTGGTCTCCTAGCCAAGTCTTGAGTTGAGGCGTCTCAAATTGAGGACCATTGTCAAAAACCATAGACATGGGCACCCCGAAACGAGTGATTATATTCCTCCAGATGAAGGAAATGACGTCTTTAGTCTTGATGTTTTTTACTGCCTCCGCCTCTACCCACTTGGTAAAGTAATCCACAGCTACCAATATATAGCGCTTGCCGCCTTGTGCAGTCGTATATGGCCCAAGAATGTCCATGCCCCATTTGACAAAGGGTATTGGGCTGTGGATGGCCGTCAGGTCTGTAGTCGGTCGATGGATGAGCTTGCCAAACTTTTGGCACTTGTCACATTTTTTCACCATTTCCATGGCATCCGACTCTAGGGTTGGCCAGAAGTAAAGCCGCCTGGCCTTGGCCGCGAGGGCTCTGCCGCCTATATGGGAGGCGCAGAATCCCGAATGCAACTCTTCGAGGACTTCCTTCCCCTTTTCAGGGGTAACACACTTCAACAGGGGTTTCAAAAAGCCAGCCCTGAAGAGTTCTCCTTGTCGCAACTCGAAGTTAGCTGCTCGCTTTTTCAGAACAGCCGCCTCCTGTTGTGAGTCAGGGAGCGTGCCGTCTGCAAGATAAGCCCGGATGCTGTCCATCCAGGTTGAGCTTCGGTCAAGAATTCCAATGGGGTCTTCCTCAGATATACTTCTTTTTTCCATGACCTCCCAGAAAACTGACCGAGGCGTTTCACAGGAGGCGGATGATGCCAGCTTGGACAGAGCATCCGCCTGATTGTTTGAAGACCTGGGCACTTGAGTTAGATGAAATTCTTCAAGTGACCCAACTTCACTCTTGACCGCCTGCAAATATTTTATCATGGCCGGATGAGTGGCCTCGTACGTTCCATTAACCTGGAGTACGACCACTTGAGAATCAGAGCAGGCGGCTATCTTCTTTGCCCCTGCCGCCTTGCAGTACCGAATGCCGGCTAGCAGGGCCTCATACTCGGCCTCATTGTTAGAGACCTGGAACTTGAACCGTAGTGCATATTCGTACTTATCTCCTTCAGGAGACTAACAGATAATCCCTGCACCACAGCCGTTCACAGTGGAGCTCCCATCCACATATACTTTCCAAACCTGGTCTGTATTGTCTGGAACAGCCGGCCTTGTCATTTCCACAATAAAGTCGGCGAATGGTTTCCCCTTTATTGCTTTCCTGGGCTCGTAAGTGATTTCCAATCCTTGCATTTCAATCGCCCATTTGAGCATTCGTCTAGAAGACTCCAAGGTTGTGAGTGGCCGCTTGATCGGCTGGTCAGTTGATGCAAGTCTAAGCATGGAGAACTTCGAAGATTTGCTTATCATGCATCAAGATAGCTTGTCCCTAAACATTGATTCAAGCCAAGCATTGCATGGACACTTTCTTGGATATCAAAGCAAAGCCACGGTTTGCTTAGTGGCTTTTCTTGGAGTCTAGTTCACTTTCTTGAACTTTCTTGAATTTTCTTTACTTAGATTTTGCTTACAAGTTTTTACCTTTCACTTGAAAGGGTTTTTCTTGGTTCAAGCATTAGGATCTTTAATCTTTATTTAATTCTTTAATTTTTATTTATTTATTTAGTTGCTTTAAAAATCAGTTAGTTAGCAAAATAAATCAGTTTGGTGTATGCTTGTGCGCCAAGGTGCTTGCTCTTCAAGCAAGTTAAAATTCTAGTTTAATTAGGATTGAATTAGGGACTTGTCCTAATCTTCCTAGGTAAACTAAGTCTTATAAATAGGGCTGTAAACACACAAATAAATATACATAGATTAATATTCAGATTTATTTCTTAAGTTGCATACTTGAGTTTTGGTTGATTGCGATCAATTGCTGTTTTGCTTGTTTTAGTTAAAACATTCGTTTGGATTGATTAATTAGGTGGATTCTTAATTGATTAATCTTAGTTTTTGTTTAATTCTTGGTGGATTTCCTGTATAGAATTAGACTTAAACATATCCCTTGTGTTTTGTTGATTTTCGGATCAATAATTCACATCATCTTTGGTATCAGAGCAGGTTTGCGCAACTTCGGAAAAAATTAAACTGGGAACAATTAGCTGGGAATTTTTACGTAATTCTTTTTGCATTGAACTCTAAAAACGTCCAGCTATCACCATATAAAATTTCATAATTTTTAGTTGAGTAACGCGTTCTACACAGCCTCAAACTTTTGGTGTTTGTTCACTGATTTGCGGATGGGAGTCCGGTTTTTGTGTTGCCTAGTTTTCCTTCAAGATTCGATCTTTTAATCAAGATTTTTGCATAAACTGACTTGGTTTGTGTAGGAATCATGAGTGACGAGGAGGTTCCACAAGTTCCAAGGGGATTAACCTTAGAACAAGCTCAAAATCTTAGAAGAGACAGGCGAATTGACGAGTTGGCAGCAAGGATGGATGAGATATTAAAAAGGCTTGATACTCTTGCTGGAGATTCTTCAAGGAAAGGGAATTCTAACCCTAATTCTGGTTCAAGTGAGGAAGAACAACCAAGGAGGAACCCAAGGAGGCCACGAAATAATTATTCCTCAAGTGATGAATCACCAAGGCCTAGGAGGAAAGATCGACCAAAGGATGATGATAGGAACCTTAGATTAGATCTTCCCGAATTCAATGGGAGTATGAATGAACCTGAAAAATACCTTGAGTGTATTAGAAGGGCCGAGACACTATTTGATTACAAGGAGTATGATGAAAGGAAAAGATGCAAATTGGCTGAATTAAAACTGACCGGTTATGCTAGTCTTTGGTATGATAATCTAAAGAAGAAGAGGCACAAGGAGGGGCGTGCCAGAATCTCAACTTGGGAACAACTCAAGAAGCACATGAAAAAAAGGTTCGTACCTAGTGATTATATTCAAGATGTTTATCTTAAGATGCAACTTTTTAAACAATATTCTATGACTGTTGAGAATTATATTGGTGAATTTGAAAAGTTATGCATGCTATGTGGCTTAGAAGAGATTGTTGAGCATAAGATTGCTAGATTTATTTCGGGGTTGAATGATAATATTGCTGAAAAAGTTGAATTGCAACAATATTGGTCCTTTGAGGATGTTTGCAAGGTAGCTTTGAAAGTTGAAAAACAGATAAAGGGGAAGAAAGGGACGTACACTAAGCCCTTTGTAAAAGGTTTCACTAAACCTTTTGAGAAGAACAGCTTGGAGAAAAGTGGTTCTAGTTCGAACTACAAGGAGACTAAATCAAAATTTGAAGCTCCTAAAAAGCTTGTTGAAGATAGGAAGTGCTTCAAGTGTGGTAGTGTTGGTCACATTGCAACTAATTGTCCATCAAAAAGAGTAATGACTGCTCAAGAGTGGGAACAAGAACAAGCTAAGTGTGAGCAGGGTAGTGACTATGAAGAAAAGAACGAAGAGGAAAACTTTGAAGAAGAGGAGGGGCATGTTGACGAAATTGATCCCGAGACTCATGGTCAAAGTTTGGTTCTAAGAAGGGCGCTACACTCTAAAACCGTACCTATGGAAAACAATCAAAGGGAGAAAATCTTTCTTACAAGGTGCAAGGTAGAAGAAAGGTTGTGTGACATGATCATAGACACGGGGAGTTGCACTAATGTGGTATCTACTACTTTGGTAGACAAATTGAAGTGGCCAACTACTGAACATCCAAGCCCTTATAAGCTTCATTGGCTTAATAATTCGAGTGATGTTAAGGTAACTAAACAAGCCTTAATCTCCTTTTCAATTGGTAAATTTCATGATAAAGTTTTGTGTGATGTTTGTCCTATGGATGCTTGTCATATACTATTAGGCCGTCCTTGGCAATATGATAGATTTGTGAAGTTTGATGGAAGGACTAATGTGTATGTTGTGAGAAAAGGAGAAAAAGAGAGACCGGTTGCTTTAAAACCTTTGATAAGCAACAAGTCTTCTAATGTTACCTCTAATTCGAAGAATTCTTATTTGATTAGTGAGAGGGAAATAGAAAAAGAAATTTGCAGCAACAATGTGGTATATATACTTGTTTCTAATGAGATTCGAATTGATCAAAATAGACAAGCAAAGAGGCCGTATGAATTGGAATCTGTTTTAGAAGAATTCAAGGATGTCTTTCCTAAGGAATTACCTCCGGGACTACCTCCTATTCGTGGGATAGAGCATCAAATTGACTTGATTCCGGGAGCACCATTACCTAATAAGGCAGCCTATAGAAGTAATCCGGAAGAAACAAAGGAGATGCAAAGGCAAATTGAAGAGCTTATGACTAGAGGATACGTGAGGGAAAGTATGAGCCCTTGTGCCGTGCCTACTTTACTTGTCCTAAAGAAAGATGAGAGTTGGCGCATGTGTATTGATAGTAGGAGTGTGAATAACATCACTATCAAATACCGATTTCCTATTCCAAGATTAGATGATCTACTTGATGAACTACATGGTTCAAAGTTGTTTTCTATGGATTTTATTGTGGGATTGCCGAGAACACAACGGGGGAAAGACTCTATTATGGTTGTTGTGGATAGGTTTTCTAAGATGGCTCACTTTGTTCCTTGTCACAAAGTGGATGATGCTATGAAAGTGGCGGAATTATACTTCAAAGAGATTGTTAGATTGCATGGAATTCCGAAAACTATTGTGAGTGATCGAGATACAAAGTTCATGAGTTTCTTTTGGAAGTCTCTATGGAAGCTTGTGGGAACTAAATTGCTCTTTAGTACATCTTACCATCCACAAACTGATGGACAAACCGAGGTTACTAATCGTACTCTTGGTGCGCTTTTGCGTGGGTTAGTGAGTAAGACACAAAAGGATTGGGACATCAAGTTAGCTCATGCGGAGTTTGCTTATAATAGATCACCTACATATGCTACCAAACATAGTCCTTTTGAGGTAGTCTATGGAGTCAATCCGAAACTTCCAATTGATCTTGTTCCATTGCCTAAGGGTGAATTAATTCACAAAGATGCCGAGTCTAAGTTGAAGAGTATGCTGAAATTACATGCTCAAGTTCGAAAAAGAATAGAGAAAGTAAATGACATGTACAAAGCTAGAGCAAACAAGCATAGAAAGCAACAAGGTTACAATGTTGGAGACTTGGTATGGTTACATTTGAGAAAGGAAAGATTTCCAGGAAAACGCAAGAATAAGTTGATGCCTAGAAGTGAAGGTCCTTTCAAGATTATTGAGAAGATCAATGACAATGCTTATAAGTTAGAACTTCCGGGAGAATATGGAGTTCGTGCTACATTCAATGTTGGCGATTTGGCTAAGTATATTCCTGATGAAGAACTTCGAGATTTGAGGACAAATTCTTTCGAAGAAGAGGAGGATGATGCAAGTCTAAGCATGGAGAACTTCGAAGATTTGCTTATCATGCATCAAGATAGCTTGTCCCTAAACATTGATTCAAGCCAAGCATTGCATGGACACTTTCTTGGATATCAAAGCAAAGCCACGGTTTGCTTAGTGGCTTTTCTTGGAGTCTAGTTCACTTTCTTGAACTTTCTTGAATTTTCTTTACTTAGATTTTGCTTACAAGTTTTTACCTTTCACTTGAAAGGGTTTTTCTTGGTTCAAGCATTAGGATCTTTAATCTTTATTTAATTCTTTAATTTTTATTTATTTATTTAGTTGCTTTAAAAATCAGTTAGTTAGCAAAATAAATCAGTTTGGTGTATGCTTGTGCGCCAAGGTGCTTGCTCTTCAAGCAAGTTAGAATTCTAGTTTAATTAGGATTGAATTAGGGACTTGTCCTAATCTTCCTAGGTAAACTAAGTCTTATAAATAGGGCTGTAAACACACAAATAAATATACATAGATTAATATTCAGATTTATTTCTTAAGTTGCATACTTGAGTTTTGGTTGATTGCGATCAATTGCTGTTTTGCTTGTTTTAGTTAAAACATTCGTTTGGATTGATTAATTAGGTGGATTCTTAATTGATTAATCTTAGTTTTTGTTTAATTCTTGGTGGATTTCCTGTATAGAATTAGACTTAAACATATCCCTTGTGTTTTGTTGATTTTCGGATCAATAATTCACATCATCAGTATAGACCACTACCGCATGTGCCAAGAAGTAGGGTTTCAATTTCTTGATGGCCATGTAAAGAGCGAGACCAAAATTTTCAACCATGGGGTACCGAAGCTCAGCGTTCCTGAGAACATGGCTGATGAAATAGACCGGGAGCTGAGTGTCGTCTCTTTCAGCTAAGAGAACAGCGCTGAGGGCATGATCGGAGACGGCCAAGTACATGAAGAGCGTCTCTTTGGACAGAGGGCTAACAAGCCTCAGCAAAGAGTGCAAATGAGTTTTTAACTTTTGAAAGGCCGCCTCTGCGTCATCCCCCCATTCAAAGTTTGTCTTCTTTTTGATTGCCTGGAAAAAGTAGAGGCACATGTCGCCTGGCCGACTGAAGAATCTCCCCAAGGCCGCCAGGCAACCTGTTAGTTTTTGCGCTTCCTTCACAGTACGGGGCGACTGCATGTCGATCACCGCCTGTATTTTCTCAGGGTTGGCCTCTATTCCCCTTTGGTCAATCAAAAATCCGAGAAACTTCCCAGACTCAACACCAAAGACACACTTTTTTGGGTTAAGCATGACCTTGTGCCGCCTGAGTGTGGCGAATGTTTCTCGGAGATCAGCAAGGTGATCCGCCTGTTGTTTGGATTTGACTATCATGGCATCGATGTACGCCTCTACATTCCTTCCGATTTGATTGATGAAGACCGTATTTATCATTCGTTGGAAGGTAGCAGGCGCATTCTTCAAACCAAACGGCATCACCGTATAACTGAACAACCCCTGATCAGTGACGAATGCCGTCTTTTCTTGATCTTTTTTCCACAGGGGGGATCTGATGGAAACCTGAATAGGCGTCCATGAAACTCATCAGGGCATGTCCGGCTGTTGAGTCGACCAGACTGTCGATCTTAGGCAATGGATAGCTATCCTTTGGACATGCCTTGTTGAGGTCTGTGTAGTCAACACACATCCGCCAAGTTCCATTCGGCTTTTTTACTAACACAACGTTAGCTACCCACTCAGGGAAATTGCACGGCCGAATGAACTTGGCATCTAACAGCTTTTTTACTTCGGCAGCTGCCGCCTGACTTCTTTCTTCGCCGTGGTTTCTTTTCTTTTGCCGGATGGGCTTCTTTTTAGGATCCACGGCAAGCTTGTGGACAGCGAGATCCGGGCTGATGCCTGGCATCTCTTCCACTTCAAAGGCAAAGATGTCTTTGAATTCCCTCAGCAGCTGGTGAAGGCTTTCACCCAGCTTTGCAAAAGCAATCGTCCCCACCTTAACAGTCCGCTCTGGACGGCTGTCATCTAGAGGGATATCAATGTGTTCACCAGCAGGCTGGGGACGAAGATCATCCGACCGTTCCCCGGTTAGTGATTGCTATTGCTTTTCTTTTTTGACCACCACCAGCTGATCAGTCTTTCTTTTCTTTCCGGCAGGTGGGGCCGACTGTTCTTCCTCGACATCGTCGAGGTTGATTGTTTGCTTGCCCCGACCGGATGCTACGGCCGCGGGCTTGACGTCCGAGAGGTAACATTCTCGGGCCGTCTTTTGGTCCCCATTAAGGGAACCGACTGTTCCATCATCCTTCTCATACTTGAGTAGCATGAGAGCAGGGATGATGACGGCCTTACACTTATTAAGAGTGGGACGGCCAAAGATGAGGTTGTAAGCCGTGAGCTCTTCAACCACTAGGAAACGGATGGTCATGTTCCGACCGTCTCCCCTGCTTCCCAGGCGGACAGGTAGGTCAATTCGTCCGACTGGGTGCACAAGTCCTCCCCCAAACCCAACAAGGGTGTGGGTGACCTCCATCGTGCTATCCGGTTTGTACTTGAGATTGGATAAGCATTTGAGGCTGATGAGGTCAGAGGAGCTTCCTGTGTCAATCAGAATTCGGCCCACCAGCTGGTTGGCGACCTTGCACTCAATGACAAAGGGTCATCATGCGGCCGACAGACTTTGCCTCTGTCCTGCTCGGTGATGACAACTTTAGGGAAGGTGGATGCGCTTGATGCATCCCCCTCCTCAACAGAATTGACCATCTTTCTCATATGGTCCTTGGTACCCCGAATGGTCGGGCCACCACCGGCAAATCCGCCTGCTATGGTGTACATCGGCTCTTCATCAGTTTCGGCACTCACATAAGGCTGGGGAGTCTTCTTCTTGGACTGCCCCGGATTTGCTTTTGAAGTCACTTTGGACTTCAGCTGTCCTTTGTCGGCCAGACGGTCGAGCTCCCGCTTGAGACTAAAGCAGTCGTTCGTGTCATGGCCAACATCCTCATGGAAATGGCAATGCTTGTTCTTGTTCCGATTTTCAGCTGAACCTTTCATAGGAGTCGGCTTTTCAACAGTTAGCCGATCCTTAATTTCCAAGAGGATGGAGCAGCAATCCTTGTGGAATTCGTACCTTGGGACGTACGGTTTCCATTCCTTTTTCTTCTTCTGGCCGGTTGATCAGAGTTATCAATGGCCCAGACTTGCTTTTTCTTTTTGCTCTCTTCTGGCTTAGGGGCCGACTGAGCAGGCCGACTCTCTTTCTGTCGGTCTGACTTATTATGGTCCGACTGCTTATTGGAGGAGCAGAGTTCGGTCGCCTGTATATAGGCTTCCGCCTCTCGCAAGGCTCCTTGCAGAGTAAAGATTTGTTTGCGGACGAGTTCGTACTTAAAAGTAGACCCGTCCTTCAGACCCTTGAAGAAGTCTGTGAAGGCGACCTCATCAGACAGCCCATGAATCTGGATTCGGACCAGATTGAACCGCCTGACGTAGGAACGCAAACCTTCTCTATCTCTCTGCTGTACATTGCCCAAGTCAAGACTTGTCTTTTTGGCAGGGATGTTCATAGAGAAGTTTGATGCAAACAAGAACGCAAGCGTCTTGAAGCTATTTATGCAACCAGCCGGCAGATTGCCAAACCACTGCTGGGCTATGCCCTTCAGGGTGGCTGGAAAGCAACGACACCATGCGGCATCATCCAACCCCTGTAAATACATGAGGTGGGTGTATGCTAGCAGGTGGTCTTCTAGGTTGGAGGTCCCGTCATAGGCTCCAACCAGAACATTTTTAACTTTAGTCGGCTGTACGACATCAGTTATTCCCCTGGAGAAAGCAGAGGGTTGATCTCCAAGGTGTTGCAGCCTAAGCTGCCAGTCCATCGGCTGATAGCCGTATGCCGCCTGTCCTCCATAGAGGGTAGGTTGCATGTAAGGTAAAACTGGCGCCTGGTACAATGGTTGTGCCATGTACTGGGCGGACTGAATCATATAAGGCCCAGACTGAACCCGTTGGCTGCTTGCTGGGGTCTCATGTACCGACTGGGAACACCTCACAGAGGTATTCCGAAAGCTATCATGATAAGTCGACGTTGAAGCCGACTCTGATTGCTGGGTTCTCCTCTCCTCAATGTATTGCCGAGCGTTAGAGAACGTTTTCTTGCTACCATCCGGCTGTATGTGCCGGATGGGTTTTCTTGCGCCCGTTTCTGGGAAACGGAGCCGAGAAAGGTCAAATTGGGGCCTGGCCTTCTCCTTAGGAGCAGGATGAGGAGTCGGCTAACGGTCCCTGACCGACTTCTGTTTGCCAGCTTGGGCTGGCTTCTTAGCCGACTGCTCCTTTCTAGGAGCAGGCGACTTCTTCGAGGCGAGCTCCTTGATTTCACCCCTGAGGCTGCTCAGGAGTGACATTAGCTCATCCCGAATGACGGGAGTTGATCCTGCCGCCTGGGAAGGATCAACTGGCCACCCCGAGGGCTTCTTTGGCTGACCAGCAGTTTTGCTTGGCCCTGCCTGGTCATGGTGGTGCTCCCGCCTCTCCTTACTGCGGATGCGCTTAGAGATGAGGGATCCATTTGGATCCACATAGGTTTTGACATCAGCGTCGTCCCCTAAGTCATAGTCCGTTTGGACCAGTATATCATCTGGAGGCCGAATGGCCTCTGGATTGGGTACAGGTTCTTGTGAAGCCATTTCAGAGGTACTCTACCCACAGACGGCGCCAAATGTTTCGGGGGTTTTTGTCCCTTGGGAGAGTTACAACACTGAAACTGGATTCGACTGAGGATGCCTGTACCTGCAAAGCAAACGGACCGCCAGATGGTCGGTGGTCCGCCTCTGAAGATTAAGTTAGTAAACGTTCAAAAATAAAACGTGCGGAAGTAAAGTTTATCTGCTTGGATTCCAAGCTCAGGTAAAGTGCTGTGTGTTCCTTGAAAACGACAGCTCTGTGGTAAGTGACGTGTTGTCTCGTATTGTGTGAATATTCTCACTCCTTTTTTCTGTTGTGTTGTTGTGTCTGTCATAAATGCCAGAATATCCCTATTTATAGGGTCCTTTTCAAAAGTGTGCCCCTCCTAGGATCTTGGTGACCTAGGAATTAGGTCACGCCGTTTTGCGGCGCCTCGGGATTCGGGCCTTTAGAAGGCTGCCATCCCCGGGCCAATTGCCTGAGTGACACGTGTCACTGTGCCCAAAAGGATTCTGAAGCACCTTTTGGGCGACACGTGCCGCAACCTGAATGGTCCCTGCTGGACCTTCAGTCCACGTAGGACGGAGAAGAGTCCACCCTCCACGTGTCATCATTCCATAGGTCCAAATGGCACCTATATGGAGGACACGTGGCGCTTTCTGATTGGGCCACCTGGCCGGGTATAAAATACCCAAATCAGGGTGCCTCCCAGGCGGGTACAAACCGACCCCCTGGGCAGCTGGAAGGGGAAACCCATACGGCAGCTGGATCAGCACCAGTCACCCGAGATGAACTCATGAGATTCATGACAAGTTTCAAGGGTGAAATTAAAGAGCTGATCACTCAGAGGTGGGCTGGCCCAAGTAGGGGTCAGTCGGCCAAAAAGACTCCTCTGGAAAAGGAAAAGGCAGCCGGGACCATTGATTGGTCCAAAATTCTTCTTCCTAAGAGGAATACCAACAATACCCGCCGGACTCAACAGCCGGTGAGAAGTAAAAAATCAACTCTTGATGCTCGGGAAATCATCAACCGGAAGAGAAATCAACAGTTGTCTGAGTCGGCTTCCACGTCAAACTTTCCTGACAGCTTCAACAACACTTCTGTAGGGCATGCACTTTCCCTGCATGAGAGCCAAACAGGCGGCAATACCGTCCATTCTGGCCCTCAGATGATTTAAAATGTACCGTATGTACCTACTCAGGTCTACGGTCGATATCCCCCTCACTTAATGCAGCCTACCTTCTTCGGAGGTCAGGCGGCATATTACAATGTCCAGCCACTAGACTGGCAGCTCCGTTTGCTCCGCCTGGGTGAATAATCTTCTGCATTCACCCGGGAGATAACCGAGGCGGCACAGCCGGCCAAGGTTAAAAATGTGTTGGTAGGTACCTATGATGGTACCACCAACCCGGAAGATCACCTCATGGCATACACCAACCTTATGTACTTACAAGGGTTGGATGATGCCACTTGGTGTCGATGCTTCCCAGCTACATTGAAGGGCATTGCCCAGCAATGGTTTGGCAACTTGCCAGCCGGGTCCAATGATAGTTTCAGGAAGCTTGCCTTCCTGTTTTCTTCCAACTTCTCAATGAACATCCCTGCTAAGAAAACAAGTCTTGACTTGAGCACCATTAAGCAAGGAGAGAGAGAAGGGTTGCGCTCCTATGTCAGGCGGTTCAATCTGATCATAATTCAGATTCAAGGACTGTCTGATGAGGTAGCTTTTACAGACTTTTTTAAGGGATTGAGAGACGGGTCGACCTTTATGTTCGACCTAGTCAGAAAAGGGGCTTTCACTTTACAGGCGGCCCTGAGGGAGGCGGAAAGCTACATTCAAGCAACCGACCTTTGCTCGTCTGGTAACCAGTCGGACTCCAAGAAGTCTGATAAGCAGAAAGACAGCCGGTCTGCTCAGCCGGCCAAAAAGAAAGAAGAGAGCAAGAAAAGAAAAGAAGTCTGGGCGGTTAGTGACTCTGACCAGCCGTCGCAGAAGAAGAAGAAAGAATTTAAACCGTACGTCCCTAAGTACGAGTTTAACAAGGACTGAAATTAAGGACCAGCTGTCCCTAGAGAAGCCGAATCCAATGAAAAGTTCCATTTAATCCAGGAAAAAAAAACAAATTCTGCCAATACCATGAGGAAGTTGGCCATGACACCAACGACTGCTTTAGCCTTCAACGGGCAATCGACCGTCTGGCTGACAAGGGGATGTTAAAGTCCTACATTTCTAAGTCCCCAGCTGGGCCAAAGAAGAAGAACAAAGATCAGTCCTCCAAGACTACCCCCCAGCCTGCTAGTAGCTCGGATACTGACAAGGAGTCGGTCTACACAATAGCAGGCGGGTTCTCATGTGGTGGCCCTACCATCCGGGCACCAAGAGCCATCTTCGAAAGATGGACAAAGATGATGATTAACAAGCGTCTGCATGCTCCTCCTTCCCAGACGTCCTGATCACTGAGAAGGACAGGGGCAGCGTCCGCCGTCCGCTTGATGACCCGGTCGTCATTGAATGTAAGGTTGCCAACCAGCTGGTTGTACGGATCCTTATTGACACCGACAGCTCATCAGACATCATCAGCCTCCGGTGCCTGCAAAAGCTAAAATATAATGACAGCAGCATGCATCCGGTTACCCACGCCTTAGTTGGTTTTGGGGGTGGAATGGTTTACCCAGTCGGAAGGGTTGATTTACCAATCCGGCTGGGTGAGAAAGGAAAAGGGCGACATCTGGTCGTCAAGTTCTTGGTCGTTGAGGAGTTGACCATCTATAACATTATTTTGGGCCGGCCAACCCTCAACGAAGCCAAGGCTGTAATCATCCCCTCCCTCATGCTCATCATGTATGAGAGGGATGATGGCTCTATTGGTTCCTTGAATGGGGATCAGAAGACGGCCCGAGAGTGCTATCTCTCAGCCGTCAAAGATATTGTGGCCCCAGACGGCCAGGAACTAACAGACCTTGACAATGTCAAAGATGCCGACCCAATATCAGCCCCACCAGCAGCCGGAAAGAAAAGAAAGGCACCTCTGCTGGTGGAGGTGAAGAAAGAGAAAAAATAGCAATCACTGACCGGTGAACGGTCAGATGAGCTCCGTCCCCAACCGGCTGGTGAACATATTGATATACCTCTGGACGACAGCCGTCCGGAGCGTAGGGTGAAGGTTGTGACGGTTGCTTTTGCTAAGTTGGGTGCCTTCTGCTGAAAGAATTCAAAGACATTTTTGCCTTTGAAGTGGAAGAGATGCCAGGCGTCAGCCCGGATCTTGCTGTCCACAAACTCGCCGTGGATCCTAAAAAGAAGCCCATCCGGCAAAAGAAAAGAAATCATGGCGAGGAAAGAAGTTAGGCGGCAGCTGCCGAAGTTAAAAAACTGTTAGACGCTAGGTTCATTCGGCCATGCAATTTCCCCGACTAGGTGGCGAATGTTGTGCTTGTAAAGAAGCCGAATGGTACCTGGCGTATGTGTGTTGATTACACAGATCTCAACAAGGCATGTCCCAAGGACAATTATCCGCTTCCTAAGATTGACAGTCTGGTCGATTCGACAGCCGGACAGCCTACGTCACTGATCGCGGGTTATTCTTTTATACTGTGATGCCGTTTGGCTTGAAAAATGCGTCGGCTACATTCTAACGGATGATTAATACGGTCTTCATTAATCAAGTTGAGAGGAATGTGGAGGCGTACATTGATGACATGATAGTCAAATCCAAGCAGCAAGCGGATCACCTTGCTGATCTCTGAGAAACCTTCACCACACTCAGGCGGCATAGGGTTATGTTAAATCCTAAGAAATGCGTCTTTGGTGTTTAGTCTGGGAAGTTTCTCGGATTCCTGATTGATCAAAGGGGGATAGAGGCTAACCCCAAGAAGATACAGGCGGTAATTGACATGAAGTCACCCCACACTGTCAAGGAAGCATAGAGACTAACCGGTTGCCTGGCGGCTTTGGGGAGATTCCTCAGCCGGTTAGGTGACAAATGCCTTTACTTCTTCCAAGCAATCAGGAAGAAGACCAGATTTGAATGGGGGGATGATGCTGAGGCGGCCTTTCAACGGCTGAAAGAACACTTGCACTCTTTGCCAAGGCTTGTTAGTCCACTGCCTAAAGAGATGCTATACATGTACCTAGCCGTCTCAGATCATGCCCTCAGTGTCGTTCTCCTTGCTGAGAGAGACGGCGTTCAGCTCCCGGTCTATTTCATTAGCCATGTCCTAAAAAATGCTGAGCTCCGGTACCCCATGGTAGAAAAATTTTGCCTTGCTCATATATGGCCTTCAAGAAATTGAAGTCGTATTTTCTGGCCCATCCGGTGGTAATTTACACCGACCAGCCCCTCAAGCGGCCAATGTCTACCTTGGAATCATCTGACAGAATCCTGAAATGGGCTATTGAAATGCAAAGTCTTAAAATCACTTTTGAACCTAGAAAGGCAGTGAAAGGTCAGGCGTTTGCCGACTTCATTGTTGAAATGACACGGCCGGTGCAACCGGACAACATTGACCAGGTTTGGAAAGTGTATATAGACGGGAGCTCAACGAAGAAGGTTGCGGTGCAGGAATTTTATATGAGTCCCCTGAGGGGGACAGATTTGAATATGCACTGCGGGTTAAATTTCAAGCCTCAAATAACGAGGCGGAGTATGAAGCCCTACTAGCCGGAATCCGCATGTGTAAGGCAACAGGGGCAACTAAAATTGACTCCTATTCCGATTCACAGTTGGTTGTTAGCCAGTATGAGGGAAAATATGAGGCAACTCATCCGGCTATGATTAAATATCTTCAGGCAGTCAAAGAAGAGGCTAGGGCACTTGAGGAATTCCGTCTGAATCAAGTGCCTAGGTCAGATAACAACCAGGCAGATGCGTTGTCCAAATTGGCTTCATCCGCCTGCTGTGATACGCCTCGGTCGATCTTTTGGGAAGTTCTTGAAAAGAGAAGCATACATGAAGAGCCCATTGGAATCTTAGACAGAAGCTCTACCTGGATGGATGGCATCCGGGCATACTTAGCAGACGGCAAACTTCCTGATTCACCACAGGAGGCAGCCGTCATGAAAAAACGAGCAGCAAACTTCGAGTTAAGAAACGGAGACCTCTTCAAGGCGGGTTTCCTTAAACCTCTATTGCAGTGTGTTACCCCAGAAAAGGGGAACGAAGTTCTCGAAAAATTGCATGCTGGGTACTGTGCCTCTCATATAGGCGGTAGGTCCCTAGCCGTTAGAGCCAGGCGGCATTACTTTTGGCCTACTCTTGAAGCAGACGCTAAAGAGTTGGTGAAGAGATGTGACAAATGCCAGAGGTTTGGCCAACTTATTCACCGTCCGGCTACTGATCTAACGGCAATCCACAGCCCAGTCCCATTCGCTAAATGGGGCATGGATATCTTGGGTCCTTATACGCCTGCTCCAGGCGGAAAGCGCTACATTTTGGTTGCTGTGGATTATTTCACCAAGTGGGTAGAAGCCGAGCCGGTTAAGAACATTAAGACAAAGGATGTCATCTCTTTCATTTGGAAGAACATCATCACCCGGTTTGGGGTACCTATGTCTATGGTGTTTGATAATGGCCCTCAGTTTGAGACCCCCCAGCTCAAGACTTGGTTGGGAGATCAGGGTATTTTGTTACACTGTGATGCCGTTTGGCTTGAAAAATGCGCCGGCTACATTCCAACGGATGATTAATACGGTCTTCATTAATCAAATTGGGAGGAATGTGGAGGCATACATTGATGACATGATAGTCAAATCCATGCAGCAGGTGGATCACCTTGCTGATCTCCGAGAAACCTTCACCACACTCAGGCGGCATAAGGTCATGTTAAATCCTAAGAAATGCGTCTTTAGTGTTGAGTCTGGGAAGTTTCTCGGATTCCTGATTGATCAAAGGGGGATAGAGGCTAACCCTGAGAAGATACAGGTCGTAATTGACATGAAGTCACCCCGCACTGTTAAGGAAGTACAAAGACTAACCGGTTGCCTAGCGGCATTGGGGAGGTTCCTCAGCCGGTCAGGTGACAAATGCCTTTACTTCTTCCAAGCAATCAGGAAGAAGACCAGATTTGAATGGGGAGATGATGTTGAGGTGGCTTTTCAAAAGCTGAAAGAGCACTTGCACTCTTTGCCAAGGCTTGTTAGCCCTCTGCTCAAAGAGAAGTTATACATGTACCAAGCCGTCTCAGATCATGCCCTTAGTGCTGTTCTCCTTGCTAAGAGAGACGGCATCCAGCTCCCGGTCTATTTCATTAGCCATGTGCTAAAAAATGTTGAACTCCGGTACCCCATGGTTGAAAATTTTGGCCTTGCTCTACATATGGCATTCAAGAATTTGAAACCGTACTTTTTGGTACATCCGGTTGTAACTTACACCTATCAGCCCTTCAAGCGGCCAATGTCTACCTTGGAGTCATCCGACAGAATGCTGAAATGGGCTATTGAAATGCAAAGTCTTGAAAGTTTATGTAGACGGGAGCTCGACGAAGAACGGCTGCGGAG
Source organism: Chenopodium album (assembly GCF_948465745.1). Classification (NCBI taxonomy): domain Eukaryota; kingdom Viridiplantae; phylum Streptophyta; class Magnoliopsida; order Caryophyllales; family Amaranthaceae; genus Chenopodium; species Chenopodium album. Next base: position 37,578,342 of record NC_137834.1, on the reverse strand, counting down.
CAGGAATTATATATGAGTCCCTTGAGGGGGACATATTTGAATATGCACTTTGGTTTAAGTTCCAAGCCTCAAATAATGAGGCGGAATACGAAGCCCTGCTAGCCGGAATCCGCATGTGTAAGGCAGCAGGGGCAACAAAAATTGACGCCTACTCTAATTCACAGTTGGTCGTAAGTCAGTATGAGGGAAAATATGAGGCAACTCATCCGGCTATGATCAAGTATCTTCAGGAAGTAAAAGAAGAGGCTGGGGCACTTGAAGAATTTTGTTTGAGTCAAGTGCCCAGGTCAGATAACAACTAGGCGGATGCATTGTCCAAGGTGGCATCCTCCGCCTGCTGTGATGCGCCTCGGTCAGTCTTTTGGGAAGTTCTGGAAAAAAGAAGTATATATGAAGAACTGATTAGAATCCTAGACCGAAACTCTACCTAGATGGATGGCATCCGGGCATATTTAACAGATGACACGCTTCTTGACTCACCACAGGAGGCAGCCGTAATAAAGAAACGAGCAGCAAATTTCGAGATGAGAAATGGAGAGCTCTTTAAGGCGGGTTTGCTTAAACCTTTTATTGAAGTGTGTTACCCCAGAAAAGGGTAAAGAAGTTCTTGATGAATTGCATGCAGGATATTGTGCCTCTCATATAGGTGGCATTATTTTTTGCCTACTCTTGAAGCAGATGCTAAAGAGTTGGTGAAGAGGTGTGACAAATGCTATAGGTTTGGCAAGCTTATCCACCGACCGGCTACTAATCTGACGGCTATTCACAGCGTTATATTTTGGATATCTTGGGTCCTTATACGCCTGCGCCAGGCGGAAAGCGTTATATTTTGGTGGCTGTGGATTACTTCACCAAATGGGTAGAGGCTGAGCCGGTGAAGAGCATCAGGACAAAGGATGCCAGATCTTTCATTTGGTAGAACATCATCACCCAGTTTGGAATACCTATGTCTATGGTGATCGATAATGGCCCTCGGTTTGAAACTCCTCACCTTAAGACTTTGTTGGGAGATTAGGGAGTCTCGCATTGTTTTGCATCAGTCATCCGACCCCAAGCAAACAGCCAAGTTGAAGCCTTCAACAAGCTTATCTCAGACGGCATAAAAAAGAAAATTGAAAGAGTCGGTGGCTTATGGGCAGAAGAGCTGATTCATGTCCTATGGGCCATCCGGACAACTGCCAAAGAAGAAACCGGTGAAACCCCATTTCTCATTGTGTACGGTGTTGAAGCCATCTTGCCTATTGAGCATTACGAGCCGACTCTTAGAGTCATGCTTTATGATGAAGAGGTAAATTGGGAGGCCATGCGGCTGGCATTGGACTCCCTCCCGGAACGCTGGGGCAATGCTGCCATGCATCATGAGATATACGTTTTGAGAATGACGAGAGCCTACAACAAGAAAGTACACAAGCGCCCTTTGAAAGCTGGCGACTTTGTGTTACAAAAATGGAGGCAACTGGTTGAGCTAATGAGCTTGGAAAGCTAACCCCCAATTGGGAAGGCCCCTACCGGATCTATGAAGAAGTCGGGGATGGTACCTACCGTCTGGAAACCCCTGACGGTAGACGCCTACCTAGAACTTGGAATGTAGATAACTTAAAAAAGTACTACTTCTGAGAATTGTAAATTTTTGTAAACAAAAGAGTCTATTAATGAGAAATCAGGTTTTATTTTCAAAATTGTTTTGTTATTACTTATCTGCCTAGTTAATACTCAAACGGACTATCTGCTTAACCAACTAAGTTCGATACTTAGTGTAAATTCAATGTTAAAAAAACACGCGGCCAATGGCCAGATTGAAAAACTAGGCACAAAAACGCTTAGTAGTTATACAACCGGTCTCAAACAAGACCAAAGGCCAATGGCCGGATGGTTGCTTAATTTACATAACCGCCTGTCCCGACATGGACAATGGTGTCCAGCGACACCCCTCCGAGTGCAATCATCACAGAGAGAAAACTCTTTGTCAGCTCTACGTACCTATGTAGACGGCAAAGAGTGAACGACAAAATTGGTCAACTCATAACCGTCTGACCAGAATAGTCTACAAGAACGATCAAGTTTTCGAGTACCGGATGCCCTGAGGCATCAGTCGGTTACCGGCTGAAGTTCTTACTTCGATTATTTATTCCAAAATTGCACCCTCTCTCCCAATTGGGGAAAAAGAGTTTGTGTAATGGCTATGCAATGATCCAGACGAAATATTACCGTCTAGGTAAGAGGCTCGAAGCACTCGTTCTAATGGTCGGCTGTGCACTTGGTTTGGGGAAATGCCACTAAATTTGGTGAAGCTGGCCTAAGGCTGAGGTGGAAGCTGTTGATCCGGCTGGTTCTGACCGGTTGGGAGGGTTTCTGATTGGTTATCAGCTGCTTGAGGCACTGCCTTTATTCTTCTCATCCTCTGCCGGCTCCTTCTCATTATCTGAGACATCATATCAGAGCTCTTCAGCCCAGTCCTTGAAACGAGGCAGAGCTGCCTCTCCCAGAACTTGGGCATCATACACCGCAGTGGTGTAATCATACCTAAGTATATAGACTTCAAAGTCTATATCCGGATAGAGGAGACCCCAAGTGATCTTTAGGCGGGCTACATTGTCCCGCTCATTCTCTTCCATCAGCCGCTTCTGCTTCTTGGAAATTTCATCTGCATGCTGTTTCCACAGGTTGATAATTTCAAGCCCCAACCTGGTGACGTCTGCCCGGAGCTTCGTGTTCTCCTTGTCAGCGTCTTTTAATGCCTTGAGTTCAGCCTTAGCATCCTTCGGCTTTTTATCAAGGTCATTAGCCCGGCTGGTAGCTTCATCGTTCGCAGCCGTCAAGTTCCGGATCAGCTCCTCCTGTTTCAACTCTATTGCTTTAATCTCTAAATCACACATATAATTATCATATTCAACAGAGTTGAGGTTTTCAAGGGCCCTCCGTTTGGCGTCATTTACCTCTTCTTGCTTCTGCCTGAAGGGGCCTTGGAGCCCATCCACCCTTAGCATTACCTGAGAAAAGGGCAGCCGGATTATGAAATACTTGGTAAAAATGAACAAAGAAAAATCAGAATTAAGTTGAAGATTCTTTTACCTCAGCCAGTTAGCCCATTATCCGGTTAAAATCCACCACCTATAGATCAGGTATGGAATTCTTCTCAGACCGGGTGAGGGTCCTCACCATCCGTTTGGCAAACCCAGGAAGATCCGGCTTGTCGGATGTAAGATCTGCACCAAAAGAAGTACTTGGTGAGAGGGATGCAGCATAGTTGGCATTCATTCGTTGCCGACTGCTGACTGAACCCCCTGAAGGGTCAACCTTAGTCTTGACTCTCATAAAGTCAAGTGGCCAAGGTAGTTTAATCTTGTTCTTACCTTGGGTTTCCGGATGGGGCTTGGGAGTATTCTCCTCCCCAGTTGTTGCCGCACCGACTGCAACGTTAGGTGGCTCGCCACTACTTATGGAATGGCGGCCTTCAAGGGCCAAAACCTTGAGGCACCGTTTTACAGCGTGACCTAATCCCTATGTCACCATATCCTAGGGAGGGAACACTTTTCAAAAATACCCTATAAATAGGGACAGTTCCTACATTTATGAAGGGAATATACTGAATACGCGACAACACGTCACTTTCACATTTATTACAGAGCTGTCGTTTTCAAGAAACAGACAGCACCTTACCTGAGCTTGGAATCTGAGCAGATAACTTTATTTCCGCACGTTTTACTCCGAATACTTACTAACTTAATCTTCGGAGGTGGACCACCGACCATCCGGCGGTCCGTTTGCTTTGCAGGTACAGGCGCCCTTTGCTGAATCCAGTCTTAGTGTTGTAACTCTCCCAAGGGACAAAAACCCCCGAAACATTTGGCGCCGTCTATGGGGAGAGTACCTCTGAGATGGCTTCACAAGTCCCTGTACCGAATCTTGAGACCAATCGGCCTCCAGAAGACATAGTGGTCCAGACGGACCATGACTCAGGGGATGACGCTGACGTCGAAACCTATGTGGATCCTAACGGGTCCCTCATCTCAAGACGTATCCGCTGTAGGGAAAAGCGGGAGCGTCACACTGATCAGGCAAGGCCAAGCAAAACTGCTGGTCAGCCAAAAAAGACCTCGGTGCGGACGGGTAATCCTTCCCAGGCGGCAAGATCGACTCCCGTCACTCGAGATGAACTCATGAAACTCCTGAGCAGTCTCAAGGGTGAAATCAAACAACTCGCCTCCAAGAAGTTGAAAGGAATGGTGTCCTTCGAACAAGTGTATTATTTTGATAGCGGATTCAGAATTATTAGCAAGCTAATATATTCAGTAAGGTCAACTGATCGGAATGAATGGGTGGAGGCCGCTTCCGATCAGTAAAATTGATATAATTAATATTACAGCTTAATCTTGACTGAACCTTTTGGGTCACACCCAAGCAAAATATACGAACCGACTCGACGAATTAATTCGGAAGAAATTAATTCGTCGCCCGAGTGTTAAATAATTAGACGTCGGTAATTCGAGCTTGGAGCGTCAAAACCAATCGTCGGAAGTCGAGTCAAAAATAATAAAAAGACGAGACGCGCAAAATAATAATAAATCGACCATATTACAAAAATACCCCTAGTATCGGAATGCCCCGAGCATCCGAATGCTAGGGGCAAAAATGTTCAAGCATAGGTGGCTAGCAAGCGCACCAAGCCGAGCCTAGCATGGCTGGCTAGGTGCGTGCTAGCGCACCGTGCTAGCAGCCACGCACAGCAGCAGCTAGCAGCCGCGTGCACGTGGTGCGTGCAGCAGCTAGCTGCCGCAAGCTAGGCGTGCTAGCAGCGCACGTACTAGCAGCCACACATAGCAGCAAGCCTGCACCAAGTGCGTGGCTTGCGCGCACTGCAGCAGCCCGCATCTTGGTGCGGGGCTGGGCTCGGGCTTGGCTCGTGACTGGGCCATAGGGCCGGTCACTATGGGGAAGCTAGAGGAATATGGGAGCAAGTGGGTAAGGACATGTGGCACAAGGAGAGTATTGAGTGGGGAGCAAGTATGGTCCCCTACTCTCCATGTGGTCCTCACTAACCCATTCCACATGGTAATGCCACTTGTAGATTTATTATTAGTTTGCAATTTTAATTTAATTTAGCTTTAAACTAATTTGTGGAATTTCATGATCCCACATTGATGGGATAGAAATTCCCACTCATACTTTCCTCTATAAATACCACCCTTGGGATTTGGAGTAAAGTGCTTGAGTGGGAGTTAGAAAGAGCATTCCATATTTTGGAAAAACTCTTAAACTCCATTAACACTTGTGTTTTGGTCGGACCTTGCTAACTTCCAAGGTAGCGGACCTAAAAAGTCGTGTTCGTCCTTTGTGGGTGGATACCGTTGGAGGCACGGCATTTGCGGTGCTCAAGGCTTTCAAGTAATAGCCTGTTTTGAGAGGGCGAAGCTCGCTTCAAGGGTATGATTCGTTCTTCCTTTTCTTGTGTTTATTTATTTATGTTTTATGGTTTTATTAATTACGAGTGGTTCCTTGGGTCGGGGTTGTTTCCACGGTGAGTCAGACTCACCAAACCCCAAAGGCGGTATCGGAGCCCCGCTCGTTTATTTTATAATCATGTTTTTCAAGGTTTATTTTGGCTTATTTTTCTGGTTTAAGTTGCTAATTAGATTAGTAGCTTGGTTTTATTTATTTTAATCCCGTTTTTAATGTCGAATTTGGCCCAGAACACAGATTTTCGCCCAAAAAAAGTAAATTTTGGGTGGAAAAGGTGTTCTGGAAAGGTTTTTATCCCTTTGGGACTGTGAGTTTAGCCAAATTCTGACTAGAAATGCCTTTTTCGAGGGATTTTTTGTTTTTGACGAAAAATTTTAAGTCTTTTCTAACCTTGAAATTAATGGCATAACTTGTTGATTATGTGGTTGATTATTTGCATTATTTTCTGCATTTTTAAGTCCCCTTAAAGCACACTTACTTGGTAGTATTTGATGCTTAAAGGTTGATTTATTTTCACATAATTGCAAACTAATTGCTTTTTAGTGTGAAAATTTTTGTTTTGAGGCTTCCTAAGTGTTAAAGATTCAATCTTTATTTGTGATAAGTGATTGAAACTTTAAAAACCACTAAATTCCATGTTATTTTGTGTTAAACTTTGTTGTTTTAATCATTTTCAGTTGATTAAAAACATAAAGTTTCAATTTTTGTGATAGAAATTTGGTTATCTTTATGTTGGAAGATATAATTTTCAAGGATTCACAAAATTTTAGATGTTGGAATTTTCATTTGAACATTAAAGTTTATATTTTTCCAACTTCCCCTTACTTTGTCAAATTCTCAAGTTTAATTTAAATTGATTAAATTAAAAGTGAGAAATTGCCTCAACTTTGTTATTGCACCAAGCTAAACCAATTTAATTAAGAATGGTTCTTGGAATTATTTTGGTTATTTGCACTTTGAAATTTTATTAAGTTAGACTTGTTTAAAATTTTTATGTTTTGCTCATTAAGTTAGTTCTAAAATTATTTTAGAATTAATTAATTATGTCTCGCGAAATGGGATCAAATCCCAAGGCCATGGCACGCAAAACGAGGCAAAAAACCACCCTTGGCTATCCGGGCTGCATAGCAGCCCGCATGTGGCTGCCAAGGTGGCTGCCCCGCTTGCGTGCGGCCACACGCGTGGCAGCAGCACACGGCCGCAGCAGCCACGCACCAGCAGCCATGGTTGTGCGTGCGCGTGCGTGCGGCAGTGGCAGCAGCCCATGGCTGCTTGCCGCGGGCCGTGTGTGCGGAGTTTTTTGTGTGTGCATATGCTTGGTGCGGTGAGGTGAATAGCCGTAGTATGCTTGGTTTGCATGAGCCGCGATTATTCGAGTTTCCTTGGCAAAACGCTTAAAGCGAAAGCCACTTGAAATGCGGTTGGCTTAATATTGCTTATTTTGCCGTTTTTTTTATTTTAATTAATTTTGTTTATTTTAATTAAAATTTTGGGAGGCTAGGCCTCGGTTTTTAGCGGCATTGGCAAAATTTTATTTTGACAAGTTTGGGTGCTACCGACTTAAATAATTGGATTAATTAAGGGAAATGCGGAATTTAGTGGGAGCTTCAATTATTAATGATGTCAATTACATAATCGGTTAAACAACTTTGACTAGTTTTAATTAGGCGTGTTAATCGGATTAACCACCTAGATTAGTTACTAGTGCGCGCGTTGTTTAAATGCATTTTACTTGTTTGATATTGTAAATTGCATGGGCTATTCACAAATAGTGAATGGATGAATGTAATATATATTCTCTCTCACAGGTTTTATGAAATGGCAACTAGTGGGACCCGATTAGGATAGAAAATACGGACTATGTGCCGTTATGTATTTTTGTAAATCTAAATACGGTCTACGCACGCACCGTTAAGTATTTTTGTACCTTAATATTTAGATTATTCCTAGTCGTAGACACTAGTATTTGCATAGTTTGGTTAAGTCTTGAAGACGGCGTATCTTGGAAGACAAAGCCTTGAATTGCAAATGAAGACCTTTTGAAGATTTGAAGAATTCAAGGGGTCATGCTAGTTGCCAATATGCATCTATAATTTCGCTTTATATTTTATGCTTATTTACATGTGAATTATTCGTTAGATGCATGTTTAGGTTTTCTTTATGTTGCGATGATTAGTTAAGTTCACTTAAATCAACCAACATAGAATTCCTAGGTCCCTAATAATATTGAGTCGAACTTTCCTTTCCAAAACAACACTTACCAACCAAACGAGGGTGATGGTAGGATACGCCAAAGTGAGGTGCCATCACTTCTCCAAGGCTCATAAGGCACACCGGGTGTGCACGTTGGTTTTGGTTTAACTCATCGGTATGAGTGAGGAGTCCTAACATACCGTGGAAAAAGAGATACATCGTCAAAGATGCATTAGATGCGACGATTGTCTAACCAAGAGTGGCTTAGAGCCATTAGCAAGGCAATGCTTACCCTAGAAGATTGAGTGTTAAGACAAGCCAAAGCATGCTTAACCACTCTTTGTTTCTTCGGATCTTGGAATCGCCTTATTTTCACAAAATAGGGACAATTTTACGTGTAAATAAGACGCTAAATAAGTATTGAAAATTTGCATGAATAAAATTCAATCTTATTTAAGTAATTTTGAATGGTTTTTCATTAAAATTCTTTCAATTGTAGAATCATGTCTTCAACTAATGACAACGACCTTATGTACCCGGAACTTCCCGAAAAGTTACCATTTTTGCTCAATTTGGTGAACTTTAAGGAATGGGAAGATGAACTCCGAAAGACACTCACAAATTGCTACCTAGAGCATATCTTGGACACTTCGATCCCCAGTTTCTACTCGAAAGGGATCATGAGTGATGAAGCTCATGAAGAATGGAGCATGGATTGCAAGAGAGTTTCGAAAGTCATGGCAAACTCCATCCCGGTTCAATGGAAAGAGATTTTCTCCGGCTATTTTCTGAACATGATGCTCAAAGCTCTTGAGGATGTAGTCAATTTGAGGGTCACCAAAAGTGCTAGGGGCAATTATGATGGTCACGTGGAGGATGTGACTAGGTCACTCTCCAAAATGAGGATCAAGCCACCACAAGATGGTTGTCTCTCAAAAGAAAGACAAGAGGTGTGGGGAAAAGTCTATAATGCGAGACTTAGGCCCGAAATGCCACTTCAAGCTCATGTAATTAACATGACAAGGTTATTCAACCATCTGGAGCTAATTGGCAAACCAGTTGAAGACAAGCAAGCGGCTCACATGCTTCTTAGCTCTCTTCACTCGGGATATGTGGGGCTCAAAATGCGTCTCACCGCCAATAGGGATACACTGTCCTTAAGGGAAGTCATCCAAGAGCTCCAAAAGACCTATTCTTGCAAGAAGGCTAACTTTGCCCTTAGACCAAGGAAGAAGGAGTTCAAAGACAAGAGGAAGATGCGCTGCTTCTATTGTGGTAACCCCGGACACTACAAAAGAGAATGCAGCAAGTATCAGGATGATGAGGCGAAAGGAAAAGTAACCTCAACCTCAGGTATCATCTTAAACACTTGAATATAAGCAATTTTAAAAGGTATTAGATACTGGAAAATTGACTCACAATACACTCCTTTTTCAGGAACCAAGTGAGTGGTGCTTTTTCATGTGGAAATGAGTACACAAGTAGGATGAAGGTGATCTATCCAAGAAAACTTGTAATCTCATGTTTTGTCTAAAGAAGTAGAACTTATTTAGTTTTATGCACCATACTTTTGATGTATTTCCGACGTTAGACATCGTTTTCATCAACCAAGACTTTTGTTTTGATGTCTTGAATATTTATGGAATGACACTTTCACGTGTTTTTAGACAAAATGTTTGATACCAATGCAAAGAAAGCTAAGACTACACCGTCTAGTCAAACTTACTTGTGGCACTGTCGTCTTGGCCACATTAACATCAAACGCATCAAGAAGCTTCTTCAAGAAGGTATTCTTGACTCATTTGATTTAGAATCCTTTGAGAATTGCGAAGGATGTTTATTAGGCAAGATGATAAAGCAACCATTCTCCAAGTTGGGAGAAAGGGTCGGTGACTTGTTGGGACTAATACACACCGATGTATGTGGGCCAATGAGTACACCCGCAAGAAGTGGTTATCGGTATTTCATAACCTTCACAGACGACTATAGTAGATATGATTATGTCTATCTAATGTTGCACAAATCTGAATTGTTTGATAAATTCAAGGAATTTCAAGACGAAGTTGTAAACCAACTCGGCAAGAAAATCAAAGCGCTACGATCGGATCGAGGTGGCGAATATTTGAGCCAAGAATTCGATGACCATCTGAAAGAACATGGAATACTTTCAGAATTGACACCTCTGGGAACTCCTCAATGGAATGGAGTATCTGAAAGGAGGAATCGAACCCTGTTAGACATGGTCCAATCGACTATGGGTCTTAGTGAACTTCCAATCTCTTTCTGGGGTCATGCACTTTTAACTGCGGCACTTACACTGAATCGTACTCCGTCAAAGGCAGTGGAAAAGACTCCATATGAATTATGGACAAATAAACCTCCAAGGTTGTCTTTTCTCAAGATTTGGGGATACGAAGCATATGTCAAGAAACTCATTTCTGACAAACTTCATGCGAAATCTGACAAGGTTTACTTTGTGGGTTATCCAATAGAAACCAAAGGGTATTACTTCTACAACAAATCCGAGAACAAAGTGTTTGTTGCTCGTGATGGTGTCTTTTTGGAGAAGGAGCATCTCTCCAAAATGACAAGTGGGAGGAAAATCGAACTCGACGAAGTTCGAGAGGACGAGCAACAAGGACAAGTTGACAATCAAAGTGCTCACGAAGCATCTGTTGACATTGGTCAAAGTCAAAATATGCAAAGTCAAACCGACAATGCAAATGCTCAGTCCATCACCCTACGTAGGTCAACTCGGCCAAGATCTCAACCTGACAGATATCTCGGTGTTGTATTAACCGAAGATTAGGACATCCTAGTAGTAGATGGAGATGAGCCGGCAACCTACAAGCAAGCTATGACGAGCCCCGACTCTGCAAAATGGTAAGAGGCCATGAAATCCGAAATGGAATCCATTTTTGAAAATCAAGTATGGGACTTGGTTGATTTACCCGTAGGTTACACACCTATCGGATGTAAATGGATTTTCAAGATGAAAACCGACAAAGATGGAAATGTATTCATTTACAAAGCAAGGCTGGTAGCAAAAGGTTACAGGCAAATTCACGGTGTTGATTATGATGAAACCTTTTCTCCAGTAGCTATGCTTAAGTCCGTTCGAATTCTTCTAGCGATTGCTGCATATTACAATTATGAAATATGGCAGATGGACGTCAAAATCGTCTTCCTCAATGGAATTTTGGAAGAAACTGTGTACATGACACAGCCTAAAGGTTTTGTCGACCAGAACAATCCTAAGAAGGTATGCAAGCTTAAGAAGTCCATTTATGGATTAAAGCAAGCAAGCAGAAGTTGGAATCTGCGATTTGATGAAGCCATCAGTAAGTTTGGTTTTATCAAGAATGCAGATGAGTCTTGTGTTTACAAGAAGGTCAGTGGGAGTGACATCGCCTTCCTAGTCTTATATGTCGATGACATTTTGCTCATTGGAAATAGCATTCCGTTGTTAGAGTCTGTAAAGGCTTGGCTCGGGAAATGTTTTTCAATGAAAGACTTGGGAGAGGCTCAGTACATACTAGGCATCAAGATCTATAGGGATAGATCAAAGAGGATGATAGGAATGAGTCATAGTACTTACATCGATATGGTACTAGCTCGATTCCAAATGGAAGGAGCCAAGAGAGGGCACCTACCCATGTCACATGGCATAACCTTAAGCAAGAAGCAGTGTCCAAAGACACCTGATGAGCGAGAAAGGATGAGTCGTACTCCATATGCTTCGCTTATTAGATCGATCATATATGCCATGATATGTACTAGGTCGGATGTATCGTATGCCTTGAGTGCTACGAGCCGATACCAATCAGACCCAAGAGAGGCGCATTGGACTACGGCCAAGAATATTCTGAAGTACCTGAAAAGGAACAAGGATAAATTCCTGGTCTATGGCGGTAAAGATGAATTGGTTGTTGAGGGATATACCGACGCAAGCTTACAGACAGACAGAGACGACTCCAAGTCACAATCCGGATACATATTCTGTCTCAATGGAGGAGCGTTTAGTTGGAAGAGTGCAAAGCAAAGCACAACCGCTGATTCTACAACTGAAGCCGAGTACTTGGCAGCGTCTGAGGCAGCCAAGGAGGCAGTTTGGATTTGCAAGTTTATTGATGAACTTGGTGTTGTACCCTCCATCAAGGGTCCAATAGACCTCCATTGTGACAACAATGGAGCTATTGCTCAGGCTAGAGAGCCACGAGAACATCAGAAGGTCAAACATGTCAAGAGGCGATTTCACATGATTCGAGAATGGAAGACAGAGGGTGAAATCAGAATTTGCAAAGTGGGAACGGATGACAATGTAGCCGATCCACTTACTAAACCCTTGTCTCAAGTGAAGCACAACAAACACATTGAGGCAATGGGAATCAAGCATGTCGCAAACTGGCTTTGATTTCCATATTATAGTGTTTTAATTAAATTTTGGACAATGTTAATGTAAAGTACTATGATGAACCATTCAGTTTTTGGAGTAATTAAAATTTTTCATGCAATTTAATTCACTCCGTCTCTATTTAATTGTGGTTTAGAATTAAATAATGATTCCATTCAATTTTAATAAATATTCAAAATAGGGTATCAAGTCAATGGCTCGGATATAGAAATGCCTATTAAGTGAACATTGAATATTTTAATCGAAAATTACCCCTAATCAAAGTCATATTTTTGTGGACGATTAATGACCATTAGAAATTAGTGTGTAGTATGATTTATAGCACCGTTTCTTGTGCTATGAGGATATAAATCATTTGCACAGGTATTGGTTTAGAACCATACTGGATCAAACTATGAGAATACTTTAAGAGATTCAAAAATCGTCATAAGTATTTTTCTCATTATTACTATCGGAACTCTTTTCCTTGACCATGAGTAGTGGGAGGTCTCTTGTTTGAGTACTAGTCCGCTTTGGTATCCCCCAAACGTCTGCCGTAACTGGGGATTATAACGACAGATATCGGGCGGCTAGGTCCTCTTAGTAAGAGAAGCTACATTACAAGACTGGAAATGTCCCCCTACTAACAATAAGGAACTTGTCTTGTTGTTTACAAGGCCTCTCGAAGAGCGAGACTGTGAAAATGCATGGCCGTGCTCAGATGGATTTTAGAAATCATCTGCTTATTGACAGTCAAACTCGGATTTCGAGAAACACTTCTGGACGTAACAGAGATGACGAGTAATCTTACTCTGTAGTTCATGAAGAGACATGAAGAGACATAGGAAAGGGGCTATACACTAAATGCACACTTGTCCGAAAGGACAAGTGGGAGATTGAAAGGAATGGTGTCCTTCGAACAAGTGTATTATTCTGATAGCGGGTTCAGAATTATTAGAAAGCTAATATATTCAGTAAGGTCAAGTGATCGGAATGCCTGGGTGGAGGCCGCTTCCGATCAGTAATATTAATATAATTAATATTACAGCTTAATCTTGACTGAACCCTTCGGGTCACACCCAAGCAAAATATACGAACCAACTCGACGAATTAATTCGGAAGAAATTAATTCGTCGCCCGAGTGTTAAATATTTAGACGTCGGTAATTCGAGCTTGGAGCGTCGAAACCGATAGTCGGAAGTCGAGTCAAAAATAATAAAAAGACGAGACGCGCAAAATAATAATAAATCGACCATATTCCCAAAATACCCCTAGCATCGGAATGCCCCGAGCATCCGAATACTAGGGGCAAAAATGTCCAAGCATAGGTGGCTAGCAAGCGCACCAAGCCGAGCCTAGCATGGCTGGGTAGGTGCGTGCTAGCAGCCACGCACAGCAGCAGCTAGCAGCCGCGTGCACGTGGTGCGTGCAGCAGCTAGCTGCAGCAAGCTAGGCGTGCTAGCGGCGCACGCACTAGCAGCCACGCACAGCAACAAGCCCGAACCAAGTGCGTGGCTTGCGCGCACAGCAGCAACCCGCATCTTGGTGCGGGGCTGGGCTCGTGGCTGGGCTCTTGGCTGGGCCATAGGGCCGGTCATTATGGGGAAGCTTGAGGAATATGGGAGCAAGTGGGTAAGGACATGTGGCACAAGGAGAGTATTGAGTGGGGAGCAAGTATGGTCCCCAACTCTCCATGTGGTCCTCACCAACTCATTTCACATGGTAATACCACTTGTAGATTTATTATTAGTTTGCAATTTTAATTTAATTTAGCTTTAAATTAATTTGTGGAATTTCATGATCCCACATTAATGGGATAGAAATTCCCACTTATACTTTCCTCTATAAATACCAACCTTGGGATTTGGAGTAAAGTGCTTGAGTGGGAGTTAGAAAGAGCATTCCATATTTTGGAAAAACTCTTAAACTCCATTAACACTTGGGTTTTGGTCGGACCTTGCTAACTCCAAGATAGCGGACCTAAAAAGTCGTGTTCGTCCTTTGTGGGTGGATACCGTTGGAGGCACGGCATTTGCGGTGCTCAAGGCTTTCAAGTAAGAGCCCGTCTTGAGAGGGCGAAGCTCGCTTCAATGGTATGATTCGTTCTACCTTTTCTTGTGTTTATTTATTTATGCTTTATGGTTTTATTAATTACGAGTGGTTCCTTGGGTCAGGGTTGTTTCTGCGGTGAGTCGGACTTACCAAACCCCAACAGAAGTCGCCTACTCCCAGAAAGGAGCAGACGGCCAAGAAGCCAGCCCAAGTTGGAAAACAGAAGTCGGTCAGGGACCGCCAGCCGACTCCTTATCCTGCCCCTACGGAGAAGGCTCGGCCCCAATTAGACCTCACCAGGCTCCGTTTCCCAGAAACGAGCACAAGAAAAGCCATCCGGCATATACAACCGGATGGTAGCAAAAAAACATTCTCTGATGCTCGACAATACATTGAGCAGAAGAAGACCCAGCTATCAGAGTTGGCTTCAACGTCGACCTACCATGATAGCTTTCGGAATACCTCTGTGAGGTATTCCTAGTCTGTACATGAGACCCCAGCAAGCAGCCCACGGGTTCAGTCTGGCCCTCATATGATCCAGTCGGCCCAGTACATAGCTTCGCCATTGTACCAGTCGCCGGCTTTACCTTACATGCAGCCTGCCCTCTTTGGAGGACAGGCGGCATACGACTATCAGCCGATGGACTGGCAGCTCAGGCTGCAACACCTTGGAGATCAACCCTCTGCCTTCTCCAGGGAAATAACCGAAGTCGAACAGTCGGCCAAGGTTAAAAATGTTATGGTTGGAACCTATGACAGGACCTCCAACCCAGAAGACCACCTGCTAGCATACACCCACCTCATGTATTTACAAGGGTTGGATGATGACGCATGGTGTCGTTGTTTTCCGGCCACCCTGAAGGGCATAGCCCAACAGTGGTTCGGTAATCTACCGGCTGGTTGTATTAATAGCTTCAAGACGCTTGCGTTCTTGTTCGCTTCAAACTTCTCTATGAACATCCCTGCAAAAAAGACAAGCCTTGATTTGGGCAATGTACAATAGGGAGATAGAGAAGGCCTGCGTTCCTATGTCAAGCGGTTCAATCTGGTACGAATCCAGATTCATGGGCTGTCTGATGAGGTCGCCTTCACAGACTTCTTTAAGGGTCTGAAGGAAGGGTCTATTTTTAAGTATGAACTCGTCCGCAAACAAATTTTCACTCTGCAAGGAGCCTTACCAGAGGCGGAAGCCTATATACAGGCGACCGAGCTCTACTCCTCCAATAAACAGTCGGACCCTAAGAAGTCCGACCGACAGAAGGAGAGTCGGCCTGCTCAGCCGGCTCCTAAGCCAAAAGAGAGCAAAAAGAAAAAACAAATCTGGGCTATTGATAACTCTGATCAACCGGTCTAGAAGAAGAAAAAAGAGTGGAAACCGGACGTTCCAAGGTACGAGTTCCACAAGGACTGCTTCTCCATCCTCTTGGAAATTAAGTATCGGCTGACTCTTGAGAAGCCGACCCCTATGAACGGTTCCGCTGAAAATCGAAACAAAAACAAGCATTGCCATTTCCATGAGGATGTCGGCCATGACACGAACGACTGCTTCAGTCTCAAGCAGGAGCTCGACCGTCTGGCCGACAAAGGACAACTGAAGTCCTATGTGAAGTCCAAAGTGACTTCAAAGGCAAATCCGGGGCAGTCCAAGAAAAAGACTCCCCAGCCCGCTTTGAGTGCCGAAACTGATGAAGATCCGGTATACACCATAGCAAGCGGATTTGCCGGTGGTGGCCCGACCATTCGAGGCACCAAGGACCATATGAGAAAGATGGTCAACTCTGTTGAAGAAGGAGAGGCGGCAAGCACATCCACCTTCCCTAAAGTTGTCATCACCGAGCAAGACAGAGGCAAAGTCCTTCGGCCGCATGATGACCCTGTGGTCATTGAATGCAAGGTGGCCAACCAGCTGGTTGGTCGAATTTTGATTGACACAGGAAGCTCCTCGAACCTCATTAGCCTCAAATGCTTATCCAATCTCAAATACAAACCGGATAGCATGATTAAGGTCTCCCACACCCTTTTTGGGTTTGGGGGAGGACTTGTGCACCTAGTCGGACGAATTGACTTACCTGTCCGCCTGGGGAACAGGGGAGACGGTCGGCACATGACCATTCGTTTCCTAGTGGTTGAAGAGCTCATAGCTTACAACATCATCTTTGGCCGACCCACTCTAAATGAGTGTAAGGCCGTCATCATCCCTGTCTAGATTTGGCAGGCTTGGTGACCGACTGCTCCTTTCTAAGAGCAGCAGTCCGCTTGTTAATTAGTCCCTTAATTTCACCCTTGAGGCTACTCATGAACTTCATGAGCTCATCACGAGTGACTGGGGCTGATCTTGTCACCTGGGAAGCATCAGTCGGCTGCCGTGAGGGCTTATTTGAGGGTTTAGGGGGCTTGTTAGGACCCGCCAGGTTAGCATTGCGCTCCCGTCTGTCTTTGTGACGGAGGCGCTTAGAGATAAGTGACCCGTCTTGAGCCACATAGGTTTCGACGTCTCCATCGTCACCTAAGTCATGGTCCGTCTAGGCCTCTATTTCTTCCAGAGGCCGAGTGGTCTCTACAGGCGGCACAGGTTGTTCTTGAGAATCCATCTTAGAGGTACTCTCCCCACTGACGGCGGCAAATGTTTCGAGGTTTTTTGTGTCCCTCGGGAGAGTTACAGCTCTAGACTGGATTCAGAAAGGACGCTTCTACCTGCAAAGCAAACGGAGCACCGAATGGTCGGTGGACTGCCTCCAAAGATTAAGTTAGTACGGTATTCGGAATAAAACGTGTGGAAATTAAGTTATCTGCTCGGATTCCAAGCTCAGGTGCTGTCTGTTTCTCGAGAACGACAGCTCTGTAATGATTACAATAATTAATGCAACGTAACGTGTCCCCATAAATGAGGGGAATGTCCCTATTTATAGGGTCCTTGGGAAGTGTGCCCTCCCTAGGGTTTGATGACCTAGGGATTAGTGCACGCCGTTTTGCGGCGCCTTAAAATTTGGGCCTTGAAGACCGTCTTTTCAAAAGGGATATCTGAGTGACACGTGTCACGCATCTGGAGAGGCCATTTGGGCGCCTCCAAGGGCGACACGTGTTGCTCTCTCATTGGTCCACTTGGGATCGTTAAATATCCCTAATCAGGAGCTATACTATTTCACACGTGTCACCATCTAAAAGGTCCAAGCTGGCGCCCCTTCTAATGACACATGTTAAATTCTGATTGGACCACTTGGCAGGGTATAAAATACCCAAAATAGACGGAGCCAAATGTTTCGGGGTTTTTTGTGTCCCTTGGGAGAGTTACAGCTCAAGACTGAATTCGACAAGGACGCTTGTACCTACAAAACAAACGGAGCTCCGAATGGTTGGAGTTCCGCCTCAGTAGATTAAGTTAGTACGGAATCGGAGTGAAAACGTGCGGAAAGTAAGGTATCTTCTCGGATTCCAAGCTCAAGTGTTCTCTGTTTTAGAGAGCAATAAATGCCTTAATGATTAAGACGTAAAGTTCGAGGTGTCAAAAGACTGTCCCAATAATTGGGGGAATCTCTCTATTTATAGGACGCTAGGAAAACATGCCCTACCCTAGGGTTTGATGACCTAGGGATTAGGGCTACGCCATTTTACAGCGCCCTTGGAGTTTTGGCCTTGAAGGCCGCCATTTCCAAGGGGGAATATCTAAGTGACACGTTTCACACATCTAGAGAGTCCATTTTGACGCCTCCTAGAGGGACACGTGTCACTCTCTCATTGGTCCACTTGGGGGTATTAAATACCCCAAATCAGGGTCCACAGCCGGCTCCTCCTCGCCATCAGAAACCTCGTAGCCTTGTACAAGGGCCCATGCCTTGAAGGGAGAAGGGGTTTGCTCGTTGAGCTGCTGTGCGTTATACACCTAAGTGGCGTAATCGTATCGAAGCCTAAGCACATCAAACTCAACCTTAGGATGGGGCAGACCCCATGCAATACACAACCAGGCCTTAATATCCCTTTCGTTCACAGTAACCAGCCGCTTTTGCTGTTGGGCAATCCCGTCCTTGTGTTTATTCCATAATTGGACGAGGTCGACCCCCAGGCGGCTGACGTCTGCTCTCAGCTAGGCATTCTCCGTGTCAGCTCCTTTCAAGGCCTTGAGATTCGATTGGGCAGTCTTCAGCTCCTCCTCAAGCTTGGCCACCCGCTCATTAGCGACGTCACTTGCAGCCGTCAATTTCTTTATTAGCTCTCCTGTTTCAACTCTACTGCTTTAATTTTAACATCACATTGTATTTTACTGTATTCAGCAGAGTTGAGAGCTTGAACAACCCTATATTTAAATTTATTTACTCTTCTCCAACTCTACTGCTTTAATTTTAACATCACATTGTATTTTACTGTATTCAGCAGAGTTGAGAGCTTGAACAACCCTATATTTAAATTTATTTACTCTTCTCCCTTGCGTCTAAAGGGAACCCTAAGCCCGTCTACCCTCAGCATCGCCTGAAAAGTTGGGGTCAGACGGTTAACAAGGAGAGTTAAAAGCTTAAAAAGATGAGGTTCTTAGTAAAAATTACCTCAACCAGCAGGCCCTGGATTCAGTCAAAGTCCACGACCTGCACATACATTACAGAGTGTTTCTCTGTCCGGGTGAGTGTCCGCACCGTCCTCTTAGCATACGCTTGCATGTTAGGCGGAGGTGAAGGAGTATCTACACCAAAGCCTCGAGAATTGCAATGCATCTCTTTGGAACAAAATTGGGCAAGAAAGAAACAAAGTGTTAGTGGGAAAAAGTTCAAATTTGAGTCAGGTGCACTATTCTGATTATAACTTTTGATGTATAAATGATAATACAGTGATTCTAATTGCATTGGAAACTAGACTTGAGGAGCTTTCCAACGACAGGTCACACGCAAAAATCGGATAAGAAACGCAAAAGTTATGGCTTGTCGAATTTGACGTAGTTTGCTGACGCGTACGCGCGCCCGATCGGGCGAGCTCTGCCCGATCGGGCCCGTGCTACTGATTTGACGGGGCAGCTTGCTGCTGCTAATTGCCCCGGGATTCCTTTAGCCCTTCGATATTTTCTCAACTTTTCTAGTATTTGTGCACAAAATCACACTCCCACAAGTATAGGATATACTCTCCTCTACCTCTCTAAAACAAAACAAAAAGAAAACACACAAACAAATAAAAAAAAATAATCAAAAAGCAACAAAATACGGGTTGCCTCCCGCAAAGCGCTAGTTTATCAAGGTCCCGCTTGACCATACTCCTTCTCTCAATCGGAAGAATTCAATGCCTTGAGTAACTTATCAAACGCTCCTACAAACATTTCATTAAGCACTATATAGGGCTTAATAGCAAGCACATTTATCCCTACAAAGAAAAATTTAGGAGCACATAAAGAGAACTCAAGGTAGAAAGAAAAATCAAAAGAGGGAGATGAAAATACACCACAACCTTCTACTTCCTCCGCTAAAAATTTAGAATTAATAGAACGAACATGGAGGTAGTCATTGTCTTTATCATCCAATAATGACTTTAAAATTTTACCCTCACAAATAACCTCATCATCAACAAAGGAATTATCAACCACCGTTTCTACAACTAATGATTTTTCAATCACCGATTCGTCAACCAATGATTTTTCAACCACAAATTCTATAACCGATGGTTCTTCATCCTCAATAACATTTGTATTATTATAGTGTCCGTAAACTTTTTCATCAAGAGCCTTCCAATAACTTTCATTAGCAACTAATCATTTCCGACTATGATCATATGTATATGGAAAGACTCTAAAATCATCCGGAGCACGGACAAAAAACTCACTATAAGGGCATTCAGGATTTTCATGACAAAGACGTTGACAACTACAGTAGTTAGGTGCTGCATAAAAATTATATAATTCTTGTAGTGACATAAGCATGGATATTTTCAACTCATAAAAAAAATAAAAATAATCTAGACTCTAATAATAATTAGAAATAAAAATAAAACCGTTTCCCCGGCAACGGCGCCAAATTTTGACAGGGTAAAGTCGTATCCCCCAATCAAAAATAATTACCTAAATCACTGACTAAAGTAGATAGGGAAGTAGGGTCGATCTCCACAGAGAAACTAGTCTTTTTACTCCTAATTTATTATTATAATCTAAACTATTTAAGTAACCAAAATTTATAGTTGAATAAGAAACTAAACTAAAAAGAGTAGGAATAGGGAGAAAATAATATATAAAGGATCTAGGGCATAGGTTCACCAATAAATAATACTCCGGGGTAAAATAGGGTAATCAATCATTGACAAGGCATAGATAACATGATCAACAGGCTCTCGCAATTTATTAATCAACATAGATCTAACAGGCTCTCGCAATTTACTAGATCTAAATTCTTATTGAAAATAGCCTTTAATATCAAATTAACATCTGCTCGATTCATCAATTTAATATTGCTATACTTTTACAAGCCGCAATTGTAAAACATTAAAACAATCCAATAAGAAATTATCATGCAATACCAACAATCAATAATAGTCAATCATCAATTAACCAGATTGTAAAGGGCTCTCGCTACTTATTACAATCACACAATTAATCTATCGGTATTAAATCTCATCTCTCGAATCTTGACTTAACCATTTATAAATTAACTTGCCTATTGAAACTAGACCTAAACATTAATTCTCATCTCTCGATTCTTGAATCAATATTGTCAAACTCATGCATAAAAGATAGGCCTAATCTAGTCACAGAGCATTAAATCAATCAATAGGAAATTAATCTAACATTGATAATCAACAACAACAAATTACCCCTTCATATTATTTATTAGATCCCCATAAACCCTAGAAATTAAACTACTCACACATAATTAAATATAAACTAAACAAAGCAATTAAACAAGACATGATAGAAGAAATAAAATAAATAACTGAGATTAAACAAAGAGTTGTAGAGAGAGAAACAAGAGAGAAAATAATACTAAGAGTTTAATTAAGGGAGAGAGAGAAAAGTTAGAGAGAGAAAAAGAGAAGAAAACTAAAACTAAAACTCAAATTAAAACTAAAACTAAAACTAAAACTAAAACTAATACTAATAAAAGAATTAAAACTAAGCTAATAAGACCTAAGAAATTGCCTACCTCCATCCTACGTACTACTACTCCACTTAAATAGGAAAAGTAAAGGAAGTTTGATCTCCACTCAACTTCTAATCCCACAAACAAAAGAAAGGCTGCGTGAATTTGGAGCAAAACAACAAAGCCCAAACAACAAAGCCCAAATACTTAGAAATAACGAGATCTTCGCTGGAGGACATCTCACCCGATCGGTCATTGGGCCGCCCGATCGGGCCCGCCATTTTGTGCCCAGCAGACCTGATGTGATATTATATGGGCTTCTTCCTTGGACCTTCTTGTTTACTCTTGGTCCTTTATTATTTGTCATATGTTTTGTGGCCTCATTACTTGGTCCGTAATAGTAGCTTATAATTGGACTTCTTTACTAATCGAGCTCTTAATCACCGAATTAAATTCCTTTAACTCGATCTTGGGCTTTAAATATATGGTCATAAAATACGATTAAACTTTAATATCTTCGTAGTGGCTCAATAAGTTCGGGAATCGTCATAAATCTGCAAATTCCTACAAAATAATACCAACTCTACCAAAACACTAGAAAACGTATATTAGTAATAAAAATAGCTCCGCAGAGCTCAAATAAGCACAAATATGACCGTGGGATGGGGAATAAAAATATATATAAAATAGACTTATCATTTTCGCTCAGAGCTTTCATCACAGTCGGGCCTTTGATTTATGTTGTTTGTGAGCTTCACCGTTTCCCCCCTCGCTTTTGTAGTTCACTATTGGTCTCTTATGATTCTGGTATTGATCATTATGTATCTCTTGCCTCTATCATGATGATTTACTTCTGCTGATTTCTCTGTCTAGTTTTTGGTTTTGTTGTTTGTTTCACAGATCGATGTCTGCTGTGTATCTCTGCTTCTTTATGATTATGATCCCTGATGATGATTGTTTGATATCTTGTCTCCTAACTCTACTTCTGTATGATGATTTTGCCTCCTGATTTCATTACTTGACCCTATTCTTGATGCTATCATATATTGCCTTTTCTTTATTTGCATACATTTTATCTTTTATATTCTTCTTTTCTTGTTACTAACTGTTTTCTTTGTATATAGTCTTTTTCTTTCTCACCTTAACGCTTATGCTTTGGTTTTCGAAGATTCATCAAGTTTCTCTTTCACTTTGTTTGATGTAGCTTAGCTTCGACGCCCGGTGAAATCCTTCTATTTTTCTTCTTTTTATTTTTCTTTTCTCGAATGTTTAGTTTATGTTAAGATTAGGAGAAGTTGAACATTTCGAGGATGTATGCTTCTTAACACCTTATTGTGTTTGGAAACATTGGCGTTGTGGCCGTATGTTCACTTGTTTATTGATTGGGACTTATGTGTGTTAGCATTACTTCCTTGTTGCATTTCTACTTCTCCTTTGCTTTTCTATTTTTCACTTCATATCTTTTCTTCATTTTCTATTTCTTATGGTTTTACATTTCTTTTTTGTTTCCTTTTTCTCTTTTCTTCTACATTCCTTTTTGTATTTTGCTTTCATATGTTTTGATTTTTTAAAACTTTTCTTTCCTTTGAAAAAAAAAAATTATAAAAAAAATTATAAAAAATATAAAGTTTTGTAAATATGAATAAAATGTTTTTTAAGGCATTGCTTTTCTTTCTTAATAATTTTTCTTTTACTTTGGACTTAGTACCACTTGAGCTTGCACATTGGCTATTATTCTTCCTAAGTACAATGGTTTGCACGGTTTGAGAGTATCTTTGGTTGACTCTAATATAGAATGTGCTATGGTAGTTGTCTAGAACTATTGGGACCTTGAAACCGGATTCTCTTATTTTTGAAAACTTGCAATTGTTCCCCTTTGATAATTTTGATGCTTTTAGTGAGTTTTTGCCACAACCTTGTGAAGTTTCTTAGTTTTCATGCCTTCTTTAATTACTTGTATGAGCAGCATGGATCCTTTACTATTGCGGACCTAATCCTGAAACTTGACTCATAATTCTCAAACATGTGACCGAGCCATCTAGGAAGGACAATTGCATCTTTTCGGGGTGTTAAATTTTTTTTCAAGGTTAATCTTCTTTATTTTTAGTTCTTGGGTTCACATTTGCCTACTTGCTAACCATTTGAGCCTTTTTCCCTTCTTTTCTAGCCACGTCTTTAGATCTTTGAGCCTTTAGTTTCTTTTTGTTCCATTTTTGGTGTTTTTTGAAGCAAATGGTCATGTTCTTGGAGATTGTGGTATATGAGTTTGGATATTGGTTCTTATTTGTAAGCAAGCTTGTACTTTGTATATTTTGTGAATAATGGCAAATGAATAAATGAAAAAGCCGTCCAAAGTTACATTCAATTGCAAAGTTGTAAAAGCTGTCCATAGTTAAAAGAGGCGAGGACATTGAATAAAGTGAAAACTCGGAAAGTTGAGAAAAAGCAAAGTAAAAATTACCTCAGCCAGCAGGCCTTGGATTCGGTCAAAGTCTACAACCTGCACATCCGGTACAGAGTGTTTCTCTATCCGGGTGAGTGTCCGCACCATCCTCTTAGCATACGCCTGCATGTTAGGTGGTTGTAAAAGAGTATCTGCACCAAAAGAAGTACTTGGTGAGAAAGCAGCATAGGCAACACTCGACTCATGCCGGCTGCTCATCGAACCTTCAGGCGAATTGACCCGAGTCTTGACTCGCATATAGTCAACCGACCAGGGGAGGTCGACTCGTGTCTTACCTTGGACGCGTGGCTGAGGAGATTCCCCTTCAGCCGTTGCAGCACCGATTGCAGCAGTGAGTGGCTCGCCACCCTCTTCGATGCCGTAGAGACATTCAGCTGTTTCCCAGCAGATCGCCCTAAGTTTTCGCCTAGAGCTTTCATCACAGCCGGGCCTTTGCCCCTGGTCGTAGGTCGATCTAGGTTGGCTGAAGAGGAGGTAGAATTATTTTTTCTCCTCGTCTTTAACTGAGTTTTGGCCAGCTCATCCCCCGACCGCTTAAATAGCTTGGTGATGGAGCGGGAAATTGACTTGCTTCTGCCCTACAATTAACAAAATGGGGAATTACAAACGGAAATTTATAAGTTGAATGAAAGGGGTACAGCCGGAGAGTTTGAGTCTAGTAGGAGACTCACCTCTCCTTTTTTGGCTTCCAAGGCTGCCTTCTTCTCTAGAATCTGCTCCTTCCTCAGTATAGTAAGTCAATACAGACGGCAAATTGTCGGGTGTGTTATAAAGTCTACCTTGCGTGAACATGGTGCTAAGCCCACAGGCGGAGAGGAAGGCATCGTTCTTAAAGAAATCCGGATGGGGTATCCAATTCTTTGGAACGATTATTTGAGTCCCATCCTCTAAGGGCTAAATTGTTGTCTCGAAAAAGCCCGGCTCCATAATCTGCTCGTATTTCCTTAAAAGACATCCGGGGCAAGGAGCACTTTTTCCCGAGCAGCACCGGATCTTGATTTTTGATGAGTGGCATTTATGCCACTCTTTTATCCTTTTTCTCTAAGGATTCTCCCCTCATTTTCACTTGTTTAGCCCTTTTTCTAAGCATTTTTACTTAGTTTTGCTTCCTCTTTTCTTTCTCCTTTATCTTCTCTTTTCTTAGTCTTCTCGCTTTGTTTTTATTGTGATTTTCATGCTTATGCTTTGTAGGAACCATCGGGATTTTCAAGAGGAGGAAGCTAAGCTCAAGGGAAGCTGGAGGAAGTATGATTCAGGAGAGGTTCGACAGAACTTCCTGAAGGTGTGGCTGAACCTGCTGATGCAAGTCTAAGCATGGAGAACTTCGAAGATTTGCTTATCATGCATCAAGATAGCTTGTCCCTAAACATTGATTCAAGCCAAGCATTGCATGGACACTTTCTTGGATATCAAAGCAAAGCCACGGTTTGCTTAGTGGTTTTTCTTGGAGTCTAGTTCACTTTCTTGAACTTTCTTGAATTTTCTTTACTTAGATTTTTGCTTACAAGTTTTTACCTTTCACTTGAAAGGGTTTTTCTTGGTTCAAGCATTAGGATCTTTAATCTTTATTTAGTTCTTTAATTTTTATTTATTTATTTAGTTGCTTTAAAACTCAGTTAGTTAGCAAAAAAAATCAGTTTGGTGTATGCTTGTGCGCCAAGGTGCTTGCTCTTCAAGCAAGTTAGAATTCTAGTTTAATTAGGATTGAATTAGGGACTTGTCCTAATCTTCCTAGGTAAACTAAGTCTTATAAATAGGGCTGTAAACACACGAATAAATATACATAGATTAATATTCAGATTTATTTCTTAAGTTGCATACTTGAGTTTTGGTTGATTGCGATCAATTGCTGTTTTGCTTGTTTTAGTTAAAACATTCGTTTGGATTGATTAATTATGTGGATTCTTAATTGATTAATCTTAGTTTTTGTTTAATTCTTGGTGGATTTCCTGTATAGAATTATACTTAAACATATCCCTTGTGTTTTGTTGATTTTCGGATCAATAATTCACATCATCTTTGGTATCAGAGCAGGTTTGCGCAACTTCGGCAAAAATTAAACTGGGAACAATTGGCTGGGAATTTTTGCGTGATTCTTTTTGCATTAAACTCTAAAAACGTCCAGATATCACCATATAAAATTTGAGAATTTTTAGTTGAGTAACGCGTTCTACACAGCCTCAAACTTTTGGTGTTTGTGCACTGATTTGCGGATGGGAGTCCGGTTTTTGTGTTGCCTAGTTTTCCTTCAAGATTCGATCTTTTAATCAAGATTTTTGCATAAACTGACTTGGTTTGTGTAGGAATCATGAGTGACAAGGAGGTTCCACAGGTTCCAAGGGGATTAACCTTAGAACAGGCTCAAAATCTTAGAAGAGATAGGCGAATTGACGAGTTGGCAGCAAGGATGGATGAGATATTAAAAAGGCTTGATACTCGTGTTGGAGATTCTTCAAGGAAAGGGAATTCTAACCCTAATTCTGGTTCAAATAAGGAAGAACAACCAAGGAGGAACCCAAGGAGGCCACGAAATAATTATTCCTCAAGTGATGAATCACCAAGGCCTAGGAGAAGAGATAGACCAAAGGATGATGATAGGAACCTTCGATTAGATCTTCCCGAATTCAATGGGAGTATGAATGAACCTGAAAAATACTTTGAGTGGATTAGAAGGGCCGAGACACTCTTTGATTACAAGGAGTATGATGAAAGGAAAAGATGCAAATTGGCTGAATTGAAACTGACCGGTTATGCTAGTCTTTGGTATGATAATCTAAAGAAGAAGAGGCATAAGGAGGGGCGTGCAAGAATCTCAACTTGGGAACAACTCAAGAAGCACATGAAAAAAAGGTTCGTACGTAGTGATTATATTCAAGATGTTTATCTTAAGATGCAACTTTTTAAACAAAATTCTATGACTGTTGAGAATTATATTGGTGAATTTGAAAAGTTATGCATGCTATGTGGCTTAGAAGAGATTGTTGAGCATAAGATTGCTAGATTTATTTCGGGGTTGAATGATAATATTGCTGAAAAAGTTGAATTGCAACAATATTGGTCCTTTGAGGATGTTTGCAAGGTAGCTTTGAAAGTTGAAAAACAGATAAAGGGGAAGAAAGGGACGTACACTAAGTCCTTTGTAAAGGGTTTCGCTAAACCTTTTGAGAAGAACAGCTTGGAGAAAAGTGGTTCTAGTTCGAACTAAAAGGAGACTAAATCAAAATTTGAAGCTCCTAAAAAGCTTGTTGAAGATAGGAAGTGCTTCAAGTGTGGTAGTGTTGGTCACATTGCAACTAATTGTCCATCAAAAAGAGTAATGACTGCTCAAGAGTGGGAACAAGAACAAGCTAAGTGTGAGCAGGGTAGTGACTATGAAGAAAAGAACGAAGAGGAAAACTTTGAAGAAGAGGAGGGGCATATTGACGAAATTGATCCCGAGACTCATGGTCAAAGTTTGGTTCTAAGAAGGGCGCTACACTCTAAAACCGTACCTATGGAAAACAATCAAAGGGAGAAAATCTTTCTTACAAGGTGCAAGGTAGAAGATAGGTTGTGTGACATGATCATAGACACGGGGAATTGCACTAATGAACATCCAAGCCCTTATAAGCTTCATCGGCTTAATAATTCGAGTGATGTTAAGGTAACTAAACAAGCCTTAATCTCCTTTTCAATTGGTAAATTTCATGATAAAGTTTTGTGTGATGTTTGTCCTATGGATGCTTGTCATATACTATTAGGCCGTCCTTGACAATATGATAGATTTGTGAAGTTTGATGGAAGGACTAATGTGTATGTTGTGAGAAAAGGAGAAAAAGAGAGACCGGTTGCTTTAAAACCTTTGATAAGAAACAAGTCTTCTAATGTTACCTCTAATTCGAAGAATTCTTATTTGATTAGTGAGAGGGAATTAGAAAAAGAGATTTGCAGCAACAATGTGGTATATATACTTGTTTCTAGTGAGATTCGAATTGATTAAGATAAACAAGCAAAGAGGCCGTATGAATTGGAATCTGTTTTAGAAGAATTCAAGGATGTCTTTCCTAAGGAATTACCTCCGGGACTACCTCCTATTCGTGGGATAGAGCATCAAATTGACTTGATTCCGGAGCTCCATAACCTAATAAGGCAGCCTATAGAAGTAATCCGGAAGAAACAAAGGAGATGCAAAGGCAAATTGAAGAGCTTATGGCTAGAGGATATGTGAGGGAAAGTATGAGCCCTTGTGCCGTGCCTACTTTACTTGTCCCAAAGAAAGATGGGAGTTGGCGCATGTGTATTGATAGTAGGAGTGTGAATAACATCACTATCAAATACCGATTTCCTATTCCGAGGTTAGATGATCTACTTGATGAACTACATGGTTCAAAGTTGTTTTCTAAGATTGATCTTATGAGTGGTTATCATCAAATTCGAATGAGAGAAGGAGATGAGTGGAAGACAGCATTCAAGACTAAGTTAGGGTTGTATGAATGGTTGGTGATGCCGTTTGGACTCACTAATGCACCTAGCACTTTCATGAGGTTGATGCATGAGGTACTTAAACCTTTCCTTGGCAAGTTTGTTGTTGTTTATTTAGATGATATTCTGATATACTCTAAAAATTTGCATGATCATCTAAATCATCTGACAAGTGTGTTTGAAGTGTTAAGAGAGAAGAAACTCTATGCTAAGCTTGAAAAATGCTACTTCTTAGTGCCTAGTGTTACTTTTCTTGGTTATGTTGTATCAAAAGATGGAGTTCCAGTTGATCATTCGAAAGTAGAGGCTATTAAAACTTGGCCTATTCCTACTAATATGAGTGAAGTAAGGTCTTTTCATGGTCTAGCTTCATTCTATAGAAGATTTGTCAAGAATAAGTTGATGCCTAGAAGTGAAGGTCCTTTCAAGATTATTGAGAAGATCAATGACAATGCTTATAAGTTAGAACTTCCGGGAGAATATGGAGTTAGTGCTACATTCAATGTTGGCGATTTGGCTAAGTATATTCCTGATGAAGAACTTCGAGATTTGAGGACAAATTCTTTCGAAGAAGAGGAGGATGATGCAAGTCTAAGCATGGAGAACTTCGAAGATTTGCTTATCATGCATCAAGATAGCTTGTCCCTATACATTGATTCAAGCCAAGCATTGCATGGACACTTTCTTGGATATCAAAGCAAAGCCACGGTTTGCTTAGTGGTTTTTCTTGGAGTCTAGTTCCACTTTCTTGAACTTTCTTGAATTTTCTTTACTTAGATTTTTGCTTACAAGTTTTTACCTTTCACTTGAAAGGGTTTTTCTTGGTTCAAGCATTAGGATCTTTAATCTTTATTTAGTTCTTTAATTTTTATTTATTTATTTAGTTGCTTTAAAAATCAGTTAGTTAGCAAAATAAATCAGTTTGGTGTATGCTTGTGCGCCAAGGTGCTTGCTCTTCAAGCAAGTTAGAATTCTAGTTTAATTAGGATTGAATTAGGGACTTGTCCTAATCTTCCTAGGTAAACTAAGTCTTATAAATAGGGCTGTAAACACACGAATAAATATACATAGATTAATATTCAGATTTATTTCTTAAGTTGCATACTTGAGTTTTGGTTGATTGCGATCAATTGCTGTTTTGCTTGTTTTAGTTAAAACATTCGTTTGGATTGATTAATTAGGTGGATTCTTAATTGATTAATCTTAATTTTTGTTTAATTCTTGGTGGATTTCCTGTATAGAATTAGACTTAAACATATCCCTTGTGTTTTGTTGATTTTCGGATCAATAATTCACATCACCTGCTCAGTGGTTCGACCGAACGTCGAGGCAGGGACAAGATGCAATTTGGCAATTTTGCAAGAGTGGTCGAACCACAGAAGTTCGACCAGACCAGGATCAGGGAGGTTCGACCGAACCTACCCATGGTTCGGCCGAACCTACCCTGTAGTCCGGCCGAACCTTCGCATTGTTCGGTCGGACCACTCCTTTTCTCAGATGGCTCTGTACGGACTATATAAGTCCCATCTTAGAATGTTTTGATGTAATTAGATTAACTTAGTTTTAATTTTCGGCACTTTTAGCTTAATTTAGAGAGAGAAACACTATTAGTCTTCATAGGTAGAGAGAGAAAGTGTGGTTTTCTTCATTGATGAACTTGGATTTTGAAGAAGGAGTTTGTTCAATCCTTTGTAGACCTTCATCTTCAATTAATGAGCAATCTCTGCCAAATCGCCAACATTGAATGTAGCACTAACTCCATATTCTCCCGGAAGTTCTAACTTATAAGCATTGTCATTGATCTTCTCAACAATCTTGAAAGGACCTTCACTTCTAGGCATCAACTTATTCTTGCGTTTTCCTGGAAATCTTTCCTTTCTCAAATGTAACCATACCAAGTCTCCAACATTGTAACTTTGTTGCTTTCTATGCTTGTTTGCTCTAGCTTTGTACATGTCATTTACTTTCTCTATTCTTGTTCGAACTTGAGCGTAATTTCAGCATACTCTTCAACTTAGACTCGGCATCTTTGTGAATTAACTCACCCTTAGGCAATGGAACAAGATCAATTGGAAGTTTCGGATTGACTCCATAGACTACCTCAAAAGGACTATGTTTGGTAGCATATGTAGGTGATCTATTATAAGCAAACTCCGCATGAGCTAACTTGATGTCCCAATCCTTTTGTGTCTTACTCACTAACCCACGCAAAAGCGCACCAAGAGTACGATTAGTAACCTCGGTTTGTCCATTAGTTTGTGGATGGGTAAGATGTACTAAAGAGCAATTTAGAAATAACCTATCCACAACAACCATAATAGAGTCTTTCCCCCGTTGTGTTCTCGGCAATCCCACAATAAAATCCATAGAAATATCTTCCCAAGGTGAGTCTGGAACAGGTAAAGGAGTATACAAGCCTTGATGAAAAGTAGCCTTCGCTTTTTGACAAGTTGCACACCTAGAAATAACTAGTTGCACATCCGTGAGCATCTTAGGCCAATAGAAGTGTTCTTGTAACATACTCAAGGTCTTTGTAATGCCAAAGTGACCAGCAATTCCTCCCCCATGAGCTTCTCTAACAACTAGCTCTCTAATAGAACACTTAGGAAGACAAAGTCGATTTCCCTTGAAAAGAAAACCATCTTGCAGCAAATAAGAACCCACGGCTCCTTTAGAACACTCTTCAATCAATGTAGCAAAATCATCATCACCTTTGTAGTATTCTTTGATCAATTCAAAACTAAGTAGCTTGCTATTTAGAATTCCAATCAAAGTGTATCTTCTAGATAATGCATCAGCCACAACATTCGATTTCCCTTCTTTGTACCTTGAAGAAAAATTAAATGATTGTACAAATTCAACCCACGTAGCATGTCTAGGATTGAGCTTTTGTTGTCCATGTATGTACTTCAATGCTTCATGATCAGAATGCAACACAAAGTGATTAGGTCGGAGATAATGACTCCAATGATCTAAAGCTCTAACAATGGCATAGAACTCTTTATCATAAGTAGAATAGTTCAATCGAGCTCCTCCCAATTTCTCACTGAAATATGCAATAGGCCTCTTCTTTTGGAGTAAAACTGCTCCAATTCCAACTCCACTAGCATCGGTTTCAACTTCAAAAGGACTTGAGAAATCTGGTAACGCAAGTATAGGTGCTTCACATAGCTTCTTTTTAACCAACTCAAACGCACTTTGAGCTTCTTTAGTCCATTCGAATTTACCCTTGTCCTTCTTCAAACATTCGGTCATAAGCGCCACAATACTTGAGAAATTCTTGACAAATCTTCTATAGAACGAAGCTAGACCATGAAAAGACCTTACTTCACTCATATTAGTAGGAATAGGCCAAGTTTTAATAGCCTCTACTTTCAAATGATCAACTGAAACTCCATCTTTTGATACAACATAACCAAGAAAAGTAACACTAGGCACTAAGAAGTAGCATTTTTCAAGCTTAGCATAGAGTTTCTTCTCTCTTAACACTTCAAACACACTTGTCAGATGATTTAGATGATCATGCAAATTTTTAGAGTATATCAGAATATCATCTAAATAAACAACAACAAACTTGCCAAGGAAAGGTTTAAGTACCTCATGCATCAACCTCATGAAAGTGCTAGGTGCATTAGTGAGTCCAAACGGCATCACCAACCATTCATACAACCCTAACTTAGTCTTGAATGCTGTCTTCCACTCATCTCCTTCTCTCATTCGAATTTGATGATAACCACTCATAAGATCAATCTTAGAAAACAACTTTGAACCATGTAGTTCATCAAGTAGATCATCTAACCTTGGAATAGGAAATCGGTATTTGATAGTGATGTTATTCACACTCCTATTATCAATACACATGCGCCAACTCCCATCTTTCTTTGGGACAAGTAAAGTAGGCACGGCACAAGGGCTCATACTTTCCCTCACGTATCCTCTAGTCATAAGCTCTTCAATTTGCCTTTGCATCTCCTTTGTTTCTTCCGGATTACTTCTATAGGCTGCCTTTTTAGGTAATGGTGCTCCCGGAATCAAGTCAATTTGATGCTCTATCCCACGAATAGGAGGTAGTCCCGGAGGTAATTCCTTAGGAAAGACATCCTTGAATTCTTCTAAAACAGATTCCAATTCATACGGCCTCTTTGCATGTTTATCTTGATCAATTCATACGGCCCAAGTTATTTTTCTTGGTTTCAAAGTTTCATCTCAAGGCATAGAGGTTGATGAAAAGAAAGTTGCTGCAATTCGTGAGTGGCCCACGCCACAAACAATTCAACAAGTTCGTAGTTTTCATGGACTTGCTTCTTTCTATAGGAGATTTGTGCGAAATTTTAGTACTCTCATGGCACCTATCACCGAGCTAACTAAAAATCAGAAGTTAGTTTGGAATGATAAGGCTCAAAAGGCCTTTGATGAGGTAAAACATCAACTTACTAGTGCACCTATTCTTTCTTTACCTAACTTTGATGAAGTTTTTGAAGTTGAATGTGATGCTAGTGGAGTTGGTATTGGTGCTGTTTTGTCACAAGTTGGGCGTCCCCTTGCCTACTTTAGTGAAAAACTCAATGAAGCACAACGGAAGTATAGCACCTATGATAAGGAGTTCTTTGCTCTTGTTCGTGCTTTGGACCATTGGAGACATTACCTCATTTCCAAGGAGTTCATCCTTCATTCAGATCATGAAGCTCTCAAATATCTTCAAAGCCAACAAAAACTCCAACCACGCCATGCCAAATGGGTGGAGTATTTGCAAGCTTTTCATTTTGTGATCAAGCATAGGAGAGGCGCCATGAACAAAGGAGCTGATGCACTTTCAAGGAGATACACACTCTTGAATTCTTTCAAGGCAAGAGTGATTAGTGTTGAAGATGTGAAAGCAAGTTACAAAAATGATCATGACTTTGGTGATTTATTTCTAAAATGTTCTAATCATGCTTACAAAGATTATTACATTTTAGATGGCTATTTGTTCAAAGGAAACAGGTTGTGCATTCCAAGATCAAGCCTAAGAGAATCTCTTATCAAAGAGTTTCATGAAGGAGGAATGGCAGGACACTTTGGCATAGAGAAGACTACTCTTCTTGTCCAAGAGTACTTTCATTGGCCTAAATTGGTTCGTGATGTGGAGTTCATTGTGAAGAGATGTGTGATATGTCAAAAGGCCAAGAGTCATAGTCTTC
The DNA here is from genome assembly GCF_948465745.1 of Chenopodium album. NCBI lineage: Eukaryota > Viridiplantae > Streptophyta > Magnoliopsida > Caryophyllales > Amaranthaceae > Chenopodium > Chenopodium album. The sequence continues at coordinate 37,545,096 of NC_137834.1, read as the reverse complement.
CACAAGGCTATCTTTTGCCCTTACCTATTCCGCAAGCTCCATGGGAAGATGTTAGTCTTGATTTCGTTGTGGGACTTCCTATGACCCAACGAAAGAAAGATTCCATTATGGTTGTTGTGGACCGTTTTTCTAAAATGGCTCATTTTATTTCTTGTCATACAACTTATGATGCTACTCATGTTGCTAATTTGTTCTTCAATGAGATTGTTCGTTTGCATGGTGTACCTAAATCCATGGTGAGTGATCGTGATCCAAAATTTCTAAGTCATTTTTGGCTTACATTATGGAGGAAGATGGGCACAAAATTGAACTTTAGCACTTCAAGTCATCCTCAAACAGATGGTCAAACCGAAGTGACTAATAGAACTTTGGGATCCTTGTTGCGGTCTTTGGCTACTAAACGTCCCAAGCAATGGGAAGAGATGCTTCCTCATGCGGAGTTTGCTTACAATCGTGTACCTAGCAAGACAACAGGTTTGAGTCCTTTTGAAGTGGTGTATGGATTCAATCCGTGCACTCCTATTGATCTCACTCCCATTCCCTCACCAAACAAGTTCAGCAATGATGCCGAGGTGCGTGCAAAAGAAATCAAGTCTATGCATGAGCAAGTTCGTTCCAAAATTGAACAAGCTAATGCAAAGACAAAGGCATACTATGACAAGAAAAGAAAGGAGGTCCAGTTTCAGCCCGGTGACTTAGTTTGGATTCATCTTCGAAAGGAAAGATTTCCTTCCAAAAGACGGTCCAAGGTTAGTCCTCGTAGTGATGGTCCATTTGCTATTGTTGAAAAGGTGAATGATAATGCTTACAAAGTTGAATTGCCCGGAGACTATGGTGTTTCTAGCACCTTTAATGTGGCTGATTTATCACCTTACTATGATGAGTTTGAAGAGTTGCCGAGCTTGAGGGCAAACTCTTTTCAAGAAGGGGGGAATGTTGTAGCCAAGTCTAACAACTTGGTTATGGACGTTTCTTTAGTTCAAGACGTAGCATCATGCATTGGTGCTATGCGTTCTATCCATGTGCAGCAAGATATTCAATCCTTTGAGTTTCTTGTTGTTCTTATTAACTAGTTCAATCTAGTTCATTTTATGCTTTGAATAAATTGTAAACTTTAGTCTTATTTTAAGTTTGCAAATTAGTTTCATTTTCTTTAGTTTTCTTTAGCTTGTTAAAGTTCGAAAATGTAGTGTCACATTCACATGAAGTACAAGTACAAGATACAACAAGAAGGCAGCCGTTTAGCTTGGGAAAAACATAGAATCCGAAAATTCCTTTTGGAGGAGTTTCAAAGGCTTTAACTTGGGTGTTACAATCAGCTTCAATGAGGAGTTGCAAGCTATCAATTGAGCCTTCAAGTGGGCGTCATTTCAGTCAGCATTTGAGCATCAAAAGGCGTCCAAATACACTCTTGTCTACATACATTCAAGCTTGATCCAAGGCTTGAATCAAGGAGGAGTTACACTTCTTTTTGCTGTTTGAATTGGTCGTGAATTAAGGGGCTGTTTTGCTTCTTACTTGCTGCTTGGTTGAGGCGTGATTCTAGGGAAGGTTATGCTCTTACTTGCTGCCTTATTGGACGTGATTCTAGGGGAGTTACACTCCTTTATTTCAGATTTGATGAGGCTTAATTGAGGAGGTTATGGCCGCCACTTTATAAGCTTATGTATCTAGTTAAACAAGGCTTCCTTTAATTGATGTATCTAGACACTAAAGCTGACTTTGATGCTTAGTTTAGGCGTGTACAAGTGAGCTGAAAAGTCACTTGATTTAGCTTGTATTTAGGATGCTTGTTTACTATAAATAACAAGCAAATGTCTTGCATAAAAAAAACTTGTCTTACATTCGTTTCTTGGATTAGAAACAAAACCTGAAATTCTTGGATTTGGAATTTCGTTTCCTTTGCTTAGTTAGCTAGTTTAGGCTACTAGTTGGCTTGTGATCTTAGGAACCCAAAACGTTTCTTAGTGGTGTGACTTTATCTAAGAAACCTTTGGTTCTTTAGCCTTATCTATCCCTTGGTTTATCCCTTGTGTATTTCGAGTGTTACTCCAAATATACAACAACGGCCTAATAGTATATGACAAGCATCCATAGGACAAACATCACACAAAACTTTATCATGAAATTTACCAATTGAAAAGGAGATTAAGGCTTGTTTAGTTACCTTAACATCACTCGAATTATTAAGCCAATGAAGCTTATAAGGGCTTGGATGTTCAGTAGTTGGCCACTTCAATTTGTCTACCAAAGTAGTAGATACCACATTAGTGCAACTCCCCGTGTCTATGATCATGTCACACAACCTATCTTCTACCTTGCACCTTGTAAGAAAGATTTTCTCCCTTTGATTGTTTTCCATAGATACGGTTTTAGAGTGTAGCGCCCTTCTTAGAACCAAACTTTGACCATGAGTCTCGGGATCAATTTCGTCAATATGCCCCTCCTCTTCTTCAAAGTTTTCCTCTTCGTTCTTTTCTTCATAGTCACTACCCTGCTCACACTTAGCTTGTTCTTGTTCCCACTCTTGAGCAGTCATTACTCTTTTTGATGGACAATTAGTTGCAATGTGACCAACACTACCACACTTGAAGCACTTCCTATCTTCAACAAGCTTTTTAGGAGCTTCAAATTTTGATTTAGTCTCCTTGTAGTTCGAACTAGAACCACTTTTCTCCAAGCTGTTCTTCTCAAAAGGTTTAGCGAAACCCTTTACAAAGGACTTAGTGTACGTCCCTTTCTTCCCCTTTATCTGTTTTTCAACTTTCAAAGCTACCTTGCAAACATCCTTAAAGGACCAATATTGTTGCAATTCAACTTTTTCAGCAATATTATCATTCAACCCCGAAATAAATCTAGCAATCTTATGATCAACAATCTCTTCTAAGCCACATAGCATGCATAACTTTTCAAATTCACCAATATAATTCTCAACAGTCATAGAATTTTGTTTAAAAAGTTGCATCTTAAGATAAACATCTTGAATATAATCACTAGGTACGAACCTTTTTTTCATGTGCTTCTTGAGTTGTTCCCAAGTTGAGATTCTTGCACACCCCTCCTTATGCCTCTTCTTCTTTAGATTATCATACCAAAGACTAGCATAACCGGGCAGTTTTAATTCAGCCAATTTGCATCTTTTCCTTTCATCATACTCCTTGTAATCAAAGAGTGTCTCGGCCCTTCTAATCCACTCAAAGTATTTTTCAGGTTCATTCATACTCCCATTGAATTCGGGAAGATCTAATCTAAGGTTCCTATCATCATCCTTTGGTCGATCTCTCCTCCTAGGCCTTGGTGATTCATCACTTGAGGAATAATTATTTCGTGGCCTCCTTGGGTTCCTCCTTGGTTGTTCTTCCTCACTTGAACCAGAATTAGGGTTAGAATTCCCTTTCCTTGAAGAATCTCCAGCAAGAGTATCAAGCCTTTTTAATATCTCATCCATCCTTGCTGCCAACTCGTCAATTCGCCTGTCTCTTCTAAGATTTTGAGCCTGTTCTAAGGTTAATCCCCTTGGAACTTGTGGAACCTCCTCGTCACTAATGATTCCTACACAAACCAAGTCAGTTTATGCAAAAATCTTGATTAAAAGATCGAATCATGAAGGAAAACTAGGCAACACAAAAACCGGACTCCCAACCGCAAATCAGTGCACAAACACCAAATGTTTGAGGCTGTGTAGAACGCGTTACTCAACAAAAAATTATGAAATTTTATATGGTGATATCTGGACGTTTTTAGAGTCCAATGCAAAAAGAATCACGCAAAAATTCCCAGCCAATTGTTCCCAGTCTAATTTTTGCCGAAGTTGCGCAAACCTGCTCTGATACCAAAGATGATGTGAATTATTGATCCGAAAATCAACAAACCTAAGGGATATGTTTAAGTCTAATTCTATACAGGAAATCCACCAAGAATTAAACAAAAACTAAGATTAATCAATTAAGAATCCACCTAATTAATCAATCCAAACGAATGTTTTAACTAAAACAAGCAAAACAGCAATTGATCGCAATCAACCAAAACTCAAGTATGCAACTTAAGAAATAAATCTGAATATTAATCTATGTATGTTTATTCGTGTGTTTACAGCCCTATTTATAAGACTTAGTTTACCTAGGAAGATTAGGACAAGTCCCTAATTCAATCCTAATTAAACTAGAATTCTAACTTGCTTGAAGAGCAAGCACCTTGGAGCACAAGCATATGCCAATCTCCTTGGAGAACAAGCACACGCCTAAACTGATTTATTTTGCTAACTAACTGATTTTAAAAGCAACTAAATAAAGATTAAAGATCCTAATGCTTGAACCAAGAAAAACCCTTTCAAGTGAAAGGTAAAAACTTGTAAGCAAAATCTAAGTAAAGAAAATTCAAGAAAGTTCAAGAAAGTGAACTAGACTCCAAGAAAAGTCACTAAGAAAACCGTGACTTTGCTTTGATATCCAAGAAAGTGTCCATGCAATGCTTGGCTTGAATCAATGTTTAGGGACAAGCTATCTTGATGCATGATAAGCAAATCTTCGAAGTTCTCCATGCTTAGACTTGCATCATGTAACTCCTCCTTGGTTCAAGCCTTGAAATTAGCTTGAATGTATGTGGACAAGGGTGTACTTGGACGCCCTTTAGTTGCTCCAAAACTGACTGAATTAAACAGCCAATTGAAGGCTGAAATTAAGGCTTTAGATGCTCCAATGTTGACTGATATCAACGGCCACTTGAAGGCGTAAGTTAAGGCTTGTAATTCCTCTTTGAAAACTGATTGTAACTCCCAAGTCAAAGCTTTGAAATTCCTTGTAAAGGAATTTCGGATTCCAAGCTTAAATGGCTGCCATTTTGATGTATCTTTGCACTTGTACTTTTGTGTGAATGTGACAATATTTTTCGAACTAAAATCAGCTAAAAAGAACTAAGAAAAATATAACTAATTTGCAAACTTAAAATATGACTAAAGTTTACAATTTATTCAAAGCATAAAATGAACTAGAATAAACTAGTTAATAAGAACAACAAGAAATTCAAGGGGTTGAATATCTTGCTGCCCAAGGATAGAATGCATAGCACCAATACATGATGCTACATCTTGAACCAAAGAAATGTCCATAACCAAGTTGTTAGGCTTGGCTACAGCACGTATATTGATGACATGATAGTCAAATCCAAGCAATAGGCGGATCACCTTGCTGATCTCCGAGAAACGTTCACCACCCTCAGGCGGCATAAGGTCATGTTAAACCCCAAGAAATGCGTCTTTGGTGTTGAGTCTGGGAAGTTTCTCGGATTCCTGATTGATCAAAGGGGGATAGAGGCTAACCCCGAAAAGATACAGGCGGTGATTGACATGAAGTCACCCCGTTCTGTCAAGGAAGTTCAGAGACTCACCGGTTGCCTGGCCGCCTTGGGGAGGTTCCTCAGCCGGTCAGGCGACAAATGCCTTTACTTCTTTCAAGCAATCAGGAAGAAGACCAGGTTTGAATGGGGGACGATGCTGAGACGGCATTCCAGAAGTTAACAGAACATTTGCATTCTCTACCTAGGCTGGTTAGTCCCTTGCCTAGGGAGACGTTGTACATGTATTTAGCCGTCTCAGATCATGCTCTCAGTGCCGTTCTCCTTGCTGAGCGGGACGACGTTCAGCTCTCGGTTTACTTCATTAGCCATGTTCTCAAACATGCTGAACTCCGGTACCCCATGGTTGAAAAATTTGGCCTTGCTTTGTATATGGCATTCAAAAAGCTGAAGCCTTACTTTCTGGCACATCCGGTGGTGATTTACACCGACCAGCCACTCAAGCGGCCAATGTCCACCTTGGAGTCATCCGGGAGAATGTTGAAATGGGCTATTGAAATGCAAAGTCTTGAAATCACTTACGAACCAAGAAAGGCAGTGAAAGGTCAGGCGTTTGCCGACTTCATTGTTGAAATGACCCGTCCGGTGGCTCCGGATAATCTTGATCAGGTTTGGAAACAGTATGTAGACGGGAGCTCTACAAAGAACGGTTGTGGTGCAGGTGTAATCTACGAGTCTCCTGAAGGGGACAGATATGAGTATGCACTACGGTTCAAGTTTCATGTCTCTAACAATGAGGCGGAATATGAAGCCCTGCTAGCCGGTATCCGTATGTGTAAGGCGGCAGGGGGAATGAAAATTGACGCCTACTCTGATTCACAGTTGGTCGTTAGCTAGTATGAGGGAAAATATGAGGCAACTCGTCCGGCTATGATCAAATACCTTCAAGCAGTCAAAGAAGAGGCTAGGGCACTTAAGGAATTCCGTCTGAATCAAGTGACTAGGTCGGACAACAACAAGGCGGATGCATTGTCAAAACTGGCATCTTCCACCTGCCATGATACGCCTCGGTCAGTCTTCTGGGAAGAACTTGAAAAAAGAAGCATCTATGAAGAACCCATTGGAATTCTTGACCGAAGCTCTACCTGGATGGATGGCATCCGGGACTACCTTTTAGACGGTACACTTCCTGATTCGCCACAGGAGGCAGCTGTCCTGAAGAAGCGAGCTGTAAGCTTCAAGTTAAGAATGGAGAACTCTTCAAGGCGGGTTTTCTGAAGCCTTTGTTGAAGTGTGTCACCCCGGAAAAGGGGAAATAAGTTCTCGAAGACTTGCACTCGGGATTCTGCGCCTCCCACATAGGCGGCAGGTCCCTAGCCGTCAGAGCCAGAAGACATTATTTTTGGCCTACTCTTGAGGCAGACGCCAAGGAGTTGGTGAAGAAATGTGACAAGTGCCAAAAATTCGGCAAACTTATTCACCGTCCGGCTACTGATCTGACGGCCATCCACAACCCAATCCCGTTTGCAAAATGGGGCATGGACATCTTAGGTCCTTACACGCCTGCTCTAGACGGAAAGCACTACATCTTGGTGGCTGTGGATTATTTCACCAAGTGGGTGGAGGTTGAGGCGGATAAGAACATCAAGACCTCAGATGTAATTTCCTTCATCTGGAAGAACATTATCACCCGGTATGGGGTGCCTATGTCTATGGTGTTCAATAATGGTCCTCAGTTTGAGACGCCTCAACTCAAAACTTGGTTGGGAGATCAAGGGATCTCAAGCTGTTTTGCATCAGTCGGCCGACCCCAAGCAAACGGCCAAGTTGAAGCCTTCAACAAACTAATCTCAGACGGCAGTAAGAAGAAAATTGAAAGAGCCGGTGGCTTGTGGGCAGAAGAGTTAATCCATGTCCTATGGGTCATCCGGACAACAGCAAAGGGGGCAACCGGTGAAACCCCATTTCTCATGGTTTACGGTGCTGAAGTCGTCTTGCCCATTGAACATTACGAGCCGACTCTCAAAGTCATGCTATATGATGAAGAGGCAAACTGGGAAGCAATGTGCCTGGCATTGGATTCACTCCCAGAACGCAGGGGCAATGCCGCCTTGCATCATGAGATTTACCGTCTGAGAATGACCAGAGCTTACAACAAGAGAGTACACAAGCGTCCCTTAAAGGTTGACGACTTAGTGTTACGGAAAATGGAGGCAACCGGTAGGGCCAATGATCTGGGAAAGCTAACTCCAAATTGGGAAGGTCCCTACCGGATTTATAAAGAAGTAAGAGACGACACCTACCGCCTGGAAACTCTAGACGGTAGACGCCTGCCTAGAACTTGGAATGTAGACAATTTGAAAAAGTACTACTTTTGAGAATGTAAATTTTTTTGTAAACAGTGAGTCAATTAATGAGAATTCAGACTTTATTTGCAAAATTGTTTTGTTGTTTTTTGATTATTCGCCTAGGTAATACTCAGACGTATTCTTCATTTACCTAACTAAGTTTGATACTTAGTAAAGGTTACATTTGTTTGACCGCCTGGGTAATACTCAGATGGATCCTTTGTTTATTTAACTAAGTTTGATACTTGGTATGATTTAATAATTGCCTGTCCGTCTGGGTAATACCCAGACGGGCTTTTTTGTTTAACCAACTAAGTTCGACACTTAGTGTAAATTCAATGTTGTAATAACGCTCGGCCAATGCTCCGATTAAAAACTAAGCACAAAAACGCTTAGTGGCTATACAACCGGTCCTAAACAAGATCAAAGGCTAAAACGGCCGGATAGTTGCTTATTTTATAAAACCGCCTGTCCCAACTTGGACAAAGGCGTCCGGCAACACCCCTTCGGATGCAATCGTCGTAGAGAACATACTATTTGTCAGTTCTACGTACCTATGCAGACGGCAAAAATTGAACGACCAAATCGGTCAACTCATAGCCGTCTGACTAGAATGATCTGTGAAGAACGATCAAGTTACCGAATACCGGATGCCCCTAGGCATCAGTCGGCCAGCGGCTGAAGTTCTCACTTAGGTTATTTATTCCAAAGTAGCACTTTCTATCCCAATTGGGGCAAAATAATTGTGCAATGGCTATGCAATCTCTACCAAGACGGAGAAAAACCGTTTGGTTAGAGACTGGAACGCCTGTTGGTGTACGGCTGTGCACTTGGTTTGGGGCAATCACTATTGTGATTGATTGACTTACAAACGTATCATGCTCTTTGCAGCATCAGACGTTCCCAAGTCAATTAACCAACTCAATTTGAAACCAACCACACAGCCGTCCAGGGGCAAGGACAGTCGGCTTTTAATAAGTTAGGCAAAAAATCGCCGCATGCTTTTCATAAGTTTGACAAAAATCAGGCATATACGCACAAATGCAAAAATTGAAATCCAAACATAAATGAAAAATGATCAAAACCGACTCAGTCGGTGCATTCATAAAAAGTCCACCCAACCAAACGGTTGTAGTGGATCAAATGTTAACCGGACCCCGTCCGGGAGAAGATAGAAATTGTTGATTACCCGGCTCCATAGCTGGTAAATACAAGAATACTCGGCACGCAGGCTGAAAAAGCAAGTTTTTGGCATACTGCCTCAGATTAATGAAAAAATAATAAAAGAAGAGTTGGCATACTGCCGGTGAAAATCACTTCTGGCCCACAGGCGGCTCCTCCTGGTCCTCCTTCTCTTCCTCATCATCTGAGGGAATCTCATGCGCTTCACCAGGACAAGGTAGCTCAGGCGCGGGAAGCTCAGTGTTGGCGTTAGCCCAGGCGTCGAAGGAATCAAGCTCTGGCTCACCTTTCTCTCTCAAGTACACCACGTCCTCGACGTACCTGTGGCCAGTGCCCAGATGCCATAATCCTTGTCTGGGTATAAGGCAGCCCAGGCGATCTTCATGCGGGCGTCGTTGTCAGCATCGCTTTCAGCAACCAGGCGGTTTTGCTCCACCTCCAGAGTTGCTGCAAAGTTTATCTGAGCCTGGGCAGCCTCCTTCTCCAGCTTCTCAACCTTGGCTTTCAGGTTGGTGTTCTCTTTAGAAACACCTTGGAGTGTGCCAAGGTCCGCTGGGGCCTTCTTGAGCGCCTCGTTAGCCTTCTTGAGGCCCTCATCTGCCTTTTTCTAGGCCTCCTTCGCCTTCTTCTGAGCGTCTCAGCGTCGCTCACCCGCTGGCTGGCCGTCTTCAGATCCGCCTCCAGCTGCTGGATTTTCGACGCCTGTGTCATTGTGATTGCTTTAGTTTCAAGTTCATTTACGATAGTGGAGTATAAAGCAACATTATCAGCATCTGTGGCGGACTTCTTGGCCCTTTTTACCTCTTCCCGTTTGCGGGAATAAGGATGCTTGAGCCCGTTTACCCACAGCAGAGCCTGCAAAAATAAATCAAGTTAGTATTGCAGGAGAAGTAAAGCACTTGGAAAAAGTTGTTAAGTATCTATCCCAAGGACAGGATTCGTTCCAGGTTGAACGTCTCTATCCCAGGGATATAGTTCTTGTCCTTCCTGCTCACCGCCTCCAGCATGGCCTTAGCATGCCTCTAGACGTATGGCCAGCGAGGAGATTGATCTGCACCATAATCAACAGGTGATGAGTGCGAAATTAAGGCAGCACCTATCTGTTGCCGACCGTCTGAGGATGACGCCTGTTGGGAGTGGGATTTCACTCGCAAAGGCCACCCCAGCTCAGGCGGGGATTCAAATGGGTTCTTACCTTCAGAGCCGGCCAAGCGAGAGCCGCTTGCAGGCGTGGTGAACCCCCCGGTTGCTAATAGGGGGTTGACGAGGTCGAGGCACAGACTGCTGCCTATCATCTCATTTCACCCCCCTATCCGCATCAGTTGGTTCCTGGCTGAGGCGCCAGGAATTAAGGCGGAGGCGGACTTTTTGGGCTTGTTAGGGGTGTAGGCGGATTCCTCCCTAGCCTATTTGAGATCTTTCTCAAACGTCTTTCCTACCTCTCCTCCCCTGTGAAAATAACCAAGTTAAAGTTAACATCCGGATATAATAAACTTTGAGGCCAATCTAAGGAAGAGTCAAGAGTTTTTTACCTTGGCCCTGACTGCGGCCGCCTGTTTTTCCGTAAGCTCCTTGCGGATGGTTGCAGAGGACCGCTTGGGTGTCTTCTCCGTCTGCAACATGCTTAAAGCTTCTTCTACAAAAAAAAAAGTTGATTAATACATCATCAAGCAATTGTGATACAGAAGTACTCCAGGCGGATGTGAACTCAGGCGCATACGTTTGGTAAACATGTTTTCTAGCCTGCAGGCGACTAAGAAACACTCGTCCCTAAACTAGGCGTAGGGATCCAGTTCTTGGGGAATTTTATTGTCTCCCCGGTTGACAAGATTGCGTCTGTGAGGCCGAAAAATCTGCCTCAATTATTTTGTCGAAGTCCTCATCTGGGATCCGGGGAAGAGCGCACTTCCGGCCCATCAGTTCGGGCTTCTTATTGTATTGGCGGAACTCGTAGTTCTCCCGCCTGTTGGGAGCCGACAGCAGGTAGAACCTGTGCTTCTAGCCGTCAAATTTGGAGACCTTGTATTGGGGATACGTGGTTAAAGTGTACCACGCCCTCTAGCCGCCTGTGCTTCGGCTAAGATAATGCATCTTAGCAAAAGCTTCCCAGCTGGGATGGAGCCCCTAGAGTTCGTAGGCGGCAATATACCCCTAGATGTTTGCCCAAGAATTGGGGGTAAGTTGCCAGACTCCGAGGCCGTAGCCTCTCAAGATTGCCTTCACCGACTGGTGAAGGGGAAAGCGAAGACCGACCTTGAACGCCGCCTCATAACAGCCGAAGTAGCTGTTGGCGTTATGTTGATCGTCTTCCCAGGCGATGGTGCCGTCCTCAGGTGGCACTCTGATCTTGTACCCGTCTCCTAACGGGTGCATTTGTTTAAATCTTTTTAAGTTCTCCTCCATGTGACTCCTGTCTTTGGCTAAGACGTGGATTTTGAAGGGGTCGTCCTTCTCACTCCACTTCTTCCTCTCCTCCTCCTCACTATCTTCAAGCGGTGGCAAGTCGTCACTGCTCTCAGAAGTGGAGGCGGAGTTAAAGGGGCACACGGAGGGGATCTCTCCAGAGCCGTCTGGTTTCTCTGACCAGACGCTTCTCCCTCAGGCGTTTGACCGCCTGATCCCTCGCTTCTGTAGTCCGGATCGGGGGCCGTCTGCATAGTCCGAGCCATTATGTCCTACACAGACACATAAATGGTCAGAATCCAAGCAAAAGGGTGGTCCCAACACCCCGAGACGGCACTCCCAGTCCTACACTCAGCCGTCCCTGGTGACCGGCTGGACTCTAACCTAGGTTGTGCCGTGTGTGTTCGTGATGCATCCATTTATTACAAGAAATATGTACAAGCGGTGAAACAAGAAAAAGAGCTGAGAGAGGCAGAGACGGTACCTTTAGATTTGATATCTGAAGATAGACGGGTCTGGCTGGGTTGACGAAGAACGAGTTTTCTTGCTTGCGCTTGACTCAAACGAATGACTTCTGCTCTCTCAAAGTTGTCTCTCTTGAAAATTTTTGTAAACGTACAAAATTATGAGGGTAAACGGCTATACATAGAGGGTAAATGCGGGGGCATTCCCGTAATTTACTCAGAAGGTGAACAGTTACTCTTTGGCGGTAAAATTACCACCAATCGGAGCGTGACGCGTGTCAGCCCCAGGATGGCCCAAGGTGGACCTACCCCTGCTTGACACATGTCACTCCAGAAACCTGGGAGGAATGGTGGCCTTCAGGCCCAAATCCCGAGAAAGCCGCAATGCGGCGCAGCCTACCAATGATTAGGGTTCAGTGACCTAATCAGGGGCACAAATCCCAAGGATCCTATAAATAGGGAGATTCTCCTCTTTTGGAGGGCACGTTTTACCATTTATTACAAACTGTCGCTGTGATAGAGACATCAGAGCTTGGAATCCGAGCAGATACCCACCTAAACTTCCGCACCTTTTTCTCTCCCTTCAAGTTACTAACTTGTTCGTCGGAGGCGGAGCACCACCCAACCGGTGTCTTCGTTTGTTTTGCAGGTACAGGCCGCACCGGATCAGTCTTCGTGTCGTAACTCTCCCGAGGGACAAAAACACCCAAAACACTTTCCAGACTCATTGGCCCTACCGGTTGCTTCCATTTTTCGTAACACAAAGTCGCTAACTTTCAAAGGGTGCTTATGTACTTTCTTGTTGTAGGCTCTCGTCATTCTCAGACGATATATCTCATGGTACAGGACAGCATTGCCCCTGCGTTCCGGGAGGGAGTCCAATGCTAGCCGCATGTCCTCCCAATTTGCCTCTTCTTCATAAAACATGACTCTAAGAGTCGGCTCGTAATGTTCAATGGGCAAGACAGCTTCAGCACCGTATACCATAAGAAATGGGGTTTCACCGGTTGCCCCTTTGGCAGTTGTCTAGATGGCCCATAGGACATGGCCCATAGGACATGAATAAGCTCTTCTGCCCATAAGCCACCGGCTCTTTCAATTTTCTTTTTTATGTCGTCTAAGATGAGCTTGTTGAAGGCTTCAACTTGGCCGTTTACTTGGGGTCGGCCGACTGATGCAAAACAATGTGAGATACCCTGATCTCCCAACCAAGTCTTAAGGTGAGGCGTTTCAAACTGAGGGCCATTATCAAACACCATAGACATAGGTACCCCAAACCAGGTGATGATGTTCTTCCAAATGAAAGAAATGACATCCTTTGTCTTAATGTTCTTGACCGGCTCAGCCTCTACCCATTTGGTAAAATAATCCACAGCCACCAAAATATAACATTTTCCGCCTGGAGCAGGCGTATAAGGACCCAGGGTATCCATGCCCCACTTAGCAAACGGGACTGGGCAGTGGATTGCCGTCAGATAAGTAGGCGGGCGGTGAATAAACTTGCCAAACCTCTGACATTTGTCACACCTCTTCACCAACTCTTTAGCATATGCTTCAAGAGTAGGCCAAAAGTAATGCCGCCTGGCTCAGACAGCTAGGGACCTGCCGTCTATATGAGAGGCGCAGTATTCAGCATGCAATTCTTCAAAAACTTCTTTCCCCTTTTCTGGGGTAACACACTTCAATGGAGGTTTAAGGAAACCCGCCTTGAAGAGCTCTCTGTTTCTCATCTCAAAGTTTGCTGCTCGATTCTTCATGACGACTGCAACCGGTGGTGATTCAGGAAGTGTGTCGTGTGTTAAATATGCCCGGATGCCATCCATCCAGGTAGCGCTTCGGTCCAGGATCCCAATGGGCTCTTCATATATACTTCTCTTTTCAAGAACTTCCTAAAAGACTAACCGAGGCGTATCACAGCAGGCAGAAGATACCAATTTATACAACGCATCCGCCTGATTGTTATCTGACCTGGGTACTTAACTCAGCCGGAATTTCTCAAGTGTCCCGTCCTCTTCTTTTACTGCCTGAAGATACTTGATCATAGCCGGATGAGTTGCCTCATATTTTCCCTCAAACTTGCTTACGACCAACTGTGAATTAGAGTAGGCGTCAATTTTTGTAGCTCCTGTTGCCTTACACATGCGAATTCCGGCTAGCAGGGCTTCATATTCCACCTCGTTATTTGAGGCTTGAAACTTGAACCGCAGCGCATATTCAAATCTGTCTCCCTCAGGGGACTCATATATAATTCCTGCACCGCAGACGTTCTTCGTCGAGCTCCCGTCTACATACACTTTCCAAACCTGATCAATGTTATCCGGTAGGACCGGTCGTGTCATTTCAACAATGAAGTCGGCAAACGCCTGACCTTTCACTGCCTTTCTAGGTTCAAAAGTGATTTCAAGACTTTGCATTTCAATAGCCCATTTCAGCATTCTGCCGGATGACTCCAAGGTGGACATTGGCCGCTTGAGGGGCTGATCGGTGTAAATTACCACCGAATGAGCCAAAAAGTACGGCTTCAATTTCTTGAAGGCCATATATAGAGCAAGGCCAAATTTTTCAACCATGGGGTACCAGGTCATCATGCGGACTTCGGACAGTGCCCCTGTCCTTATCAGGACGTCTGGGAAGGAGGAGCTCCATGCCTGATCATCATCCTCATCATTGTCCATCTTTTGAAGATGGCTCTTGGTGCCCCAGATGGTAGGGACACCGCATGAGAACCCGCCTGCTATGGTGTAGACCGACTCCTTATCAGTGTCCGAACTACTAGCAGGCTAGGGTGTCTTAGACGACTGCCCCGGGTTCTTCTTATTAGTCCCTTTGGACTTAGAGATATAGGACTTTGACATCCCCTTGTCATCCAGACGGTCCAACGCCCGTTGAAGGCTGAAGCAGTCGTTGGTGTCATGGCCAACTTCCTCATGGTATTGGCAGAATTTATTTTTGTTCCTTAATTGAATGGAACTTTTCATTGGATTCGGCTTCTCTAGAGACAACCGGTCCTTTATCTCCATGAGGATGGAGTTGCAGTCCTTGTTAAACTCTTACCTAGGAACGTATGGTTTAAATTCTTTCTTCTTCTTCTGAGACGGCTGGTCAGAATCAATAACTGCCCAGACTTCTTTTCTCTTCTTGCTCCATTCTTTTTTCATGGCTGGCTTAGCAGGTCGGCTGTCTTTCTGCCTGTCAAACTTCTTAGAGTCCGACTGGTTACCAGGCGAGCAGAGGTCGGTTGCTTGAATATAGCTTTATGCCTTCCTCAGGGCCGCTTGTAGAGTGAAAGCCCCTTTTTCTTACTAGGTCGAACTTAAAAGTCGACCCGTCTCTCAGACCCTTGAAAAAGTCTGTAAAAGCTACCTCATCGGACAGTCCTCGAATCTGAATTCTGATCAGATTGAACCGCTTGACATAGGAGCGCAATCCTTCTCTCTCTCTCCCTGCTTAATGGTGCTCAAGTCAAGACCTGTTTTCTTCGCAGGGATGTTCATCGAGAAGTTGGAAGCAAACAGAAAGGCAAGCTTCCTGAAACTATCAATGGACCCGGCTGGCAAGTTGCCAAACCATTGTTGGGCAATGCCCTTC
The DNA here is from genome assembly GCF_948465745.1 of Chenopodium album. Lineage (NCBI taxonomy): Eukaryota > Viridiplantae > Streptophyta > Magnoliopsida > Caryophyllales > Amaranthaceae > Chenopodium > Chenopodium album. Next base: position 37,529,819 of record NC_137834.1, on the reverse strand, counting down.
AATGTAGCCGGGAAACATCGACACCAAGTGGCATCATCCAACCCCTGTAAGTACATGAGGTTGGTATAAGCCATGAGGTGATCTTCCGGGTTGGAGGTACCGTCATAGGTGCCTACCAACACATCATTAACCTTGGTCGGCTGTGCCGCCTAGGTTATCTCCCGGGTGAACGCAGAAGGTTGTTCACCTAGGCGGAGCAAACGAAGCTGCCAGTCCAGTGGCTGGACATTGTTGTATGTCGCTTGACCTCCGAAGAGGGCTGGCTTCATGAAATAGGGAGAATACGGACTGTAGACCAGAGACGGTACATACAGTGCAGTCCCAATCATCCGAGGACCGTAATGGACGGTATTACTGCTTGTATGGCTCTCATGCAAGGAAGGTACATTCCCTGTAGATGTGTTCTTGAACCTGTCTGGAAAGCTCGATGTAGAAGCCGACTCAGACAACTGATTATTTCTCTTGCGGGTGATGATCTCCCGGGCGTCCAGAGTTGATTTTTTGTTTCCCACCGGCTGTTGAGTCCGGCGAGGATTGTTGATATTCCTCTTAGGCAGAAGAATCTTGGACCAATCAATGGTCCCGACTGCCTTCTCCTGTTGATGAGGAGTTGGCTGCCGATCTTTAACTGACTTCCCCTTCTCCAGATGAGTCTTTTTTGCCGACTGACCCCTACTTGGGCCAGCCCGACTCTTCGTGATCAGATCTTTAATTTCACCCTTGAAACATGTCATGAACTACATGAGTTCATCTCGAGTGACGAGAGCTGATCCGCTGGCCGTATGGGTTTCCCCTTCCGGCTGTCTAGAGGATCGTTTTGTACCCGCCTAGCTGGCACCCCGCTCTAGAGTGTCTCTGGGCCATCCTGAACTCGCCACGTGGCCTCCTCTCATTGGTCCACATGTCTAAGGTATTTTTACCCTAAACAGTAGGTGCCGCCTCTTACTTCTTCATAGATTCGGTAAGGGCTTCCCAATTTGGGGTTAGCTTCCCTTGCTCATTCGCCCTACCAACTGCCTCCATCTTTCGTAACACAAAGTCCCCAACTTTTAAAGGGCGCTTGTGTACTCTTTTGTTGTACGCTCGAGCTGATTAGTGTATTTTTGTTCGGCCAGGTGGCCCAACCAGAAACCGCCATGCGTCATTGATAAAGGTGCCATCTGGGCCTTTGAGATGGTGACACATGGTAGGCGGACATTCTTCTGTTCTAAAATGATTGATGGCCCAGCATGGACCATTAAGAGGGCGACGCGTGTCACCCTAAAAGATGCCCAAAAGCCTTTTGGGCTCAGTGACACGTGTCACTCAGGCATTGCCTCTGGAATGGCGGGCTTCAAGGGCCAAAACCTTGAGGCGCCGTTTTGCGGCGTGACCTAATCCCTAGGTCACCAGATCCTAGGGAGGGCACGCTTTTCAAAAAGACCCCATAAATAGGGACAATTCCTACATTTATGACAGGGGAATACACGCAATACGAGACAACACATCACTTTCACATTTATTACAGAGCTGTCGTTTTCAAGAAACAGACATCACCTTACCTGAGCTTGGAATCCGAGCAGATAACTTTATTTCCGCACGTTTTACTCCGAATACATACTAACTTAATCTTCGGAGGCGGACCACCGACCATCCGGCGGTCCGTTTGATTTGCAAGTACAGGCGCCCTTTGCTGAATCGAGTCTCAGTGTTGTAACTCTCAAAAGGGACAAAAACCCCTGAAACATTTGGCGCCGTCTGTGGGGAGAGTACCTCTGAGATGGCTTCACAAGTCCCTGTACCGAATCCTAAGACCAATCGGCCTCCAGAAGACATAGTGGTCCAGACGGACCATGACTCAGGGGACGACGCTGACGTCGAAACCTATGTGGATCGTAACGGGTCCCTCATCTCAAAACGCATCCGCAGTAAGGAAAAGCGAGAGCGTCACGCTGATCAGGCAGGGCCAAGCAAAACTGCTGGTCAGCCAAAAAAGACCTCGGTGCGGACAGGTGATCCTTCCCAGGCGGCAGGATCGACTCCCGCCGCTTGAGATGAACTCATGAAACTCCTGAGCAGTCTCAGGGGTGAAATCAAACAACTCGCCTCTAAGAAGTCGCCTACTCCTAGAAAGGAGCAGTTGGCCAAGAAGCCGCCCAAGCTGGCAAACAGAAGTCGATCAGGGACCGCCAGCCGACTCCTCATCCTGCCCCTACGGAGAAGGCTCAGCCCCAATTTTACCTCACCAGGTTCCGTTTCCCAGAAACGGGCACAAGAAAAGCCTTCCGGCACATACAGCCGGATGGTAGCAAGAAAAAATTCTCTGATGCTCGACAATACATTTAGCAGAAGAAGACCCAGCTATTAGAGTCGGCTTCAACGTCGACCTACCATGATAGCTTTCGGAATACCTCTGTGAGGTATTCCCAGTCTGTACATGAGACCCCAGCAAGCAGCCCACGGGTTCAGTCTGGCCCTTATATGATCCAGTCGGCCCAGTACATGGCTTCACCATTGTACCAATCGTCGGCTTTTCCTTACATGCAGCCTGCCCTCTTTGGAGGACAGGCGGCATACGGCTATCAGCCGATGGACTGGAAGCTCAGGCTGCAACACCTTGGAGATCAACCCTCTGCCTTCTCTAAGGAAATAAACAAAGCCGAACAACCGGCCAAGGTTAAAAATGTTCTGGTTGGAACCTATGACGGGACCTCCAACCCAGAAGACCACCTGCTAGCATACACCCACCTCTTGTATTTACAAGGGTTTGATGATGCCGCATGGTGTCGTTGTTTTCCAGCTACCCTGAAGGGCATAGCCCAACAGTGGTTAGGCAATCTGCCGGCTGGTTGTATAATATCTTCAAGACGCTTGCGTTCTTGTTCGCTTCAAACTTCTCTATGAACATCCCTGCCAAAAAGACAAGCCTTGATTTGGGCAATGTACATCTGGGAGATAGAGAAGGCCTGCGTTCCTATGTCAGGTGGTTCAATCTGGTACGAATCCAGATTCATGGGCTGTCTGATGAGGTCGCCTTCACAGACTTCTTTAAGGTCTGAAGGACAGGTCTACTTTTAAGTATGAACTCGTCCGCAAACAAATTTTCACTCTGCAAGGAGCCTTACAAGAGGCGGAAGCCTATATACAGGCGACCGAGCTCTGCTCCTCCAATAAGCAGTCGGGCCCTAAGAAGTTCGACCGACAGAAGGAGAGTCGGCCAGCTCAGCCGGCTCCTAAGCTAGAAGAGAGCAAAAAGAAAAAACAAATCTGGGCCATTGATAACTCTGATCAACCGGCCCAGAAGAAGAAAAAAGAGTGGAAACCGTACGTCCCAAGGTACGAGTTCCACAAGGACTGCTGCTCCATCCTCTTGGAAATTAAGGATCGGTTGACCCTTGAGAAGCCGACTCCTATGAAAGGTTCCGCTGAAAATCGGAACAAAAACAAGCATTGCCATTTCCATGAGGATGTCGGCCATGACACGAACGACTGCTTCAGTCTCAAGCGGGAGCTTGACCGTCTGGCCGACAAAGGACAGCTGAAGTCCTATGTGAAGTCCAAAGTGGCTTCAAAGGTAAATTCGGGGCAGTCCAAGAAAAAGACTCCCCAGCCTGCTGTGAGTGCCAAAATTGATGAAGATCCGGTATACACAATAGCAGGCGGATTTGCCGGGGGTGGCCCGACCATTCGGGGCACCAAGGACCATCTGAGAAAGATAGTCAACTCTGTTGAGGAAGGAGAGGCGGCAGGCACATCCGCCTTCCCTAAAGTTGTCATCACCGAGTAGGACAGAGGCAAAGTCCGTCGGCCGCATGATGACCCTGTGGTCATTGAATGCAAGGTGGCCAACCAGCTGGTTGGTCGAATTTTGATTGACACAGGAAGCTCCTCGGACCTCATCAGCCTCAAATGCTTATTTAATCTCAAGTACAAACCGGATAGCATGATGGAGGTCTCCCACACCCTTGTTGGGTTTGGGGGAGGACTTGTGCACCCAGTCGGACGAATTGACTTACTTGTCCGCCTGGGAAGCAGGGGAGACGGTCGGCACATGACCATCCGTTTCCTAGTGGTTGAAGAGCTCACAGCTTACAACCTCATCTTTGGCCGCCCCACTCTAAATGAGTGTAAGGCCGTCATCATCCCTGCTCTCATGTTGCTCAAGTATGAGAAGGATGATGGAACAGTCGATTCCCTCAATGGGGACCAAAAGACGGCTCGAGAGTGTTATCTCTCGGACGTCAAGACTGTGGCCGCAGCATTCGGCCGGGGCAAGCAAATGATCGACCTGGACGATGTCGAGGAAGAACAGTCGGCTCCACCAGCTGGAAAGAAAAGAAAGACTAATCAGCTGGTGGTGGTCAAAAAAGAAAAACAATAGCAATCACTGACCGGGGAACGGTCGGATGATCTCAGTCCCCAACTTGCTGGCAAACACATTGATATCCCTCTGGACGACAGCCGCCTAGAGCGGACGGTTAAGGTGGGGACGGTTGCATTTGCAAAGTTGGGTGAGAGCCTGCACCAGCTGTTGAGTGAATCCAAAGACATCTTTGCCTTTGAAGTGGAAGAGATGCCAAGCATCAGCCCGGATCTCGCTGTCCACAAACTCGTCATGGATCCTAAAAAGAAGCCCATCCGGCAAAAGAAAAGAAACCATGGCGAGGAAAGAAGTCAGGCGGCAGTCTCTGAAGTTAAAAAGATGCTAGATGCCAAGTTCATTCGGCCGTGCAATTTCCCTGAGTGGGAAGCTAACGTTGTGTTAGTAAAAAAGCCGAATGGAACTTGGCGCATGTGTGTTGATTACATAGACCTCAACAAGGCATGTCCAAAGGATAGCTATCCACTACCTAAGATCGACAGTTTGGTCGATTCAACAGCCGGACATGCCCTGATGAGTTTTATGGACGCCTATTCAGGTTTCCATCAGATCCCCTTGTGGAAAAAAGATCAAGAAAAGACGACATTCGTCACTGATCAGGGGTTATTCTGTTATACGGTGATGCCGTTTGGTTTGAAGAATGCGCCTGCTACTTTTCAACAAATGATTAATACGGTCTTCATTAATCAACTCGGAAGGAATGTAGAGGCGTACATTGATGACATGATAGTCAAATCTAAACAACAGGTGGATCATCTTGCTGATCTCCGAGAAACATTCGCCACACTCAGGCGGCACAAGGTCATGCTAAACCCAAAAAAGTGTGTCTTTGGCGTTGAGTCTGGGAAGTTTCTCGGATTTTTGATTGACGAAAGGGGAATAGAGGCCAACCTTGAGAAAATACAGGCGGTAATCGACATGCAGTCGCCCCGTACTGTGAAGGAACTGCAAAAGTTAACAGGTTGCCTGGCGGCCTTGGGGAGATTCCTCAGTCGGTAAGGCGACAAGTGTCTCTACTTCTTCCATGCAATAAAAAAGAAGACCAACTTTGAATGGGGGGATGATGTAGAGGCGGCCTTTTAAAAGCTGAAAACTCATCTGCATTCTTTGCCGAGGCTTGTTAGCCCTTTGCCCAAAGAGAAGATCTTCATGTATTTAGCCGTCTTTGATCATGCCCTCAGTGCCGTTCTCTTAGCTGAAAGAGACGGCATCCAGCTCCCGGTGTATTTCATTAGCCATGTGCTAAGGAAGGTAGAGCTTCGGTACCCCATGGTTGAAAAATTTGGCCTTGCCCTTTACATGGCCATCAAGAAGCTAAAACCCTACTTTTTGGCGCATGCGGTAGAGGTCTATACTGACCAACCGATCAAGCAGCCACTCACAACCTTGGAGTCTTCTGGACGAATGCTTAAATGGGCGATTGAAATGCAAGGATTAGAAATCACTTACGAACCAAGGAAGGCAATAAAAGGGGCAAGCATTCGCCGACTTTATTGTCGAAATGACAAGGCCGGTTGCACCGGACAATACTGACTAGGTTTGGAAAGTGTACGTGGACGGGAGCTCCACTACGAACGGCTGTGGTGCAGGGATTATCTGTCAATCTCGTGAGAGAGATAAGTACGAATATGCACTACGGTTCAAGTTCCAGGTCTCTAACAATGACACCGAGTATGAAGCCCTGCTAGCCGACATTCGGTATTGCAAGGCGGCAGGGGCAAAGAAGATTGACGCCTGCTCTGATTCTTAACTAGTCGTACTCCAGGTCAATGGAACGTACGAGGCCACTCACCCAGCCATGATAAAATATTTGCAGGCGGTCAAAAGTGAAGTTGGGACACTTGAGGAGTTCCATCTAACTCAGGTGCCCAGATCTTCAAACAATCAGGCGGATGCTCTGTCAAAACTAGCATCATCCGCCTCCTGTGAAACGCCTCGGTCGGTCTTCTGGGAGGTCATGGAAAAGAGAAGTATATCTAATGAAGACCCCATTGGAATCCTCGACCGAAGCTTTACTTGGATGGACAGCATCCGGGCTTATCTTGCAGACGGCACGCTCCCTGATTCACCCCAAGAGGCGGCTGTTCTGAAGAAGAAAGCGGAAAACTTCGAGTTGAGGCAAGGAGAACTCTTCAAAACTGGTTTCTTGAAACCCCCGTTGAAGTGTGTTACCCCAGAGAAGGGTAAAGAGGTCCTCGAAGATTTGCATGCGGGTTTCTGCGACTTCCATATAGGCGGCTCTATTTCTGGCCTACTCTGGAAAAGGATGCCATGGAAATGGTCATAAAATGTGACAAGTGCCAAAAGTTTGGCTAGCTCATCCATCGTCCGCCCACATACCTGACGGCCATCCACAACCCAATACCCTTTGCCAAATGGGGCATGGACATACTTGGGCCTTACACAGCGGCACCCGGCGGCAAGCGCTACATATTGGTAGCTGTGGATTACTTTACCAAGTGGGTAGAGGCGGAGGCGGTCAAAAACATCAAGACAAAACATGTCATTTCCTTCATCTGGAGGAATATTATCACTCGTTTCGAAGTGCCCATGTCTATGGTTTTTGACAATGGTCCTCAAATTGAGACGCCTCAACTCAAGACTTGGCTGGGAGACCAAGGGGTTTCAAGCTTCTTTGCATCAGTCGGCCAGCCTCAAGCAAACGGCCAGGTCAAAGCCTTCAACAAGCTAATCTCAGACGGGATTAAAAAGAAAATTGAACGGGCTGGTGGTCTTTGGGCGGATGAATTACCACACGTCCTCTGGTCCATCAGAACGACTGCTAAAGGGGTGACTAGAGAAACCCCGTTCCTCATGGTGTATGGTGCAGAAGCTGTCCTGCCCATTGAACACTATGAGCCGACTCTTCGAGTCATGTTATATGACGAAGGAGTTAACTGGGAGGCATTGCGGCTGGCATTGGACTCGCTTCCAGAGCGCAGGGGAATGCTGCCTTGCGCCATGAGATTTACCGTCTGAGAATGACACGGGCTTACAACAAAAGAGTACACAAGCGTCCTCTCAAAGTGGGGGACTTTGTGCTACGGAAAATGGAGGCAGTCGGTAGGGCGAATGAACAGGGAAAACTAACCCCAAATTGGGAAGGCCCCTACCGAATATATGAGGAAGTAAGAGACGGCACCTACCGCCTGGAAGAGCCAGACGGCAGGAAGCTGCCTAGAACTTGGAATGTAGACAACTTGAAAAAGTACTATTTCTAAGTACGAATGTAAATACCTCAAATTTTGTCATTTCAAATTTTGCTAATGAGAATATGCCTTCATTTCCCAACTTGTCTTTTTTATTAGTGTCGCCCGTACAAAATACAGACGGCCAACGTATTTGGAAAGCGTCTGCCCCAACAGCAGACGTCCCAATCTCTCTAAAGGAGCCGACTGTTTTAAAGTAGTCGTTCCTACGAAATTCTTTAAGTTTATGCTAACACTTAACGAATATTTGCTTAAAAAGGCCTAAGGTCAGATAAAATTATTTTGAGGCTAATGGCCGGATATTAAAAAACAAATAGAGGCCGAATGGTCACAGTCTGCTCCAACATGAGTATGACCATCTGCTCCAACGTGAGTCAGATAACCGGCGACGTCCATTCGGGCGAATTTGTCGAGGAGAAGCATCTCCCATTTGGGTGGCACATTGCTCTACAAATACATCAAGCGGCCCTACCGAATGCTAAGGCAGCATTCGCAGTCGATTGATTTAATCGAAAGTGAAATCTAAAAGGCCAGAATTTTCTAACTATTCTAGCACAGTCGGAAAAGGGTCGCTGTTTCGTAAGTAGAGGCTATTGAGGCATTAGGCTGGATGCGCCTGTTTTTTCTCTGGGCAATACAGGCGGAAAATTTTTACTTATCTGCAAGTTAAGTTAACTTATGTGGCCTTTGGCCAGATACGTCTGTTTCTGCCCAAACGCAGGACAGGCGGACTATTACTAAAAAAAAATAAAATAAAGTTAATGAGCTAAAATACTTAGCAGATTGAAAAAGAGACCTGTGGGTCGGATGTGCCTGTTCTTTGCTCTTGGGGCAAGACAGGCGGATTATTATTCTTAAGTAAAATTAAGACTAAGTTAAAACTTAGCATCTTATCTCGACAAGGCCTATGGCCGGACGCGCCTGCTTTTAGCTCTTGGGACAAAACAGGCGAAGGTTTTCTTTTTAGCAAATTTGCTAAGTCAAGAATTTTGTATTTCGTTTGTGCCAATGGCCGAATAAAAACAATCATTCATTAGCTCCGAGTGCCCGTCTGTCGCGTGGTTTGGAGCAATCACCATAGTGATTGATTGACTTAGAAACCATGCATACTCTTCTAAGTATCAATAATTTCTAAGTCAATCAATCCACTCAACCGAAACCACTCGACATCCGTCCAGGGACAAGAACATTCGCATGGTATACAGTTTATAATACTTAGCCAAAAAACATGCAATGAAAAAATTTAAAGAACAACAATATGAATAACTTCTGCCAAACGGCCGAATGATTTCAAATTAAAAAGCCCAATCGTCACCAGACGACTGGGTAATAGTGTTTGCTGGCAAAGCCAGAGAAATTGTTAATTTACCCGACCCCTCGGTCGGTAAAGATACACATTTACTCGGCACGCAGGCCGGAAGATGAGATAAATGGCAATTCGGCCGCAGAAAGAACTTATAAGAACCTTAAGGGGCGGGGGAGTTATCAACATTGGCAGTCGCATCACCACCTGCCGACTGCTCTATATTTTCATCATTCTCCTCGTCCCCCTCCTCGTCCCCAGAAGAGCCTGATGAGGAGCTGGCCTCTTTGCCCTCAGCATTAGCCTTGTTTGCCTCCTCTTCAGATTGGCGAAGAAGTTCAGCTTTGAAATCCTCGTTTGCTTGATCAAACTTGGATTTCCAGATGCTAAAATCAGCACCCGGCTGTATCGCCTCCCATGCCATTCGCATGATGGCCTCATAGTCTTCCATCATTTGTTTGACAAGGGCCTCCTTCTCCTCCTCGGCTCGGGACTGGAACTTGGCCTTCAACTGCTTCTCCTAGTTCGACATGCACACCTCCAGGCGACCAACCTGCTCCTTGGCACTCTCGGCCTCTTTCTTGGCCTCTTGAAGAGGCTCAAGCTTTTCCTTAAGACCTTTAATTTCGGCCTTAAGGTCATTGATTTTGGAGCGAGCCGAATCCAAGTCCTTCTTTACCTGCAGGTTGGCATCCGCCTGGGAATACATCATATCATGGGCCAGAAGCTCATTTTGAGCAATTTCAAATTGAGCTCGGTCTAAGGCGGACTCGGCTCGAGCTTTAGCGGCTTTTACCTCTTTAGACTTCTCCAGGATTGGCCTTCTTCGCCCCTGGATGCGCAACATAGCCTGAAAATGAGAAAAGAGCCGAATGGTCAAGACCAGTCGGATATGTGCTTAAATACTAAGAAAATTAAGCTTACTTTTTACCTCACAGAGGTTCCCCAAGATGGCATCCAAGTTAAGGGTGTCGAATCCTATTACGGACGCCTTGTCCTCTGGGTCAAGCCCCCTCAGCATCTCCTTGGCCATCTGGACGACAGTCGGCCTTTGCACAAGAGCTGCAAAATTAAAGTTAGTCAAAGAAGTTCTAAGAAACTATCTTGATGTAGAAATTCAGTGAAGGCGCGGTTTATACCGTCCGGCTGAACCTCCTCCTCCTTCCCGTGACGCCTCTTCTCTCCTGCTGAGCCAACAGTAGTGCTGGGTTGCTTAAAGCCACCCTTCGATGCCTGAGTAGCATCCGGTTTGCTGACCTCCCTGTCAGCTTCGAGAGTAGAGTCGTCCCCTCTCTTGGGCTTGTGAGCAATGTGCTTCCGGTTCTTACCGGATGCACTCACATCACCAGCCCTAGTTTTTTGAATCTTGGGTTGGGATTGCTTGGAGGGAGAGGGGCTGGTGGAACCACTCTGCATGAGCAAAAGAAAGGCGTCAGAAAAACAGGCGGGCAAAATTTAACCTTTGTTGAAAAATATACCAAGTGTCATAAATAAATACCTTGGGAGTCCCGACTGTTTTCTGGCCGTCACTCGCCTGATTAAGGACGTTCGAGCGATATTTTGCTGCAGAGACGGCAACCGGTTTCCTTGTTGCCGAGACTTTTTCCATATCTTTGTCTGCACCAAAAGAAGGAGTTAGACTTTATAAACAAACATTGAAAAGCAATTTAAAGGTTGCATAAAATCAGACAGCCGACTACCTCTCGGCATCTCAGAGCTTAGCCCACAAGCGGCCAAGAACACCCCATCTTCCAGCGACTTGTAAAGGGGAATGTAGCTCTGGGGGACGACTATTTTCTCCCCCTGCTCATTTGTCCGAACGGACACTTTGAACAAACCCTGGTCAAAAATTTCCTCCTGGGCCCGCCTAGGGAGAGGAGCAAGGCACTCTTGCCAGCCAGGAGGGGCGGATCCTTGTTCAACCTATTGTATTTTTGTTTCAGTCGGCTATCAGAGGAATGGACTATGTAGAACTTTGTTCTCCAGTCCTTCCACTTGTTCTCCTTGCCGACTGCCATCATGTACCCCTTGTAGGTGGACAAGGTGTACCAGCCTTCGCCGCCCTTAGCAGGCGCTCGACTGAGATAATGCATGTTGGCGAATGCCTCAAAGTTGGGATCCACCTCCAGCATTTCACATGCGGTAACGTACCCGATGATATTAATCCATGAATTCGGGACAAGTTGCCAGATACCCAGTAGGTATCCGTCTAGTATCCTCTCCACGGCCGGATGGAGAGGGAAGCGTAGACCAGCCTGAAGGACCGCCTCGTAGCAGCCGAATGCTTGGTCCTTATAACTTGCCAAGGTCGGCCAGGTTATCGTATCATCCTTGTTGGGAACAGACAAGGAAAAGTCATGACCCATTACAGTCTTGCGCTTGAAATTGGCAAGACCGAATGTCATAGAAGTCCGCTTGCTTTGCGGGACATGGTGATAGTAGGGGGCGCGTTCCAAGCGCCTAGAAGCACTCGTCTCCGCCTAGCCTTCCCCCTTTTCCACTGACAAGGATTCCCTTGCAGTGCTTATCTTTGCTCGGGCCTCCTCTGAAGTAACAGAGGCATTTTCAGAAGATGACGAGGCCGAATCGTCATCAGAGCTCTCCCCAGAGCTAGGGGACTGCCGGCTAGGGCCAGCAGGTTCCTCCCCTAGACTCTCCTCCGACGCCTATTCCGAAGGCTCGGCCTGGTATTGACTGTCGGCTGCCCGCAGTATAGTATCACTGGGGGTGTCGCTTGAAGAAGGGGAAGAGTAATAAGTTGGAGTTTGGGGAAGGTCAGAAGAAGGGTTTGGGGGGTGCTCAGAAAATTTTACTAGCAGGCACCCTAATGGAGCCGTCATAGTTGAAAGTCTCATTGTCCGAATGGTAAAAGGAACCATTCGGCCTATATATCCTCGTTGTCTGCTTTGTTCAGGCCATCGTGTCCTGCAGATGCACAGACACTGTCGGATTTGGAGATGTACTTAAAGGAAAGTTCTCGAACGAGCATTCGGCACTCCTAGTTCTAGATTCAGCCGTCCCCGGTGACCGGCTGATTGCTAACCTAGGCCGTGCCGTGTACGTTTGGGAAACCATTTGATAAATGAAAAATGCAAAAATGAATAAGTAAAAGAAGAGAGCAGGCGGTTACCTTAGAAGAAAGTATTACGAGACGCCTGGTTGGCTGAAACAGACGGACAGAAAGCCGAGCGTCGGATGCTTGACAAGTTTAAGTCTTTAAGAGTCTTTGAAAGTCAAAAGTCCAGAGATTCTCCAAGATTCGCAAAGGTGTGAAAACAAAAGGGGAGTCAAACCCCCCTATTTATAGAAAGGGCAAACCCTAATTTTTCCCCCCAAAATGTAATTTGAAAATTCGGCCAGTCGGATGATGACACCTGTCACAGGTGCCATGTGCAATGCACGTGACCCCTGTGAGGGGAAAATGATTTGGGTATTTTTGCCGGCCAGATGGCCCAACCAGAATTCGCCATGTGTCATTGATAAAGGTTCCATCTGGGCCTTTGAGATGGTGACACGTGGTAGGCGGACATTCTTCTATTCTAAAATGATTGATGATCCAGCATGGACCATTAAGAGGGCGACGCGTGTCGCCCTAAAAGATGCCCAAAAGCCTTTTGGGCTCAGTGACACGTGTCACTCAAGCATTGCCTCTCGAATGGCGGCCTTCAAGGGCCCAAACCTTGAGGCGCTGTTTTGCGGCGTGACCTAATCCCTAGGTCACCAGATCCTAGGGAGGGCACGCTTTTCAAAAAGACCCTATAAATAGGGACAGTTCCTACATTTATGACAGGGGAATACGAGACAACACGTCACTTTCACATTTAATACAGAGCTGTCGTTTTCAAGAAACAGACAGCACCTTACCTGAGCTTGGAATCCGAGCAGATAACTTTATTTTCGCACGTTTTACTCCGAATAATTACTAACGTAATCTTCGGAGGCTGACCACTGACCATCCGGCGGTTCGTTTGATTTGCAGGTATAGATGTTCTTTGCTGAATCCAGTCTCAGTGTTGTAACTCTCCCAAGGGACAAAAACCCTCGAAACAGGAGTCATTCTCAAACGGTAGATTTCATGGCGTAAGGAAGCATTGCCCCTGCGTTCTGGGAGTGAATCCAATGCCAGGCGCATGGCCTCCCATTTTTCCTCTTCATCATATAGCATATTCCGAAGAGTCGGCTCATAGTGTTCGATAGGCAAAACAGCTTCTGCCCCGTATGCCATGAGGAATGGGGTCTCTCCAATCACCCCTTTTGCGGTTGTTCTGATGGCCCATAGGATGTGTTGTAATTCATCCGCTCATAGGCCGCTAGCTCTCTCAACTTTCTTTTTAATGTCGTCTGAGATTAATTTGTTGAAGGCTTCAACTTGGCCGTTTGCTTGGGGTCGGCCGACTGATGCAAAGTAATTGTAGATCCCCTGATCTCCTAACCATGTCATCAAATGAGGAGTCTCAAACTGAGGACCATTGTCAAAAACCATCGACATAGGCACCCTGAAAAGACTGATGATATTCTAATAGATGAAGAAGATCACATCCTTTGTCTTAATGTTTTTGACCGCCTCTTCCTCTACCCATTTGGTAAAGTAATCCACAGCCACTAAGATTTAGCGCCTGCCGCCTGGTGCAGTCGTATATAGACCCAAGATGTCCATGCCCCATTTAGCAAACGACACAGGACTATGGATGGCCGTCAGGTCAGTGGCCGGACGATGGATCAGCGTGCCAAACTTTTAACACTTTTTTTACCATCTCCATAGCATCCGACTCAAGGATCGGCCAGAAGTAATGTCGCCTGGCCCTAGATTGACCGAGGCATTTCACAGGAGGCGGATGAGGCCAGCTTGGACAGAGCATCCGCCTGATTATTCTGTGATCTGGGTACTTGACTTAACTTAAAATCTTCAAGTGTCCTAGCTTCAGCCTTGACCGCCTGCAAGGATTTAATCATAACCGGATGGGTGGCTTCATAGACAAAATTGTATTGGCTTACGACCAATTGAGAGTTAGAGTAGGCGACAATTCTTGTTGCCCCTGCCACCTTGCACATTCGAATGCCGGCTAACAAGGCTTCATACTCGGCCTCATTATTTGAGGCCTGGAACTTGAACCGTAGTGCATATTCATATTTGTCCCCCTCAGGAGACTGACAAATTACGCCTGCACCACAGCCGTTCATCGTGGAGCTTCCGTCCACACACACTTTCCAAACCTGATTGATATGATTCGGCTCAGCCGGCCTTGTCATTTCAACAATAAAGTCAGTGAATGCTTGCCCCTTTATTGCCTTCCTTGGTTCGAAAGCGATTTCCAATCCCTGTAGTTCAATAGCCCATTTGAGCATTCGACCACAAGACTCTAGGGTTGTCGGTTGCCGCTTGATCGGTTGATCAGTATAAACCGTAACCGGATGTGCCAAGAAGTATGGTTTCAACTTCTTGACAGCAATGTAAAGGGCGAGACCAAAATTTTCAACCATGGAGTACCGAAGATCTGCATTTCTAAGAACGTGGCTAAAAGCTCGATGTTGTCTCTTTCAGCTAAGAGTACATCACTGAGGGCATGATCTGAAACTGCCAAATACATATAGAGCACTTCTTTGGGCAAGGGACTGACCAACCTTGGCAAAGAGTGCAGATGCGTTTCCAACTTTTGGAAGGCGGTTTCAGCATCCTTCCCCCATTCAAATCTAGTCTTCTTCCTAATCACCTGGAAGAAATAGAGGCACTTGTCACCTGACTGACTGAGAAATCTTCCTAGAGCTGCCAAACAACCAGTTAGTTTTTGAACTTCCTTTACAGAACGGGGTGACTGCATGTCAATTACCACTTGTATTTTTTCAGGGTTGGCCTCAATCCCCCTTTGGTCAATCAAGAATCCGAGAAACTTCCCAGACTCAACACCAAAGACATAATTTTTTGGATTAAGCATGACCTTGTGCCGCCTGAGTGTGGCGAATGTTTCTCTAAGGTTAGACAGGTGATTCGCTTATTGTTTGGATTTGACTATCATATCATCAATGTATCCCTCTACATTCCTCCCAATTTGATTAACGAAGACTGTATTAATCATTCGTTGGAAGGTAGCAGGCGTATTGTTCAAACCAAACGACATCACATTGTAACAGAATAACCCCTAATCAGTGATGAATGTCGTCTTTTCTTGATCCTTCTTCCACAAGGGTATTTGATGGAGGCCTGAATGGCGTCCATAAAACTCATCAGGGCATGTCCGGCTGTAGAGTCGACTAGACTGTCGATCTTTGGAAGTGGATAACTATCCTTCAGATATGCTCTTTTCAATTCAGTGTAATCGACGCACATGCGCCAGGTACCATTCGGCTTCTTTACAAGCACAACATTCGCAACCCAGTCAGAGAAGCTACATGGCCGAATGAACCCAGCGTCTAACAGCTTTTTTACTTCGGCGGCTGGCGCCTGACTTCTTGATGTGAATTATTGATCCGAAAATCAACAAAACACAAGGGATATGTTTAAGTCTAATTCTATACAGGAAATCCACCAAGAATTAAACAAAAACTAAGATTAATCAATTAAGAATCCACCTAATTAATCAATCCAAACGAATGTTTTAACTAAAACAAGCAAAACAGCAATTGATCGCAATCAACCAAAACTCAAGTATGCAACTTAAGAAATAAATCTGAATATTAATCTATGTATCCTTTATTTGTGTGTTTACAGCCCTATTTATAAGACTTAGTTTACCTAGGAAGATTAGGACAAGTCCCTAATTCAATCCTAATTAAACTAGAATTCTAACTTGCTTGAAGAGCAAGCACCTTGGAGCACAAGCATATGCCAATCTCCTTGGAGAACAAGCACACGCCTAAACTGATTTATTTTGCTAACTAACTGATTTTAAAAGCAACTAAATAAAGATTAAAGATCCTAATGCTTGAACCAAGAAAAACCCTTTCAAGTGAAAGGTAAAAACTTGTAAGCAAAATCTAAGTAAAGAAAATTCAAGAAAGTTCAAGAAAGTGAACTAGACTCCAAGAAAAGTCACTAAGCAAACCGTGGCTTTGCTTTGATATCCAAGAAAGTGTCCATGCAATGCTTGGCTTGAATCAATGTTTAGGGACAAGCTATCTTGATGCATGATAAGCAAATCTTCGAAGTTCTCCATGCTTAGACTTGCATCACTTCTTTCCTCGCCATGGTTTCTTTTCTTTTGCCAAATGGGCTTCTTTTTAGGATCCACAACGAGTTTGTGGACAGCAAGATCCGGGCTGATGCCTGGCATCTTTTCCACTTCAAAGGCAAAAATGTCTTTGAATTCTTTCAAGAGTTGGTGCAGACTTACGCCCAACTGGGCAAAAGCAGCCGTCCCCATCTTAACAGTTCGCTCTGGACGACTGTCGTCCAAAGGAATATTAGTATGCTCACTAGCCGGCTGGGGACGGAGGTCATCTGACCGCTCCCCGGTTAGTGATTGCTATAGCTTTTCTTTTTTGACCTCCACCAGCGGATTAGGCTTTCGCTTTTTAAAGGGCCGGATGGTCATCCTTGACCTCATCAAGGTCAATTAGCTCTTTGCCTTGTACGGCTACATCTGCCGCAGGCTTGATGTCCAAGAGATAGCATTCTTGAGCTGTCTTCAGGTCCCCGTTCAGGGAGCCAACAGTCCCATCCTCTCTCTCATACTTGACTAGCATAAGAGATGGAATGATGACGACCTTGCACTCGTTAAGAGTAGGTCGGCCAAGGATAAGGTTGTAGGCGGTCAGCTCCTCGACCACAAAGAACCGGATGGTCATGTGCCGACCCCTACCTTTTTCTCCTAGTTGGATGGGCAAATCAATGCATCCGACTGGATGCACAACTCCTCCCCCAAAATCCACTAGGGGATGGGAGACATCCATCATGCTATCCGGCCTGTATTTTAGGTTGGATAGACATTTGTAGCTAATGATGTCTGAGGAGCTTCCTGTGTCAATCAACATGCGACCAACCAATTGGTTGGCCAGTTTGCATTCTATGACCACAAGGTCATCATGCGGCCGACGGACTTTGCCTCTGTCCTTTTTGGTGATGATGACTTCGGGGAAGGCGGATGTGCTAGCCGCCTGTCCCTCATCAACAGAATGGACCATCTTTCTCAAATGGTCCTTATTTCCCCGGATGGTTGGACCACCTCCGACGAATCCGCCTACTATCGTATAGACGGGTTCCTCATCCGTTTCAGAGCTGATAGCAGGCTGTAGACACCTAAAAATGTCTCCCCAAAACCAAACCCGATGATAAATAACCTTTCACCGCCACTGTTGGTCGGGTTTAGTATTTAATCCCGAGAGTGCTTAAAAAATCGTATTTTATTAAATTCATATTTTTTGAAAGGTCCATGGATCAGTCTCGATGTTTGGTAAAAGCATAGTTCTAATTTTAGCCCAAGCTTATTAATTAATTTTAAGCCCAAACCTTTTTTATTTTATTATTTTATTATTTATTTTTGGCCCAAACATTTTATTTATTTTTATTTTATTATTTTCTTATTTTAGCCCGAATAATAAAAGTCAGAAAAAGCCCGAAATTATCAATCGGCACTTAAAAAGCCGAAAGAAATTAGGGTTAAAAATGAATTTAGACGGAAAAATGGACTGGAATTGATCGTGTCACGGTACAGCCTGACCGTGTCACGGGAACCCTTCCCGTCTGATGGTGGGACTTCCCGTGACACGGGAGGTCTGTCGTGACACGGGAAGTTCCGTGTCCTTTCCGCATAAACCCTTAACGCGTTTTCCGTTCCGTTTTCTGAAAATTTCCCGCGTCACTCCAAAACTGTACCGTGTCACGGGAATATGTACCGTCTGACAGTACTGTCTAACCGTGTCACGGTACAGTCTGACCGTGTCACGGGATACTTTTTTAGGGTTTTTATCATTTTAGGGTTCCGTGTGCTCCCTCAGCACATTTCCCTATAAATACCCCCTCATTTCTGATGTACGGGGCAACGAGAATTGGATTATTCTTATTTTCTCTCTTCTATGCTCTCAACCTAAACACTAGCCTACCCTTTTCACTTCAAAATTCCTTCTTCAAGCACTCAAAGGAGTCCATATTTTACTCGAGGTCTTGTCCTTAAGCCAAGGCGTGAAAGGTAGAATCGTTTGAGGGTTTGGCCCCAAAATCAACCATATTTTATTTGATTTAATTTAATTGTTGTTTTATTATTTCCTTGAAGTTACTATGATGTGAATTATTGATCCGAAAATCAACAAAACACAAGGGATATGTTTAAGTCTAATTCTATACAGGAAATCCACCAAGAATTAAACAAAAACTAAGATTAATCAATTAAGAATCCACCTAATTAATCAATCTAAACGAATGTTTTAACTAAAACAAGCAAAACAGCAATTGATCGCAATCAACCAAAACTCAAGTATGCAACTTAAGAAATAAATCTGAATATTAATCTATGTATGTTTATTCGTGTGTTTACAGCCCTATTTATAAGACTTAGTTTACCTAGGAAGATTAGGACAAGTCCCTAATTCAATCCTAATTAAACTAGAATTCTAACTTGCTTGAAGAGCAAGCACCTTGGAGCACAAGCATATGCCAATCTCCTTGGAGAACAAGCACACGCCTAAACTGATTTATTTTGCTAACTAACTGATTTTAAAAGCAACTAAATAAAGATTAAAGATCCTAATGCTTGAACCAAGAAAAACCCTTTCAAGTGAAATGTTGTAGCCAAGCCTAACAACTTGGTTATGGACGTTTCTTTGGTCCAAGACGTAGCATCATGCATTGGTGCTATGCGTTCTATCTATGTGCAGCAAGATATTCAATCCTTTGAGTTTCTTGTTGTTCTTATTAACTAGTTCATTCTAGTTCTTTTATGCTTTGAATAAGTTGTAAACTTTAGTCTTATTTTAAGTTTGCAAATTAGTTACATTTTTCTTTAGTTCTTTTAGCTGATTATAGTTCGGAAATGTAATGTCACATTCACACAAAGTACAAGTGCAAGATACATCAAGAAGGCAGCCATTTAAGCTTGTGAAAGAAGCATAGAATCCGAAATTCTTTAAAAGGAATTTCAAGGCTTTAACTTGGGTGTTACAATCAGCTTCAATGAGGAGTTACAAGCTTTCAATTAAGCCTTCAAGTGGGCGTAGATTTCAGTCAGCAAATGAGCATCTAAAAGGCGTCCAAGTACACTCTTGTCTACATACATTCAAGCTTGATCCAAGGCTTGAATCAAGGAGGAGTTACACTTCTTTTTGCTGTTTGAATTGGGCGTGAATTAAGGGGCTGTTTTTCTTCTTACTTGCTGCTTTGTTGGGCGTGAATCAAGGGAGAGTTATGCTCTTTATTTCTGATTTTATGAAGCCTTAATGTGGAGGTTACAAACCGCCACTTTTTCCTTTGATGTATCTAGTTAAGCTTAGCTTCTTTTATTGATGTATCTAGACACAAAATCTGTTTTTGATGCTTAGCTTAGGCGTGTAACAAGTAAGCTGAAAGTCACTTAAGTTAGCTTGTACTTAAGGATGCTTGTTTACTATAAATAGCAAGCAAATGTGAATGAAAAATCAGATTATTCGAACAAACAAACTTTGTGTTTTACACTCGTTTCTTGGATTAGAAACAAACCAAAAATTCTTGGATTTGGAATTTCAATTCCTTTGCTTAGTTAACTAGCTTAGACTACTAGTTGGCTTGTGATCTTAGGAACCCATTTCGTTTCTTAGTGGTGTGACTGTAGCTAAGAAGCTATTTGGTTCATTAGTCTTACTTATCTTGGTTTATCCCTTGTATATTTCGGGTTGATACTCCAAATATACAACATTTGGCGCTAGAAGGAGGGGGTCTAGCAAAACAAATACCTAAACACATACCCCAAACACATACCCAAACACAAACCATGTCCAGCGTCCCACCCCCTAATTGGCAAGAATATGTCAATAAGGTTACACAAGAGAAAGAAGATATGGAGCAACGAATGAAATATATGCAAGATCAACTGAAAGATCTTACTAATAAGATGCGCCATAAGAGAGAGGGCTCACCCCTCCAAAGTGATGAAGAATTGAGTGAATCTAATTTCAATCACAATGATAGGCCTTCTCATGAAAGAGAAAGGTCACGGCCTATTAATGACATAAAAGCAGACATTCCGGAGTATGATGGCAAACTCGATGCCGATGAGTTTGTAGAATGGCTTAGAACAGTGGAGAGAGTGTTTGACTATAAGCAAACACCGGAAGAGAAAAAGGTGAAAATTGTGGCCTTGAAGCTACGAAAATATGCCTCAACTTGGTGGGCTAGTGTGTGCGCCAAGAGGGAACGACAAGACAAAGAAAAAGTGAGATCATGGGTTAAGATGAAGAAATTGTTGAAACAAAAGTTTCTTCCCACATACTATGTGCAAGAAAACTTTTCAAAATTCCATACCCTTAAGCAAGGTACGAAATCTGTAGAGGAGTATGCTAGAGAGTTTGAAGGATTTGTTATGAAGTGTGGAGTAGAGGAAGATGAGCCTCAAACTTTGGTTCGGTTCCTAGGTGGACTTGACCCAAAAATAGCCAATGTGGCCGAACTACACCCTTACACCACCCTTGAAGAGCTCATTATCTTAGCACATAAGATTGAGCAGCAACAAAAAGCAAGAGGCAAAAGTGAATCATCACGTTTTGCATCTCAAACCTCATTTCCCCAAAGAAAGCAAACATCCAATTTCCCACCTTTCAAACCCACATCCAATCAGCCTACTTCTAAACCACCTTCACAAAACACCCAAAATTCCAACCCAAAACCAGCCCCAAGAAGATGCTTTAGGTGTCAAGGCCTTGGACATATGGCTAGTGATTGTCCAAATAAAAAAATTGTTACTTTGGTAGAGTATGAAGAGGAGAACGAATTAGAGGTTGAAGAGGACAGCAATCTTGAAGAGAATGATGAGTATGCGTGCCTAGGTCCGGATGAAGGAGAATGCTTGGTAGTTCGACGCACACTAAGCAATTTGTTGGACCAAGAAGGGAGCTTGCAACGTGAGGCAATCTTTCACACTCGTTGCACCATTGGTGGAAAGGTATGCACTTTGATTATTGATGGAGGTAGTTGTACCAATGTAGCTTCACAAGTAATGATAGACAAGCTGAAAATGAAAACTATCCCTCATCCTACACCATATAAAATTCAATGGTTAAGTCATAGTAAAGGGATTCATGTCACACAACAAGTCTTGTTATCATTTAGCATTGGTAAAACTTATGAGGAAAAATTATGGTGTGATGTTGTACCTATGGATGCATGTCATGTTTTACTTGGTAGACCTTGGTTATTTGATAGACGTGTGATGCATGATGGTTACAAAAACACCTACTCCTTTTCCAAGGATGGAAAGAAAATTGTCCTAACCCCTTTAATCCTCAAAAATGACCACCCCATATCCACGCCTCCCACTTCCCTCACCACTCTCATAAAATCTGAATTTCGTGAGTATAGGGCTCACAAACACTTCATTTTGAGCCAACTTGATACCCCCTCTCAACCGTCCAAAGAAGAAAACCACCCACTCCTCACCTCTCTTCTCCAAACCTATTCCCATGTTTTCCCCAAAGATATCCCTCACGGATTACCCCCAAAGCGTGACATCCAACACAAGATTGATCTTGTGCCCGGATCCATGCTCCCAAACAAACCAGCCTATAGAACCAATCCCAAAGAAACCGAGGAAATTAGAAGACAAGTGGAGGAATTGTTGTCAAAGGGTCTTATTCGTAAGTCTCTTAGTCCATGTGCTTGTCCTACCTTGATTGTGCCTAAGAAGAATGGAGAGTGGCGCATGTGTGTTGATAGTAGATCAATCAACAAGATCACTATCAAGTACCGGTTTCCTATTCCAAGGTTGAATGATTTACTTGATGATTTGCATGGTTCTAAAGTGTTCTCTAAAATTGATTTGAGAAGTGGCTATCATCAAATTCGAATTTTCGAAGGAGATGAATGGAAGACCGCTTTCAAGACAAAGGAGGGCCTCTATGAGTGGCTTGTGATGCCATTTGGTTTGTCTAATGCACCATCTACATTTATGCGCCTTATGAATCAGGTTATGCAACCTTTCATGGGTAAATTTGTTGTAGTCTATTTTGATGATATTTTGGTGTATAGTAGGGAAGAAGAAGAGCATGCTATGCATTTGCAACAGGTTTTTGAAGCCCTTGCTCGTGAGCAACTATATGGTAACTTAGAGAAGTGTCATTTTTTCACTTCCCAAGTTATTTTTCTTGGTTTCAAAGTTTCCTCTCAAGGCATAGAAGTTGATGAAAAGAAAGTTGCTGCAATTCGTGAGTGGCCCACGCCACAAACAATTCAACAAGTTCGTAGTTTTCATGGACTTGCTTCTTTCTATAGGAGATTTGTGCGAAATTTTAGTACTCTCATGGCACCTATCACCGAGCTAACTAAAAATCAGAAGTTAGTTTGGAATGATAAGGCTCAAAAGGCCTTTGATGAGGTAAAACATCAACTTACTAGTGCACCTATTCTTTCTTTACCTAACTTTGATGAAGTTTTTGAAGTAGAATGTGATGCTAGTGGAGTTGGTATTGGTGCTGTTTTGTCACAAGTTGGGCGTCCCCTTGCCTACTTTAGTGAAAAACTCAATGAAGCACAACGGAAGTATAGCACCTATGATAAGGAGTTCTTTGCTCTTGTTCGTGCTTTGGACCATTGGAGACATTACCTCATTTCCAAGGAGTTCATCCTTCATTCAGATCATGAAGCTCTCAAATATCTTCAAAGCCAACAAAAACTCCAACCACGCCATGCCAAATGGGTGGAGTATTTGCAAGCTTTTCATTTTGTGATCAAGCATAGGAGAGGCGCCATGAACAAAGGAGCTGATGCCCTTTCAAGGAGATACACACTCTTGAATTCTTTCAAGGCAAAAGTAATTAGTGTTGAAGATGTGAAAGCAAGTTACAAAAATGATCATGACTTTGGTGATTCATTTCTAAAATGTTCTAATCATGCTTACAAAGATTATTACATTTTAGATGGCTATTTGTTCAAAGGAAACAGGTTGTGCGTTCCAAGATCAAGCCTAAGAGAATCTCTTATCAAAGAGTTTCATGAAGGAGGAATGGCGGGACACTTTGGCATAGAGAAGACTACTCTTCTTGTGCAAGAGTACTTTCATTGGCCTAGATTGGTTCGTGATGTGGAGTTTATTGTGAAAAGATGCGTGGTTTGTCAAAAGGCCAAGAGTCATAGTCTTCCACAAGGCTATCTTTTGCCCTTACCTATTCCGCAAGCTCCATGGGAAGATGTTAGTCTTGATTTCGTTGTGGGACTTCCTATGACCCAACGAAAGAAAGATTCCATTATGGTTGTTGTGGACCGTTTTTCTAAAATGGCTCATTTTATTTCTTGTCATACAACTTATGATGCTACTCATGTTGCTAACTTGTTTTTTAACGAGGTTATGCGCTTACATGGTGTACCTAAGTCCATGGTGAGTGATCGTGATCCAAAATTCCTAAGTCATTTTTGGCTTACATTATGGAAGAAGATGGGCACAAAATTGAACTTTAGCACTTCAAGTCATCCTCAAACAGATGGTCAAACCGAAGTGACTAATAGAACTTTGGGAACTTTGTTGCGAACTTTGGCTACTAAACGTCCCAAGCAATGGGAAGAGATGCTCCCTCATGCGGAGTTTGCTTACAACAGAGTGCCTAGCAAGACAACCGGTTTGAGTCCTTTTGAAGTTGTGTATGGATTCAATCCTTGTACTCCTATTGATCTTGCTCCCATTCCCTCACCTAACAAGTTTAGTCATGATGCCGAGGTGCGTTCCAAAGAAATCAAGTCTATGCATGAGCAAGTTCGTTCTCGAATTGAACAAACTAATGCAAAGACTAAAGCCTACTATGACAAGAAGAGAAAGGAGGTCCGTTTTCAACCTGGTGATTTGGTTTGGATTCATCTACGAAAGGAAAGATTTCCTTCCAAGAGGCGTTCCAAGGTTAGTCCTCGTAGTGATGGTCCATTTGCTATTGTTGAAAAGGTGAATGATAATGCTTATAAGGTTGAATTGCCCGGAGACTATGGTGTTTCTAGCACCTTTAATGTGGCTGATTTATCACCTTACTATGATGAGTTTGAAGAGTTGCCGAGTTTGAGGGCAAACTCTTTTCAAGAAGGGGGGAATGTTGTAGCCAAGCCTAACAACTTGGTTATGGACGTTTCTTTGGTCCAAGACGTAGCATCATGCATTGGTGCTATGCGTTCTATCTATGTGCAGCAAGATATTCAATCCTTTGAGTTTCTTGTTGTTCTTATTAACTAGTTCATTCTAGTTCTTTTATGCTTTGAATAAGTTGTAAACTTTAGTCTTATTTTAAGTTTGCAAATTAGTTACATTTTTCTTTAGTTCTTTTAGCTGATTATAGTTCGGAAATGTAATGTCACATTCACACAAAGTACAAGTGCAAGATACATCAAGAAGGCAGCCATTTAAGCTTGTGAAAGAAGCATAGAATCCGAAATTCTTTAAAAGGAATTTCAAGGCTTTAACTTGGGTGTTACAATCAGCTTCAATGAGGAGTTACAAGCTTTCAATTAAGCCTTCAAGTGGGCGTAGATTTCAGTCAGCAAATGAGCATCTAAAAGGCGTCCAAGTACACTCTTGTCTACATACATTCAAGCTTGATCCAAGGCTTGAATCAAGGAGGAGTTACACTTCTTTTTGCTGTTTGAATTGGGCGTGAATTAAGGGGCTGTTTTGCTTCTTACTTGCTGCTTTGTTGGGCGTGAATCAAGGGAGAGTTATGCTCTTTATTTCTGATTTTATGAAGCCTTAATGTGGAGGTTACAAACCGCCACTTTTTCCTTTGATGTATCTAGTTAAGCTTAGCTTCTTTTATTGATGTATCTAGACACAAAATCTGTTTTTGATGCTTAGCTTAGGCGTGTAACAAGTAAGCTGAAAGTCACTTAAGTTAGCTTGTACTTAAGGATGCTTGTTTACTATAAATAGCAAGCAAATGTGAATGAAAAATCAGATTATTCGAACAAACAAACTTTGTGTTTTACACTCGTTTCTTGGATTAGAAACAAACCAGAAATTCTTGGATTTGGAATTTCAATTCCTTTGCTTAGTTAACTAGCTTAGACTACTAGTTGGCTTGTGATCTTAGGAACCCATTTCGTTTCTTAGTGGTGTGACTGTAGCTAAGAAGCTATTTGGTTCATTAGTCTTACTTATCTTGGTTTATCCCTTGTATATTTCGGGTTGATACTCCAAATATACAACATTTGGCGCTAGAAGGAGGGGGTCTAGCAAAACAAATACCTAAACACATACCCCAAACACATACCCAAACACAAACCATGTCCAGCGTCCCACCCCCTAATTGGCAAGAATATGTCAATAAGGTTACACAAGAGAAAGAAGATATGGAGCAACGAATGAAATATATGCAAGATCAACTGAAAGATCTTACTAATAAGATGCGCCATAAGAGAGAGGGCTCACCCCTCCAAAGTGATGAAGAATTGAGTGAATCTAATTTCAATCACAATGATAGGCCTTCTCATGAAAGAGAAAGGTCACGGCCTATTAATGACATAAAAGCAGACATTCCGGAGTATGATGGCAAACTCGATGCCGATGAGTTTGTAGAATGGCTTAGAACAGTGGAGAGAGTGTTTGACTATAAGCAAACACCGGAAGAGAAAAAGGTGAAAATTGTGGCCTTGAAGCTACGAAAATATGCCTCAACTTGGTGGGCTAGTGTGTGCGCCAAGAGGGAACGACAAGACAAAGAAAAAGTGAGATCATGGGTTAAGATGAAGAAATTGTTGAAACAAAAGTTTCTTCCCACATACTATGTGCAAGAAAACTTTTCAAAATTCCATACCCTTAAGCAAGGTACGAAATCTGTAGAGGAGTATGCTAGAGAGTTTGAAGGATTTGTTATGAAGTGTGGAGTAGAGGAAGATGAGCCTCAAACTTTGGTTCGGTTCCTAGGTGGACTTGACCCAAAAATAGCCAATGTGGCCGAACTACACCCTTACACCACCCTTGAAGAGCTCATTATCTTAGCACATAAGATTGAGCAGCAACAAAAAGCAAGAGGCAAAAGTGAATCATCACGTTTTGCATCTCAAACCTCATTTCCCCAAAGAAAGCAAACATCCAATTTCCCACCTTTCAAACCCACATCCAATCAGCCTACTTCTAAACCACCTTCACAAAACACCCAAAATTCCAACCCAAAACCAGCCCCAAGAAGATGCTTTAGGTGTCAAGGCCTTGGACATATGGCTAGTGATTGTCCAAATAAAAAAATTGTTACTTTGGTAGAGTATGAAGAGGAGAACGAATTAGAGGTTGAAGAGGACAGCAATCTTGAAGAGAATGATGAGTATGCGTGCCTAGGTCCGGATGAAGGAGAATGCTTGGTAGTTCGACGCACACTAAGCAATTTGTTGGACCAAGAAGGGAGCTTGCAACGTGAGGCAATCTTTCACACTCGTTGCACCATTGGTGGAAAGGTATGCACTTTGATTATTGATGGAGGTAGTTGTACCAATGTAGCTTCACAAGTAATGATAGACAAGCTGAAAATGAAAACTATCCCTCATCCTACACCATATAAAATTCAATGGTTAAGTCATAGTAAAGGGATTCATGTCACACAACAAGTCTTGTTATCATTTAGCATTGGTAAAACTTATGAGGAAAAATTATGGTGTGATGTTGTACCTATGGATGCATGTCATGTTTTACTTGGTAGACCTTGGTTATTTGATAGACGTGTGATGCATGATGGTTACAAAAACACCTACTCCTTTTCCAAGGATGGAAAGAAAATTGTCCTAACCCCTTTAATCCTCAAAAATGACCACCCCATATCCACGCCTCCCACTTCCCTCACCACTCTCATAAAATCTGAATTTCGTGAGTATAGGGCTCACAAACACTTCATTTTGAGCCAACTTGATACCCCCTCTCAACCGTCCAAAGAAGAAAACCACCCACTCCTCACCTCTCTTCTCCAAACCTATTCCCATGTTTTCCCCAAAGATATCCCTCACGGATTACCCCCAAAGCGTGACATCCAACACAAGATTGATCTTGTGCCCGGATCCATGCTCCCAAACAAACCAGCCTATAGAACCAATCCCAAAGAAACCGAGGAAATTAGAAGACAAGTGGAGGAATTGTTGTCAAAGGGTCTTATTCGTAAGTCTCTTAGTCCATGTGCTTGTCCTACCTTGATTGTGCCTAAGAAGAATGGAGAGTGGCGCATGTGTGTTGATAGTAGATCAATCAACAAGATCACTATCAAGTACCGGTTTCCTATTCCAAGGTTGAATGATTTACTTGATGATTTGCATGGTTCTAAAGTGTTCTCTAAAATTGATTTGAGAAGTGGCTATCATCAAATTCGAATTTTCGAAGGAGATGAATGGAAGACCGCTTTCAAGACAAAGGAGGGCCTCTATGAGTGGCTTGTGATGCCATTTGGTTTGTCTAATGCACCATCTACATTTATGCGCCTTATGAATCAGGTTATGCAACCTTTCATGGGTAAATTTGTTGTAGTCTATTTTGATGATATTTTGGTGTATAGTAGGGAAGAAGAAGAGCATGCTATGCATTTGCAACAGGTTTTTGAAGCCCTTGCTCGTGAGCAACTATATGGTAACTTAGAGAAGTGTCATTTTTTCACTTCCCAAGTTATTTTTCTTGGTTTCAAAGTTTCCTCTCAAGGCATAGAAGTTGATGAAAAGAAAGTTGCTGCAATTCGTGAGTGGCCCACGCCACAAACAATTCAACAAGTTCGTAGTTTTCATGGACTTGCTTCTTTCTATAGGAGATTTGTGCGAAATTTTAGTACTCTCATGGCACCTATCACCGAGCTAACTAAAAATCAGAAGTTAGTTTGGAATGATAAGGCTCAAAAGGCCTTTGATGAGGTAAAACATCAACTTACTAGTGCACCTATTCTTTCTTTACCTAACTTTGATGAAGTTTTTGAAGTAGAATGTGATGCTAGTGGAGTTGGTATTGGTGCTGTTTTGTCACAAGTTGGGCGTCCCCTTGCCTACTTTAGTGAAAAACTCAATGAAGCACAACGGAAGTATAGCACCTATGATAAGGAGTTCTTTGCTCTTGTTCGTGCTTTGGACCATTGGAGACATTACCTCATTTCCAAGGAGTTCATCCTTCATTCAGATCATGAAGCTCTCAAATATCTTCAAAGCCAACAAAAACTCCAACCACGCCATGCCAAATGGGTGGAGTATTTGCAAGCTTTTCATTTTGTGATCAAGCATAGGAGAGGCGCCATGAACAAAGGAGCTGATGCCCTTTCAAGGAGATACACACTCTTGAATTCTTTCAAGGCAAAAGTAATTAGTGTTGAAGATGTGAAAGCAAGTTACAAAAATGATCATGACTTTGGTGATTCATTTCTAAAATGTTCTAATCATGCTTACAAAGATTATTACATTTTAGATGGCTATTTGTTCAAAGGAAACAGGTTGTGCGTTCCAAGATCAAGCCTAAGAGAATCTCTTATCAAAGAGTTTCATGAAGGAGGAATGGCGGGACACTTTGGCATAGAGAAGACTACTCTTCTTGTGCAAGAGTACTTTCATTGGCCTAGATTGGTTCGTGATGTGGAGTTTATTGTGAAAAGATGCGTGGTTTGTCAAAAGGCCAAGAGTCATAGTCTTCCACAAGGCTATCTTTTGCCCTTACCTATTCCGCAAGCTCCATGGGAAGATGTTAGTCTTGATTTCGTTGTGGGACTTCCTATGACCCAACGAAAGAAAGATTCCATTATGGTTGTTGTGGACCGTTTTTCTAAAATGGCTCATTTTATTTCTTGTCATACAACTTATGATGCTACTCATGTTGCTAACTTGTTTTTTAACGAGGTTGTGCGCTTACATGGTGTACCTAAGTCCATGGTGAGTGATCGTGATCCAAAATTCCTAAGTCATTTTTGGCTTACATTATGGAAGAAGATGGGCACAAAATTGAACTTTAGCACTTCAAGTCATCCTCAAACAGATGGTCAAACCGAAGTGACTAATAGAACTTTGGGAACTTTGTTGCGAACTTTGGCTACTAAACGTCCCAAGCAATGGGAAGAGATGCTCCCTCATGCGGAGTTTGCTTACAACAGAGTGCCTAGCAAGACAACCGGTTTGAGTCCTTTTGAAGTTGTGTATGGATTCAATCCTTGTACTCCTATTGATCTTGCTCCCATTCCCTCACCTAACAAGTTTAGTCATGATGCCGAGGTGCGTTCCAAAGAAATCAAGTCTATGCATGAGCAAGTTCGTTCTCGAATTGAACAAACTAATGCAAAGACTAAAGCCTACTATGACAAGAAGAGAAAGGAGGTCCGTTTTCAACCTGGTGATTTGGTTTGGATTCATCTACGAAAGGAAAGATTTCCTTCCAAGAGGCGTTCCAAGGTTAGTCCTCGTAGTGATGGTCCATTTGCTATTGTTGAAAAGGTGAATGATAATGCTTATAAGGTTGAATTGCCCGGAGACTATGGTGTTTCTAGCACCTTTAATGTGGCTGATTTATCACCTTACTATGATGAGTTTGAAGAGTTGCCGAGTTTGAGGGCAAACTCTTTTCAAGAAGGGGGGAATGTTGTAGCCAAGCCTAACAACTTGGTTATGGACGTTTCTTTGGTCCAAGACGTAGCATCATGCATTGGTGCTATGCGTTCTATCTATGTGCAGCAAGATATTCAATCCTTTGAGTTTCTTGTTGTTCTTATTAACTAGTTCATTCTAGTTCTTTTATGCTTTGAATAAGTTGTAAACTTTAGTCTTATTTTAAGTTTGCAAATTAGTTACATTTTTCTTTAGTTCTTTTAGCTGATTATAGTTCGGAAATGTAATGTCACATTCACACAAAGTACAAGTGCAAGATACATCAAGAAGGCAGCCATTTAAGCTTGTGAAAGAAGCATAGAATCCGAAATTCTTTAAAAGGAATTTCAAGGCTTTAACTTGGGTGTTACAATCAGCTTCAATGAGGAGTTACAAGCTTTCAATTAAGCCTTCAAGTGGGCGTAGATTTCAGTCAGCAAATGAGCATCTAAAAGGCGTCCAAGTACACTCTTGTCTACATACATTCAAGCTTGATCCAAGGCTTGAATCAAGGAGGAGTTACACTTCTTTTTGCTGTTTGAATTGGGCGTGAATTAAGGGGCTGTTTTGCTTCTTACTTGCTGCTTTGTTGGGCGTGAATCAAGGGAGAGTTATGCTCTTTATTTCTGATTTTATGAAGCCTTAATGTGGAGGTTACAAACCGCCACTTTTTCCTTTGATGTATCTAGTTAAGCTTAGCTTCTTTTATTGATGTATCTAGACACAAAATCTGTTTTTGATGCTTAGCTTAGGCGTGTAACAAGTAAGCTGAAAGTCACTTAAGTTAGCTTGTACTTAAGGATGCTTGTTTACTATAAATAGCAAGCAAATGTGAATGAAAAATCAGATTATTCGAACAAACAAACTTTGTGTTTTACACTCGTTTCTTGGATTAGAAACAAACCAGAAATTCTTGGATTTGGAATTTCAATTCCTTTGCTTAGTTAACTAGCTTAGACTACTAGTTGGCTTGTGATCTTAGGAACCCATTTCGTTTCTTAGTGGTGTGACTGTATCTAAGAAGCTATTTGGTTCATTAGTCTTACTTATCTTGGTTTATCCCTTGTATATTTCGGGTTGATACTCCAAATATACAACATTTGGCGCTAGAAGGAGGGGGTCTAGCAAAACAAATACCTAAACACATACCCCAAACACATACCCAAACACAAACCATGTCCAGCGTCCCACCCCCTAATTGGCAAGAATATGTCAATAAGGTTACACAAGAGAAAGAAGATATGGAGCAACGAATGAAATATATGCAAGATCAACTGAAAGATCTTACTAATAAGATGCGCCATAAGAGAGAGGGCTCACCCCTCCAAAGTGATGAAGAATTGAGTGAATCTAATTTCAATCACAATGATAGGCCTTCTCATGAAAGAGAAAGGTCACGGCCTATTAATGACATAAAAGCAGACATTCCGGAGTATGATGGCAAACTCGATGCCGATGAGTTTGTAGAATGGCTTAGAACAGTGGAGAGAGTGTTTGACTATAAGCAAACACCGGAAGAGAAAAAGGTGAAAATTGTGGCCTTGAAGCTACGAAAATATGCCTCAACTTGGTGGGCTAGTGTATGCGCCAAGAGGGAACGACAAGACAAAGAAAAAGTGAGATCATGGGTTAAGATGAAGAAATTGTTGAAACAAAAGTTTCTTCCCACATACTATGTGCAAGAAAACTTTTCAAAATTCCATACCCTTAAGCAAGGTACGAAATCTGTAGAGGAGTATGCTAGAGAGTTTGAAGGATTTGTTATGAAGTGTGGAGTAGAGGAAGATGAGCCTCAAACTTTGGTTCGGTTCCTAGGTGGACTTGACCCAAAAATAGCCAATGTGGCCGAACTACACCCTTACACCACCCTTGAAGAGCTCATTATCTTAGCACATAAGATTGAGCAGCAACAAAAAGCAAGAGGCAAAAGTGAATCATCACGTTTTGCATCTCAAACCTCATTTCCCCAAAGAAAGCAAACATCCAATTTCCCACCTTTCAAACCCACATCCAATCAGCCTACTTCTAAACCACCTTCACAAAACACCCAAAATTCCAACCCAAAACCAGCCCCAAGAAGATGCTTTAGGTGTCAAGGCCTTGGACATATGGCTAGTGATTGTCCAAATAAAAAAATTGTTACTTTGGTAGAGTATGAAGAGGAGAACGAATTAGAGGTTGAAGAGGACAGCAATCTTGAAGAGAATGATGAGTATGCGTGCCTAGGTCCGGATGAAGGAGAATGCTTGGTAGTTCGACGCACACTAAGCAATTTGTTGGACCAAGAAGGGAGCTTGCAACGTGAGGCAATCTTTCACACTCGTTGCACCATTGGTGGAAAGGTATGCACTTTGATTATTGATGGAGGTAGTTGTACCAATGTAGCTTCACAAGTAATGATAGACAAGCTGAAAATGAAAACTATCCCTCATCCTACACCATATAAAATTCAATGGTTAAGTCATAGTAAAGGGATTCATGTCACACAACAAGTCTTGTTATCATTTAGCATTGGTAAAACTTATGAGGAAAAATTATGGTGTGATGTTGTACCTATGGATGCATGTCATGTTTTACTTGGTAGACCTTGGTTATTTGATAGACGTGTGATGCATGATGGTTACAAAAACACCTACTCCTTTTCCAAGGATGGAAAGAAAATTGTCCTAACCCCTTTAATCCTCAAAAATGACCACCCCATATCCACGCCTCCCACTTCCCTCACCACTCTCATAAAATCTGAATTTCGTGAGTATAGGGCTCACAAACACTTCATTTTGAGCCAACTTGATACCCCCTCTCAACCGTCCAAAGAAGAAAACCACCCACTCCTCACCTCTCTTCTCCAAACCTATTCCCATGTTTTCCCCAAAGATATCCCTCACGGATTACCCCCAAAGCGTGACATCCAACACAAGATTGATCTTGTGCCCGGATCCATGCTCCCAAACAAACCAGCCTATAGAACCAATCCCAAAGAAACCGAGGAAATTAGAAGACAAGTGGAGGAATTGTTGTCAAAGGGTCTTATTCGTAAGTCTCTTAGTCCATGTGCTTGTCCTACCTTGATTGTGCCTAAGAAGAATGGAGAGTGGCGCATGTGTGTTGATAGTAGATCAATCAACAAGATCACTATCAAGTACCGGTTTCCTATTCCAAGGTTGAATGATTTACTTGATGATTTGCATGGTTCTAAAGTGTTCTCTAAAATTGATTTGAGAAGTGGCTATCATCAAATTCGAATTTTCGAAGGAGATGAATGGAAGACCGCTTTCAAGACAAAGGAGGGCCTCTATGAGTGGCTTGTGATGCCATTTGGTTTGTCTAATGCACCATCTACATTTATGCGCCTTATGAATCAGGTTATGCAACCTTTCATGGGTAAATTTGTTGTAGTCTATTTTGATGATATTTTGGTGTATAGTAGGGAAGAAGAAGAGCATGCTATGCATTTGCAACAGGTTTTTGAAGCCCTTGCTCGTGAGCAACTATATGGTAACTTAGAGAAGTGTCATTTTTTCACTTCCCAAGTTATTTTTCTTGGTTTCAAAGTTTCCTCTCAAGGCATAGAAGTTGATGAAAAGAAAGTTGCTGCAATTCGTGAGTGGCCCACGCCACAAACAATTCAACAAGTTCGTAGTTTTCATGGACTTGCTTCTTTCTATAGGAGATTTGTGCGAAATTTTAGTACTCTCATGGCACCTATCACCGAGCTAACTAAAAATCAGAAGTTAGTTTGGAATGATAAGGCTCAAAAGGCCTTTGATGAGGTAAAACATCAACTTACTAGTGCACCTATTCTTTCTTTACCTAACTTTGATGAAGTTTTTGAAGTAGAATGTGATGCTAGTGGAGTTGGTATTGGTGCTGTTTTGTCACAAGTTGGGCGTCCCCTTGCCTACTTTAGTGAAAAACTCAATGAAGCACAACGGAAGTATAGCACCTATGATAAGGAGTTCTTTGCTCTTGTTCGTGCTTTGGACCATTGGAGACATTACCTCATTTCCAAGGAGTTCATCCTTCATTCAGATCATGAAGCTCTCAAATATCTTCAAAGCCAACAAAAACTCCAACCACGCCATGCCAAATGGGTGGAGTATTTGCAAGCTTTTCATTTTGTGATCAAGCATAGGAGAGGCGCCATGAACAAAGGAGCTGATGCCCTTTCAAGGAGATACACACTCTTGAATTCTTTCAAGGCAAAAGTAATTAGTGTTGAAGATGTGAAAGCAAGTTACAAAAATGATCATGACTTTGGTGATTCATTTCTAAAATGTTCTAATCATGCTTACAAAGATTATTACATTTTAGATGGCTATTTGTTCAAAGGAAACAGGTTGTGCGTTCCAAGATCAAGCCTAAGAGAATCTCTTATCAAAGAGTTTCATGAAGGAGGAATGGCGGGACACTTTGGCATAGAGAAGACTACTCTTCTTGTGCAAGAGTACTTTCATTGGCCTAGATTGGTTCGTGATGTGGAGTTTATTGTGAAAAGATGCGTGGTTTGTCAAAAGGCCAAGAGTCATAGTCTTCCACAAGGCTATCTTTTGCCCTTACCTATTCCGCAAGCTCCATGGGAAGATGTTAGTCTTGATTTCGTTGTGGGACTTCCTATGACCCAACGAAAGAAAGATTCCATTATGGTTGTTGTGGACCGTTTTTCTAAAATGGCTCATTTTATTTCTTGTCATACAACTTATGATGCTACTCATGTTGCTAACTTGTTTTTTAACGAGGTTGTGCGCTTACATGGTGTACCTAAGTCCATGGTGAGTGATCGTGATCCAAAATTCCTAAGTCATTTTTGGCTTACATTATGGAAGAAGATGGGCACAAAATTGAACTTTAGCACTTCAAGTCATCCTCAAACAGATGGTCAAACCGAAGTGACTAATAGAACTTTGGGAACTTTGTTGCGAACTTTGGCTACTAAACGTCCCAAGCAATGGGAAGAGATGCTCCCTCATGCGGAGTTTGCTTACAACAGAGTGCCTAGCAAGACAACCGGTTTGAGTCCTTTTGAAGTTGTGTATGGATTCAATCCTTGTACTCCTATTGATCTTGCTCCCATTCCCTCACCTAACAAGTTTAGTCATGATGCCGAGGTGCGTTCCAAAGAAATCAAGTCTATGCATGAGCAAGTTCGTTCTCGAATTGAACAAACTAATGCAAAGACTAAAGCCTACTATGACAAGAAGAGAAAGGAGGTCCGTTTTCAACCTGGTGATTTGGTTTGGATTCATCTACGAAAGGAAAGATTTCCTTCCAAGAGGCGTTCCAAGGTTAGTCCTCGTAGTGATGGTCCATTTGCTATTGTTGAAAAGGTGAATGATAATGCTTATAAGGTTGAATTGCCCGGAGACTATGGTGTTTCTAGCACCTTTAATGTGGCTGATTTATCACCTTACTATGATGAGTTTGAAGAGTTGCCGAGTTTGAGGGCAAACTCTTTTCAAGAAGGGGGGAATGTTGTAGCCAAGCCTAACAACTTGGTTATGGACGTTTCTTTGGTCCAAGACGTAGCATCATGCATTGGTGCTATGCGTTCTATCTATGTGCAGCAAGATATTCAATCCTTTGAGTTTCTTGTTGTTCTTATTAACTAGTTCATTCTAGTTCTTTTATGCTTTGAATAAGTTGTAAACTTTAGTCTTATTTTAAGTTTGCAAATTAGTTACATTTTTCTTTAGTTCTTTTAGCTGATTATAGTTCGGAAATGTAATGTCACATTCACACAAAGTACAAGTGCAAGATACATCAAGAAGGCAGCCATTTAAGCTTGTGAAAGAAGCATAGAATCCGAAATTCTTTAAAAGGAATTTCAAGGCTTTAACTTGGGTGTTACAATCAGCTTCAATGAGGAGTTACAAGCTTTCAATTAAGCCTTCAAGTGGGCGTAGATTTCAGTCAGCAAATGAGCATCTAAAAGGCGTCCAAGTACACTCTTGTCTACATACATTCAAGCTTGATCCAAGGCTTGAATCAAGGAGGAGTTACACTTCTTTTTGCTGTTTGAATTGGGCGTGAATTAAGGGGCTGTTTTGCTTCTTACTTGCTGCTTTGTTGGGCGTGAATCAAGGGAGAGTTATGCTCTTTATTTCTGATTTTATGAAGCCTTAATGTGGAGGTTACAAACCGCCACTTTTTCCTTTGATGTATCTAGTTAAGCTTAGCTTCTTTTATTGATGTATCTAGACACAAAATCTGTTTTTGATGCTTAGCTTAGGCGTGTAACAAGTAAGCTGAAAGTCACTTAAGTTAGCTTGTACTTAAGGATGCTTGTTTACTATAAATAGCAAGCAAATGTGAATGAAAAATCAGATTATTCGAACAAACAAACTTTGTGTTTTACACTCGTTTCTTGGATTAGAAACAAACCAGAAATTCTTGGATTTGGAATTTCAATTCCTTTGCTTAGTTAACTAGCTTAGACTACTAGTTGGCTTGTGATCTTAGGAACCCATTTCGTTTCTTAGTGGTGTGACTGTAGCTAAGAAGCTATTTGGTTCATTAGTCTTACTTATCTTGGTTTATCCCTTGTATATTTCGGGTTGATACTCCAAATATACAACATGAAAGGTAAAAACTTGTAAGCAAAATCTAAGTAAAGAAAATTCAAGAAAGTTCAAGAAAGTGAACTAGACTCCAAGAAAAGTCACTAAGAAAACCGTGGCTTTGCTTTGATATCCAAGAAAGTGTCCATGCAATGCTTGGCTTGAATCAATGTTTAGGGACAAGCTATCTTGATGCATGATAAGCAAATCTTCGAAGTTCTCCATGCTTAGACTTGCATCATACTAACTCGTTTATTATTTTGTAGTTGCAAACAAACAGATTCAAAGTAAGGATCATGCTCTTTTTATTATTATTATTATTTTTCTAACGATTTTTATATGTTGTTGGAATTGTGATTAAATTGGTTTTTATATTAATATTGATTCTATTATTTATTTTGATCACCATATTGCATGTTTAAAGGGAATATGTAATTGAAAGTCACGACTAATAAGATAATTTGGACAACCGGTTTAGGATCCTTTTAATCTTGTTATTAATTGAAGTGATCACCAAATTTTAGAATTATGTGTGCATTAATTTTGAACCAATTTAGTTAAATAATAGTTTGGAGCGAATTGAATTATTGTTTGGATGCCTTTGAGGTCACATGAATGCTTTTCAATATAAGAATCGAGTAGAGGCCAATACGGGCGAATGTGACTCTATGACTCACTTCGTACCATCATCCCCGATCCTCCTTTCGTGGTTCCGAACCATATGGAGTTAATAATCTCATGGATTATGAATGGGGTGTAACCTTCACGGGTCAATCGTTGTTGCCTATCGTTGTCCCTTATCGTGGTTGCCTTTTATGATCCGTGAACGGTTTACAAGTTCCTTAAAAACTTGTTGGCGGCTCCCTAATTTATTTGTCCCTAATCGTTGTCCTTAATCGTAATGTCAATTCCCACTTCCTATGAGTGCCAAGCATATTCACCACATGCTTTTAACGTAGGCGCACTTCGAGCGACGCCTACAATTTGGCGACTCCACTTGGGAGGATTCTTAATTATTTATCGATTTGAGTGATCGGTATTTAATTAAGATGAGTGGATGAGACTTGAAAGATTCTTGAAAAAATATTCCTGTGATTAATTTGGCATTTTTGCATCTGCATAGACGTTTTAACGTCGCATTCAGGTCTGTCCCGTAAACAGGGCACCTGTCAGATTTTCTGACTGTTGTGTCACGGCAGAGTCTGCCGTGTCACGGTACAGTGTACCGTCTGACAGTACACTGTACCGTGACACGGGAATTTCTGCCGTGTCACGGCAGTCCTAAAATCAATCCGGTGGCCTATTTTCTTTTCTCACAGTCGACTTCCTTCGATTTTTCTGAAAAAACGTATGTGTTCTACATGCGTCTTAGCCCCGGGGGATTTAAGCTCTATCAACCCAAAAACGCTCATGGCAATAAGGGTTCATCCGAGTCATTAAATCCACCCAAACCATGGAGTCGAGTTCGATTTCATCACGAACTCGCGAAGCCGCCCGTTGGCATACACCCTCAAGGGAGGCTGCCTTGCTAACGCGTCCAAACTCTTAACCATGGTACCCTTTTGACACCCAAAGCTTGACCAATAGTTGAACATAGATCTTGACTTTAGGTTGCGAACTTTTTTGCATCATCGTGCCTAAATGCTATGTGTTATTTTGGTGCTAACCCTCACGTGTTTGCTCTTTTTGTTTAACCCATGACCAAGGGTTTTTATTCTCACATAGTAATTAGTACGGACTTAAAATCGATTAAAATCTGAAAAATCACAAAAACTGACCTGGAACTGCGCACCGTGTCACGGCATGTTCTGTCGTGTCACGGTGAACAGTGCCGTGACACGGGAATGTCTACCGTCTGATGGTAGACTGCACCGTGTCACGACAGTCTTCACCGTGACACGGTGCCCAGGAATGTGTCCCGTCAGTCTTTTTTCTCGTTTTTTGCGTCCAGTATTGAGTCGTGTCTAGCTATACGGTCAAAACACGCGTCTATAACCTCACCTAATCACTCACATATTATGTCCACACACTTTTTTTTCGTCATGCACCACTTTTGACCGTATTTTAGGGAAGTTTCGTTTTTTTGTGTCTTTTTTTTTCGGAGTAAGTCGGATGGTATCCTCCCATGTTTTTTTTAATAAGTAGAGCTTCAATAATAATAAAAAAAAATTCTTGTTTTTTTAATCCGGATAGGTTAAGGTCAAGTTTGGTCATTAAAGGTGTGTTTGTTTCGGTGTCACAGCACTTGGGCAAGAAGCAAGGGTAGATTGTTACGGTTCGAGTCCATACCTCAACAACCTCTTATACCAAAGAGGCGTACAAGGAAACCACCTCAGTCATCTCCACAAGATCCGTCTCCAGTCTACTTTCAACCAATGGCCACTAAGGAAGACATCGAGAACCTCAACAGGACAATCGAAAGATTGTCTGACATGATGCAGATACTCACTACTAGAGTCAGCACTGTAGAGCAAGACAAGCAAAACAGTGTCACTACTGCTGCGATGGACAAGATCAAGGAACAAATGAGCAAGATTTCCGAAGAGTTCACTTATGTGGAACAGCCTATCACCTCCTCGTCTATAAGAGAGAAGCTTCCTGAGAAGTTTTCCACTGCTGATATTCCCAAATTCAAGCCTACTGATAACCCGCTTTTCCATTTGAAGGCTTTTTCTGCAACTATGGCTCTTAAGGGAGTAGATGTGACACTCTTCCCTACGGTGTTTCCTCTTTCCTTAGAGCATGCCTGTCAACAGTGGTTCTATTCTCTGGAATCCAAGCATGTCGCGACCTGGGAGGATGTTACTGAAAGCTTTATGAATCGGTACAAGTGTAACATCCAAGCCAAGACTTCTGAACGTGAACTCTCCATTCTCAAACAGAAAGAGAATGAAGGCTTCACCACTTACCTAAGCAGGTGGAGAGAAACAGCTGCGCTCTTGGTGGATCCTCCCAAGGAGAAGGAAATGGTTCGCTTGTTCATTGCCAACCTGACTCATAAGTACAAGCAACACCTGAAGTTTCTGCCTCTAAGTACCTTTGATGCTGTATACGATATTGGAATCAATATCGAAGACGAACTGATGAAGTCTGTTGGTAGCAACAATAACAACAGCACTTGGAAAAACAAGAAGAACGACACTCCTTCTTCTTCGTCTTCTAAGCCCAATAATGCTACCAACAATATCAACATCAATGATGTGCTGGCCCTTAATGCTCCTCCTCAAAGATTCCAAAGGCAAAGGAGGGTTTATACGCCTTTGGGAATGACTTATGATGCTGCTTATGACCGTCTTCATGGTCAGGGACTGATTATGCCAATCGGACCATTTTCAGAACCTCGACCTGAGAATAGGACCGCTAACTATGACCCCAATGCTTATTGCAAGTATCATCAAGGCAAGGGTCATAACACTGAGAAGTGTTGGAGGCTGAAAGACGCAATCCAAGACCTGATTGATGATAACCAACTTCCTGTCCCTCCAGGGGGCAAGAAGCCTAACATTCAAACAGGTCCTCTTTTTGATGCTTTGGCTATCATGGGAGATGAAGTCTCCTTTGATCCGTCAATACTCATTCAACCTATAAATAAACCTCTGTCGGAAGTTGTATTTATCTCAAGCACTGAAGAAGTGAATGGGATTTGGGATAGTGATGATGAAGACGTCTATCTCAAAGACATAGCCTGTTCATCTCTTGGCACCAGTGAAAATGTTTGGGGGGACCTTGAGGTCAAGGTTCTCACCAGAAGTGGACGGTTGCAACAACCTAACCCACCTCCACCTCCACCACAATCAAATCCGATAGTTGATCCCGTCGACCCTGTGAATAACGATGTGGTCAAACAGCTGCAAAAGACCAAGGTGGAGATGAATGTATGGAAGCTTTTGGCCACTTCCCACGAGCATCGAAAGGCTGTAATGAATGCTCTGGTGAAGATAGGAGTTGATGATGACATGACTCCTCAAGGATTGGTCAACTTTCTCACTACTGAGCTGCCGAGTACTAGCAATCTGATCTCCTTTTCTGATAAGGATCTACCCCCGGAAGGGGACCAACATAATAAGGCCTTACACCTCACTGTAGTTTGTAGGCAGATGAATGTTCCTATGAGCCTGGTTGATAATGGCTCTGCAATCAATGTGTGCCCACTCCGTACTGCAAGGAAGTTGGGTATAAAGAATGAAGAGTTGACTCCCTCCACTCAAGGGATTCGAGCTTACGATAATACTCGCCAACAAGCCGTGGGTACTATCGTACTAAATATAACTACTGGGGCTATTGAACGTCGCACCAAATTTCAGGCGGTGGACATTAAGACCTCTTTCAATCTGTTATTAGGACGCCCTTGGCTTCATGAGCTAAAGGCGATTCCATCATCGCTTCATCAGAAAGTGAAAGCCATAGTTGGAGGGGTTCCGATTACCATCGATGCTTCTTCTATGCGCATTCAAGTTATTGATACTCCTATCGTCCATGTTGAACATGACGAGGAAGATGAAGATCTGTGGGGGTTTTCTTTAGATGATGTTCTTGCGATCGAAGAAGAGGAAAAGTGTCATCTCGACTTCGATCCTTATTCAAACACCAGTATCAACGCCATTTTTAAGAAGCAAGGTCACTTTCCTGGAATGACCCTTGGGCTCAAGAAGAAAATGGCTAAATCTTGGGGCCATCCTGGTGCGATCAAGAAGGATACTTTCGGCTTAGGATTCGAGCCGACAAAGGAAGATCTGAAACAAGCTGCGTTGAAAATGAAGGCTCGCAACAATGCTCGAATCACGAAAACGGAAATGACCATGGATCCATATCCGTTCACTCTCAACGGCCAGTACATCAAAGAAAGGGAAGACTTCCCATGCTATGAATTCCCCGAACCATTTGTCCATGATGGGATCCGTGAACCGGGATTCGAGGTGTTCCTCGATTGTGACTTCATCGATGAAGAGCTCTCCACAGTCCAGAAGTCAGCTAGCCTGAACTCTGATGATCTGGGAATCAACCTTCTTTTTGGAATGGAGAAGAATGAATCCAAGCCGGTCTGCAATGATAACTCCGAGCTCGTTCAAGCCGTCATAGCGAACGAGGATTTCGACCCCTCCGAGTTAATCGTCCAAGCTGACAACATTTCAAGGGGATGGCGCAAGACATTGAGGATCACTATGCCGAGTGGAGAGAAGTTGGAAATAATCGCTGGCGAGGGTCCTATGTTTGATGAGTCTGAATCGTCTGGGTCCGAGTCCGAGTCTGAGTCTAATTCTGTAGATGAGTCCTTAGAGTCCGAGGCTGACCCTCTTTCTGCTATAGAGTTCAACCCTGAGTCTCTTGTTGAGCCCTATCCTTCTAGTCCTAATAAGTCTGGTGAGGTCGCAGCTGACCTTGCCTCTCTTGATGTATTAACCAGTGAATTCAATGAAATGAATACCTTTGCTTACGATGCGTGCCATTCCCCTAGCCCTGATCAATATTGCTTTGCTAATGATAAAAATGACAAAGAAATAATAAAGGCAATGGAAGAATGATGTGAATTATTGATCCGAAAATCAACAAAACACAAGGGATATGTTTAAGTCTAATTCTATACAGGAAATCCACCAAGAATTAAACAAAAACTAAGATTAATCAATTAAGAATCCACCTAATTAATCAATCCAAACGAATGTTTTAACTAAAACAAGCAAAACAGCAATTGATCGCAATCAACCAAAACTCAAGTATGCAACTTAAGAAAATAAATCTGAATATTAATCTCTGTATGTTTATTCGTGTGTTTACAGCCCTATTTATAAGACTTAGTTTACCTAGGAAGATTAGGACAAGTCCCTAATTCAATCCTAATTAAACTAGAATTCTAACTTGCTTGAAGAGCAAGCACCTTGGCGCACAAGCATACACCAAACTCCTTGGAGAACAAGCACACGCCTAAACTGATTTATTTTGCTAACTAACTGATTTTTAAAACAACTAAATAAATAAATAAAAATTAAAGAACTAAATAAATATTAAAGATCCTAATGCTTGAACCAAGAAAAACCCTTTCAAGTGAAAGGTAAAAACTTGTAAGCAAAATCTAAGTAAAGAAAATTCAAGAAAGTTCAAGAAAGTGAACTAGACTCCAAGAAAAACCACTAAGCAAACCGTGGCTTTGCTTTGATATCCAAGAAAGTGTCCATGCAATGCTTGGCTTGAATCAATGTTTAGGGATAAACTATCTTGATGCATGATAAGCAAATCTTCGAAGTTCTCCATGCTTAGACTTGCATCATCCTCCTCTTCTTCGAAAGAATTTGTCCTCAAATCTCGAAGTTTTTCATCAGGAATATACTTAGCCAAATCGCCAACATTGAATGTAGCACTAACTCCATATTCTCCCGGAAGTTCTAACTTATAAGTATTGTCATTGATCTTCTCAATAATCTTGAAAGGACCTTCACTTCTAGGCATCAACTTATTCTTGACAAATCTTCTATAGAATGAAGCTAGACCATGAAAAGACCTTACTTCACTCATATTAGTAGGAATAGGCCAAGTTTTAATAGCCTCTACTTTCAAATGATCAACTGAAACTCCATCTTTTGATACAACATAACCAAGAAAAGTAACATTAGGCACTAAGAAGTAGCATTTTTCAAGCTTAGCATAGAGTTTCTTCTCTCTTAACACTTCAAACACACTTGTTAGATGATTTAGATGATCATGCAAATTTTTAGAGTATATCAGAATATCATCTAAATAAACAACAACAAACTTGCCAAGGAAAGGTTTAAGTACCTCATGCATCAACCTCATGAAAGTGCTAGGTGCATTAGTGAGTCCAAACGGCATCACCAACCATTCATACAACCCTAACTTAGTCTTGAATGCTGTCTTCCACTCATCTCCTTCTCTCATTCGAATTTGATGATAACCACTCATAAGATCAATCTTAGAAAACAACTTTGAACCGTGTAGTTCATCAAGTAGATCATCTAATCTTGGAATAGGAAATCGGTATTTGATAGTGATGTTATTCACACTCCTACTATCAATACACATGCGCCAACTCCCATATTTCTTTGGGACAAGTAAAGTAGGCACGGCACAAGGGCTCATACTTTCCCTCACGTATCCTCTAGTCATAAGCTCTCTAATTT
Organism: Chenopodium album; assembly: GCF_948465745.1. Classification (NCBI taxonomy): domain Eukaryota; kingdom Viridiplantae; phylum Streptophyta; class Magnoliopsida; order Caryophyllales; family Amaranthaceae; genus Chenopodium; species Chenopodium album. Next base: position 37,486,592 of record NC_137834.1, on the reverse strand, counting down.
GCCTTTGCATCTCCTTTGTTTCTTCCGGATTACTTCTATAGGCTGCCTTATTAGGTAATGGTGCTCCCGGAATCAAGTCAATTTGATGCTCTATCCCACGAATAGGAGGTAGTCCCGGAGGTAATTCCTTAGGAAAGACATCCTTGAATTCTTCTAAAACAGATTCCAATTCATACGGCCTCTTTGCTTGTTTATCTTGATCAATTCGAATCTCATTAGAAACAAGTATATATACCACATTGTTGCTGCAAATCTCTTTTTCTAATTCCCTCTCACTAATCAAATAAGAACTCTTCGAATTAGAGGTAACACTAGAAGACTTGTTGCTTATCAAAGGTTTTAAAGCAACCAGTCTCTCTTTTTCTCCTTTTCTCACAACATACACATTAGTCCTTCCATCAAACTTCACAAATCTATCATATTGCCAAGGACGGCCTAATAGTATATGACAAGCATCCATAGGACAAACATCACACAAAACTTTATCATGAAATTTACCAATTGAAAAGGAGATTAAGGCTTGTTTAGTTACCTTAACATCACTCGAATTGTTAAGCCAATGAAGCTTATAAGGGCTTGGATGTTCAGTAGTTGGCCACTTCAATTTGTCTACCAAAGTAGTAGATACCACATTAATGCAACTCCCCGTGTCTATGATCATGTCACACAACCTATCTTCTACCTTGCACCTTGTAAGAAAGATTTTCTCCCTTTGATTGTTTTCCATAGGTACGGTTTTAGAGTGTAGCGCCCTTCTTAGAACCAAACTTTGACCATGAGTCTCGGGATCAATTTCGTCAATATGCCCCTCCTCTTCTTCTAAGTTTTCCTCTTCGTTCTTTTCTTCATAGTCACTACCCTGCTCACACTTAGCTTGTTCTTGTTCCCACTCTTGAGCAGTCATTACTCTTTTTGATGGACAATTAGTTGCAATGTGACCAACACTACCACACTTGAAGCATTTCCTATCTTCAACAAGCTTTTTAGGAGCTTCAAATTTTTATTTAGTCTCCTTGTAGTTCGAACTAGAACCACTTTTCTCCAAGCTGTTCTTCTCAAAAGGTTTAGTGAAACCCTTTACAAAGGACTTAGTGTACGTCCCTTTCTTCCCCTTTATTTGTTTTTCAACTTTCAAAGCTACCTTACAAACATCCTCAAAGGACCAATATTGTTGCAATTCAACTTTTTCAGCAATTTTATCATTCAACCCCGAAATAAATCTAGCAATCTTATGCTCAACAATCTCTTCTAAGCCACATAGCATGCATAACTTTTCAAATTCACCAATATAATTCTCAACAGTCATAGAATATTGTTTAAAAAGTTGCATCTTAAGATAAACATCTTGAATATAATCACTAGGTACGAACCTTTTTTTCATGTGCTTCTTGAGTTGTTCCCAAGTTGAGATTCTTGCACGCCCCTCCTTATGCCTCTTCTTCTTTAGATTATCATACCAAAGACTAGCATAACCGGTCAGTTTTAATTCAGCCAATTTGCATCTTTTCCTTTCATCATACTCCTTGTAATCAAAGAGTGTCTCGGCCCTTCTAATCCACTTAAAGTATTTTTCAGGTTCATTCATACTCCCATTGAATTCGGGAAGATCTAATCGAAGGTTCCTATCATCATCCTTTGGTCTATCTCTTCTCCTAGGCCTTGGTGATTCATCACTTGAGGAATAATTATTTCGTGGCCTCCTTGGGTTCCTCCTTGGTTGTTCTTCCTCACTTGAACCAGAATTAGGGTTAGAATTCCCTTTCCTTGAAGAATCTCCAGCACGAGTATCAAGCCTTTTTAATATCTCATCCATCCTTGCTGCCAACTCGTCAATTCGCCTATCTCTTCTAAGATTTTGAGCTTGTTCTAAGGTTAATCCCCTTGGAACTTGTGGGACCTCTTCGTCACTCATGATTCCTACACAAACCAAGTCAGTTTATGCAAAAATCTTGATTAAAAGATCGAACCTTGAAGGAAAACTAGGCAACACAAAAACCGGACTCCCATCCGCAAATCAGTGCACAAACACCAAATGTTTGAGGCTGTGTAGAACGCGTAACTCAACTAAAATTTATGAAATTTTATATGGTGATAGCTGGACGTTTTTAGAGTTCAATGCAAAAAGAATCACGCAAAAATTCCCAGCCAATTGTTCCCAGTTTAAATTTTGTCGAAGTTGCGCAAACCTGCTCTGATACCAAAGATGATGTGAATTATTGATCCGAAAATCAACAAAACACAAGGGATATGTTTAAGTCTAATTCTATACAGGAAATCCACCAAGAATTAAACAAAAACTAAGATTAATCAATTAAGAATCCACCTAATTAATCAATCCAAACGAATGTTTTAACTAAAACAAGCAAAACAGCAATTGATCGCAATCAACCAAAACTCAAGTATGCAACTTAAGAAAATAAATCTGAATATTAATCTCTGTATGTTTATTCGTGTGTTTACAGCCCTATTTATAAGACTTAGTTTACCTAGGAAGATTAGGACAAGTCCCTAATTCAATCCTAATTAAACTAGAATTCTAACTTGCTTGAAGAGCAAGCACCTTGGCGCACAAGCATACACCAAACTCCTTGGAGAACAAGCACACGCCTAAACTGATTTATTTTGCTAACTAACTGATTTTTAAAACAACTAAATAAATAAATAAAAATTAAAGAACTAAATAAATATTAAAGATCCTAATGCTTGAACCAAGAAAAACCCTTTCAAGTGAAAGGTAAAAACTTGTAAGCAAAATCTAAGTAAAGAAAATTCAAGAAAGTTCAAGAAAGGGAACTAGACTCCAAGAAAAACCACTAAGCAAACCGTGGCTTTGCTTTGATATCCAAGAAAGTGTCCATGCAATGCTTGGCTTGAATCAATGTTTAGGGATAAACTATCTTGATGCATGATAAGCAAATCTTCGAAGTTCTCCATGCTTAGACTTGCATCAAAGAACACGAAAATAAAACAGCAGTTATTGAAGATACAGAAACAATTAACATTTCCAATGATACGACTGTTAAAGAAGTAAAAATTGGATTAACACTAAGTTAAGATGAACGCAAAGAGCTAATTAACTTGCTTAGTGAATTTGTTGATGTATTTGCTTGGTCATACCAAGATATGCCAGGAATTGACAGGGATATAGCTCAGCATACGATACCACTCATTCCAGGTATGAAGCCTGTCAAACAAAAGCTGCGCCGAATGAAACCAGATGTTGCTCTCAAAATCAAGGAAGAAATCAGGAAGCAATTGGCCGCAGGTTTCATCAGAGTATCCAAGTATCCGAAATGGATAGCAAATGTGGTTCCAGTTCCAAAGAAGGATGGAAGGGTCAGAATGTGTGTTGATTACAGGGATCTCAATAAAGCAAGCCCAAAAGATGGGTTCCCTCTACCTCACATTGACATTCTGGTCGATAATGCATCAAACCATGCACTCCTGTCATTCATGGATGGTTACGCCGGATATAATCAGGTATTGATGGCCGAAGAAGACATGGAGAAAACCACATTCATCACACAGTGGGGTACATATTGCTATACGGTAATGCCATTCAGGTTGAAAAACGCGGGTGCCACCTACCAAAGAGCAGCTACAGCACTCTTACATGACATGATGTACAAAGAAGTGGAGGTCTATGTCGATGATATGATTGTCAAGTCTAAGGATCGCCCAGGCCATATCGTCACACTTCGCAAGTTTTTTGAAAGACTCCGTAAGTACAACATGAGATTAAATCCAGCAAAATGTGCATTCGGAGTCACGTCAGGCAAATTACTTGGATATGTGATCAGTTCTCGAGGAATTGAAATAGATCCTTCAAAAGTAAAAGCAATCATGGCCATGCCACCACCCAAAAACGAGAAGGAGATTCGAGGCTTCATTGGAAGGTTGCAGTACATAAGCAGGTTCATATCAAAGCTCACAGCGATATGTGAACCTATATTTAAGAAGCTCAAGAAGAATGTCCCAGTCACATGGGATGACGACTGCCAAAAGGTTTTCGACAAAATCAAAGAGTATTTGGAAAACCCACCCGTGCTAGCGCCAGCAATACCTGACTTTCCTCTTCGACTCTACCTTACGGTCACAAGAGAAACGATGGGGGCAATGCTAGCACAAGAGATCGAAAGCAAGGAGAATGCAATTTATTACCTGAGCAAGAAACTCCAAGGATATGAGACGCGATACACGCCTCTCGAGAAGTTGTGTCTCGCACTTGTATGGGCCGCACAGAAACTAAGACATTACATGCTCACTCATACGGTGCATGTCGTGTCTAAGATGGATCTTCTCAAATACCTGTTCGAGAAAACAACACTCAACGGCAGATTATCAAGGTGGATAGTCAATCTGGCTCAATTTGACTTGAGATTTGTGCCACAAAAAGCCATCAAAGGTTTCGCAGTTTCTGACTTCTTAGCAGACTTCCCGTTAGACTGAAAAAGAAGAAGATGAGTACGATTTCCCTGACGAAGATTTACTCATGACCGAAGACGATAGTTGGACGCTCTATTTCGATGGAGCTTCAAACCAAAAAGGATGTGGTGTGGGAGTCTTGCTCGTATCGCCTAATGAAGAACACATCCCAATTTCCATGAAGCTCGACTTTGATGTCACCAACAATGCCGCAGAATATGAAGCATGCATTTTGGGATTAGAAACAGCTGTCGCCTTGGGAATCAAGAAACTCATAATCTACGGTGACTCTTCACTAATCATTAACCAAATCTCTAAGAGATGGAAAGTGAGGAGTGAAAGTCTCGCTACGTATCAAGCTCATCTGGAAACTCTCACGGAGCAACTAGATGAAGTGGAATATACGTATTTGCCAAGAGAAGAAAACCAGTTCGCCGACGCACTAGCTAAGTTAGCATCAATGGTGCGAATTCCAGCTGACACGATCAGAATGCCACTGACCATAGAGAGAAGATATGAACCAGCTTATGTTCATGCACTTGATGATGAACAAGAACCACAGGAGGAAGATGAAGAGCCATGGTATACAGACATCCTTAATTATGTGACAAGAGCAGAATATCCTCCTAATACTGATAAAAGGGCACGTCGTGCTTTGAGGCTCCTGGCCTCACAGTATGTGCTCATCAGGGGAGAACTCCACAAGAGAACCGTAACGGGAAGGAATCTCTTATGTATAGCCAAGAAAGAAGCACATAAAACCATGGAAAACCTTCATGCTGGTGTATGTGGAACTCACATGAATGCAAAGATGTTAGTCCAAAAGATTCAACGACAAGGTTACTATTGGACTACTATGGAGCGAGATTGTCACGAGTACGTCAAGAAATGTATGAAGTGTCAAATCTACGCAAACTTACAGCATGTTCCACCTTCGCTTCTCTACACGTATACTTCTCCATGGCCTTTCTCCACTTGGGGCATTGACATCATTGGAAAAATCACACCACCAGGACAAGGGGGGCATGAATTCATTCTCGTAGCAATCGACTACTTCACCAAAAACGCTTGGCAGCTTTGCATCATGTCCAAACCTACCAACAGCGTATGGCACGACATTTTAATAAAAAAGTCAAGACCAGGAACATCAAAGAGGGTGACCTAGTGCTTAAGACACTTCGCAAAAATGTGTTAGATCCAAGAGGAAAATTTAGACCGAACTGGTCAGGCTCGTACATTGTTAAAGCCATCCTGTCTGGCGGAGCGGCACAATTGGTAGACATGGACGGTAACGTTTTCCATAATTTAACCAACTTGGATCAACTCAAGAAATTCTACGCCTAGTCGCATGGGTTCATGACCCAATAGAGCTACGTCTGGCCTGATTCCTTTTAGGATACGTAGGCAACCCCTCAAGGGGGCCCGGCCACTTTAAAATAAAAAAATCCTCCCTCCGTTGATCTAACCTCCGTTGATCTAATATGCGCGTCGGTTCAGCATTGCATCACGCCAAAAAAAAAATGAAAAAAAAAGGGGAAAAATGCCGCGACACGGGATTTCTTCCCGTTTGACGGGAGAAATTCCCGTGTCACGGCAACCTCTGAACGGCAAAAAGGACATTGTGACTCCCGTGACACGGGATTTTTTCCCGTCTGACGGGAGAATTGTTCCGTGCCACGTCACCCCTGTCTGTCAAAAAAAAAAAAAAAATTTGCCGTGACGCGGGAATTTGAACCGTGTCACGGGACCATTTGACCGTGACACGACAGATTTTCAGTTTCCCGTTTTATTTATTGGCGCATTCGTTGCGAATTTATTGTTCGAGTTTTTGTTTTCGTTCTTCCATTGCGTCCGACTCCTTGACTCGGATAATTAATAAAAGTCATTGTAATTTTTATTTTAAAGGCTGAAATAAATGTGCTATTATTAAAATGAATGCGACTACAAGTATTGGCATCATATGCCTTATTTTAAATAAAAATTATAAATAATAAAATGCAAAGCACTATTGATCTAATCTCTCTTCTCTTTAGGAACATCCCTTTCTTGCTCAGTCAGGTCGGCCTTCACCATTAGTGTGTCTTTTGTAGCCCGAACCGTCACACCCCTAGTCGAACTTTCACCCCTTTCACCTTTCTTGAACTTTTTCGGTTGTTTCTCCCTATACACCATCTTTTCTTTACCCTTTCCTTTCACATAGGTCTTCTTTCTTGGCATCTTAGGAGTCTTAAACTCAATTCCTTGTGTTCTCGGACCTAGGCGATCTTTAAGAGGAGCTTTCTTATCTCCAAGACGACTCTTTACATCAGACTTGCGTGATCCGAATCGTTCCCTCCTACTTCTAGGGTTCAACCATGCCTTGTATGCACTAGATAAGGGAGGAGGAGCTTGGTCACTTGCAGAAACGGTCCACAAAGGTCTTCCAATCCAATAAGCCTCGTACTTGTGAACGTTACTTTCATGCAACGATACTTCACGAGGACTATCGTTATAGCGTGGAATTACTTGTTCAAGTCCATATTGCCGCATCAGTCGAGAGGGACAGTAAAAGGCCAGTTTGGAGATACTGGGAACACGGCAATATGGAGTTTCATTCGTGCCAACCATCCTAGTAAGCCTCCACCAAGGCACCACCCAACGAATGGAAAATTCCCTCTTTGCAAAGAAATTTTTCCAATCTTCATACGACATGTTCGCAGAGTAATTCTTCTTCCTACGGACTAAGTCGTTAGGGCCATATTTTTCAATATCGTCGGGGGCTTCAAATAATTCCAAACGCTCCATCAACCAAATCTGCAAAAAAGAAAAAAGAATATTAATCAAAATCGAGATATCGAAAAAAAAAGAGGTACTGCAGATTCCCGTGACACGGCAGCTTTAACCGTGTCACGGCAGACCCCAACCGTGACACGGTGCCTGTTTTGTGTCACGGGGGCTATTCGGAGCGTATTTTACCTGTAATAGTACCAGAGAGCCCTTCCTGATGGCTTTCCGGTCATCTTTTGCCTCGTCAAGGCCACGAAATGTTTCTCCAAGGCACGTTGGCATAGGAGATCTTCCGGATTCTACATGCTCAAGTACAGATGCTAGACAAGCATGTCCTACCCTACCGTTTGCAAATAGTAGCTTGCTAAACATGCAAAAAATATATGCCCTTCTACGATATACATGATAAGACTCAGAGATGGGGCAATTAAAATATAAGTTAGCAAGTTTTTCTAAGTCTACTTCATTACCACAAACAATTCTATTTAAATCTGGATCTGTTAGATTCAGATGGCGTTCAAAGTCTTGGTAATAATATTCACGCAAGGTAGGCATGGCTATAAGATTCCTAGCAGGAAATCCAAAGATTGCACCAAATTCCTTCGGCAGAGGACAAATTTCATCATAATCAAATTTGAAACAGTGCGTTTCTGGACTCCAATAATCTAATGCTGCTCTAAGAAAATCATGTTCAATAGCTACATGTCGCAGGGCTAGCAAACCCCTGACATGAAATAGTTCTAACTCTCTTTTTTCAGCATTGGTCAAAGAATAAGACCAGTCGCGCAATGTATTATCAAAATTCTGAGACATGATTATTGAAATATGAAATTCTAAATTATTTTGTGTTTCGTAATTATGCATATCATGAATAATCTGGTCTTATTTTATAGAAAAAGCGCTCGAAACTGCCCAGAATTCATCTTTTCACACGCGTAAAACAAACCGCTGATAATACGCTTCCCGTGACATGGGAAATTCCACCGTGTCACGGGAACCTTTGCCGTGACACGGCAGGTTTTGCCGTGACACGGTGAACAGTGCCGTGTCACGACACTTTACGCGTTTTCTTTTTTTCATCTTTTCCGTATCTATCCGGATTTTTTATATTTTTTATCTTTAACGTTTATTTTTCAGTCTTTTCTGAGAGTTTTATTTCTCATAAAATTCTCACTTTTTTTATTTTTATTTTTATCTTTATTTTATTTTAAGATTTTATTTCTTTTGTTTTTTGTTTTATTTTGGGGTAGATTTTTTTTTATATTTATTTCTTCATCATTTTATTTCTTTTCTTTTCTTTTCTTCTGGGGAATGTAATTTTATTTTGAGTGTCTTTTTTTTATTTCTTTTCTTTTGGGGAAGGTCGGTACCCTCCATTACTCCACTTATGTTTTTTTTCGTCGTGTCGTTAATAAGTACACAATCACACACAAAGAGTCTCAAACACACACTAACATACACAATAACAAATATATAAACTGTAAATAATGTACAAAGAGTCGTAATACATAAATGTGTCAAGTGCCGTCATAACATGTACAAAAAACCCTCGGTCAAAAATCTCTAGAATCAGAATCAGTCTCATCTCGACCCTGTGCATGTGGGCCACCCTGTGTGTATGGGAACGGCGAACCGAAGAGTCCCTCGACCATCCGAGTACGGGGAGTAGCGTCCCTACTAGTCCTCGTAGGCCCAGTAGTAGCCAAGCTCAAAGCAGGACCCGTCCAGCTGGAGAACGGAGTAGACTGGCCCAAAGATACTGGAATCGTCGGCGAAGGCATCGTCCCATACATCGGAACCGAGAACAAGCCCGACAGCGGTGGAGGAACCCCGGATAATGGAGTCGAGAATGAACCAGGATCCAAAGGAGACCCAAACTCGGGAACTGGAGGCTGTGAAAATGACGGACGCTGAGAAGACTGACCCTGCTGCCACTGAGCCTCCTGGAATGGCTGAGTAGTCTGAGGCTCTCGCTGAGAACGCCGGTGAACCTCAGGAGATCGTCTACCACGACCAAGCTCCTCCTCGTCCGAGCCTCTGGGCCTCGAGCGCGAGCGGGACCTCCGTCGCTCCTGAAAAACACAAAATCAAAAGGTGTCCACCACAAAATCAAAATCAAAAACAAATGGTAGAAATGAAAAAAATAAGTGATACCTCAAGGACGTCGCTAGAGCTCCGACAACTCGCACCACGCCGAAGCTTGATGATGCAATACTTCAGCGCGTCCACCAGCTTCATGATTCCCATCACCTCCGGACGGTTAGGCTGAGGATAAAACAAAGAAAAATCAGTAATAAACAACATTAAAAGAGTGGATAATGCGTCGAAGAAAACTCACCGGCTCAAAAACCTCGGGCACTGACTCCTGCGCCTGTCTATAACCCTCCGGCGCGTCGGCAATATGGTCCTCCGTGATACCGATCGGCCCAGGGTAGCGGACAGACTGAGGAGGAATCTGAATCCTCCCCACAGGGTGGATGGTTGTCTGAAAATATAATCGAATAATCAAGTTATTCGACTATATAAAACAGAGACTAGCAAAGAAGATTCTCGAAAGAAATCATACCTCGGGAAGACGGGGTGGAGGAGCCAGAGAAGGAAGCAAATCCCGTGCGTAGTCACTCTCCATATGAACGAGCTCCCGCCACGGAAGAGTGTAGCGCTCTCCCCTGTTGATCAACCCTCTGATCAAGCGGGAGTCCAGCATCGACTCTGGCGGGGATGAAGGCACCACAAAGCGATCGCCGCTATGCTGGCGGACGACTCGCTCCCCTAAATACCAGACGAAGCGCCCGGTACCAACCAAGATGGTACGATACGCTGAAAGACGTAGGGCCTCGGGTAGATCAGTCATCCCGGCCCAAGGACGGTACTGGACATCGATGGGGACCTGGAAACCATAAAAAGTTAGGCGTGAACAACGGAAACAACATTAGAAGGAAAGAACGCAACGAAACTAATCCTTACGCCAACGGAAGAGGTGCCACGGCGTAGTAGCCCACGAAGCGCCGGAACAGACTCCACCCGCGACTCTCCTCGGTCGCGCCAGCTGGCCCCGACAGGAAAGTCGTGGACCACTCCCCGACGCCGGCGAGGAGCCAAGCCTGGGAAGTACTCGTAGAACCATATCTGCAACAAAGTAATACTTAGTACACGAGTCGAACAAGCTAAAATGAAACAAAAAAGGGGAAAAGATTATCACCTCTACGACTCTCCACAGGCCGTAAACGGTGACAGGGGACTCGTCATTCAGCTGATGGCAGCCATGACGCAGAGATAGAAGAAGATCCGCGTACCCAAGACTGGCCCAGCTGTAGGATCCTATCTCGGGGATCCTAGCCAAAGAGGGGAGGTAGCAGAGGAGCACGCGTGAACTCCTATCGGGAGAGAGGGTCATAGAGATCAGGATCAAGATGAAGATCTGCACCCGCTGCTCGGCCGTCGTATCCTCCATATCGAAGCCACAAGCAAGAACTGAAGCCGACTCCGATCGTCCACTCCTAGGACCACCTCGTGACACCGGTCGAGTCCTGATGTGCTGAACGATCGGACCCAACAAATCAGCTACCTCAGCCGATGTCCAGGATAGATCAGACATCTGGCCTACTGCCCGGTCAGTAAAGCACAGCCCGCTGATCATGCTGAAGTCTAAGGGGGTCACCGTCATCTCCCCCCAAGCAAAGTGAAACGTGTTGGTAGTATCCCAGAAATACTCCAACAATGCGCGAACAACCGTCGCGCCGCAACCCCGGGGGCTGCGAAACCCTACAACCGCCGCGTAGAAATCGACCAAGCCAGACGACTCCCATAGGGCGCTCGTAGCAGGATCCCCCGTAATGACCTGGTGAAGTCGAGGGATCAAATCACCGGCCCCGGAACCATGCTGGCGAAGTGTGCCATCGACTATGCCGGAGAGTGCGCGGTGAGAAACGTGGTTTTCACGGCAGAAAACCAACTGGTCTGGGTTCCACGGAGGTGGAACCCACCTCCCCCTACTCGTAGAAGTCCGAGGCTCGGACTCCAAGACGTCGTCGTCCACGCCCTCAGGGACAGTGGGAGTGTCCTCCCGAAAAGCCCGACGCCGGCCGCGGGTAGAAAGGTCGCAATCTCGTCGTCTAGGCATGCTATTATAAAAATCTAAATGTTTAGCATCATTTCCTAAACATTTTTAAGTTGCATATTTATAATGAAAAATAAATATCTAAATACTTAGCATCATTTCCTAAGCTATTTAGTTGTTTATTGAATTATATGCTAAATTTTATTAAAATCTAAATGTTTAGCATCATTTCCTAAACATTTAATTCAAGTTGCATATTTAAATGTTTAACATCATTTCCTAAACATTTAATTCAAGTCGCATATTTAAAATAATAATATGAATACTTAGCATCATTTCCTAAGTTATTTAGTTGTTTATTGAATTATACGCTAAATTTTTACCTCAAGGCTAAAAATTGGCAAAAATTATGGTATTTAGTTTCTCCATGACAAACTAATACTACAGTTCTCCTAGCCGCATGATACTATGTTCTCCATGACAATATAGTACATATGCAAAATATGAATCAACACATCATTTCACAAAATTCACCACTATTTTTTCACCATTTCGAAACATGAACATTATTTCACAAAGTAGCACCCAAAAATGGTGATTTGCTCAATTCTCCATCAAATCATGCAATTTTTGTCTCAAATTTCTCACAAACACACATGTACACATATACAAGTAAAATCATGGCAAGAATTTCAACATAAAGCTTCAAAATCAAAAACCCCCAAATTGATTTTTTAGGGTTTGTCATGAAATTGTTAATGTGAAGCAAATTCAAAGAAAAAATCAAAGGGAGCTTACATGAATGTTTGCAAAGGGTCGAAAATGAGGAGAAGATCGAGAAGTTACAACAAAATTGGTGAAATTCGAACTCCAAAACTCAAAAATGTGTTCCGGCCACCAGCGCAGCTGCCGCGACACGGGCAAGACTAACCGTGTCACGGTCAAGACTAACCGTGTCACGACGACCTTCAAGCCTGACGGAGCTCCGACAATCTGGGCGGCAGCTTCGGGACAGAAACAGAAGCAGCAACGGAAACAGCAGCAGCATAGTACAATAGCCAAAAAAACCGCAGCAAAACAAAAAAAGGGGAGAAGAAAAAAAAATGAGACTAACCGTGTCACGGTCGCCGTTACCGTGTCACGGCAAACTTCGACGACCGGCGGTTACCCTTAGGCGTGGCGCGGCAGTTTTTGGTAAGAAAGGAGCAAAAAAATGGTGAAGTGTGAAAGCAAGTGTGAAGAAGAAGTGTAAAATGGTGAAATGGTGAAAACAAGCACGCGGATTTAAAGACAGAAAAGGACAAAAAAGAGAAAAAGTGACTGTTGTTTACTGATTCAAACAGCGAAAAGAAAAAAAAGAAAAAGAAAAAAAAAGGGGTCCCGTGACACGGGATACTTGTCCCGTCTGACGGGAACCCCTGACCGTGTCACGGGAACCTGATGACGTGGCGCGACAAAACTGAGCTTGGTCAGGGAATATTCTTGGCTTTTTGACCAGTTTGGCTGACTTTCCGAGTTTATTGGGCGATTATTTTTCGATACAGTTACGCGGAAAATCCTAACTGATATTTAAGGGGGGGTTAAAATTACCATTTTACCCCTGGCAAGCGTCAAAGCCTATTTTTCGGCATTTTAAGCATTTAATATGGTCGGATAATCGGCTTAAAATTGTGAATCATCTGCGGCCCACGTTCGGGGATAATCGAACCACCATACACTTATCAATTTTCAGCAATAGTCGGCTTTCCTCAGGCTTGGAAAGCGTTATCGGTGGATTTTTCTTCAAGTATAGAAAACCGCCAAGTCGACTTTCCTCAGGCTTGGAAAGCGTTATCGGTGGATTTTTCTTCAAGTATAGAAAACCGCCAAGTCGGCTTTCCTCAGGCTTGGAAAGCGTTATCGGTGGATTTTTCTTCAAGTATGGAAAACCGCCAAGTCGGCTTTCCTCAAGCTTGGAAAGCGTTATCGGTGGATTTTTCTTCAAGTATAGAAAACCGCCAAGTCGGCTTTCCTCGGGCATGGAAAGCATCATCAGTGGATTTTTCTTCAAGTATAGAAAACCACAAAATTCCTTTGTCGACTTTCCTCAAGTATGGAAGGCATTATCGGTGGAATTCTTCAAGCATAGAATGACACCAAATTCGTTCATCGACTTTCCTCAGGCATGGAAAGTATTATCCGGTAGCTTTCTTCAGGCTTAAAAAGCTACCAAACTCTTCAGTCGGCTTTCCTCAAGCATGGAAAACATTTCAACAAACGTCATCCGGTGGATTCCTTCAAGCATAGGAAAATACCAAACTCATTTGTCACCGATACGCAGGTGTCAGATACGTATTCTATCCCTTTACTCCTTTTACCTGTAGAATTAACATTTTTCTGCAGGTATCGACGTATAAAGAATGATTTAGGATCGCAGAACGTCTTAAATCATTCTCCGTCCCTATCGGCTACTTTGACTATCGTTTTCGAAACTGACGTTTCTACAAACTCAGTCAAAGTGGGGGCTTCTGTAGACACCTAAAAATGTCTCCCCAAAACCAAACCCGATGATAAATAACCTTTCACCGCCACTGTTGGTCGGGTTTAGTATTTAATCCCGAGAGTGCTTAAAAAATCGTATTTTATTAAATTCATATTTTTAAAAGGTCCATGGATCAGTCTCGATGTTTGGTAAAAGCATAGTTTTAATTTCAGCCCAAGCTTATTAATTAATTTTAAGCCCAAACCTTTTTTATTTTATTATTTTATTATTTATTTTTGGCCCAAACATTTTATTTATTTTTATTTTATTATTTTCTTATTTTAGCCCGAATAATAAAAGTCAGAAAAAAGCCCGAAATTATCAATCGGCACTTAAAAAGCCGAAGAAATTAGGGTTAAAAATGAATTTAGACGGAAAAATGGACTGGAACTGACCGTGTCATGGTACAGCCTGACCGTGTCACGGGAACCCTTCCCGTCTGACGGTGGGACTTCCCGTGACACGGGAGGTCTGTCGTGACACGGGAAGTTCCGTGTCCTTTCCGCGTAAACCCTTAACGCGTTTTCCGTTCCGTTTTCTGAAAATTTCCCGCGTCACTCCAAAACTGTACCGTGTCACGGGAATATGTACCGTCTGACGGTACTGTCTAACCGTGTCACGGTACAGTCTGACCGTGTCACGGGATACTTTTTTAGGGTCTTTATCATTTTAGGGTTCCGTGTGCTCCCTCAGCACATTTCCCTATAAATACCCCCTCATTTCTGATGTACGGGGCAACGAGAATTGGATTATTCTTATTTTCTCTCTTCTATGCTCTCAACCTAAACACTAGCCTACCCTTTTCACTTCAAAATTCCTTCTTCAAGCACTCAAAGGAGTCCATATTTTACTCGAGGTTCTGTCCTTAAGCCAAGGCGTGAAAGGTAGAATCGTTTGAGGCTTTGGCCCCAAAATCAACCATATTTTATTTGATTTAATTTAATTGTTGTTTTATTATTTCCTTGAAGTTACTAACTCGTTTATTATTTTGTAGTTGCAAACAAACAGATTCAAAGTAAGGATCATGCTCTTTTTATTATTATTGTTTTTCTAACGATTTTTATATGTTGTTGGAATTGTGATTAAATTGGTTTTTATATTAATATTGATTCTATTATTTATTTTGATCACCATATTGCATGTTTAAAGGGAATATGTAATTGAAAATCACGACTAATAAGATAATTTGGACAACCGGTTTAGGATCCTTTTAATCTTGTTATTAATTAAAGTGATCACCAAATTTTTAGAATTATGTGTGCATTAATTTTGAACCAATTTAGTTAAATAATAGTTTGGAGCGAATTGAATTATTGTTTGTATGCCTTTGAGGTCACAGGAATGCTTTTCAATATAAGAATCGAGTAGAGGCCAATACGGGCGAATGTGACTCCATGACTCACTTCGTACCATCATCCCCGATCCTCCTTTCGTGGTTCCGAACCATATGGAGTTAATAATCTCATGGATTATGAATGGGGTGTAACCTTCACGGGTCAATCGTTGTTGCCTATCGTTGTCCCTTATCGTGGTTGTCTTTTATGATCCGTGAACGGTTTACAAGTTCCTTAAAAACTTGTTGGCGGCTCCCTACTTTATTTGTCCCTAATCGTTGTCCCTAATCGTAATGTCAATTCCTACTTCCTATGAGTGCCAAGCATATTCACAACATGCTTTAACGTAGGCGCACTTCGAGCGACGCCTACACAGGCTGGGGAGTCTTTTTACTTGACTTTCCAGGATTTGATTTGGACGCCACTTTGGACTTCACATAGGATTTTAGCGCTCCTTTGTCGGCCAGACAGTCAAGCTCCTGATTGAGGCTGAAGCAGTCGTTGGTGTCATGGCCGACATCCTCATGGTAGTGACATCGTTTGTTTTTGTTCCGATTTTCAGCGAAACCTTTCATAGGAGTCGGCTTCTCAAGAGTCAGCCGATCCTTAATCTACATGAGGATGGAGTAGCTGTCCTTGTGGAACTCGTACCTTGGAACGTAGTGTTTCCACTCTTTCTTTTTCTTCTAGGCTGGCTAATCGGAGTTATCAACCGCCCAGTTTTGTTTTTTCTTTTTGGTCTCTTCTAGCTTTAGAGACGGCTGAGCGGGCCGACTCTCCTTCTGTCGGTCAGACTTCTTAGAGTCCAACTTCTTATTAGAGGAGCAGAGCTCGATCGCCTGTATATAAGCGTCCGCCTCCATCAGAGCTCCTTGGAGGGTGAAGATTTTCTTCCGGACGAGTTCAAACTTTAAAGTCGACCCGTCCTTCAGACCTTTGAAAAGTCTATGAAAGCCACTTCGTCAGACAATCCTTGTATATGGGTTCTCACCAGATTGAACCGCCTGACGTATGAGCACAACCCTTCTCTATCTCTCTACTGCACATGGCCTAAATCAAGGCTCGTTTTCTTTGCAGCAATGTTCATAAAGAAGTTAGAAGCAAATAAGAACGCCAGCATCTTGAAGCTGTTTATGCAACCAACCGGCAAATTGCCAAACCACTGCTGGGGTATGCCCTTCATGGTAGCTGGGAAGCATCGACACTAGGCGCCATCATCCAACCCCTGTAAGTACATGAGTTGGGTGTATGCCCAGAGATGGTCTTCAAGGTTTGATGTACCATCATAGGTCCCAACCATGACATTTTTAACCTTGGCCGGCTGCTCGGCCTCTGCTATTTCCCTGGAGAACGCAGAGGGCTGCTCCCCAAGGTTTTGTAACTGAAGCTGCCAGTCTAAGGGTTGATAATTGTATGTCGCCTGTCCTCTAAAGAAGGCAGGCTGGATGTAAGGTAAAGCAGGCGGTCTGTATGGTGGCTGTGTCACATACTACGCCGAAATGATTATGTGAGGCCCCGATTGTATAAAGGGGCCGCTTGAAGGAGTCCTCGGCCCGGAAGGAGAATTCCTCACCGGGGTGTTCTGAAAACTGTCATGATAAGTCGATGTTGAAGCCGACTCTGACATCTGCTGATTCCTTAGCTGGTCGATGTACTGACGAGCATAAGGAAATGTTTATTTGCTACCATCCGGCTGAACATGCCGGATGGCTTTTCTTTTCACCGTTTTAGGGAAATGGAGTCTTGATAAGTCGAACAAAGGATGAGGCCCTGCCTTCTCCGGATGAGGAGTCAACTGTCGGTCTCGAACCGACTTCTGTTGCCCAGACTTGGCAGACTTTGTGGCCGACTGTTCCTTTCTAGGGCAGCCGTCCGCTTGTTGATTAGTCCTTTGATTTCACCCCTGAGGTTACTCATGAATTTGATGAGCTCATCACGAGTTACTAGGGCTGATCCCGCCTGTCTTTCTGGCGGAGGCGCTTAGAGATAAGTGCCCATCAGGGACCACATAGGTTTCGACATCAACGTCGTCACCAGAATATTGGTCCGTCTGGACATGTACTTCTTCCAGAACCGGGTGATCTCTAAAGGCGGCACAGGATTATCTTGAGAAGCCATATTAGAGGTACTCTCCCCACAGACGGCGCCAAATGTTTCGGAGTTTTTTGTGTAACTTGGGAGAGTTACAGCTCAAGACTGGATTCACAAGGTCGCCTGTACCTGCAAAACAAATGGACCACCGGATAGTCGGTGGTCCGCCTCCGAAGATTAAGCTAGTATACGGTTCGGAGTAAAACATGCGAAAATTAAGGTATCTGCTCGGATTCCAAACTCGGGTGCTGTCTGTTTCTTGAGAACGACAGCTCATTATTAATTGCAATAATTAATGTAACTTGTCCCCATAAATGAGGGAACTGTCCCTATTTATAGGGTCATTTGAGGAAGTGTGCCCTCCCTAGGGCTTGATGACCTAGGGATTAGGGCACGCCGCAAAACGGCGCCTCAAAGTTTAGGCCTTTGAAGGCTGCCATTTCAGAAGCGATATTTGAGTGACACGTGTCGCTCATCCTGAGAAGCCATTTAGGAGTCTTATAGGGCGACACATGTTGCTCTCTTATTGGTCCATTTCGGATCATCAAATACCCCAAATTAAGGGCAGTATCTGCCTGACACGTGTCACCATCTGGAAGGTCCAAGGTGGCGCCCCTTCTAGTAACACATGTCAGGCTCCGTTGGGCCACTTGGCCGGGTATAAAATACCCAAAACAGGTACCATTCGGCTTCTTTACAAGCATAACATTTTCAACCCATTCAGGAAGTAACTTCAGTGGCTGCCGCCTGACTTCTTTCCTCGCCATGTTTTTTTTTCTTTTGCTGAATGGGCTTCTTTTAAGCTTGCGCCCAACTTAGCAAAAGAAGTCGTCCCCACCTTAACAGTTCGCTCTGGCCGACTGTCGTCCATAGCCAAATATCAATATGTTCACCAGCAGGCTGGGGACGACGGTCGTCTGACCGCTCCCTGGTTAGTGATTGCTATTGCTTTTCTTTTTTGACCACCACCAGCAGATTAGGTTTTTTTTTCTTGGAGGTTGGTGGGGTCAGATGTTCATCCTTGATACCATCCTTGGCAAAGAGTGCAAATGCATTTTCAGCTTTTGGAAGGCAGCTTCAGCATCATCCCCCCATTCAAATCTAGTCTTCTTCATGATCGCCTGGAAGAAGTAGAGGCACTTGTCACCTGACCGACTTAGAAATCTTTCCAGAGCGGCTAGACAACCGGTTAATTTTTGGACTTTTTCACAGTACGGGGCGACTGCATGTCAATTACCGCCTGTATTTTTTCAGGATTTGCCTCTATCCCCCTTTGGTCAATCAGGAATCCGAGAAACTTCCCAAACTCAACACCAAAGACACACTTTTTAAAATCAATCATGACCTTGTGCCGCCTGAGTGTGGCAAATGTTTCTCGGAGATTAGCAAGGTGATCCGCCTAATGTTCTGATTTGACTATCATGTCATCAATATGCGCCTCTACATTCCTCCTAACTTGATTAATGAAGACTATATTAATCCTGCATTGGAAAGTAGCAGTCGCATTTTTCAAACGAAACGACATCACATTGTAATAGAATAACCCTTGATCAGTGAAGAATGTCGTCTTTTCTTGATCTTTTTTCCACAGGGGAATCTGATGGAAGCCTGAATAGGCATCCATGAAGCTCATTAGGGCATGTCTGGCTATAGAGTCAACCAGACTGTCAATCTTTGGAAGTGGATAGCTATCCTTCGAACATGCTCTGTTTAAGTCAATGTAATCCACACACATGCGCCAGGTACCATTCGGCTTTGTTGTATATTTGGAGTATCAACCCGAAATATACAAGGGATAAACCAAGATAAGTAAGACTAATGAACCAAATAGCTTCTTAGCTACAGTCACACCACTAAGAAACGAAATGGGTTCCTAAGATCACAAGCCAACTAGTAGTCTAAGCTAGTTAACTAAGCAAAGGAATTGAAATTCCAAATCCAAGAATTTCTGGTTTGTTTCTAATCCAAGAAACGAGTGTAAAGCACAAAGTTTGTTTGTTCGAATAATCTGCTTTTTTCATTCACATTTGCTTGCTATTTATAGTAAACAAGCATCCTTAAGTACAAGCTAATTTAAGTGGCTGTTTAGCTCACTTGTTACACGCCTAAGCTAAAGCTAAGTACAAATCAGCTTTTTGTTGTCTAGATACATTAATAAAAGAAGCCTTATTTAACTAGATACATCAAAGAGAAAATGGTGGCTTATAACCTCCAAATTAAGGCTGAAATAAAATCAGAATTAAGAGAGTGTAACTCCCCTTAATTCACGCCCATCCAAGCAGCAAGTTGGAGATGTATTTCCTCCAATATTCACGCCCAAATTCAAACAGCAAAGAAGTGTAAATCTTCCTTGGTTCAAGCCTTGAAATAAGCTTGAATGTATGTGGACAAGGGTGTACTTGGACGTCCTTTAGTTGCTCCAAAAGCTGACTGAATTAAACAGCCAATTGAAGGCTGAAATTAAGGCTTAAGATGCTCCAATGTTGACTGATATCAACGGCCACTTGAAGGCTGAAGTTAAGGCTTGTAATGGCTTGTAATTCCTCTTTGAAAACTGATTGTAACTCCCAAGTCAAAGCTTTGAAATTCCTTGTAAAAGAATTTCGGATTCCAAGCTTAAATGGCTGCCATTTTGATGTATCTTTTGCACTTGTACTTTTGTGTGAATGTGACAATATTTTTTGAACTAAAATCAGCTAAAAAGAACTAAGAAAAATATAACTAATTTGCAAACTTAAAATGACTAAAGTTTACAATTTATTCAAAGCATAAAAAGAACTAGAATAAACTAGTTAATAAGAACAACAAGAAATTCAAGGGATTGAATATCTTGCTGCCCATGGATAGAATGCATAGCACCAATACATGATGCTACGTCTTGAACCAAAGAAATGTCCATAACCAAGTTGTTAGGCTTGGCTACAACATTCCCCCCTTCTTGAAAAGAGTTTGCCCTCAAACTTGGCAACTCTTCAAACTCATCATAGTAAGGTGATAAATCAGCCACATTAAAGGTGCTAGAAACACCATAATCTCCGGGCAACTCAACTTTGTAAGCATTATCATTCACCTTTTCAACAATAGCAAATGGACCATCACTACGAGGACTAACCTTGGAACGCCTCTTGGAAGGAAATCTTTCCTTTCGAAGATGAATCCAAACCAAATCACCAGGTTGAAAACGGACCTCCTTTCTCTTCTTGTCATAGTAGGCTTTAGTCTTTGCATTAGTTTGTTCAATTCGAGAACGAACTTGCTCATGCATAGACTTGATTTCTTTGGCACGCACCTCGGCATCATGACTAAACTTGTTAGGTGAGGGAATGGGAGCAAGATCAATAGGAGTACAAGGATTGAATCCATACACAACTTCAAAAGGACTCAAACCGGTTGTCTTGCTAGGCACTTTGTTGTAAGCAAACTCCGCATGAGGAAGCATCTCTTCCCATTGCTTGGGACGTTTAGTAGCCAAAGACCGCAACAAGGATCCCAAAGTTCTATTAGTCACTTCGGTTTGACCATCTGTTTGAGGATGACTTGAAGTGCTAAAGTTCAATTTCGTGCCCATCTTTCTCCATAATGTAAGCCAAAAATGACTTAGAAATTTTGGATCACGATCACTCACCATGGATTTAGGTACACCATGCAAACGAACAATCTCATTGAAGAACAAGTTAGCAACATGAGTAGCATCATAAGTTGTATGACAAGAAATAAAATGAGCCATTTTAGAAAAACGGTCCACAACAACCATAATGGAATCTTTCTTTCGTTGGGTCATAGGAAGTCCCACAACGAAATCAAGACTAACATCTTCCCATGGAGCTTGCGGAATAGGTAAGGGCAAAAGATAGCCTTGTGGAAGACTATGACTCTTGGCCTTTTGACAAACCACGCATCTTTTCACAATAAACTCCACATCACGAACCAATCTAGGCCAATGAAAGTACTCTTGCACAAGAAGAGTAGTCTTCTCTATGCCAAAGTGTCCCGCCATTCCTCCTTCATGAAACTCTTTGATAAGAGATTCTCTTAGGCTTGATCTTGGAATGCACAACCTGTTTCCTTTGAACAAATAGCCATCTAAAATGTAATAATCTTTGTAAGCATGATTAGAACATTTTAGAAATAAATCACCAAAGTCATGATCATTTTTGTAACTTGCTTTCACATCTTCAACACTAATCACTTTTGCCTTGAAAGAATTCAAGAGTGTGTATCTCCTTGAAAGTGCATCAGCTCCTTTGTTCATGGCGCCTCTCCTATGCTTGATCACAAAATGAAAAGCTTGCAAATACTCCACCCATTTGGCATGGCGTGGTTGGAGTTTTTGTTGGCTTTGAAGATATTTGAGAGCTTCATGATCTGAATGAAGGATGAACTCCTTGGAAATGAGGTAATGTCTCCAATGGTCCAAAGCACGAACAAGAGCAAAGAACTCCTTATCATAGGTGCTATACTTCCGTTGTGCTTCATTGAGTTTTTCACTAAAGTAGGCAAGGGGACGCCCAACTTGTGACAAAACAGCACCAATACCAACTCCACTAGCATCACATTCTACTTCAAAAACTTCATCAAAGTTAGGTAAAGAAAGAATAGGTGCACTAGTAAGTTGATGTTTTACCTCATCAAAGGCCTTTTGAGCCTTATCATTCCAAACTAACTTCTGATTTTTAGTTAGCTCGGTGATAGGTGCCATGAGAGTACTAAAATTTCGCACAAATCTCCTATAGAAAGAAGCAAGTCCATGAAAACTACGAACTTGTTGAATTGTTTGTGGCGTGGGCCACTCACGAATTGCAGCAACTTTCTTTTCATCAACTTCTATGCCTTGAGAGGAAACTTTGAAACCAAGAAAAATAACTTGGGAAGTGAAAAAATGACACTTCTCTAAGTTACCATATAGTTGCTCACGAGCAAGGGCTTCAAAAACCTGTTGCAAATGCATAGCATGCTCTTCTTCTTCCCTACTATACACCAAAATATCATCAAAATAGACTACAACAAATTTACCCATGAAAGGTTGCATAACCTGATTCATAAGGCGCATAAATGTAGATGGTGCATTAGACAAACCAAATGGCATCACAAGCCACTCATAGAGGCCCTCCTTTGTCTTGAAAGCGGTCTTCCATTCATCTCCTTCGAAAATTCGAATTTGATGATAGCCACTTCTCAAATCAATTTTAGAGAAAACTTTAGAACCATGCAAATCATCAAGTAAATCATTCAACCTTGGAATAGGAAACCGGTACTTGATAGTGATTTTATTGATTGACCTACTATCAACACACATTCTCCATTCTCCATTTTTCTTAGGTACAATCAAAGTAGGACAAGCACATGGACTAAGAGACTTACGAATAAGACCCTTTGATAACAATTCCTCCACTTGTCTTCTAATTTCCTCGGTTTCTTTGGGATTGGTTCTATAGGCTGGTTTGTTTGGGAGCATGGATCCGGGTACAAGATCAATCTTGTGTTGGATGTCACGCTTTGGGGGTAATCCGTGAGGGATATCTTTGGGGAAAACATGGGAATAGGTTTTGAGAAGAGAGGTGAGGAGTGGGTGGTTTTCTTCTTTGGACGGTTGAGAGGGGGTATCAAGTTGGCTCAAAATGAAGTGTTTGTGAACTCTATATTCATGGAATTCAGATTTTATGAGAGTGGTAAGGGAAGTGGGAGGCGTGGATATGGGGTGATCATTTTTGAGGATTAAAGGGGTAAGGACAATTTTCTTTCCATCCTTAGAAAAGGAGTAGGTGTTTTTGTAACCATCATGCATCACACGCCTATCAAATAACCAAGGTCTACCAAGTAAAACATGACATGCATCCATAGGCACAACATCACACCATAATTCTTCCTCATAAGTTTTACCAATGCTAAATGATAACAAGACTTGTTGTGTGACATGAATCCCTTTACTATGACTTAACCATTGAATTTTATATGGTTTAGGATGAGGGATAGTTTTCATTTTCAGCTTGTCTATCATTACTTGTGAAGCTACATTGGTACAACTACCTCCATCAATAATCAAAGTGCATACCTTTCCACCAATGGTGCAACGAGTGTGAAAGATTGCCTCACGTTGCAAGCTCCCTTCTTGGTCCAACATATTGCTAAGCGTACGTCGAACCACCAAGCATTCTCCTTCATCCGGACCTAGGCACGCATACTCATCATTCTCTTCAAGATTGCTGTCCTCTTCAACCTCTAATTCGTTCTCCTCTTCATACTCTACCAAAGTAACAATTTTTTTATTTGGACAATCACTAGCCATATGTCCAAGGCCTTGACACCTAAAGCATCTTCTTGGGGCTGGTTTTGGGTTGGAATTTTGGGTGTTTTGTGAAGGTGGTTTAGAAGTAGGCTGATTGGATGTGGGTTTGAAAGGTGGGAAATTGGATGTTTGCTTTCTTTGGGGAAATGAGGTTTGAGATGCAAAACGTGATGATTCACTTTTGCCTCTTGCTTTTTGTTGCTGCTCAATCTTATGTGCTAAGATAATGAGCTCTTCAAGGGTGGTGTAAGGGTGTAGTTCGGCCACATTGGCTATTTTTGGGTCAAGTCCACCTAGGAACCGAACCAAAGTTTGAGGCTCATCTTCCTCTACTCCACACTTCATAACAAATCCTTCAAACTCCCTAGCATATTCCTCTACTGATTTCGTACCTTGCTTCAGGTTATGGAATTTTGAAAAGTTTTCTTGCACATAGTATGTGGGAAGAAACTTTTGTTTCAACAATTTCTTCATCTTAACCCATGATCTCACTTTTTCTTTGTCTTGCCTTTCCCTCTTGGCGCACACACTAGCCCACCAAGTTGAGGCATATTTTCGTAGCTTCAAGGCCACAATTTTCACCTTTTTCTCTTCCGGTGTTTGCTTATAGTCAAACACTCTCTCCACCGCGTTCTTAACCATTCTACAAACTCATCAGCATCGAGTTTGCCATCATATTCAGGAATGTCTGCTTTTATGTCATTATTAGGCCGTGACCGTTCTCTTTCATGAGAAGGTCTATCATTGTGATTGAAATTAGATTCACTCAATTCTTCATCACTATGATTGGGTGAGCCCTCTTTTTGATGGCGCAACTTAGTAGAAAGATCTTTTAACTGATCTTGCAAATATTGCATTCGTTGCTCCATATCTTCTTTCTCTTGTGCAACCTTATTGACATATTCTTGCCAATTAGGGGGTGGGATGTCGGACATGGTTTGTGTTTGGGTATGTGTTTGGGGTATGTGTTTGGGTATTTGTTTTGCTAGATCCCCCTCCTTCTAGCGCCAAATGTTGTATATTTGGAGTATCAACCCGAAATATACAAGGGATAAACCAAGATAAGTAAGACTAATGAACCAAATAGCTTCTTAGCTACAGTCACACCACTAAGAAACGAAATGGGTTCCTAAGATCACAAGCCAACTAGTAGTCTAAGCTAGTTAACTAAGCAAAGGAATTGAAATTCCAAATCCAAGAATTTCTGGTTTGTTTCTAATCCAAGAAACGAGTGTAAAGCACAAAGTTTGTTTGTTCGAATAATCTGCTTTTTTCATTCACATTTGCTTGCTATTTATAGTAAACAAGCATCCTTAAGTACAAGCTAATTTAAGTGGCTGTTTAGCTCACTTGTTACACGCCTAAGCTAAAGCTAAGTACAAATCAGCTTTTTGTTGTCTAGATACATTAATAAAAGAAGCCTTATTTAACTAGATACATCAAAGAGAAAATGGTGGCTTATAACCTCCAAATTAAGGCTGAAATAAAATCAGAATTAAGAGAGTGTAACTCCCCTTAATTCACGCCCATCCAAGCAGCAAGTTGGAGATGTATTTCCTCCAATATTCACGCCCAAATTCAAACAGCAAAGAAGTGTAAATCTTCCTTGGTTCAAGCCTTGAAATAAGCTTGAATGTATGTGGACAAGGGTGTACTTGGACGTCCTTTAGTTGGTCCAAAAGCTGACTGAATTAAACAGCCAATTGAAGGCTGAAATTAAGGCTTAAGATGCTCCAATGTTGACTGATATCAACGGCCACTTGAAGGCTGAAGTTAAGGCTTGTAATGGCTTGTAATTCCTCTTTGAAAACTGATTGTAACTCCCAAGTCAAAGCTTTGAAATTCCTTGTAAAAGAATTTCGGATTCCAAGCTTAAATGGCTGCCATTTTGATGTATCTTTTGCACTTGTACTTTTGTGTGAATGTGACAATATTTTTTGAACTAAAATCAGCTAAAAAGAACTAAGAAAAATATAACTAATTTGCAAACTTAAAATGACTAAAGTTTACAATTTATTCAAAGCATAAAAAGAACTAGAATAAACTAGTTAATAAGAACAACAAGAAATTCAAGGGATTGAATATCTTGCTGCCCATGGATAGAATGCATAGCACCAATACATGATGCTACGTCTTGAACCAAAGAAATGTCCATAACCAAGTTGTTAGGCTTGGCTACAACATTCCCCCCTTCTTGAAAAGAGTTTGCCCTCAAACTTGGCAACTCTTCAAACTCATCATAGTAAGGTGATAAATCAGCCACATTAAAGGTGCTAGAAACACCATAATCTCCGGGCAACTCAACTTTGTAAGCATTATCATTCACCTTTTCAACAATAGCAAATGGACCATCACTACGAGGACTAACCTTGGAACGCCTCTTGGAAGGAAATCTTTCCTTTCGAAGATGAATCCAAACCAAATCACCAGGTTGAAAACGGACCTCCTTTCTCTTCTTGTCATAGTAGGCTTTAGTCTTTGCATTAGTTTGTTCAATTCGAGAACGAACTTGCTCATGCATAGACTTGATTTCTTTGGCACGCACCTCGGCATCATGACTAAACTTGTTAGGTGAGGGAATGGGAGCAAGATCAATAGGAGTACAAGGATTGAATCCATACACAACTTCAAAAGGACTCAAACCGGTTGTCTTGCTAGGCACTTTGTTGTAAGCAAACTCCGCATGAGGAAGCATCTCTTCCCATTGCTTGGGACGTTTAGTAGCCAAAGACCGCAACAAGGATCCCAAAGTTCTATTAGTCACTTCGGTTTGACCATCTGTTTGAGGATGACTTGAAGTGCTAAAGTTCAATTTCGTGCCCATCTTTCTCCATAATGTAAGCCAAAAATGACTTAGAAATTTTGGATCACGATCACTCACCATGGATTTAGGTACACCATGCAAACGAACAATCTCATTGAAGAACAAGTTAGCAACATGAGTAGCATCATAAGTTGTATGACAAGAAATAAAATGAGCCATTTTAGAAAAACGGTCCACAACAACCATAATGGAATCTTTCTTTCGTTGGGTCATAGGAAGTCCCACAACGAAATCAAGACTAACATCTTCCCATGGAGCTTGCGGAATAGGTAAGGGCAAAAGATAGCCTTGTGGAAGACTATGACTCTTGGCCTTTTGACAAACCACGCATCTTTTCACAATAAACTCCACATCACGAACCAATCTAGGCCAATGAAAGTACTCTTGCACAAGAAGAGTAGTCTTCTCTATGCCAAAGTGTCCCGCCATTCCTCCTTCATGAAACTCTTTGATAAGAGATTCTCTTAGGCTTGATCTTGGAATGCACAACCTGTTTCCTTTGAACAAATAGCCATCTAAAATGTAATAATCTTTGTAAGCATGATTAGAACATTTTAGAAATAAATCACCAAAGTCATGATCATTTTTGTAACTTGCTTTCACATCTTCAACACTAATCACTTTTGCCTTGAAAGAATTCAAGAGTGTGTATCTCCTTGAAAGTGCATCAGCTCCTTTGTTCATGGCGCCTCTCCTATGCTTGATCACAAAATGAAAAGCTTGCAAATACTCCACCCATTTGGCATGGCGTGGTTGGAGTTTTTGTTGGCTTTGAAGATATTTGAGAGCTTCATGATCTGAATGAAGGATGAACTCCTTGGAAATGAGGTAATGTCTCCAATGGTCCAAAGCACGAACAAGAGCAAAGAACTCCTTATCATAGGTGCTATACTTCCGTTGTGCTTCATTGAGTTTTTCACTAAAGTAGGCAAGGGGACGCCCAACTTGTGACAAAACAGCACCAATACCAACTCCACTAGCATCACATTCTACTTCAAAAACTTCATCAAAGTTAGGTAAAGAAAGAATAGGTGCACTAGTAAGTTGATGTTTTACCTCATCAAAGGCCTTTTGAGCCTTATCATTCCAAACTAACTTCTGATTTTTAGTTAGCTCGGTGATAGGTGCCATGAGAGTACTAAAATTTCGCACAAATCTCCTATAGAAAGAAGCAAGTCCATGAAAACTACGAACTTGTTGAATTGTTTGTGGCGTGGGCCACTCACGAATTGCAGCAACTTTCTTTTCATCAACTTCTATGCCTTGAGAGGAAACTTTGAAACCAAGAAAAATAACTTGGGAAGTGAAAAAATGACACTTCTCTAAGTTACCATATAGTTGCTCACGAGCAAGGGCTTCAAAAACCTGTTGCAAATGCATAGCATGCTCTTCTTCTTCCCTACTATACACCAAAATATCATCAAAATAGACTACAACAAATTTACCCATGAAAGGTTGCATAACCTGATTCATAAGGCGCATAAATGTAGATGGTGCATTAGACAAACCAAATGGCATCACAAGCCACTCATAGAGGCCCTCCTTTGTCTTGAAAGCGGTCTTCCATTCATCTCCTTCGAAAATTCGAATTTGATGATAGCCACTTCTCAAATCAATTTTAGAGAAAACTTTAGAACCATGCAAATCATCAAGTAAATCATTCAACCTTGGAATAGGAAACCGGTACTTGATAGTGATTTTATTGATTGACCTACTATCAACACACATTCTCCATTCTCCATTTTTCTTAGGTACAATCAAAGTAGGACAAGCACATGGACTAAGAGACTTACGAATAAGACCCTTTGATAACAATTCCTCCACTTGTCTTCTAATTTCCTCGGTTTCTTTGGGATTGGTTCTATAGGCTGGTTTGTTTGGGAGCATGGATCCGGGTACAAGATCAATCTTGTGTTGGATGTCACGCTTTGGGGGTAATCCGTGAGGGATATCTTTGGGGAAAACATGGGAATAGGTTTTGAGAAGAGAGGTGAGGAGTGGGTGGTTTTCTTCTTTGGACGGTTGAGAGGGGGTATCAAGTTGGCTCAAAATGAAGTGTTTGTGAACTCTATATTCATGGAATTCAGATTTTATGAGAGTGGTAAGGGAAGTGGGAGGCGTGGATATGGGGTGATCATTTTTGAGGATTAAAGGGGTAAGGACAATTTTCTTTCCATCCTTAGAAAAGGAGTAGGTGTTTTTGTAACCATCATGCATCACACGCCTATCAAATAACCAAGGTCTACCAAGTAAAACATGACATGCATCCATAGGCACAACATCACACCATAATTCTTCCTCATAAGTTTTACCAATGCTAAATGATAACAAGACTTGTTGTGTGACATGAATCCCTTTACTATGACTTAACCATTGAATTTTATATGGTTTAGGATGAGGGATAGTTTTCATTTTCAGCTTGTCTATCATTACTTGTGAAGCTACATTGGTACAACTACCTCCATCAATAATCAAAGTGCATACCTTTCCACCAATGGTGCAACGAGTGTGAAAGATTGCCTCACGTTGCAAGCTCCCTTCTTGGTCCAACATATTGCTAAGCGTACGTCGAACCACCAAGCATTCTCCTTCATCCGGACCTAGGCACGCATACTCATCATTCTCTTCAAGATTGCTGTCCTCTTCAACCTCTAATTCGTTCTCCTCTTCATACTCTACCAAAGTAACAATTTTTTTATTTGGACAATCACTAGCCATATGTCCAAGGCCTTGACACCTAAAGCATCTTCTTGGGGCTGGTTTTGGGTTGGAATTTTGGGTGTTTTGTGAAGGTGGTTTAGAAGTAGGCTGATTGGATGTGGGTTTGAAAGGTGGGAAATTGGATGTTTGCTTTCTTTGGGGAAATGAGGTTTGAGATGCAAAACGTGATGATTCACTTTTGCCTCTTGCTTTTTGTTGCTGCTCAATCTTATGTGCTAAGATAATGAGCTCTTCAAGGGTGGTGTAAGGGTGTAGTTCGGCCACATTGGCTATTTTTGGGTCAAGTCCACCTAGGAACCGAACCAAAGTTTGAGGCTCATCTTCCTCTACTCCACACTTCATAACAAATCCTTCAAACTCCCTAGCATATTCCTCTACTGATTTCGTACCTTGCTTCAGGTTATGGAATTTTGAAAAGTTTTCTTGCACATAGTATGTGGGAAGAAACTTTTGTTTCAACAATTTCTTCATCTTAACCCATGATCTCACTTTTTCTTTGTCTTGCCTTTCCCTCTTGGCGCACACACTAGCCCACCAAGTTGAGGCATATTTTCGTAGCTTCAAGGCCACAATTTTCACCTTTTTCTCTTCCGGTGTTTGCTTATAGTCAAACACTCTCTCCACCGCGTTCTTAACCATTCTACAAACTCATCAGCATCGAGTTTGCCATCATATTCAGGAATGTCTGCTTTTATGTCATTATTAGGCCGTGACCGTTCTCTTTCATGAGAAGGTCTATCATTGTGATTGAAATTAGATTCACTCAATTCTTCATCACTATGATTGGGTGAGCCCTCTTTTTGATGGCGCAACTTAGTAGAAAGATCTTTTAACTGATCTTGCAAATATTGCATTCGTTGCTCCATATCTTCTTTCTCTTGTGCAACCTTATTGACATATTCTTGCCAATTAGGGGGTGGGATGTCGGACATGGTTTGTGTTTGGGTATGTGTTTGGGGTATGTGTTTGGGTATTTGTTTTGCTAGATCCCCCTCCTTCTAGCGCCAAATGTTGTATATTTGGAGTATCAACCCGAAATATACAAGGGATAAACCAAGATAAGTAAGACTAATGAACCAAATAGCTTCTTAGCTACAGTCACACCACTAAGAAACGAAATGGGTTCCTAAGATCACAAGCCAACTAGTAGTCTAAGCTAGTTAACTAAGCAAAGGAATTGAAATTCCAAATCCAAGAATTTCTGGTTTGTTTCTAATCCAAGAAACGAGTGTAAAGCACAAAGTTTGTTTGTTCGAATAATCTGCTTTTTTCATTCACATTTGCTTGCTATTTATAGTAAACAAGCATCCTTAAGTACAAGCTAATTTAAGTGGCTGTTTAGCTCACTTGTTACACGCCTAAGCTAAAGCTAAGTACAAATCAGCTTTTTGTTGTCTAGATACATTAATAAAAGAAGCCTTATTTAACTAGATACATCAAAGAGAAAATGGTGGCTTATAACCTCCAAATTAAGGCTGAAATAAAATCAGAATTAAGAGAGTGTAACTCCCCTTAATTCACGCCCATCCAAGCAGCAAGTTGGAGATGTATTTCCTCCAATATTCACGCCCAAATTCAAACAGCAAAGAAGTGTAAATCTTCCTTGGTTCAAGCCTTGAAATAAGCTTGAATGTATGTGGACAAGGGTGTACTTGGACGTCCTTTAGTTGGTCCAAAAGCTGACTGAATTAAACAGCCAATTGAAGGCTGAAATTAAGGCTTAAGATGCTCCAATGTTGACTGATATCAACGGCCACTTGAAGGCTGAAGTTAAGGCTTGTAATGGCTTGTAATTCCTCTTTGAAAACTGATTGTAACTCCCAAGTCAAAGCTTTGAAATTCCTTGTAAAAGAATTTCGGATTCCAAGCTTAAATGGCTGCCATTTTGATGTATCTTTTGCACTTGTACTTTTGTGTGAATGTGACAATATTTTTTGAACTAAAATCAGCTAAAAAGAACTAAGAAAAATATAACTAATTTGCAAACTTAAAATGACTAAAGTTTACAATTTATTCAAAGCATAAAAAGAACTAGAATAAACTAGTTAATAAGAACAACAAGAAATTCAAGGGATTGAATATCTTGCTGCCCATGGATAGAATGCATAGCACCAATACATGATGCTACGTCTTGAACCAAAGAAATGTCCATAACCAAGTTGTTAGGCTTGGCTACAACATTCCCCCCTTCTTGAAAAGAGTTTGCCCTCAAACTTGGCAACTCTTCAAACTCATCATAGTAAGGTGATAAATCAGCCACATTAAAGGTGCTAGAAACACCATAATCTCCGGGCAACTCAACTTTGTAAGCATTATCATTCACCTTTTCAACAATAGCAAATGGACCATCACTACGAGGACTAACCTTGGAACGCCTCTTGGAAGGAAATCTTTCCTTTCGAAGATGAATCCAAACCAAATCACCAGGTTGAAAACGGACCTCCTTTCTCTTCTTGTCATAGTAGGCTTTAGTCTTTGCATTAGTTTGTTCAATTCGAGAACGAACTTGCTCATGCATAGACTTGATTTCTTTGGCACGCACCTCGGCATCATGACTAAACTTGTTAGGTGAGGGAATGGGAGCAAGATCAATAGGAGTACAAGGATTGAATCCATACACAACTTCAAAAGGACTCAAACCGGTTGTCTTGCTAGGCACTTTGTTGTAAGCAAACTCCGCATGAGGAAGCATCTCTTCCCATTGCTTGGGACGTTTAGTAGCCAAAGACCGCAACAAGGATCCCAAAGTTCTATTAGTCACTTCGGTTTGACCATCTGTTTGAGGATGACTTGAAGTGCTAAAGTTCAATTTCGTGCCCATCTTTCTCCATAATGTAAGCCAAAAATGACTTAGAAATTTTGGATCACGATCACTCACCATGGATTTAGGTACACCATGCAAACGAACAATCTCATTGAAGAACAAGTTAGCAACATGAGTAGCATCATAAGTTGTATGACAAGAAATAAAATGAGCCATTTTAGAAAAACGGTCCACAACAACCATAATGGAATCTTTCTTTCGTTGGGTCATAGGAAGTCCCACAACGAAATCAAGACTAACATCTTCCCATGGAGCTTGCGGAATAGGTAAGGGCAAAAGATAGCCTTGTGGAAGACTATGACTCTTGGCCTTTTGACAAACCACGCATCTTTTCACAATAAACTCCACATCACGAACCAATCTAGGCCAATGAAAGTACTCTTGCACAAGAAGAGTAGTCTTCTCTATGCCAAAGTGTCCCGCCATTCCTCCTTCATGAAACTCTTTGATAAGAGATTCTCTTAGGCTTGATCTTGGAATGCACAACCTGTTTCCTTTGAACAAATAGCCATCTAAAATGTAATAATCTTTGTAAGCATGATTAGAACATTTTAGAAATAAATCACCAAAGTCATGATCATTTTTGTAACTTGCTTTCACATCTTCAACACTAATCACTTTTGCCTTGAAAGAATTCAAGAGTGTGTATCTCCTTGAAAGTGCATCAGCTCCTTTGTTCATGGCGCCTCTCCTATGCTTGATCACAAAATGAAAAGCTTGCAAATACTCCACCCATTTGGCATGGCGTGGTTGGAGTTTTTGTTGGCTTTGAAGATATTTGAGAGCTTCATGATCTGAATGAAGGATGAACTCCTTGGAAATGAGGTAATGTCTCCAATGGTCCAAAGCACGAACAAGAGCAAAGAACTCCTTATCATAGGTGCTATACTTCCGTTGTGCTTCATTGAGTTTTTCACTAAAGTAGGCAAGGGGACGCCCAACTTGTGACAAAACAGCACCAATACCAACTCCACTAGCATCACATTCTACTTCAAAAACTTCATCAAAGTTAGGTAAAGAAAGAATAGGTGCACTAGTAAGTTGATGTTTTACCTCATCAAAGGCCTTTTGAGCCTTATCATTCCAAACTAACTTCTGATTTTTAGTTAGCTCGGTGATAGGTGCCATGAGAGTACTAAAATTTCGCACAAATCTCCTATAGAAAGAAGCAAGTCCATGAAAACTACGAACTTGTTGAATTGTTTGTGGCGTGGGCCACTCACGAATTGCAGCAACTTTCTTTTCATCAACTTCTATGCCTTGAGAGGAAACTTTGAAACCAAGAAAAATAACTTGGGAAGTGAAAAAATGACACTTCTCTAAGTTACCATATAGTTGCTCACGAGCAAGGGCTTCAAAAACCTGTTGCAAATGCATAGCATGCTCTTCTTCTTCCCTACTATACACCAAAATATCATCAAAATAGACTACAACAAATTTACCCATGAAAGGTTGCATAACCTGATTCATAAGGCGCATAAATGTAGATGGTGCATTAGACAAACCAAATGGCATCACAAGCCACTCATAGAGGCCCTCCTTTGTCTTGAAAGCGGTCTTCCATTCATCTCCTTCGAAAATTCGAATTTGATGATAGCCACTTCTCAAATCAATTTTAGAGAAAACTTTAGAACCATGCAAATCATCAAGTAAATCATTCAACCTTGGAATAGGAAACCGGTACTTGATAGTGATTTTATTGATTGACCTACTATCAACACACATTCTCCATTCTCCATTTTTCTTAGGTACAATCAAAGTAGGACAAGCACATGGACTAAGAGACTTACGAATAAGACCCTTTGATAACAATTCCTCCACTTGTCTTCTAATTTCCTCGGTTTCTTTGGGATTGGTTCTATAGGCTGGTTTGTTTGGGAGCATGGATCCGGGTACAAGATCAATCTTGTGTTGGATGTCACGCTTTGGGGGTAATCCGTGAGGGATATCTTTGGGGAAAACATGGGAATAGGTTTTGAGAAGAGAGGTGAGGAGTGGGTGGTTTTCTTCTTTGGACGGTTGAGAGGGGGTATCAAGTTGGCTCAAAATGAAGTGTTTGTGAACTCTATATTCATGGAATTCAGATTTTATGAGAGTGGTGAGGGAAGTGGGAGGCGTGGATATGGGGTGATCATTTTTGAGGATTAAAGGGGTAAGGACAATTTTCTTTCCATCCTTAGAAAAGGAGTAGGTGTTTTTGTAACCATCATGCATCACACGCCTATCAAATAACCAAGGTCTACCAAGTAAAACATGACATGCATCCATAGGCACAACATCACACCATAATTCTTCCTCATAAGTTTTACCAATGCTAAATGATAACAAGACTTGTTGTGTGACATGAATCCCTTTACTATGACTTAACCATTGAATTTTATATGGTTTAGGATGAGGGATAGTTTTCATTTTCAGCTTGTCTATCATTACTTGTGAAGCTACATTGGTACAACTACCTCCATCAATAATCAAAGTGCATACCTTTCCACCAATGGTGCAACGAGTGTGAAAGATTGCCTCACGTTGCAAGCTCCCTTCTTGGTCCAACATATTGCTAAGCGTACGTCGAACCACCAAGCATTCTCCTTCATCCGGACCTAGGCACGCATACTCATCATTCTCTTCAAGATTGCTGTCCTCTTCAACCTCTAATTCGTTCTCCTCTTCATACTCTACCAAAGTAACAATTTTTTTATTTGGACAATCACTAGCCATATGTCCAAGGCCTTGACACCTAAAGCATCTTCTTGGGGCTGGTTTTGGGTTGGAATTTTGGGTGTTTTGTGAAGGTGGTTTAGAAGTAGGCTGATTGGATGTGGGTTTGAAAGGTGGGAAATTGGATGTTTGCTTTCTTTGGGGAAATGAGGTTTGAGATGCAAAACGTGATGATTCACTTTTGCCTCTTGCTTTTTGTTGCTGCTCAATCTTATGTGCTAAGATAATGAGCTCTTCAAGGGTGGTGTAAGGGTGTAGTTCGGCCACATTGGCTATTTTTGGGTCAAGTCCACCTAGGAACCGAACCAAAGTTTGAGGCTCATCTTCCTCTACTCCACACTTCATAACAAATCCTTCAAACTCCCTAGCATATTCCTCTACTGATTTCGTACCTTGCTTCAGGTTATGGAATTTTGAAAAGTTTTCTTGCACATAGTATGTGGGAAGAAACTTTTGTTTCAACAATTTCTTCATCTTAACCCATGATCTCACTTTTTCTTTGTCTTGCCTTTCCCTCTTGGCGCACACACTAGCCCACCAAGTTGAGGCATATTTTCGTAGCTTCAAGGCCACAATTTTCACCTTTTTCTCTTCCGGTGTTTGCTTATAGTCAAACACTCTCTCCACCGCGTTCTTAACCATTCTACAAACTCATCAGCATCGAGTTTGCCATCATATTCAGGAATGTCTGCTTTTATGTCATTATTAGGCCGTGACCGTTCTCTTTCATGAGAAGGTCTATCATTGTGATTGAAATTAGATTCACTCAATTCTTCATCACTATGATTGGGTGAGCCCTCTTTTTGATGGCGCAACTTAGTAGAAAGATCTTTTAACTGATCTTGCAAATATTGCATTCGTTGCTCCATATCTTCTTTCTCTTGTGCAACCTTATTGACATATTCTTGCCAATTAGGGGGTGGGATGTCGGACATGGTTTGTGTTTGGGTATGTGTTTGGGGTATGTGTTTGGGTATTTGTTTTGCTAGATCCCCCTCCTTCTAGCGCCAAATGTTGTATATTTGGAGTATCAACCCGAAATATACAAGGGATAAACCAAGATAAGTAAGACTAATGAACCAAATAGCTTCTTAGCTACAGTCACACCACTAAGAAACGAAATGGGTTCCTAAGATCACAAGCCAACTAGTAGTCTAAGCTAGTTAACTAAGCAAAGGAATTGAAATTCCAAATCCAAGAATTTCTGGTTTGTTTCTAATCCAAGAAACGAGTGTAAAGCACAAAGTTTGTTTGTTCGAATAATCTGCTTTTTTCATTCACATTTGCTTGCTATTTATAGTAAACAAGCATCCTTAAGTACAAGCTAATTTAAGTGGCTGTTTAGCTCACTTGTTACACGCCTAAGCTAAAGCTAAGTACAAATCAGCTTTTTGTTGTCTAGATACATTAATAAAAGAAGCCTTATTTAACTAGATACATCAAAGAGAAAATGGTGGCTTATAACCTCCAAATTAAGGCTGAAATAAAATCAGAATTAAGAGAGTGTAACTCCCCTTAATTCACGCCCATCCAAGCAGCAAGTTGGAGATGTATTTCCTCCAATATTCACGCCCAAATTCAAACAGCAAAGAAGTGTAAATCTTCCTTGGTTCAAGCCTTGAAATAAGCTTGAATGTATGTGGACAAGGGTGTACTTGGACGTCCTTTAGTTGCTCCAAAAGCTGACTGAATTAAACAGCCAATTGAAGGCTGAAATTAAGGCTTAAGATGCTCCAATGTTGACTGATATCAACGGCCACTTGAAGGCTGAAGTTAAGGCTTGTAATGGCTTGTAATTCCTCTTTGAAAACTGATTGTAACTCCCAAGTCAAAGCTTTGAAATTCCTTGTAAAAGAATTTCGGATTCCAAGCTTAAATGGCTGCCATTTTGATGTATCTTTTGCACTTGTACTTTTGTGTGAATGTGACAATATTTTTTGAACTAAAATCAGCTAAAAAGAACTAAGAAAAATATAACTAATTTGCAAACTTAAAATGACTAAAGTTTACAATTTATTCAAAGCATAAAAAGAACTAGAATAAACTAGTTAATAAGAACAACAAGAAATTCAAGGGATTGAATATCTTGCTGCCCATGGATAGAATGCATAGCACCAATACATGATGCTACGTCTTGAACCAAAGAAATGTCCATAACCAAGTTGTTAGGCTTGGCTACAACACATGAAGCTCATTAGGGCATGTCTGGCTATAGAGTCAACCAGACTGTCAATCTTTGGAAGTGGATAGCTATCCTTCGAACATGCTCTGTTTAAGTCAATGT
Source organism: Chenopodium album (assembly GCF_948465745.1). NCBI lineage: Eukaryota > Viridiplantae > Streptophyta > Magnoliopsida > Caryophyllales > Amaranthaceae > Chenopodium > Chenopodium album. The sequence continues at coordinate 37,449,741 of NC_137834.1, read as the reverse complement.
AATCCACACACATGCGCCAGGTACCATTCGGCTTCTTCACAAGCACAACAATTGCAACCCAATCAGGGAAGTTACAAGGCCGAATGAACCCAGCGTCTAATAGCTTTTTTACTTCAGCGGTTGTCGCCTGACTTTTCTCCTCGCCATGGTTTATTTTCTTTTAACGCTGGGCTTCTTTTTAGGATCCACAGCGAGTTTATGGACAGCAAGATCCGGGATGATGTCTGGCATCTCTTCCACTTAAAAGGCAAATATGTCTTTGAATTCTTTTAGCAGTTGGTGCAAGCTTGCACCCAACTTAGCAAAAGCAACCAACCCCACCTTAACAGCTCACATTGGCCGACTGTCGTCTAGAGGAATATCAATGTTTTCTCTAGCCAGCTTGGTACGGAGGTTGTCTGACCGCTCCCTTGTTAGTGATTGCTATTGCTTTTCTTTCTTGATCGCCACCAGCTGATCATTTTTTCTCTTCTTGGCGGCTGGTGGGGTCGGATGATCATCCTTGATATCATCAAGGTCTATTGGCTCTTTGCCCTGACCAGCTGCAGCTGCCGCAGGCTTAATGTCCGAGAGATAGCTTTCTCGAGTCATCTTCTACTCCCCGTTTAGGGAGCCAATAGATCCATCATCCTTCTCATACTTGACAAGCATGAAAGCAGGAATGATGACAGCCTTGCACTCGTTAAGTGGGGGTCGGCCAAGGATAAGATTGTGGCCGGTCAGCTCTTCGACCACAAGGAATTGGATGGTCATGTGTCGATCGCTAACTTTTTGCCCCAATCGGATGGGCAGATCAATGCGTATGAATGGATGCACGACTCCTCCCCCAAAGCCCAGAAGGGTATGGGAGACATCTATCATGCTATCCGGCTTGTACTTGAGGTTGGATAGACATTTGCGGCTGATGATGTATGAGGAGCTTCCTGTGTCAATCAAGATGCGACCAACCAACTAGTTGGCCACTTTACATTGTATGACAATAGGGTCATCATGCGACCGGCAGACTTTGCCTCTGTCCTTCTCGGTGATGATGACCTTAGGGAAGGCGGATGCGTGGCCGCCTGTCCCTCATCAATAGAATGGACCATCTTTCTCAGATGGTCTTTGTTCCCCCAGATGGTTGGGCCACCTTCGGCGAATTCACCTGCTATCGTATAGACCGGATCTTCACCCGTTTTAAAACTGATAGCAGGCTGGGGAGTCTTTTTGCTTGGCTGCCCCGGATTCGATTTTGAATTCACTTTGGACTTCACATAGGATTTCAGCGCTCCTTTGTCGGCCAGACAATCAAGCGTCCGCTTAAGGCTGAAGCAGTCGTTCGTGTCATGGCTAACGTCCTCGTGATAGTGACAATGCTTGTTCTTGTTTTGATGTTTAGCAGAACCTTTCATAGGAGTCAGTCAATCATTTATCTCCATGAGAATGGATTAGCTGTTGTTCCAGGTGTGGATCTAAGGGTTCTACTAGGTGAACTGGGCCCCGTTGACAACCTATACAAGGCAACACACGTAAACTGCCCTCAGGGGGGGCTCGAGGAAACCCCCCTCCGATGCTTAAGTTAGAGAGTGTTAAGAGAGAGAAAGTGTACTTAGATAGATGTAGAGAGCGTAATAACTTATGTGTTTAACCTCTTTTCCGTTGTACTTTGCCCTCTATTTATAGGTGTACAGTCTCCTTCGTGGAGAGTTCAGCATGGTCAGCTCTGCGAGCTGACTCCTTCAGGCTGGTGTGCCCTTCACAGTTGGTCTCTCGACAATGAGTGCGCACCCCGAGGACTGGGCAATAGTTCAGCGGGAGCTATCCTATACAACTAGCCCTTCAAGAGGTGGTATGAGGTCACTCATGCCGACTCTTCTTTTCATGGCGCAACTTTCCAATCTTGAGCCCAGCTGGAAGGAATAACTCAGCAGGAGCTATCCCCTACAACCAGCCCCTCAAGAGGTGGTATGAGGTAATTCATGTCAGCTGTTCTAAGCGTTTAGCTTTATTGGCCATGGCTTAACAGGTCGTCCAGCCAAATTACCCTACACACTCCTAGCCCCTCCAGTCTCTGGGTTGGGGACACGATCTAGAGACTTGAGTTGTCATGTCAAAATCTTGGAGAGGACTCTATCGTAGTACTGAGTGCTTAAAGGTAGCTTTGTTTCTGCCTGCTGGGGGAGATTTTGATCACTCCCGCTAAAGTCTGAGAAATGACGATTCTGTGGAGAGGAATTTCGATCACTCCCCCTGAAGTCTGAGAAATGACGATTCTGCGGTGAGGAATTGCGATCACTCCCGCTGAAGTTTGAGAAATGACGATCATGCTGAGAGGATTTTCGATCACTCCCGCTGAAGTCTGAGAAATGACGATTATGCTGAGAGGATTTTCGGCCACTCCCGCTGAAGAGAGTTTTTTTTTGGTGTGAATAAAATTCGCATGAATGGGACACGTGTCGGTCATCCAATCCTGCAGTTTGAATTTTACCGAAATGACATGGCGATTTGGTTTTACTCCATGCCTAACCACCCATTAATTCCGTATTTAATTTCTTTGTCCCCCACTTCTTTTTACCTTCTTTGTTTTTTTCATCTTCCTCTCTTTCTACTTTCATTTCAAAGATTTCACTCTTCGTTTCCTTCCTCAGACGTATGTGTTCTTCCATTGTTGTGGTAAGTTTCTGCTTTCTTCGCCATTGTTTTTGCCTCAGTTTTCTGCCATACTCATTTTTCTCTTTTTTGCACTTACTTCCTTACTAATTTGCTTTTTCTTCATTCTTTTTTTACTGCAGTTTCGAACTTTATTATGTTCAAGTTCTTACATCCGCCATTGTTGTTGTACTCTGTTGCTTCTGCAACTTTTTCTCTTAAAGGTACTTACTATGTATGTACCTTTTTGTTGTATGTATTTTCCCAATTTCGCCTCTTTTTGCGTTTTTCTTCCCAAGATTGTATCTTTTGATTCGCCCTAATTGTCATTGCCCCATTTTCCCCCTTTTTTTGTTGTTGTAGTTGCGTTCTTGGTTCTTTCCTCTTTATTCTTTCATTGTTCTTGTCTCCCTAAACCGATCTTTGATTTTCGGTGCCCCATTATTTTTCTTTTCTTTGTGGGCTTTTTGTCTTTGTAGATTTCATAATGTCCGACATTTCTGATAGTCAAAACATAAGTGAGCCTCAAGTGGCCACTGAATCGGATTCTCCATCCCGATCACCTCTTTAAGGTGAGCGCCTTGCGCATACTCCTCCTGTTTCTCGTTCTTCTTCCCCCATTCCTGTACAAATTGTTATGCCTTTGACTGTCCCTACGCTGCGAGCGGGACGGGTACTGCTGCGACACCTACCGATGCATGTGGGTCAGGTAGTAGTTGTCTCGCTGAGGGTAGTGCCTTTTGCCCTTTTCAGCGCAAGCCTCGTCCTAATTTCTTTGATCCCTACTACGAGCAGGTGCTTGTTAAGGATGGGATTTCTTTGTCCCACCTCACCCGTTTAAGGCTGCGCGCAATGCGCCATAAGATGTTAGCTGATTCCATTAAGGCTAATCCCCCTGAAGTGTCTCTTGTTAGCCCTATTCCCCATGTTCAGCCCTTAAAAAGTTTTGCTTGGCTTGATGACATGGCTGATATGAATCGCTTTGACCATTATGTAGTGCGGGGTGGCAGTGTTGAGACTTCATCACCCTCTCCCTCTCCAGCTCTCCAATCGGGCAGGATGACTGAGTCACCAGGTGATCGCTCTCTTCTCGATTGACAGCCTACTTATGTTGCGGAGCCTGTAGAGGAAGGCAAGACTGAGTTCTTTCTGGATGACAAGTGTTATGGGCTCAAGAAATGCGTGCTGGATTCCAGCTAGCGTAAGGACGCCATAAAGTTGAACCTTGCTTCTGTTAGGCAGAAGTTTTTCAGTTTTGGTGAGGGCTATGAGTTGGTCTTGCCCGCTGATGGTGCAAAGCTATCTGCTCCCCCTGATAGGCATATTGCCGTATTTGCGTCTTAGCTTGATTTAGGTCTGAGGTTTCCCCTTGACCCTACCCTGGAGAAAATGTTCCATGCCTTCAATATTTGCATATCCTTGCTACATCCGGCTTCACTTCATACTTTGATTTGCCTGCTATGGTTCCTGCGGTTTCGGAGGTACCCTGAGTCTCTACACCTGATCGAGTCCTTAATGAGCCTGAAGAGGTCTCCTTCTAGGATTGAGTCTGGGTGGTACTATGTTGCTCCTAAGGAGGGCAGGGTTTTGTCTTACCCAAAGCTTGGTCGCTTTAGGGACTGGACTGGCAAGGTTTTCTAGGTGAAGGTGTCCTCCACTTTTGCTGCCTCGCGCAACTTCAGGGAGATTTGTACTAACATGGTTGAAGTTACTGTCTCCTTACCAACTCTAAGACACAACTGGACACTGCACCGGTACTATCAGGAACCGGTTCTTCTTGGCAGGAAATGCCCTCTCTCGGCGCTCTCTACTAGGGCCCGGGAGCAAATAATGGAGCCGGGATTCTTCGAAACCACTACTGAGCCCTTGGGGGATGGGACTCACATCATTTTTCCAAAAAACTGGATCCCCCACCCGGACTATTTTAAAGATGAATGCTTTCTGTCCGCCTGTGGATTAAGCCCCATGTTTCCCAAGGGTAGTTCCACTTGCATCCGGCTTGTCTGTAGTTTTTATTTTGTACTTCAAACTTTTTATAATTTTCTCTAACTTTTTGTTTTCTCCTTGCAGCCGACGCCTTGAAAATGGTTGACCCGGCTAAGACTCCGGCTAAGTCAGCAGTGCAACTGCGCAAGGAAAGCGCGCTCTCTAGGAGAGCAGCTGTTGAGGCCAAGGAGGCCAAAAAAGGCGGGGTAAGATCGCATGACTTTAGTTTTTTCTTTAAATTTCTTGCAAAGGTTTTTGTCGGCTGGTAAAATTTTGTTCTTGATTTGCAGGATGCCACTAAACGTGTTCCACGCTCCATCTCCAAGCTTTTCAAAAGGCAAGGGGAGGAGCTGGAAAAAACTCCGGCTGCCAAGACCGCCATGAAGAACCCCTCCAAGTCAACTTCTACTCCAACCCCGATCGTCCCACGACCGGAGGCAAATCTCCTTCCGCCTTGAAAATTCTAAGTGAAAGCTCAGAAAGATCGGGGAAGAAAGCGTTGAATGCCTTTACGACATCATAGGGTGGCGAGCCACCTAATGTTGCAGCCGGTGCGACAACAAATGGGGAGGAGAATACTCCCAAGCCCCATTCGAAAACCCAAGGTAAGAACAAGATTGAACTACCTTGGCCACTTGACTTTATGAGAGTTAAGACTAAGGTTGACCCTTCAGGAGGTTCAGTTAGCAGCCGACAGCGAATGAATGCCAACTAGGCTGCATCCCTCTCACCAAGTACTTCTTTTGGTGCAGATCTTACATCCGACGAGCCGGTCTGAGAAGAATTTCATACTTGATCTATAGGTGGTGGATTTTGACCGGATAATGGGCCAACTGGCTGAGGTAAAAGAATTTTCAACTCAATTCTATTATTTTTTCTTCGTTCATTTTTACCAAGTATTTTATAATTCGGCTACCCTTTTCTTAGGTAATGCCGAGGGTGGGTGGGCTCCGGGGCCCCTTCAGGCGGAAGCAAGAAGAGGTAAATGACGCAAAACGGAGGGTCCTTGAAAACCTCAACTCTGCTGAATATGCTAATTATATGTGTGATTTAGAGATTAAAGCAGTAGAGTTGAAACAGGAGGAGCTGATCCGGAGCTTGACGACTGCGAACGATGAAGCTACCAGCCGGGCTAATGACCTTGATCAAAAACTGAAGGATGCTAAGGCTGAACTTAAGGCATTAGAAGACGCTGACAAGGAGAACACAAAGCTCCGAGTAAACGTCACCCGGTTGGGCTGGAAAATATCAACCTGCGGAATCAGCATGCAGATGAAATTTCCAAGGAGCAGAAGCGTCTGATGGAAGAGAATGAGCGGGACAATGTAGCCCGCCTGAAGATCACTTGGGGTCTCCTCTTTTCGGATATAGACTTTGAAGTCTATAAACTTAGGTATGATTACGCCACTGCGGTGTATGATGCCCAATTGCTGGAAGAGGCAGCTCCGCTTGTTTCAAGGATTGGGCTGCAGAGCTTGGATATGATGTCTCAGATAATGATGAGGAGTTGGAGGAGGATAAGAAGAATGAAGGCAGCAGCCTCAAGCAGCTGATAACCAATCAAAAACCCTCCAAATCAACAGCTTCCACCTCAGCCTTAGGCCAACTTCACCATATTCAGCGGCAGTATGCCAAGTTTCTTTCTTTTCCGGCTTGTAAGCAGAGTATGTTTTATTTTTACCAACTGTGGAGTTGGGTTAACAATCATTTCGTTTCTTCTTCACCGGATGTGATTCCGGTTAACAATTATTATGGCTTAAGTGTCATTTTTAATATTAATATAAAGTATTCCGACTCAGTCGTTCGTTTATACATATTTGTGTTTGAATTTTTTTAATTTGAATTTTGCGTATATACTGCAATTCTTTAATATTTTGCCTAACTTAGAAAAGCATGCGGCAATTTGCAATCTGGCTGCTTTTGCCCCTGGACGGCTGTGTGGTTGGTTTCATTTCAATATTGATTGATTGGCTTGAAAACACTTGATACTTGGAGAAGTATGAGGTGTTTTAAGGCCAATCAATCACAATGGTGATTGCCCCACACCAAGTGTACAACCGACCATTAGAACGGGTGCTTCGAGCCTCTTACCCAGGCAGTAATATTCCTTCTAGGATCATTGCATAACCATTACACAAACTCTTTTGCCCCAATTGGGAGAGAGAGTGCAATTTTGGAATAAATAATCTATGTAAGAACTTTAGCCGGTAACCGACTGATGCCTCGGGGCATCCGGTATTTGGAAACTTGATTGTTCTTGTAAACTATTCTGGTCAAACGGCTATGAGTTGACCAATTTGGTCGTTCAATCTTTGCCGTCTGCATAGGTACGTAGAGATGACAAAGAGTCTGCTCTCTGCGACAATTTCACCCGTTGGAGTATCGCTGGACGCCATTGTCCATGTCGGGATAGGCGATTTTGTAAATTAAGCAACCATCCGGCCTTTGGTCTTGTTGGAGACCGGTTGTATAGCTACTAAGCGTTTTTGTGCCTAGTTTTTCAATCTGGCCATTGGTCGCGTGTTATTTTAACATTGAATTTACACTAAGTATCGAACTTAGTTGGTTAAGCAGATAGTCCGTCTGAGTATTACCCAGGTGGATAAGTAATAGTAACACAATTTTGAAAACAAAGCCTGATTTCTCATTAATAGACTCTTTTGTTTACAAAAATTTACAATTCCCATAAGTAGTACTTTTTTAAGTTATCTACATTCCAAGTTCTAGGTAGGCGTCTGCCGTCAGGGGTTTCTAGACGGTAGGTTCCATCCCTGACTTCTTCATAGATCCGGTAGGGGCCTTCCCAATTGGGAGTTTGCTTTCCAAGCTCATTGGCCCTACCGGTTGCCTCCATTTTTCGTAACACAAAGTCGTCAGCTTTTAAAGGGCGCTTGTGTACTTTCTTGTTATAGGCTCTCATCATTCTCAGACGGTATATCTCATGACGCAAGGAAGCATTGCCCCTGCGTTCCGGGAGGGAGTCCAATGCCAGCCGCATGGCCTCCCAATTTGCCTCTTCATCATAAAGCATGACTCTAAGAGTCGGCTCGTAATGCTCAATAGGCAAGACGACTTCAGCACCGTACACCATGAGAAATGGGGTTTCACCGGTTGCTCCTTTGGTAGTTATCTAGATGGTCCATAGGACATGAATCAGCTCTTCTGCCCATAAGCCACCGGCTCTTTCAATTTTCTTTTTTATTCCGTTTGAGATAAGCTTGTTAAAGGCTTCAACTTGGTCGTTTGCTTGGGGTCGACCGACTGATGCAAAACAATGCGAGATTCCCAGATCTCCCAACCAAGTCTTAAGGTGAGGCGTTTCAAACTGAGGGCCATTATCGAATACCATAAATATAGGTACCCCAAACCGGGTGATGACGTTCTTCCAAATAAAAGAGATGACATCCTTTGTCTAGATGTTCTTCACTGGCTCAGCCTCTATCCATTTGGTGAAGTAATCCATAGCCACCAAAATATAACGCTTTCCGCCTGGCGTAGGCGTATAAGGACCCAAGATATCCATGCTCCACTTAGCAAACGGGACTGGGTTGTGGATTGCCGTCAGATAAGTAGCCGGTCGGTGGATAAGCTTGTCAAACCTCTGGCATTTGTCACACCTCTTCACCAACTCTTTAGCATCTTCTTCAAGAGTAGGCCAAAAATAATGCCGCCTGGCTCTGATGGCTAGGGACCTGCCGCCTACATGAGAGGCGTAGTATCCCGCATGCGATTCTTCAAGAACTTCTTTACCCTTTTCTGGGGTAACACACTTCAATAAAGGTTTAAGGAAACCCGTTTTGAAGAGCTCTCTATTTCTCATCTCGAAATTTGCTGCTCGTTTATCATGACGGCTGCCTCTTGTGGTGAGTCAAGAAGCGTGCCGTCTGCTAAATATGCCCGGATGCCATCCATCTAGGTAGAGCTTTGGTCTAGGATTCTAATGGGTTCTTCATATATACTTCTTTTTTGCAAAACTTCCCAAAAGACTGATCGAGGCGTATCACAGCAGGCGGAGGATGCCAGCTTGGACAATGCATCCGCCTGGTTGTTATCTGACCTGGGCACTTGACTCTGATGGAATTCTTCAAGTGCACTAGCCTCTTCTTTGACTGCCTGAAGATACTTGATCATAGCCGGATGAGTTGCCTCATATTTTCCCTCATACTGGCTTACGACCAACTGTGAATCAGAGTAGGCGTCAATTTTTTTTGCCCTTGCTGCCTTACACATGCGGATTTCGGCTAGCAGGGCTTCGTATTCCGCCTCATTATTCGAGGCTTGGAACTTAAACCGCAGTGCATATTCAAATCTATCCCCCTCAGGTGACTCATATATAATTCCTGCACCGCAGCCGTTCTTCATCGAGCTCCTGTCTACATACACTTTCCAAACCTGATCAATGTTATCCGGTGCTACTGGTCGTGTCATTTCAACAATGAAGTTGGCAAATTCCTGACCCTTCACTGCCTTTCTGGGTTCAAAAGTGATTTCAAGACTTTGCATTTCAATAGCCCATTTCAGCATTCTGCCGGATGACTCCAAGGTAGACATTGGCCGCTTGAGGGGCTGATCGGTGTAAATTATAACCCGATGTGCCAAAAAGTATGGTTTTAATTTCTTGAATGCCATATATAAAGCAAGGCCAAAATTTTCAACCATGAGTTACCGGAGTTCAGCATTTTTTAGCACATGGCTAATGAAATAGACCAAGAGCTGGATGTTGTCTCTCTCAGCAAGGAGAACAGCACTGAGGGCATGATCTGGGACGGCTAGGTACATGTATAACGTCTCTTTGGGCAGAGGGCTAACAAGCCTTGGCAAAGACTGCAAGTGCTCTTTCAGCTTTTGAAAAGCCGCCTCAGCATCATCCCCCCTTTCAAATCTGGTCTTCTTCCTGATTGCTTGGAAGAAGTAAAGGCATTTGTCACCTGACCGACTGAGGAACCTCCCTAGTGTCGACAGGCAACCGGTTAGTCTATGTACTCTCTTAACAGTGCGAGGTGACTTCATGTCAATTACCGCCTGTATCTTCTCAGGGTTAGCCTCTATCCCCCTTTGATCTATCAGGAATCCGAGAAACTTCCCAGACTCAACACCAAAGACGCATTTCTTAGGATTTAACATGACCTTATGCCGCCTGAGTGTGGTGAAGGTTTCTCGGAGATCAGCAAGGTGATCCACCTGCTGCTTGGATTTGACTATTGTTTTGGGGGTTTTTGTCCCTCGGGAGAGTTACAACACGAAGACTGATCCGGGATGAGCTGTACCTGCAAAACAAACGGAGACACCTGTTGGGTGGTGCTCCGCCTCCAACGATCAAGTTAGTAACTTGAAAAGGAATAAAGAGTACGGAAATTTAGGTGGGTATCTGCTCGGATTCCAAGCTCAGGTGTTTCTCTGATGTAAGAGAATGCAGGTGTATTAAATGATAAAAACGTGCCTCTGAAATGAGGGACATCTCCCTATTTATAGGGTCATTGGGAATTGCCCCTGATTAGTTCACTAAACCCTAATCATTTGGTGGGCTGCGCCGTTTTCCGGCGTTCTCGGGATTTGGGCCTGAAGGCCGCCTTTTCCCCTTTATTTCTGGAATGACACGTGTCAAGCAGGGATTGGTCCATTTTGGACCAATCTGAGGCTGACACGTGTCACCCTCTGATTGGGCCACGTGGCAGGGTAAAAATACCCTAAACATTTGCCCCTCACAGATGTGACGTGGCATGCCACGTGGCATCTGTGACACATGTCACGCTTCGATAGGTGGTAATTTTACCGTTACAGAGTAACCGTTCACCTTCTAGGTAAATTACGGAAATGTCCCTGTATTTACCCTCTACATATAGCCGTTTTACCCTCATTATTTTGTACATTTTACAAAAATTTTCTAGAGAGAAAAACTTTGAGAGAGCAGAAGTCATCCGTTTGAGTTAGGCGCAAGCAAGAAACTTTGTTCTTCCGCAACCCAGCCGGACCCGCCTTCCTTCAGATACCAAATCCAAAGGTACCGTCTCTGTCTCTCTCAGCTCTTTTCTTTTTTCACCGCTTGTACATATTTCTTGCAATAAATGGATGCATCACCAACACACACGGCACAACCTAGGTTAGAGTCCAGCCGGTCACCAGGGACGGCTGAGTCTAGGACTGGGAGTGCCGGCTCGGGGTGTTGGGACCACCCTTTGCCATGGATTCCGACCAGTTATGTGTCTGTGCAGGACACCATGGCTCGGACAATGCAGACGGCCAATGATCCAAATTACAGAAGCGAAGGCTCAGGCGGCCGAACGCCTGAGGGAGAAACGTCTGGTCAGGGAGACCAGACGGCTCTGGAGAGATCCCCTCCGCGCGCCCCTTCAACCCCTGCTGACTCTTTCTTGGACGAGTGTGACCAAGGCGGCGATGATGCCGCCTCTGCCCCCATGGACCAAAGTGAGAGGGAGTCGAAGAGTCACAGCTCCGCCTCTACCTCCGAGAGCAGCGATGACTTGCCCCCTCTTCCGGATAGCGAGGAGGAAGAAAGGAAAAAATGGAGTGAGAAGGACGATCCCTTCAGCATCCACGTCTCCTCCAAAGACCGGATCCAAATGGGGGAAAACTTAGAGAGCTTTAAGAAAATGCACCCGCTTGGAGACGGGTATAAGATCCGGGTGCCGCCTGAGCTGGGCACCATCGCTTGGGGGGATGATCAAGAGAACCAACAGCTATTTTGGCTGTTATGAGGCGGCGTTCAAAGCCGGCCTTCGCTTCCCCCTTCACCAGGCGGTGAAGGCAATTTTGAGAGGCTACGGCCTGGGGCTCTGGCAACTTACCCCCAACTCCTGGACCAACATTCTGGGGTATGTTGCCGCTTGCGAATTCCAAGGGCTCAACCCCGGCTGGGAGGCTTTTGCAAGCATGCATTACCTCAGCAGGAGCCCAGGCGGCTGGAGAGCGTGGTATACTCTAACCACGCAGCCGCAATATATGATGACCTTGGACAAGGTCTCCAAGTTCGATGGCTGGAAGCACAGGTTCTACCTGATGTCAGCCCCAACCAGACGGGAGAATTATGAATTCCGTCTGTACAATAAGAAGCCTGACTTGTTGGGCAGGAAGTGCGCTCTTCCCCGGATCCCAGAGGAAGACTTTGACAAAATAATTGAGGCAGACTTTTTCGGCCTCACAGACGCAACTCTGTCAACCGGGGAAATGATGTGAATTATTGATCCGAAAATCAACAAAACACAAGGGATATGTTTAAGTCTAATTCTATACAGGAAATCCACCAAGAATTAAACAAAAACTAAGATTAATCAATTAAGAATCCACCTAATTAATCAATCCAAACGAATGTTTTAACTAAAACAAGCAAAACAGCAATTGATCGCAATCAACCAAAACTCAAGTATGCAACTTAAGAAATAAATCTGAATATTAATCTATGTATCTTTATTCGTGTGTTTACAGCCCTATTTATAAGACTTAGTTTACCTAGGAAGATTAGGACAAGTCCCTAATTCAATCCTAATTAAACTAGAATTCTAACTTGCTTGAAGAGCAAGCACCTTGGCGCACAAGCATACACCAAGCTGATTTATTTTGCTAACTAACTGATTTTTAAAGCAACTAAATAAATAAATAAAAATTAAAGAACTAAATAAAGATTAAAGATCCTAATGCTTGAACCAAGAAAAACCCTTTCAAGTGAAAGGTAAAAACTTATAAGAAAAATCTAAGTAAAGAAAATTCAAGAAAGTTCAAGAAAGTGAACTAGACTCCAAGAAAAGCCACTAAGAAAACCGTGGCTTTGCTTTGATATCCAAGAAAGTGTCCATGCAATGCTTGGCTTGAATCAATGTTTAGGGACAAGCTATCTTGATGCATGATAAGCAAATGTTCGAAGTTCTCCATGCTTAGACTTGCATCATCCTCCTCTTCTTCGAAAGAATTTGTCCTCAAATCTCGAAGTTCTTCATCAGGAATATACTTAGCCAAATCGCCAACATTGAATGTCGCACTAACTCCATATTCTCCCGGAAGTTCTAACTTATAAGCATTGTCATTGATCTTCTCAATAATCTTGAAAGGACCTTCAATTCTAGGCATCAACTTATTCTTGACAAATCTTCTATAGAATGAAGCTAGACCATGAAAAGACCTTACTTCACTCATATTAGTAGGAATAGGCCAAGTTTTAATAGCCTCTACTTTCAAATGATCAACTGAAACTCCATCTTTTGATACAACATAACCAAGAAAAGTAACACTAGGCACTAAGAAGTAGCATTTTTCAAGCTTAGCATAGAGTTTCTTCTCTCTTAACACTTCAAACACACTTGTTAGATGATTTAGATGATCATGCAAATTTTTAGAGTATATCAGAATATCATCTAAATAAACAACAACAAACTTGCCAAGGAAAGGTTTAAGTACCTCATGCATCAACCTCATGAAAGTGCTAGGTGCATTAGTGAGTCCAAACGGCATCACCAACCATTCATACAACCCTAACTTAGTCTTGAATGCTGTCTTCCACTCATCTCCTTCTCTCATTCGAATTTGATGATAACCACTCATAAGATCAATCTTAGAAAACAACTTTGAACCATGTAGTTCATCAAGTAGATCATCTAATCTTGGAATAGGAAATCGGTATTTGATAGTGATGTTATTCACACTCCTACTATCAATACACATGCGCCAACTCCCATCTTTCTTTGGGACAAGTAAAGTAGGCACGGCACAAGGGCTCATACTTTCCCTCACGTATCCTCTAGTCATAAGCTCTTCAATTTGCCTTTGCATCTCCTTTGTTTCTTCCGGATTACTTCTATAGGCTGCCTTATAAGGTAATGGTGCTCCCGGAATCAAGTCAATTTGATGCTCTATCCCACGAATAGGAGGTAGTCCCGGAGGTAATTCCTTAGGAAAGACATCCTTGAATTCTTCTAAAACAGATTCCAATTCATACGGCCTCTTTACTTGTTTATCTTGATCAATTCGAATCTCATTAGAAACAAGTATATATACCACATTGTTGCTGCAAATCTCTTTTTCTAATTCCCTCTCACTAATCAAATAAGAATTCTTTGAATTAGAGGTAACATTAGAAGACTTGTTGCTTATCAAAGGTTTTAAAGCAACCGGTCTCTCTTTTTCTCCTTTTCTCACAACATACACATTAGTCCTTCCATCAAACTTCACAAATCTATCATATTGCCAAGGACGGCCTAATAGTATATGACAAGCATCCATAGGACAAACATCACACAAAACTTTATCATGAAATTTACCAATTGAAAAGGAGATTAAGGCTTGTTTAGTTACCTTAACATCACTCGAATTATTAAGCCAATGAAGCTTATAAGGGCTTGGATGTTCAGTAGTTGGCCACTTCAATTTGTCTACCAAAGTAGTAGATACCACATTAGTGCAACTCCCCGTGTCTATGATCATGTCACACAACCTATCTTCTACCTTGCACCTTGTAAGAAAGATTTTCTCCCTTTGATTGTTTTCCATAGGTACGGTTTTAGAGTGTAGCGCCCTTCTTAGAACCAAACTTTGACCATGAGTCTCGGGATCAATTTCGTCAATATGCCCCTCCTCTTCTTCAAAGTTTTCCTCTTCGTTCTTTTCTACATAGTCACTACCTTGCTCACACTTAGCTTGTTCTTGTTCCCACTCTTGAGCAGTCATTACTCTTTTTGATGGACAATTAGTTGCAATGTGACCAACACTACCACACTTGAAGCACTTCCTATCTTCAACAAGCTTTTTAGGAGCTTCAAATTTTGATTTAGTCTCCTTGTAGTTCGAACTAGAACCACTTTTCTCCAAGCTGTTCTTCTCAAAAGGTTTAGTGAAACCCTTTACAAAGGACTTAGTGTACGTCCCTTTCTTCCCCTTTATCTGTTTTTCAACTTTCAAAGCTACCTTGCAAACATCCTCAAAGGACCAATATTGTTGCAATTCAACTTTTTCAGCAATATTATCATTCAACCCCGAAATAAATCTAGCAATCTTATGCTCAACAATCTCTTCTAAGCCACATAGCATGCATAACTTTTCAAATTCACCAATATAATTCTCAACAGTCATAGAATTTTGTTTAAAAAGTTGCATCTTAAGATAAACATCTTGAATATAATCACTAGGTACGAACCTTTTTTTCATGTGCTTCTTGAGTTGTTCCCAAGTTGAGATTCTTGCACGCCCCTCCTTATGCCTCTTCTTCTTTAGATTATCATACCAAAGACTAGCATAACCGGTCAGTTTCAATTCAGCCAATTTGCATCTTTTCCTTTCATCATACTCCTTGTAATCAAATAGTGTCTCGGCCCTTCTAATCCACTCAAGGTATTTTTCAGGTTCATTCATACTCCCATTGAATTCGGGAAGATCTAATCTAAGGTTCCTATCATCATCCTTTGGTCGATCTCTCCTCCTAGGCCTTGGTGATTCATCACTTGAGGAATAATTATTTCGTGGCCTCCTTGGGTTCCTCCTTGGTTGTTCTTCCTCACTTGAACCAGAATTAGGGTTAGAATTCCCTTTCCTTGAAGAATCTCCAGCAAGAGTATCAAGCCTTTTTAATATCTCATCCATCCTTGCTGCCAACTCGTCAATTCGCCTGTCTCTTCTAAGATTTTGAGCCTGTTCTAAGGTTAATCCCCTTGGAACTTGTGGAACCTCCTCGTCACTCATGATTCCTACACAAACCAAGTCAGTTTATGCAAAAATCTTGATTAAAAGATCGAATCTTGAAGGAAAACTAGGCAACACAAAAACCGGACTCCCAACCGCAAATCAGTGCACAAACACCAAATGTTTGAGGCTGTGTAGAACGCGTTACTCAACAAAAAATTATGAAATTTTATATGGTGATAGCTGGACTTTTTTAGAGTTCAATGCAAAAAGAATCACGCAAAAATTCCCAGCCAATTGTTCCCAGTTTAATTTTTTCCGAAGTTGCGCAAACCTGCCCTGATACCAAAGATGATGTGAATTATTGATCCGAAAATCAACAAAACACAAGGGATATGTTTAAGTCTAATTCTATACAGGAAATCCACCAAGAATTAAACAAAAACTAAGATTAATCAATTAAGAATCCACCTAATTAATCAATCCAAACGAATGTTTTAACTAAAACAAGCAAAACAGCAATTGATCGCAATCAACCAAAACTCAAGTATGCAACTTAAGAAATAAATCTGAATATTAATCTATGTATCTTTATTCGTGTGTTTACAGCCCTATTTATAAGACTTAGTTTACCTAGGAAGATTAGGACAAGTCCCTAATTCAATCCTAATTAAACTAGAATTCTAACTTGCTTGAAGAGCAAGCACCTTGGCGCACAAGCATACACCAAGCTGATTTATTTTGCTAACTAACTGATTTTTTAAGCAACTAAATAAATAAATAAAAATTAAAGAACTAAATAAAGATTAAAGATCCTAATGCTTGAACCAAGAAAAACCCTTTCAAGTGAAAGGTAAAAACTTATAAGAAAAATCTAAGTAAAGAAAATTCAAGAAAGTTCAAGAAAGTGAACTAGACTCCAAGAAAAGCCACTAAGCAAACCGTGGCTTTGCTTTGATATCCAAGAAAGTGTCCATGCAATGCTTGGCTTGAATCAATGTTTAGGGACAAGCTATCTTGATGCATGATAAGCAAATGTTCGAAGTTCTCCATGCTTAGACTTGCATCAGGAAACAATAAAAGTCCCTAAGAACTGGATTCCCAAGAGCGCCTGGTTCAGGGATGAATGCTTCTTAGCCGCCTGCAGGCTAGGGCACATGTTTAATAAACGTATGCACCTGAGTTCATACCGTCTGTAGTATTTTTCTATCGGTATTGATTTATGATTTTGACCAATCTCTTTCTTTTTGCAGAAGAAGCATTGAACATGCTGCAGACGGAGAAAACTCCCAAGCGGTCTTCTGCGGCCATCCGCAAAGAACTTGCGGAGAAAGCTGCGGCCGAGGTCAGGGCCAAGGTATTGAGCGCCTGTCCCTTTCTTAAGTTTATTTTATAGACTGTCTTGCCCGGATACTAACCTTTACTTGTTTATTTTCACAGGGGGGAGAAGTTGGGAAATCGTTTGAGAAGAATCTCAAACGGGCTAGAGAGGAGGCCCCAGCCGTTCTCAATAAAATAAAAAAGTCCGCCTCTACGTCAACTCCTGGCGCCTCAGCCGGGGCTAGGACGATGCGGATAGCGGGGCGACTCGAGAAGGTAGGCGGCAGCGTGTGCCTTGATCTTGCCAACCCCTCAGCAGCCGCGGGGTTCACCACGCCCGCAAGCGTCTCCCGCTTGGTCGGCTCTGAAGGTAAGAACCCTTTTGAATCCCCGCTTGAGCTGGGGTGGCCTTTACGGGTGAAATCCCACTCCCAACAGACGTCATCCTCAGACGGTCGGCAACAAATAGGTGCTGCCTTAGTTTCGCACTCATCACCTATTGATTGTGGTGCAGATCAAACTCAATCTCCCCGCTGGCCAGACGTCCAGAAGCATGCCAAGGCCATGCTGGAGGCCGTCCGGAAGAGGGATAAGGACGAAATCCCTGGGATAGAGACGTTCAACCTTGAACGCATTCTATCCCTTCTGGCTGAGGTAGGAAACTTGTCAATTCAATGTTATTTTTTCCAAGTGTTTTACCCCGCCTGTAATTCTTATACCGCCTGCCTTTTGCAGGCCATGCTGCGGGTAGACGGGCTCAAACGTCCTTATTCCCGCAAACGGGAAGAGGTAAAAAGGGCCAAGAAGTCTGCCATAGACGCTGATAATATTGCTTTGCATTCAACTATCGTAAATGAACTTGAAACTGAAGCAATAATTATGACACAGGCGTCCAAAATCCAAAAGCTGGAGCTAGATCTGAAGGCGGCCGACCAGCGGGCTGCTGATGCTGAGACGGCCAAGAAGGGGGCGGAGGAGGCCCAGAAAAAGGCAGACGAGAGGCGCTCAAGAAGGCCCAGGCGGACCTTGGCAAACTTAAGTCCAAGGTTGAGAGGCTAGAGAAGGACGTTGCGCAGGCTCAGAAGAACTTTGCAGCAACCCTGGAGGCGGAGCAAAATCGCCTGGTTGCTGAGAGTGACGCTGACAACGACGCCCGTATGAAGATTGCCTGGGCTGCCTTGTACCCAGACACAGATTACCGCGTCTGGGCACTGGCGCACAGCTACGCCGAGTACATGGTGTACTTGCGGGAGCAAGGCGAGCCAGAGCCTGCCTCCTTTGAAGCCTGGCTCAGCAACAATGAGCCGTCCGCGCCTGAGCTTCCTGGTCCTGGCGAAGCGCAGGAAATTCCCTCAGACAATGAGGAGAAGGGAGAGGACCCGGAGGCTCCGTCTGCAGCCCAGAAGTGACCCTTCAGCGGCAGTATGCCAATCTTTGCTTTTTTAATTTTTATTCAGCGGCTGTATGCCAAAAATTGCTTTTTCCGGCCTGCGTGCCGAGTATTTGTGTTTTTACCGGCTATGGAGCCGGGTTAATTAACAATTTCTTTCTCCCGGACGGGGTCCGGTTAACATTCAATCCATTACAATCGTTTGGTTGGATGGACTTTTATGAATTGCACCGACTAAGTCGGTTTTGATCATTTAGCATTTGAATTTTTTGCCTAACTTATCAAAAGCATGCGGCGATTTCTTGCTTAACTAATCAGTAGTCCGGCTGTCTTTGCCCCTGGACGGCTGTGTGATTGGTTTCAATTGGAGCTGGTTGATTGACTTGGAAACGTCTGATGCTGCAAATAGCATGATATGTTTGTAAGTCAATCAATCACAGTAGTGATTGCCCCAAACCAAGTGCACAGCCGTACACCAACAGGCGTTTCAGTCACTACCCAGACGGCTTATGCCCGTCTTGGTAGAGACTTCATAGCCATTGAACTCTTGCCCCAATTGGGGTGAGGTGCAATTTTTAAATAAATGACCTAAGTGAGAACTTCAGCCGGTTACCGACTGATGCCTATGGGCATCCGGTATTTAGGAAATTTGTTCTTCATAGGTTATTTTAGTCAGACGGCTATGAGTTGACCAATTTGGTCGTTCAATTTTTGCCGTCTGCATGGATACGTAGAACCGACAGATAATCCATTCTCTGCGACGATTGCACCCGGAGGGGTGTCGCCGGACGCCTTTGTCCATGTTGGGACAGGCGATTTTATAAAAATAGCAACCATCCGGCCATTTTAGCCTCTGGTCCTTTTTGAGACCGGTTGTGTAGCCACTAAACGTTTTTGTGCTTAGTTTCTTAATCAGTGTTGAATTTACACTAGGTATCGAACTTAGTTTTTTAAGCATACGAGTCTATCTGGGTAATATCCAGACGGACAGACAAATATTTGATCATACTAAGTATCAAACCTAGTTAGATAAATGGAGAATCCGTCTGAGTATTACCCAGGCGGATAGTATCATACTAAGTATCAAACTTAGTTAGATAAATGGAGAATCCGTCTGAGTATTACCCAGGCGGATAGTATCATACTAAGTATCAAACTTAGTTAGATAAATGGAGAATCCGTCTGAGTATTACCCAGGCGGATAGTATCATACTAAGTATCAAACTTAGTTAGATAAATGGAGAATCCGTCTGAGTATTACCCAGGAGAATAGTCAAGCAATTGAATAAACAAAA
Source organism: Chenopodium album (assembly GCF_948465745.1). Taxonomy (NCBI): domain Eukaryota; kingdom Viridiplantae; phylum Streptophyta; class Magnoliopsida; order Caryophyllales; family Amaranthaceae; genus Chenopodium; species Chenopodium album. Next base: position 37,430,499 of record NC_137834.1, on the reverse strand, counting down.
TCAAACTTAAATAAACAAGAGATCCGAGTATTACCCAGGCGGACTAACAAATGAAATCTTCACTAAGTATCGAACTTAGTTAGGTGAGGAATCCGCCTGGATATTACCCGGATGGAAATCAAACGATAATTTTGCAAACAAAGTCTGAATCTTCATTAACTGACACTGTTTACAAAAAGTTTACATTCTCAGAAGTAGTACTTTTTTAGATTGTCTACATTCCAAGTTCTAGGCAGGCGCCTGCCGTCTGGAGTTTCCAGGCGGTAGGTGCCGTCCCTTACTTCTTCATAGATCCGGTAGGGGCCTTCCCAATTTGGGGTTAGCTTTCCCAACTCATTGGCCCTACCGGTTGCCTCCATTTTTCGTAACACTAAGTCGTCAACTTTCAAGGGACGCTTGTGTACTTTTTTGTTGTAGGCTCTCGTCATTCTCAGACGGTAAATCTCATGACGCAAGCAAGAAACAAAAGAAAGTATGGTGAGAATGTCTTTCCAACATTTGGTCAATGAATGGGAGAGGAAAATGGTCTTTCTTTGTATTTTTGTTTAACCTCCTATAGTCTATACACATTCTCCACCCGGTCACTGTCCGGGTGGAGATTTCCTCTCCTCTTTCACCTTTTATGATGGTCATTCCACCCTTTTTGGGAACTACATGAACCGGACTAACCCAATTGCTATCGAAGATAGCATAGATTATGCCTACTTCACGTAGTTTCAAAATTTCCTTCTTTATAACCTGTTGGAGGTTGGGGTTTAACCTCCTTTGAGGTTCAATGGAAGTGGATTGATCATATTCAAGATGAATACGATGCATGCACAAAGAAGATCTAATACCCTTGATAGCATCAACGCTATACCATATCACATCTTTATATTTTCTCAAAAACATCTAGCAATTTTTAAAAATCAAGTCCATCAAGGGTAGCATTGACAATAACAGGGTATTTTCCCTCATTATCAAGATAAGAATATTTCAAAGAAGGGAAAGGGGGCTTTATTTCTACCTTGGCAGGAGGCTTGAAACTCTCCATAAAGTTCTCCTGTTTATGCTCGAGCTCAATCTCTTTTTGTTGTTCAAGCTCTTCGTCCTTTTATGCTTCTTCCATAACCATTACAAACTCTCTTGCCTCTTGAGAATGGAACTCTTCCTTGCATGTAGGAGCTTCAATCATTGGATCTCGAGGCTTCATTTTTCCCTTCCCAAGAGATATAACTTCATTCACAAAATCAACTTTATAACATTTCTCAACCATGGGGGTCTTGAGTAATTTGGAAAACTCAAAGATAATCTTCTCATCAACCACTTCACATGTAATAGTATTGTTCTTATAATTGATGACCACCCACAAAGGTTTTCAAAGCTTCACTGTAGACACCCATTTGTGTCTCCCCAAAACCAAACCCGGTGATGAGTACCTTTCACGTCGAATCATAATCGAATGAAGTGAAAGTGTGGAAAGTTTAGTGTTGCGGATAGTTTTAATTTCTTTTCTCTTCTCTCCGTTTTTGAAAACTTATTTTAAGAAAACAGCCTGTCCGGTTTGGTTGGTCTATGATATGGGTCCAATAGTAGTGTAGTTGGATGGGGCTTGACAAGAGCTTTCCAACGATATATTATAAGCCCAATTCCGATGAATACTGAGGAAATTATGGCCAATTTACTGAACTGGGCCCGGTTTGAGCCTTCTGTGCGGCCCAATGATCTAGGGGAGGGCCTAATATAGATTTATCATTCCTAATGCAATTAGGAATGGTTTTAGTCTTCTAGATTCTTCTAGAAGGTTCTTTTCACTCCTAATTCAATTAGCATTGATAAATTGACTTTTGTTGACTTTTCAGAGTTTTAATTAAGATTAAAGAACATTTTTGAGGAAAAATACGATTTTATCCTCCTGTACGCCAATTTCTATCTGATTTTAAGAAAACGCGTGAATTTCTGAATCAGCGCCAAACGCCAGCTGTAGCGCTTGGCGCCTGGCGCTAGCATTGGCGCCTGACGTTAATGTTGGCGTCTGGTGCCAATGGCCGGCGTTGGCGCTAATCAGATTTTATCTGCGCCAGAACTCTGTTTTGATATTTTATCTTTTTGGCTTATTTTCTTTATAAATAACGTCGTAAAAACTCCGTTTTCATTCATCCACATTCACCTACAATCACTGATTCTCTCTATTTTCACCAACTCTCATCAAGTTTTTCTTGATTATTACTTTCTCTCTCTTTTTTCTAAACTAGCTTCTCTCAAATACAAAATTCCGCATTCATTAGATCTAGATACACCTAGCCATATCCGAAGTTGCCTTCGCCCTAGACGTGAAAGAAAGAGGTACGATGCATCCAAGTAAGTACTTTAATTGATTTATTGATATTATGATATAGAAATCATGCTTAGATTGTTATTTTGATTCCTAGTATCATGTTAGGATGTTTTCCTTAATTTGATGTTTATGGTGCAGTGATAACAATAAATTCTTAGTATCATGTCTAGCTAGGGTAACTTTAATATGAGGCATTTGCTTAGTGGACTCAAAATACTAAAACAAACTGCCTGGTGTCCTGGTCTGATGCATAATGTTGAAAACTACCCCTGCAACTTGAAATAACAAGAACTAGGGAATGAAAAGTAGCTGCATTCCTGAAATTAAACACGCACATGCATCCTTGCTTGCTTGTTCCCACTAACAGACTCACATACACATATTAATGCCGTTTGTAATTATTTGTTGTAGCTATAACTAATAATGATATAATATATTTGATTTGAACAATGAATTTATTCTCCACAGTTGCTTTCAGGTGGCAACCATGATATTGATGTTGATGATTTGCGGAAAAATACACGGTATACTGGTGGGTACTCTGAGGGAAGTCGAACAGTGAAACTCTTTTGGGAGGTACTTTCATCTTATTTAGATTTTCTGTGGTTGTGGTTTTATCAATTTGTTCCAGTAAAAGATAAAAGTAGTTTGCACAAACACATTCTATCCATGTTGGTTATTCTTTTCCTTGGTTAAAGTAAGAAATGGGGTGGATGAACAACCATGTACTTGTTCCTCTTAACTTCTTATCTTCTTAGGATGTTCTAGAGAGATGGCCACTCTTACGCTTCACTTAGGAATTTCCACCAAAATTTTCAAATTGTTTCCCAACCATAACCCCTAGCCATGACATTACAACCCTACTTAACACCCTTGGATTCTAGAGGGGCGTGGTCAAAGGACGGTGGAGGGAGATAGATTTCAACCCTATGGAGAGGAGCTAACTTGGGGATGATTTGAAGCTAGTGTAAAGGACAGTCTTGGTTGGGGCTAGGGCGGAGGATGAAATCATTAGTTCTCTACGCTTAGCTTAGGTTTGTCTCCTTCAACCATGAGAATCTTAGAACGTGTTCCCCCTCTTTGAATTGAGAAAAGTAAGCATTCTTTGATACATGTCCCTATGTTGGAGTCCATTTGGAGAATTTCCCATCGTGAAGCTTGATTGATTTTCTTAACCCTTGTCATATTATGCTCGTTGTGTGTGTTTTCTTTTTGTTTAAGTATTCCTTGCTTGAGGACAAGAAAAAGGCAAGTGTGGGGGATTTTGTTGAGTGGCATTTATGCCACATTTCCATCCTTTTTCTCTAAGGATTCTCCCCTCATTTGCACTTGTTTGAGCCTTTTTAAGCATTTTTCCCTTAGTTTTGCCTTTCCCTTTCTTTTCGCGTGTTTCCTTTCCCTTTTCTCTTTTTGTTGGTTTTTCTAGCGTTTCTTTGTCGTTTTGTAGGTTCTTGGCCTTCTTGGATGAAATTTGGAATGCGTGACGTGCCGTGGAGAAGGAGCATGAAGCTCAAGAGAAGCTGAAGAAAGGAGGAATCAACTAGGTTCAATCGAACCCCCTGAAGGTGTGGCCGAACCTAGGTGTGGCCGAACTTACTTTGTGGTGCGGCCGAACCACCTTGGCAGTTTCAAGCTGGAAAATGGTCGTTTTGCAGGAGTGACCGAACCTCAGAAGTTCGACCAGACCAAGATCAGGGGAGGTTCGACCGAACCTACCCAGGGTTCGGCCGAACCTAACCTGTGGTCCGGCCGAACCTTCCCACTGTTCGGTCGGACCATCTCTTTTATTCCAACTGCTTTGTACGGTTTATTTTAGGCGGTTTTTTAGAACGTTTTTATGTAATGGGAGGGGATTATCTCAGGATCCTAGACAATTAACCCTAATATGAGAGAGAGGTAGTGTAGTATTGCTCAAGTTATCTCATTATATGCAACTTTGGTTCAAGCTTTCCCTTCAATCAATCAATAAAGCAACTTTGCAAGTTTTCGTCTTTCATTTATTACCTCTTTAGTAATCTCTAATCCTTTCTCTTAGTTTTGTTTATTTACCTCCTAGTTGCTTATTTTTATTTATTTTTGTGGATTAATCTATCTTTGTTATTTTCATTGTTTTTTATCATGTTTGATTTCATGCTTCTTGTGTTTACTCTTAGTTTTGCTATCATGTCTATTCCCCCTTTTCTAGGTTAATCTCTTAGCTAGGGGAAGGGGGTGTGAAATATGCATTGAATGATGGATGAATGATGATAGTTGGATTGATTACATGCCTTAAATTGATGAAAGACATGATTTTTAATGGCTTGAGATTAATGTTGCACTTTAGTTGATTGCCTTCTAGTTTAAATGCATGAAAATGATTTGAACTAGATTAAGATCACCTCTATTTTAATGATTGCATGAGAATGAGTTGTTAAAATGGAGTTTCATGTATTGTGCTTCTTTATTCTCTTGATTTGCTTATGTCTAATAGGATGCATGAGAATGATCCTAATTAGCATAGACTTCTTTCATTGATTTGCCTAGACTATTGCATAAGAATGAATTGTTTAGGTAGAATCTTGTGTTCTTTGGCATGTTCATCATGATAACTATCATCGTTCTCCTCTTTTTAATCATGTTTGACACCCCCGAACCCTTAGCGTCGTTCTCTCTTGATTTTAATCATCTTTATCTTGTTTGTTTATAGTCCTAGTGTTTACAATCCAAAAAAAACCAACTAAACAATCCCCTTTTCACTCTTGCATTAGTGATATTTGATGTTGAATTAGTGTGCTTCCCTAGTGGTTCGACCCTTTACTTGCCACTAACTAGTTTAATGTATGTTTAGGTATTATAAATGATTAAGTTGGTTAGGGTGGTAGCATAATGACCTATCTTATCCCGATCATAAACAAGGCTCGATCTCAACTTCAAGCTGCCACCGCTTCCAATCCACCTATGCCTTTGATGCATACCACCAATACTAATCCTCCTAGTGTCCAAAACAAAGGAGTGAGAAGAAAATTAAACTTCTCATCCCCTAAGGCTCGTTCAAAGGAAATAAAAAGGAAAGCTCCCTCTAAACCCGCGCAACAAGGTGTGAAAATGAAAGAACCTTCACCAAATACTCGCAAGAAATCTTCAATAGTCAAAGGGAAAGGAAAACAGGTCGCAAAGGCCCCAATCCCTAAATTGAAAAACAATGTTTGGGTGAAGAAGAAGAGTGTAGGGGAAAGCTCCAAGGTTTCTAAAAATGCTACGATGGAAACTACACCTCCATCGTCTGTGACAATCGAGGACATAATAAAACCTTAGGGTGTTACACAATTTTATCATTAGTTTTTTTTTTTTTTTTCTTCCGAATAAAGTGTAATCACTACAATGTTTTTTTTTGTTTACTATCTAGTTCAATAATTTCTCTCTTTTAAATTTTGAATGGTATAAAATGAGCATTATATTTTTATATTTTGATATGACCGAATCACAAAGAACGCCTACGTATTCCCATTACGAAATCAGGTCCTTGCATAGTTCTAATGTTTTTTTTATTACTATGTATTTTTTTTTTCATTAACCTCTTAGATAGAAATTAATGAAAAAATTAATCAAACCTTGTTTAAAAGAATTAAATCAAAGTTTAATTTTATTTTCCGAGTATATGTTATATTTAAGAAACACCCTCTTTTTACCGTAAGTAGAAATCGCAACTTCATTCGAAAGAAAAAATCTCGGGTTCACAGTTCGTCCTCATGTGACGCGCATATGTCCGGAGTTGCGCGAACTTGCGCGCAACAAAATCAGTTGCACACGACACCTGTGCTACGAATGTCTCGAATTTTTTTTAAAATAATTCGTAATATTATTACCCCCCCAAGTGTAAAGATATTTTCGTAATGTTCAAAAACATTTGAACACTCAGAACGGTTTATTATTTCTAAATTACCCCCCCCCCCAAGTGTTATGTATTTTACCGTGTTATTCGGTAAAATGCATAACACTTAGAATCTTTCAATTGAATGCTAATTAAAAATGGTTATATGAGTGAAAGAGTTTTATCCGGATTTCATATGTAATATTTCTTAAGGCGATCAATGTTTATTAATTGGCGAATTTCATCTCCTCCAATATCAATTAATCTGATGACTCTTCCTGATAGGATTTCAATTACGCGGTAGGGACCTATCCAATTAGGTTTGAATTTCCCTCTTGGATCAATTGGTGGACCCCTAACCTCCTTTAGTACAAAGTCACCTTCTTTTATATTTCTAGGTTTTACGCTTTTATTAAAATGACGCGCAATGCGCCTTTGGTAGACTTGAACATGATGCAAAGCTCTTAATCGTCGTTCATCGAGGAATAAAAGCTCTTCATACCTCGCTATTACCCATTCAGCTTCCGGTAGCTCACTTCGATTACGATGCATAGGGATGGTATTTCCAGTTCGATTGGTTGAATTGCGTCTATTCTGAAAACTAAGGAGTATGGAGTTACTCCTATTGATGTCTGTATAGACGTTCTAAAACCCCATAATGGGAAATGTAGTTTATTCGTCCAGTCTTTATAATTTTCTTCCATTTTTTTTAGTGATGACTGTTATATTTTTATTTGCCGATTCTACGGCTCCATTCATTTGAGGTCTGTATGGGGATGAGTGATGATGTTTTACATTATAACGAGTTAAGAGGGTCTCGACTTCAGCTTTGAATTAAGATCCCTGATCACTAATTAGTTCATGTGGAACTCCATATCTAAAAAATATTTCAGTAGAGAAAATTTGCGACATGTTTAGAAGTGATATTCACGTAAGAAGCAGCCTCAATCCACTTAGTAAAGTAATCAATGGCAACTAATACGTACTCGTGCCCTCCTGATCCTGTTGGAGAGACTTTTCCAATTATGTCAATTCCCCAAGTTGAAAAAGGCCAAGAGGAAGTGAGATTGTATAGTTCGGATGGTGGAAGGTGTTGTAAATTAGCGAAAATTTGGCAATGTCTACATTTTTTAACATATTGTAGGCAATCATGTTCCATAGTGGACCAATAGTACCCTTGTCGTGAAATTATTTTTGAAAGCATTTTATCATTCATGTGAGGTCCACAAACACCTTTGTGAGTATTTTCCATAAGGCGTGTGGCTTTCGGTTGGCCTATACATAATAAGCTTTGACTATTAGGTCCTTTTCTGCATAATTGACCATTTATTAGACCATATTGGGCCGCAAGAGTTTGTAAGGCTCGTTGGTCTTTCGATGAAGTATTTTCGGAATATGTGCCATGAGTAATATATTGGAGGATATGATCATACCACGGATTGTCTCCTTCAATGTCATTTATTTCCTCTATTGCGTTGCAATACGCTGGTTCTTCTCTTCTATCAATGCATAATGGCATCATATTTAAGTGATCTGGATTGTTGATCATTGAGGCTAATTTTGCTAGCACGTCGGCAAATTGATTGTCATCCCTTGGGGGATATTTAAAATCAATATGTTCAAAATGCTGGATGAGTTGCTCTAGGTGTGCTTGGTATAATATCATTGTGGAGTTCTTTATTTTCCATTTTTTTAATATATGATTTATAATCAAACTAGAGTCTCTATATACCTCTAATTTTTGCACACTTATACTAGCTGCTGCTTCTAATCCAATAATGCACGCTTCACATTCTGCGACATTATTAGTAACCTCAAAGTCTTATTTAACAGAGATTGGAATATGTGCTCCCTCTGGACTTATGAGTAACACTCCTACGCCACATCCTTTTTGATTAGACGTACCATCAAAGTACATTACCCATTTGTCATCTTGTGTCATGAGAATCTCTTCATCCGGAAGATGAGTAGTTTCTGCATGACTTGTTTGAATTAGATGTTGTGCCATAAAGTCGAAAATCACTTTTCCTTTCATTGATTTTTCAGGAATATATTTTAGCTTAAATTCGGTTAAAATCACCAACCACTTTGATATCCTTCCTTGTATGGGTTGTTGTTCAAACAAATACTTTATCGGATTTTGTTGAGAAATCACATGAGTAGTGTCTGGTAACATATAATATAGTAACTTTTTGGTTGCCCACACAAATGCTAGGCTTGTATTTTCCAAGGTGCTATATTTTGTTTTGTATTGGATGAATTTTTTACTTATGTAATATATTGCACGTTTGACTTTTTCTACCTCTTGTGCTAACATGGCGCCTGTGGCTGTGTCTGTAACTGTAATGTAGAACCTAAGAGGTAGTTTGGGTACTGGTGGTGCTAAAATTTGTGGATTTTTTAGATAATCTTTGATTTTCTCAACGGCCTTTTGGCATTGATCGTCCCATTCATGTTTCTCCTCTATTTTCAATTTTTTAAATATTGGCTCACAAGTCATAGTCAATTTGTTGATAAATCGACTAATGTATTGTAATTTGCCAAGGAATCCCATAATTTCTATTTCTGTTTGAGGGGGAGGCATGTCAACAATTGACTTTATTTTAGAGGGATTAATCTCGATGCCATGTGTGCTTACTACGTATTCGAGTAACTTACCATAAATCGACTAATGTATTGTAATTTGACTTTATTTTTTGGATTCAATCGCATTTTATATTCTTTTATGCGAGAGAAAAATTTGCGTAAAGCTTTTATATGTCCCATTCTATCTTTGGATTTTACGATCATATCATCCACATACACTTCTATTTCTTTATGCATCATATCATGCAAGAGAGTCGTAGCCATTCTTTGGTACGTAGCTCCTGCATTTTTTAAACAAAATGGCATAACTGTGTAGCAATACGTACCCCTAGGGGTAATAAAGCATGTCTTTTCTTCATCTTCTTTTTCCATTAAAATTTTGTTGTTACCTGCGTATCCATCCATAAAGGATAACATCGCATGTTCAGTTGTGTTATCTACCAATATATCAATATGTGGTAGAGGAAAATTGTCTTTAGGGCTAGCTTTATTAAGATCCCTATAGTTGACACACATGCAAACTCGTCCATCCTTTTTAGGGACTGGAACGATGTTCGCTACCCACTCTGGGTAATAACATATGCGAATAAAACCGGCGTCCAAGTGTTTTTGTACTTCTTCTTTTATTTTTAATGCGAAATCAGGTTTAATTCGTCGAAGTTTTTGTTTTACTAGTTTAAAAGTAGGGTTCAAGGGAATGGTATGTTCCGTGATTTCCCAATCTATTTCAGGCATGTCCTTGTATGACCAAGCAAACACGTCTTCCAATTCTTTGAGCGTCGATATGAGGGTCAATCGCTCTTCCGGATTTAGAGTTAAGCCAATTTTGACTTCTCGCTTATTTTCGTTAGTTCCTATATTAACTATTTAATTTTCTTCAAAAATAAGTTTCTTTTGTTCTCGTTCATTCATTAGTACAACCAATTTATTAATGTTATCATCTTCATTAGATTGATTGTTATAGCATTCGAATGATTCAAGAGAAGGCATATACTCGGAAATAGAGCTCATATTATTAAAATCAAAAGAGAGTACATCAAGAGAAGAATCCTTTTTGAGATCTTCGTCCTTAGAACTACAAAATAAAGACTCAATAATGGCCACAGTCCTAAATTTTCAGCTTCCCTAGAGTCTATAATAGATTCATCGTCCAATTCTTCAAACATCTTCCCTTCGCCTGTGACGATTTTAAATTTATCGCCTTTGTGATTGGTCCATTTGAAAGATTTCCTCCATCCATGCTTAAAAGTTTCGTTTGAAGGGGTGATCAACGAGGTTGGGTCAAAAGCTTTATCTTGAATGGCGTTTTGATTGGTCATTATTGCGACATGATTTTTCTCTAGTCCAAATAGCAAGTTAAATGCTTGCTGATGTGTCTATTTTATATAGTAATTTACCCCCGTCCCTTGGTCATAATTAGTAGTGTTTTTGGCTCTTTAGATCCACTTTTATTACTAATTGGTGTTTTCTAGTGTTTTCGTAGATTTTGTTCACTTTTGTAGGGATTTACACTTTTGGACTATTTTCCCAAGATATTTTGGAGCTATCACGAACATTTGAGAAGCACGACCACACTTTATAGCCCAGGACCGGTTAGAGCCATCGAACCGGTGATTAAGGGCTCGGTATAAGTGATATCGGGGCATTTGGACCAAGTATTCAAGACCGGAAGAGGAATCCCAGATTGGCCCGAAGAATTGGAGCCCAATCGTAGTCCAATTAGTGGCCCAAAAGAGCCGCCCAGCCAAAAAGGCAGGCGCCTAGAGGCGCGCCCGGCCGGGAGGGAGAAGCTAAGGTCGGCTCCCGGTGACGCGCCCGGTTGGGCGCGAGATTTGACCTGAAGAGCAAAAAGGCGCGCCCGATCGGACGGTGCCTCGCCCGATCGGGTGCGTGTAATTATTAAGAGACGATTAGCGTCATTTTTGTTAGTTTTAGTTTAGGATTTGTACGGAGTATAAATACTCCTTCGTAATACGTTTTTAGGAGCTCTCTCTCTCTCTCTGTCTCTCTCTCTCTCTCTCTCTCTCTCTCTCTCTTTACTGTCTTAATTGTTTTCTTAGATTTCTTTCTCTTAAACCTTTGTTCTTAATCTACTCTTAATTCCATATTTATTTTGATAACGATTTCTCTTCTCTTAATCTTAGTTGTTTGTTTAATTCCTTTAATCATGTCTTGTTTTACTACTTTGATTAGTTTAGTTTGTATTATGTGTAAGTAGTTTAATTCTAGGGTTTATGGGGATCCATAATTAATATGAAGGGATAATTTGTTATTATTGATTATTGGTATTGCATGATAATTTCTTATTGAATTGTTTTAATTCTTTGCAATTAGATTATGAATCGAGCAGATGTAATTTGATTGTGAATGTTTAGCAATATTGAATTGATGAATTGAGCAGATGTTAATTTAATATTAAAGGCTATTTTTAATAGGAACTTAGATCTATTAAATTGCGAGAGCCTGTTAGATTTATGTTGATTAATAAATTGCGAGAGCCAGTTAATCATGTTATTTGTGCAATTTTAATTATTAATTATTATGTTTTATCCCGGAATATTAATTATTGGTGAACCTGTGACCCTAGGCCTTCTTATTATTGTTTTTCTCCCTTAACTTATTCTTCGTAGTATAGAATTTATTCCCAAAAATATTGGTTACTTAGATAATTTAGATTATAGTAATTAATTAAGAGTAAAAAGACTTGTTTCCCTGTGGAGTTCGACCCTACTTCCCTAGCTACTTTAGTTAAAGGACTTAGGTATTTACTTTTGATTAGGGGATACGACTTTACCCTGTCAAAATTTGGCGCCATTGTCGGGGAAACGATTTTTATTTCTATTTCTGATTATTTTTGTAGTCTAGGTTATTTTCTTTTAGTCTCAGAGAACGTTAGTTCTTTGAGGCAAATCTAACATTTGCTTCTAGTTTTTTTTGTTTATGCCCAGGTGTTCCAGATCAGGGTACATCCCATTCGATCCTGAGATCGAGCGTTCCTTCCATAGACAGAAAAATCTCTAGAAGCAAATCCTGGCGGATTCCGGTGAAAATAATAATAATCACCGCGATCCTCCAACTGGTTCTAGCGATTTAGAGGTATCATCAGACACAGAATAAGAGATGGCGGTTCCGAAGAAGCTTAGTGATTACTCACAACCAAAGCTTTCAGATTTTCCACATCTCACTCCCACTCCAGCTCTTGATGGGGTTCAATTCGAAATTAAACCTCAATTTATAACGATGATAGAGAGGAAGCAATTCAGTGGAGCCAAGGGTGAAGACCCAAATCTTCACATTGCCGACTATTGTCAGTATTGTAATACCATCAGGCAAGCCGGGGTCACTCAAGACCAAAACTGGGAGATTCTCTTTCCCTTCTCTTTAACTAGAAAAGCTAAATTGTGGTTTAATGGCTTAAATAGAACTGCACTTGGTATAACTGACTAGGAAACTCTTGTTTTGAATTTTTATAATAAATACTATCTTGCAGAGAGAACAGCCGTACTACGGAGTGCGATTCAAAACTTTGCCCAAGAAGCCGATGAATCTTTATATGAGGCTTGGGAGAGGTTCAAGGACCTACAAAGAAAATGGCCTCATCATAATTTAGCACAATGGTAGTTAATCCAAGCCTTCTATAATGGCATTGGAAATTCTTCTAGAATAATTTTAGATTCTGCAGCTAATGGGAGATTTATGAATCTTAATGTTGATGATGCAGGTCAGGTTATTGAAGATATGGCGATACATAATTCCCAATATGGGAATCCTAGAGGATTTGCTAACAAGGGGAAACATAGGGTTGACTCTTTATCCTTTTTGCAAGCTCAGCTGACCTCTATTTGCCAAAAATTAGATAATCTGAGCACTGCTAATGTAGCTAATGTTTCTGCGATTAATAATAATTCTAATGAGGCTTTCTGTGAAAATTGTGGTATTTTAGGTCATTAGGAACAAGATTGTAGGAGTTCCGTGGAGCAAGTTAATGCCTTTCAAGCTTATAGGCAGAATAACCCGTACTTCAACATCTACAATCCTGGGTATCGGAACCATCCGTACCTTTCCTACCGGAGTACTAATATTAAAAATCCACCACCACAAGAACCACAGGCGTCACAGCAACAGCAGCAGAAATATTACCACCCCAATGCTGGCCAGAACAACCAACCACAACAACCCTCCTCATATTCCGACCCTTCTTTGGTGGAAATTAAAGCAATGTTGGTAAATATGTAAAAGCACATGGAGAGTAGAGATGCGACAATTGATCAAATTCTAGCACATAATAAAATTTTAGATAATCAAATTGCGCAACTCTATGCTACTCTATAAGCCCGCAAACAGGGAGCTCTGCCGGCACAGCCGACCAGGCCTACGGATCAAGCCTATGCAATTACTCTAAGGAGTGGTTCAAACTATGAAGGGCCCCCTATGCCCAGAGTTGATGAACTTATTTTATTAAATAATGCTAATCTCGATTCTGTTAAACCAAACAATGTAGTTAATAGCCCTGCAGGGCTTAAGGATAGCACTAACATATCTAATTCTACATTGCAGGGTACGACTCCAGAGAAGGTGGCTACTGCTGACAAGAGCAACAATGCTCCAAAGCCAATTATCAAACCTCCATTCCCTAATCGTTACTTGATTACAAATTTGGATAAGCAGTTTGGTAAATTCATGGAGATGGTAAAAGATTTGAAGGTAACAGTTCCCTTCACTGAATTAATCATACAAATTCCTTCATATGCAAAATTTATGAAAGAAATATTGACAAGGAAAAGATCTATTAGTGAGGTAGAGACAGTAGCTTTCACTGCAGAGTGTAGTGTCGTTCTTCAAAATAAGTCTCTACCTAAATTAAAAGATCCGGGTAATTTTTCTATCCCTTGTCATATAGGCAATCTAATGATTGATAATGCATTGTGTGATTAGGGTGATAGAGTTAGTGTCATGTCATTGTCTATGTTCCAAGTTGAATATGGGTAAATTAAAAGCTACCAATATAACTCTACAAATGGCCGACCGTTCTTTCAAATTCCCCTTAGGTATTTTAGAGGATGTCTTCGTTAGAGTAGGTAAATTCTATATACCTGTTGATTTTGTTGTTCTTGATATGGATGAGGATATGCAAACCCTAATTATTTTGGGTAGACCATTCCTTAACACTGTAGGAGCAATCGTAGATGTGAGAAGTGGTAAGGTAACACTATCAGTAGGGGATGATAAAGTTATTTTCAATCTTAATAATACCCCTAAAAGCTCAATGACTGAGGAAAAATGTTTTAGTGTTAATGTGGTTGAGAATTATTCTAACAAGCCCCAAGCTCTTGAAAAAGATCCCTTGGAGGCGTTATCTTGTGTTGCATCCTTTTCAGATGAGATAGACAAATGGCAGAAGGAAGTTGATGCAATAGAAAGAGCACTCTACAATGTTGATCTTGGTTTTGAGGACAAAAAGGTGGAATCAATCAAGCAAGTTGTGCAATTGGAGCCAATGGGAAGTGTTCTGCCAGATCGAGTTGCAAGTGTTGAATGCAATAATAATTTGAAGCAACCCTCGATCAAAGAGGGATCTTTGGTGCGTAACATTGAAGACCTCGTAGTCTAAGTCAAGGAGGATCCACCAGGTAAGGTGAATCGGCGTCGCACAGGGCATGTCAGGAAGCCGCGTCGCAGCCAAAACACCGCTAGACCGGGTGAGAAACCGCCCGATCAAGCGTTAGGCCAAGGGTCCTAGTCATTGTACTTGGTAAGAAGGTCGTGCGGGACCTAGATAAACCAGCGCTTTGCGAGAGGCAACCCGTATTTTTAATGCTTTTAGACTAGTTTTTCTTTCCATTTTCTTACGAGAGGAGAGATGAGGGAATTTAATCAGTTCTATGAGTTTTTGTACAGTTTTGCAGGAAAAGAGTTAGCCAAAATTTTGAAGCAAAGAGGAAAGTGAGAAACTCAACAATTAGCCTCGGGCCCGACCGGGCGAAGTTCGCCTGATCGGGCGCGAGAGTTAGGTCCAAAAAGTGAGTATTTTCGCCCGACTGGGCGCGAAACTCGTCGTATACGGGCAAAGGGCGCCCGAGCGGGCGCGAGAATCGAGGATATGGGGCATTTCGATCACCCGATCGGGCAAATGCCGCCCGACCGGGCGCGAGAGCACAGCGACATTTTGAACATAGATCGCTCGAACGGGCGAGCTGCCGCCCGACCGGGCGCGGCATACCCGACCCTTCCTTTTCCTCTTCTTTCTTCAGCTTTGTTCATTTCACTCTTATTTCTCCATAACTTTCTCTCTCTAAAACGCAAATTCTCTCTACCTTCTCTCTAAGATTTCTCCTCCATCCCTCAACCAAATCCAAAACTTTTTACATATTTGTAATCCCCTCTTCATCCTCTACATTTCATATAAAAATTTTCAGATTTTATTCAAATACATTTTCATACCCATTTCTACCATGGCTTCAAAGAGGGCTAGCCCTATTTTTGGTAGGAGCTCCAGTTCGAGGGAAGAATACGACCCGGATTTCCAACTCCCGTACTGGCCGACGATCCGTATTGCTAGCCGAGAGCAAAAGGAGCGACTAGAACACTTAATCGGGCGTGAGGTAATTCCTTCTCGGTGGTTACACCGCCCTACTCTAGAATCATTTGGTTTGTATGATTTTGTAAAACAATTTTTAAATGACATTGGCATGAGAAAATTTGTTGATGTGCACTATCCTACATTCCGAGAACTTACATGTGAATTCTTTTCTTCTTTACAAGTTGTTAGTAGTAGAAATGGGACGAATTTAATTTTTAGGTTGAACAATAGGAATATTAGTTTAACTTATGTAGAATTTTGTAAATTATTTGAATTAAATTCTGAATTACCTCACCAATGGCATGCGGATTATAAAATGGGTGACATATATCATGCTTTGACTGGTTTGCCTACTCCTGACCCCCAACATGGTAGTACCAAACCTATTCATCACCCTATCCAAAAAATCTGGCAAAGATTTGCGGGTTTGTGTTTTTTAGGTAGGAACGAGCCCCATAATGCCCAAACTAACAAACTAGCTGTCATAGGACACTATGTGTATGGGTTCGGGAAATTGAACATAGGTAGGTTTATTATTCACCATTTGAGTAGGCATGCCACGGCCAGCACCACATCAAAAACCCCCATACTTTTAGGAGGCCTTATCACTCGAATAACAGTGAAAAAGGTCGGTTTTGAAGTGGATGGACCCCACCAACTGACCAACTGTGGACCAGATACCTATATGACTGCTAGGTATTTTAAGGAGTTAGGGTGGGTACGACCGGATAGCGAGCAGACACCCTTTTGGTGTATTAGGACTGGGAGCGAGCAACCTTTGCCCATCTTTCCCCTACCCTGTCCTGACTTGATCGCCTTTCCCCAAGGGCAACCATCTTACACATATGATGTTTTAGTTGCTAACGCTAGGGGGCAAGCACCACCACCACCAGTTCCACCACCCCAGCCTCAGCCTCAACCTAAGGTGGCATTCTCTCCACCTCGCATGTCTCACTCCGTCCCTCATGTTGACTCTGACCTAGTTTGGAACCTTCAGAGTATAGGTCAGGCCTTAGGACGTATCGAGCATTCCCATACTTACCTTAGGTGGATGGTAGGCTCCATAGACAAGAGGTTAGGGTACCTAGAGAGGAACCAGGGTAGAGCTCTCTACCCTATGTACGATGATTATGCTCGTCGGGGCAACATTCCCGACGATGCTATTCACCCTGAGTGGTTTCAGCCTCCACCCCAGGGATACGATAGGGATCCCACTGCCCATGGTATTTACACTGACTATTCTTCCTTCCATGGGTACAGCCAAGACATTCCTTTAAGGGGACCGACGGGGGGGGGGGAGTTTTCATGCTGATTATTTTGGTGGTAGCTCTTCTAGTGCAGGTGGTGCAGGTTGCAGTGGAGGTGCAGGTTTCGGCTCCATGGATTAGGATGATTAGGACTAGCTATGTTGGGCTAGTTCCCGAGCCAATGAGGACATTTTCTGAATCTGGCTTGGGGGAGATTTTGGATTTGGTATCTTTCTTTTTCTCTTTTCTTTTATTTTTATTGTGTTTTCTTAGGTTAGATTTATTGCTTTCTAGGTTAGTTTTATTGCTTTTTTATATATGAAAAATACAAAAAAAAATTGAAATATAAAAATATCCAAAAATACGTTCCAATGAATTGTAAATCATACTTCCCTGTGCCCCTTACTTGAGAAAATTGTTTTGATTCCTGGTATTTGATGATAAGCATTGTGGATTAGTTGATCATGATTTGATGTTTGATTTCCTTGGAACCTTAACGTGCGTCAATTTTGTCCAACTACTTGTGAATATAGTGCTTGACTAGTTGATTTGATTAGGAATGTGTGTTAGTTCCTGGTTTGTCAAAGAATTTGAGTATTGGTTTGCAACTATTAGTAATATTTATATGATTCATTATTATGCACATTAAGGAGGGCGAATGCGTTCATTCTTTTAGGTAGCCTCCAGATGATTGTAGATACATTTGTTCCCTTCTTGCTACCCATGTTGTTGCCTTTACTTTTTGTTGTTTTATTAGCCACATTACAAGCCTATTTTTCCCCATTGGTTACTAATCCCAAGCTTGGCTTGGGGGAGCTATTACTGAGTGAGGTGTGGGAGTTTGTAGTGTGCTTATTATTTGCACAATTTGGGTGGGTTTTTGAGAAGTAGTTTTGTTTTTTAACATGTTTATTTTTGATGAGTTTGAGTGTTCTATTTTCTTGGAAAATAAATCATGATGTTATGAAAAAAAAAGAGAACTTCAAGAAAAAAATAAGTGAACTCCAATAGAAAAAAAGCAAAAAAGGAAAAAATGTTAGATGTTCAAATGTTCTAGTTGGAGGTTGATAAAATGAAAAAAAATAAGAGCTTCTATGAAAAATTCAAGTTTGGAAATAAAGTTTGTTTATTCACTCCACTTCTTCATTATTATATTTTTATGAGTGATATGTAAGTGTTGGGATTGTTTATTATGATTGGAGTATGTTTGGTGGATTTTTGTTAGAGTTAGTTATGTTGTTGGAGATGTATGATCATTATTTATTTTGATCATGAGTTTTATTAGGATTTGCTCCCTTAAGCATAGCTTTTCTCTCACTTATTCCCAAATTTATCCTACCCTTTACCCTAGCCTTACATTACAAGCTTTAAAGACCTTCCAACCTTTGTGCATAGAATTGTATGAATGTGAAAGTGTTGTTTATCAATGCAAGTTATGATTTGACATATTTTGATTCGACTAGTAGGATTGAGCGTTCATTGTCTTATACACACGAGAGTGTGAGTTGGGAGGGCATTGTTCACATAAAGGGGTTGGATGGAGAGCGATCGAGTACATCTTTTACTCGTCACATAAATGAGAGTTGAGTGCGTGAGCACTAGTCTTGAATTCTATATGCTCTTGTGGTTTGCTCTATTTGACAATTGTTAGGGAAGATTGGTAATTAGATGGATTTGATTGGTTGGTTTTAAAGCATGTTTATTTGATTTACCTTAGATCGTTTGTGCTTGATTTTTACTTTTTCGGGTAAAGCATATTTATTGATTCATTGATGAGATCTTTGCTTACGGACAAGCAAAGGTTTGGCTTGGGGGAGTTTGATGTGTCTATTCTATATAGTATTTTACCCCCGTCCCTTGGTCATAATTAGTAGTGTTTTTGCCTCTTTAGAGCCACTTTTATTACTAATTGGTGTTTTCTAGTGTTTTCGTAGATTTGGTTGACTTTTGCAGGGATTTACACTTTTGGAGTATTTTCCCAAGATATTTTGGAGCAATCACGAACATTGGAGAAGCACGACCAGACTTAATAGCCCAGGACCGGTTAGAGTCATCGAACCGGTGATTAAGGGCTCGGTATAGGTGATACCAGGGCATTTGGACCGAGTTTTCAAGACCAGAAGTGGAAACCCAGATTGGCCCAAAGAATTGGAGCCCAATCGTAGTCCAATTAGTGGCCCAAGAGAGCCGCCCGGCCAAAAAGGCTGGCGCCCGGAGGAGCGCCCGGCCGGGCGGGAGAAGCTATGGTCAGCGCTCGGTGACGCGCCCATCCGGGCGCGAGATTCGACCTGAAGAGCAAAAAGGCGCGCCCGATCAGGCGCTACCTCGCCCGATCGGGCGCGTGTAATTATTAAGAGACGATTAGCCTCGTTTTTGTTTGTTTTAGCTTAGGATTTCTACGGAGTATAAATACTCCTCCGTAATACGTTTTTAGGAGCTCTCTCTCTCTCTCTTTTTCTTTACTCTCTTAATTGTTTTCTTAGATTTCTTTCTCTTAAACCTTTATTCTTAATCTACTCTTAATTTCAGATTTATTTTGGTAACGATTTCTCTTCTCTTAATCTTAGTTGTTTGTTTTATTCCTTTAATCATGTCTTGTTTTATTGCTTTGATTAGTTTAGTTTCTATTATGTGTGAGTAGTTTAATTCTAGCGTTTATGGGGATCCGTAATTAATATGAAGGGATAATTTGTTATTATTGATTATTGGTATTGCATGATAATTTCTTATTGAATTGTTTTAATTCTTTGCAATTAGATTATGAATCGAGCAGATGTAATTTGATTGTGAATGTTTAGCAATATTGAATTGATGAATCGAGCAGATTTTAATTTAATATTAAAGGCTATTTTTAATAGGAACTTAGATCTAGTAAATTGCGAGAGCCTGTTAGATCTATGTTGATTAATAAATTGCGAGAGCTTGTTAATCATGTTATTTGTGCAATATTAATTATTAATTATTATGTTTTATCCCGGAATATTAATTATTGGTGAACCTGTGACCCTAGGCCTTCTTATTATTGTTTTTCTCCCTAAACTTATTCTTCGTAGTATAGAATTGATTCCCAAAAATATTGGTTACTTAGTTAATTTAGATTATAATATATAATTAGGAGTAAAAAGACTTGTTTCCCTGTGTAGTTCGACCCTACTTCCCTATCTACTTTAGTTAGAGAACTTAGGTATTTACTTTTGACTAGGGGATACGACTTTACCCTATCACTTGCCCATCATAGCACCATAGAGTTGGGTGTTTTGATTTCACGATACTAAGATCGTCATCCAAGAAGTAGCAATCATGAAATATTTCAAATCCAGGCTTCTTGATTCCTTCCAAAACTAAGGGTTCTAAAAAGTCGTAGCATGGGAAATCATCTCCCTCCCTAATGAATTTTCCATTAAGGGTTTCTTGATATGATGAGAGTAAAGTGATTATCCCTATCATATTATTGTCTCTACATGCTTTGTTTTTTGCATCGTGAGACTCCAATTCTTCTTTGGTTGGTTTATATCCTAATCCAAAGGAGAAGCTTTTCTTTGGGATAGGATGTAGGAGAGATTTATTCATTCTTATTCCCAAAGGCATCCCAGGAAAGGAACTACTCTTGAGCAAGATGTTGTTTACTATCCGAGTGGAATATAGATCAAGCTTGAATGGTTCTTCAAAGTCTTCTTCCATTTCAATTTTGAAGATTAGCTCCACGACGAATCCCCACATGTCCTCTTCATCACTATCATGGTTTATTTATAAGAGTGATTGATCATTTATTGCTATTTTGAGTGGAGAAGCATGTATAGTCATAGGAAGCCCTTGATAGTTCAACCTAATCATTTGATGAAGTGAGGATGATATTGCACCAAGCTCATGTATCCAAGGACGTCCAAGTAAAAGGTTGAATGTAGGTTTTTTGTCCATAACATAGAATGCAACCATCTTTTGAATTGGGCCTGTGGTAATTGGTAGCTTGACAGTTCAACAAACTGATCTTCTCGAATTGTTATAGGCTCTAATGATTTATTTTGTTGATTGGAAATATTTTTCTGGATTTTAGCCTAAGTATTTTGTCGTTCATAATGGGCATACGTTTACAGCTGACCCATTGTCTATCAAAGTTAGGGGGATATTATATCCCTTGCATCCCACATTTAAGTATAACGCATTGTTGTGGGTAGTGTCTATTGAAGGCAAATCATCATTAGTGAAAATGATTGACTTTTCGGATTTCTCATTAGTAAGCGAGCTAACAAGGTCATGAGGGGTTGTGTCTGTTGTAGACACTCATTTGTATCTCCCCAAAACCACACCCAGTGATGAGTACCTTTCACGTCGAATCATAATCGAATGAAGTGAAAGTGTGGAAAGTCTAGTGTTGCGGATAGTTTTAATTATTTTCTCTTCTCTCTGTTTTTGAAAACTTATTTTAAAGAAAACAGACAATCCAGTTTGGTTGGTCCATGATATGGGTCCAATAGTAGTGTAGTTGGATGGGTCTTAACAAGACCTTTCCAACGATATATTATAAGCCCAATTTCGATGAATAATGAGGAAGTTATGGCCAAAATACTAAACTGGGCCCGATTTGGTTTTTATATGCGGCCCAATGATCTAGAGGAGGGCCTATTATTAATTATCATTCCTAAAGCTATTAGGATTGATTATAGTCTTTTAGAATACTCTAGAAGGTTCTTTTAAATCCTAATGGAGTTAGGATTGATAATTATGTTTTAAAGAGTTTGAAATTGAATAAAACTACTCCTTTTAAGAATCCTTGTTTTGTACGAAGTGAAATATATTCAGATTTTATTTTCGTGCCTCATAATATTTATCCAAATTTATATGGTTGGATAGATCTTGAAATTATCTTTCCGATGATATATTATAATATTAAATCCGAGTTATAACGAAAAAGATATAAATGAGACATGAAACTTTATCCAAAACTGACACCCTTCCACTATTTTGGCCATATCTTTTTATCTACAAAATATTTTAATCTGATTTTAATTGGTTTGGAAATTAGACTTTAAGAGCTTTCCAACGACATATTATATGCCTTATTTGGACTTCTGGATCAAAAGATATGATAAAAACAAAAACGCGTGAATTTCTGAAATCAGCGTCTGGCGCCAGCCATTGGCGCCTGGTGCTAGCCATTGGCGCCTGGCGCCAATAAGCTGGTGCTGGGGCCAGCTCTATTTTAGGTGTGCCAATCTCGTTTTACGTGCACCAAGTGTTCTGTTTTGATATTTTATCTTTTGGCTGATTTTCTCTATAAATAACGTATTAAAAACTCCGTTTTCATTCACCAAGTTTCACCAACTCTCATCAAGATTTTCTTGATTATTTTCTCTCTTTCTCGCTTTCAAAACTAACCTTTTCTCAAATACAAAATTCCGCATTCGCAAGACTTAGATACACCTAGCCATATTCGAAGTTGCCTTCGCTCTAGACGTGAAAGGTTTAATTTCTGAGGGTTACTAATGTGTGTATTTTATTATTAGAAAGAGGTACGAGGCATCAAAGTAAGTGATTTAATGGTTTTTATTGATGTTATGATGTAGAAATCATGTTTATATTGTTATTATGATATTCCTAGTATCATGTCTAGGGTAATTTTAATATTAAATATGATTGTTACGATGCTTCCTATGTTCTTCCTAATATTTATGATTGTTAGTATCATGTTAGGGTTAAAGATTTGATTTTTTATTGCTTAGTGACATGCTAGGGTTTGTTATTAATCTTGTTAGTATCATGCCTAGGATCTTGCTATTTTTTATTATGCTTTAACATGATTATGAATATTATTATTGTTATTATGATGATTATTATTTTAATTATGATTTATGATTGTCATGATTATTGTGATTATGATTATTATGTTTATGATTATTATTATTATTATTTTATTTTCATGATTATAATTATTATTTTTTATTGATTATCATGTTGCTTGATTATATATTGTTATTGCTTTTGATCACTCCTTTTATGCATGTTTAAAGGGAATCTATACTTGTAATCACGCTTAATAAGATATTTAATAACCTTGTTAGGGTTTATATGATTATAATTTCAAGTGATCGCCAATAATAGATTTATTTGTGCAATTATATTGAACCAACATAGATAAACAAGTTTAGGGTTAACCTATTGATTGCATGTTAATTAAAAAGCGCACATGAATACGATCAGAATAAAGTAGAGGCCTATTATTAGGGCAGGTTCAATCTCTTTTAGGTTGGATTTGTACCTTCATGCCCGAACCCTTATTTGGTTCTAGACCTTATGGAGTTGACGATCTCATGGATCGTTAAGGGGTGTAACCTTCACCTCGTGAACGGTTTACAAGTTCCTAAAACTTGTTGGCGACTCTTTTGCTCTATCTTCTTCCCTTTTGGACGCCACCGTACTTTAGTGTATGATCATAGTGGGGTTCAAGCTAGTGGGATTAAAGCTTGAAATCAATTCCCCACAGTTTTTGGCGACTCCACTGGGGAGGATTTCTATTTTAATTCCTGAATTTGTTTCGGCAATGATTTAGAATGAGTGGATGAGACTCGAAACGTTCTAAGTATTTCATCTGCGTAATTTTGATTAACATTATTGTCATATAATTAAAAAAGATCTCATTGGAAAGACCATCCGTAATGAGTTAAAAACATAGGATTTTACACGTAGGAAATTTGAGAAATATCTTTCACAACTAGGACTGAAATAACACCGCGCGAAACTGGAAAATTTTATCGAGCACAGAAAGCTGCTGAGGCATGTGGGAAGTAGCGTCAGGGGCCAGAGCTTGGAGCCAGCATTTTAGTCGTAGCGCCAGACGCCAATATTGGCGCCAGGCGCTACAGTTAAAAGCTGGCGCCAATCTCTGATTGCTGGCGCCAGTTTTCCCCAATACCGAGCAAGAAATATGCGTTCTAATTTCGACCAGTTTTTCGTATTGTTTGCTCAATCCTACTTCCTGATTGAATTTTTTCTCACTTTTCTGAAACCCATATGTGTTCTACATATGGACATAACCCTCTGGGAATTCATGCTCCATCTACCCGATTGAACACTCCGTGCAACAAAGGGTACATCCGAGATGTTGAATTCACCAAACCATGGAAGCGAGTTTTTTCTAAAACTCGCGGTGTCCCATCCACTCGCGCCAACCCTTCACGATTAGGCTTCCGCGCGGTGCATCCGGAAAATTAACTATGGACCCTCTATTGACTAAACCATATCCCGAACTTTAGAGAACTAGAGCCACGGTTAGGTTGCAAACTCATTGCATCATATTGTGTCTACTTGATTAATTGTGCATTATTTGTTGCGCATACTCTATGTGATTTTTCTTAACCGTTTGTTTGACTTGTGTTAAGACTAAATAAACTGATTAATGACTAAATTTATTTGTTTAATTAATTAGTTAATTAATTTGAGCTAATAAATAAATATAAAATCGAGTCATAGATCCTTTAAGTCAACCCGGATTTTTATTCCCGTATACTGCACAAACGTCAACCTGTTTTAGTCATATCTGGAGTTCTAGAAAGAACTACGAGTCGTACAACATATGGATCTGTAGCTCCGAGTTTTTTCTTTAATTTGGCGTTGGTTTCATCCCAATCAGAGTCGCAGATCAAAAGTTATGACTAAAATACCATAGTCTGTCAAGTTTAATGTATATACGTGAGGTCTTAACTTAGTTTTTGCTTGAGTCTAGTCACATAGTCTAGCCACATGGTCATGACAAGAGTCTTAACATGTCACCCACACTCACTAGTCATAGAACACACTTTGAGTACACATCACCATGACCATGTCTTAGGTTCATGCATGAGTCGGTTTTTTTCCGTCATTTGAGTTGGGGGGTACATTCTATTCCTAATTCTTCATATCCCTCCACCTCCATCATCTTTTTCTTTTTTCACATTCTATTCCAATCTTTCTTCACTTCCTCCATCCATTGCATGTTGAATGAAGTTTGAGTCAAATAATTAACAATAAATATCCCCAAATTCCTTTTCCACAGTACTTGGTCGAGGAAAGAAGGACGATTAATCAAGGACAACCTCTTTATTCAAGTCTCACTTTTTGATAAACCGATTCGTCAAAAGAGGAGGGCTAAAAGGATAATGGCAAGTCAAGAAGAAGTCAATGAGCTTAGGAACCAATTGGTTACCGTGACTGAGACACTGAAGCTACTCACACTCAAGATCGATGATCCCGTGAAGCAACAACAAATGAACCTCATGCAAGAAAGTCTAAGCAAGCTATCTAACGACTATGAATTTCAGGGCATGAGTTCACAAGGGGTCTCGCTGGACAAGGAACTTCTTCCTCATAAGTTCAACGCCATTGACATCCCTAAATTGAAGGCAACAGATATTCCTTACTTCCATCTAAGAGCTTTCGAAACCTTAATGAACATTAAGGGTATCGATAAGAAGGTTGTCCCCTCTCTGTTCCCGCTATCTCTTGAAACCGTTTGCCAACAATGGTTCTTCTCCCTTGACAAGGAGAAAACCTCTACCTGGGAATCGATAGTAAACACTTTTGTTGATAGGTACAAGTGCAATATTCAATTTGAAACCGACCATAGACAACTTGAGATGCTAAGACAAAAAGAGAATGAAGGTTTTACTTCTTTCTTTAATAAGTGGAGGGAAACTTCCGCCAAGATGATTGAGGTCCCCACCGAAAAGGAGTCTGTGAGGATGTTTATCAAGAATCTCCAAGAAAAGTATTCAAAGCACTTAAAATATCAACACAACTTGAATAATTTCAAGGCCGTTTATGACATCGGAATTGAAATCGAAGATGACCTCGCAAAGAAAAAAGCTACTAACAATAGTAACCACGGTGGCTGGAAAGGAAAGAAGAACGACAATCCTTCTTCTTCCGAAAACGCCCACTCTAGTAATAATGTTAGTAACTTTGACCATAATGGTGTCTTAGCCATGGAAAATCAAGGATCTAAAAGGAAGCCCAGGCGAGAATTCACACCCATTGGAATGACCTATGATGCTGCCTTCGACCGTCTTTACGATCGAGGATTAATCAAACCTATTGGCCCTACCGAGTATCCAACACCAGAAAATCGTTCTTGGAGATGGAATCCAAACTCCTATTGCAAGTACCATCGAGGAAACGGTCATACGACTAATGAATGCTACATGTTTCAAAATCTCATTCAAGATCTCATAGAAGCAAACAAGATCCCATTGCCTCTAGCTAGCGAGAAGACTGGGTGATGATGAAGCGAATGACACCGGACAAGAGGCGAGCTTCAACGACAAGATTTTGTTACCTCTTTTTTTTCTATTTCTTTTTCATTCTTTCATTTCCCCAATAAGTCTAGCATAGGCACCTTTCTTTTCCTTTAGATTTATTTTGTAGGATCATTATTTTTTTTTCTTTAATAAAATGAGCATTTATTTCCTTATATATGATCATTTCATTATATCGCTTAAAAAAATAATAAAATAAAATAAAATAAAATAAAAATCATGTCGAATCAGGCACAAGGTATACCAATGATTTGAGGCACCCCTTGTAGCCACATCATATCTCATTTCACCCTTTAATTATACATCCTTTCTTCATAAACCACTTTTTGAGCCTCGTCTAACGATAGACCCTTCTTTTTTCAACCCATATCTACCTAACCTTGGGATGGGATGGTGTGCAACTTTTGCAATTCTAAAGAAAGCTTGAGCAAATTCAAGAGATTAAAATAGCAAAAATAAGCAAAAAATATATAATAAAAGTGTACAAAAGGGTAAGTGTTCCAATGTCTTCGATAAGAACACGTCTCAGATTACGTCTCTTATCGAGTGCTCGGTACAGTGCCTGAGAAATATGAATGCCAAGTGAGGGATAGACCGCATGATCGGGATTGCCCACACTTATAAAAATGAAATAAATGCTAAAACAAAGAGAGCTAAAAAAGAGTAGAAACTCAAGCATGAAAATACAAAGATTCAAAAGCAAGGTTGCACACCTTGGGGGCTTATCTAGGGTCTTGAGCCTTTTTATCCCCTTCTTCTTTAAACCTTTAGCCTAACCACGTTACAACCCTTAAAAATACCTTTTTGAGGTATACACACACTTGTGCGAGGTTCGGCTAGAGCTACGTTCGGCCTGATTCCTAACGGATACGTAGGCAACCTCACATTGAGGTGCGGCCGTAATAAACATGCATTCATATTCACGATCACACACTTACACCATGATTATATCAAGGGATCTCTAATGCTCATCCCTATTCATTTAGAGCTAGACTTGGGGGCTTGATCCTTACATCATTAGCTTACCTAGCCTAAGAGTCACCACCATTTGATTCTTCTAAAAATAATATCTTTCCACACACTTAGCTCTTGCGGCCTATCTTTAGTGTCACTTTCACACACTGCACAGATACATGACCAAATATACTTCCCTTAGGAACCCTTTGTCATGAAATCTTAACATAACACTTAAGCATGCCTTGTCATATCAACATCACTCATCATTGCATCACGAAGTATGAAGTGCTTAGCCTCCGTGCCTAAGTTACCTAAATGCTTTCATCATTAAGTCAACAGTTGAGATAGCCTAGGATAGATTAATCCTTGCACCTTGAGAGATAATATCTAACGACATTTGACTAAGCTCATTCAACATGCATTTGAAAACTTCGATTCTTTTTCGCGTCTTTCTTTTTCGGGAGAAAGTCGGTACCCTCCACAAAAATGGCGGAAATTTTTTTCTTTTTTTGCATTTTCGAGTCGCACGATCACATTACAATGCACACACGGGTCATGAGTCACACGTGTATTTTCACTTCTAGTCGAGTCAACCTCGAGTCAGTCGATCACAGCGAGTCAAGTTTATGCCTTGAGTCGTGTCAAGTCAATGAGTCAAGCAATGTTAAACCTTAGGTCAACCCTAAGATGGCTAAATAGATTGGCAAAGTTCTATAGTCAAAAATAAATACAGGTGCAGCAGAATAGGGAGGACCCTACTCCAATTCCTAGCGCCAGAGATACCCCCAGCAGCGACAGAACAGCAATTTTGGGTTCCTTGGTACGCCAGTTAGCCCCTATAAGCAATTTGACATGATTAAGTAGTCAGTTTGATTACAATCACAATGAGTGGTCGACCTGATGAAAGATCGTCTCACTTAGCTTAAAGCGCCTAATCACGGAGACACCGACATATTTGTTTTAGCGGAAACAAAGTTCAGGCGAGCTTTAGAGATCGACAAATGTTGGTCTTCGAAAATTTCTTCTTCAGAATATTATCGCAACAAACGTTCAAGTATCGAAGCTCTTTTGTTCAGAGACGCGTGAAAATCTCCATCAAAGCTCTTTTGTTCAGAGACGCGTGGACATATCATCAAAGATCTCCTATTTTCAAGCTCTATTGTTCAGAGACGCGTGGACATAACAAAAAAAGGAAGCTCTTTGTTCAGAGACAAGTGAACATCGAAATAGCAAGACGACATTCACTAAGATTGTGGAAGTTGTCACAAAAGATTTGAGAAGATAGCACGAGATAGGCGGTCTTCGACGGCATTCGCTAAGATTGTGGAGGTTGTCACCCATGATTTGAGAAGATAGCACGAGATGGGCGGTCTTCGACGGCATTCGCTAAGATTGTGGAGGTTGTCACCCAAGATTTGAGAAGATAGAATGAGATGGGCGGTCTTCGACGGCATTCGCTAAGATTGTGGAGGTTGTCACCAAGATATGAGAAGAGCGGTTCATGATGAGGCGGTCTTCGAAGACTTTTGCTATGATTGGAAAGGTTGTCACTATGATTCAAGAAATTAAAAGGCTCAAGATGTAGCAACATTGATCGACGGCGTTCCCTAGATTGCGGAAGATCGTCAAAACAAACAGCAAGGTGGCGTTCCCTAGATTGTGGAGAGTTGTCACAAAAAACTGAGGATTGTTTCAAGAGAAGCAATCTTCGATAGTATTCCCTTGGATGAGGAGTATTATCAATGCCGATGGGGATTGTTTCAAGAGAAGCAATCTTCGATAGTATTCCCTTGGATGTGGAGTATTATCAATGCGGATGGGGATTGTTTCAAGAGAAGCAATCTACGGTAGTATTCCCTTGGATGTGGAATATTATCAATGCGGAGGAGGATCGTTTCAGGTGAAGCAGTCTTCTAATTTGGAAGCAGTTATGGGCGTAGTAGTTTTCAAGCGGGATGGCATTCTCTAGCTTGCAGGAGGTCATCAAAACAAGGATATAGCGACAACAATCGGTTACTTTCAGAGACGTGTGCTCGACAGTGCAAGATATGCGTTTCTTAACTCTTTTATCTGTTTAACTAACGTTAGTTTGCAGGTATCGACGTTACAAGATTGGTTTAGGATCGCAGAACGTTCTGAATCATTTTCCGTCCCTATCGATACTTTGACTTTTGTTTTCGAAACTTGCGTTTCTTCAAACTCAGTCAAAGTGGGGGCTTCTGTAGACACCCATTTGTGTCTCCCCAAAACCAAACCCAGTGATGAGTACCTTTCACGTCGAATCATAATCGAATGAAGTGAAAGTGTGGAAAGTCTAGTGTTGCGGATAGTTTTAATTCTTTTCTCTTCTCTCTGTTTTTGAAAACTTATTTAAAAGAAAACAGCCAATCCAGTTTGGTTGGTCAATGATATGGGTCCAATAGTAGTGTAGTTGGATGGGGCTTGACAAGACCTTTCCAACGATATATTATAAGTCCAATTCCGATGAATAATGAGGAAGTTATGGCCAAAATACTAAACTGGGCTCGATTTGGTTTTTATATGCGGCCCAATGATCTAGAGGAGGGCCTATTATTAATTATCAGTCCTAAAGCTATTAGGATTGATTATATTCTTTTAGAATACTCTAGAAGGTTCTTTTAAATCCTAATGGAGTTAGGATCGATAATTATGTTTTAAAGAGTTTGAAATTGAATAAAACTACTTCTTTTAAGAATCCTTGTTTTGTACGAAGTGAAATATATTCAGATTTTATTTTCGTGCCTCATAATATTTATCCAAATTTTATATGGTTGGATACATCTTGAAATTATCTTTCCAATGATATATTATAATATTAAATCCGAGTTATAACGAAAAAGATATAAATGAGACATGAAACTTTATCCAAAACTGACACCCTTCCACTATTTTTGCCATATCTTTTTATTGTGATTATGATTATTATTATTATAATTTTATTGTCATGATTATAATTATTATTTTTTATTGATTATCATGTTTCTTGATTATATATTGTTATTGCTTGATCAATCCTTTTATGCATGTTTAAAGGGAATCTATACTTGTAATCATGCTTAATAAGATATTTAATAATCTTGTTAGGGTTAATATGATTATAATTTCAAGTGATCGCCAATAAAAGATTTATTTGTGCATTAATATTCAACCAACAAAGATAAACAGGTTTAAGGTTAACCTATTGATTGCATGTTAATTAAAAAGCGCACATGAATACGATTAGAATAAAGTAGAGGCCTATTATTAGGGCAGGTTCAATCTCTTTTAGGTTGGATTTGTACCTTCATCCCCGAACCCTTATTTGGTTCTAGACCTTACGGAGTTGACGATCTCATGGATCGTTAAGGGGTGTAACCTTCACCTCGTGAACGGTTTACAAGTTCCTAAAACTTGTTGGCGACTCTTTTGCTCTATCTTCTTCCCTTTTGGACGCCACCGTACTTTAGTGTATGATCATAGTGGGGTTCAAGCTAGTGGGATTAAAGATTGAAATCAATTCCCCACATTTGTGCTTACAGAAAAAGCTGTTAGAGCGTTAATGAGAGAATTCCTATGTTTTATAGAAGTACTTAGGAGTTCCCAAATGCTAACATTCGCCTTGGATTGACGAAGTTGTTTGACCGATGGATCTTCCACCTCAAGTGGAGGTGGTATTTTATTTTGTGTTTGACCTTGAGTTTGATTTTGTGTGGTCAAAGATCCATTTGGTGGTGGTGCTTGGTAGACTTGCCCAGAATGAGTTAAATGATCTATCTCATTTGAATTCGTCACAGGACTCATAAACCAACTTTCTTCTAGAGGCGTTGGATGTCCTCAATTTCAAGATGTTCCATGAGTTGTGCTTGATTCCATTGTTCATCCAATGAGAGATTCGATAAATCTAGAGATTTCCCCAAGAAATGATCCCAATCAAACGCTCCATTTGTTTTATTTTATAAGCAAGATGGAGGTGGGATGGCGGCATACTTAGAGACATATAAGTCTTGAAAGTCATCGTCCCATAGTTCACATGCTTCATTAGTTGCCCCTATGAGTATTGTGGATAGAGGTTCTTCTAAAGGTGTGATATAGTCCAAAGGATTGAACGTATCACTTCCCTTATGGTCTTCATCGATGTGAAACAGCCCTAAGGGGGATGCATTATTGTTAGGTTTAGGCGTGGGAATTCTTCCATCATCTACTGAATCTTGTATTTTGTGCTTTAAAACATAGCAACATTAAGTATCGTGTCCAACGCCTCTATGATAAGCACAATAAGCCCTACCATTTCATTGAGGAAATCTCCTTTCTGGTGGAGTGGGTAGTGTTGGCCCTGTTGGCGCAAGTAAGCCTTTTTCATTTATTTTATCTAACCATTCTTTATAGCTTACGGGAAATGGAGTAAATTTTTTCTCTTTTGTCCATCTTTTTTCTAGGATCATCATATCGATTTGTGTTATTCTATTGCGTGGAAGTCGCAATTACGTCAATAAAGGATGATGCATTATCATTCCCCTTCTTGTAGTTATTCTTATGTTGATGATGATAATGAGGTTTGTTTGCTTTTTCTTTAGCAAGATCATCTTCAATCCTAGTAGCCTTAGAATAGACCTTTTGAAAAGTGTCTAAACAAAGGTAACGTAGATGTTTGTTGTACTTTCCATGACAGTTATCAATGAATTTTTGTACTAACTCAAGTTTAGGAGGCCTTTGGGCAAGGTGGGTTGCCTTTTCTCACCATCTACCATAGAAAGCAAGGAATCCTTCATCGTCGCCTTGCTTAAGCATCTCGAGTTTGCGTAAAGTTGACTTGAACTCTACGTTGCTCTTATATTGGGTGATGAAAGCCAAAACTACATCTTCCCATGTCGGTTTAAAATTTGGATCTAGCCCATAGTACCACTCTCTCGTGATTGGGTCTAGTGATAAAGGGAAAGTTAAAGCATAAAGCTTAGGATCAACTCCCTTTAGTGCCATAGTGCCAGTAAAACACATTAAATGATTTTGTGGATTATTAATCACCTTAAATATTGGCAAGCCGTAGCTACAAACTTTTTTGGTAAAGCAAGTCCTGGGGGAGGATTAAACTTTTCTGTGTCAAAGTACTTGTTCCCCATTGTAGACGAAGAACTAGCTTCTCCAACAACTTTTCTTTGATGGATAATAGCTCCATCTTTTGTTTTAAGGCTAAAGTTTCAGCTTTTTTCTTTTCTGCATTTTCCATCTTCTTTATTCTTCTCTCCTCGGCCTTTTGAGCCTTTTCCTCTCAGATGAAGAAACTCTTGTTGAAGTTCTTCGACGGTTGGCATTGTTGTTGGACTAGGATTAGTTATCGAAGGAAAGTGGTTTGAAAGGGGTTGATCTTTGGGTGGTAAACGTAGAATGCGAGTGCCCGGGGGTCCTCTTTCCCAAGCTTGAAAACCGGCCCTAAAGAAGTACGAAAGAATAAGTAAATCGATACGCTTGTTTAAAAAGGAAAAAAAGACGCAAAATATATTCAAACGGATAACATCGCCCTTTACAATTCTTCAATGAAGATATTGTTCGGACGAGTCAATTTGTTTTTTGAGAAATTAAAATTGACTCATCTAGCGGGCGCGCGCAACTGACTCAGTTGCGCGCGGCTGTCGCATGCAACGAAATCACTTACGCTGGGAGGGGTCACGCAACTTTTTGAGTTGCACGCGCCACCTGCTTAAAATTTTTTTTATTTTTTTTTATTTTTTTTAGCATTTTTTTTAATTCATCGGTTTTTTATTCGATTTTTTTTACTTGACTTTTTTTTATGTTATCCCTTTGAATATGACGCTAAATCACGAAGAGACAACTTTGTAATTGGGAGCCTAGACCAAACTAAAAAAAGAAGACTATGCTAACACGTTTCACATTGTCACATAATCACATAAGCATGTCATAAGTCAAGATTCACGCAATGCCGTTCTAAGGTCAAAAAAGGCTTGGGTGTCCAAAGGTACCATATCTTAAGAAACGACGCACAAATCAATCACTCAACGTGTTGACTCATGACATCGCCCTCCCAACATTTTATTGGTGATATAGGTGGGATGATTGTTATTGATTTCGGGATAGACGCCTAGTGTTGGCGACCCCTAGTCAATGAGCCAATCCCCAATGGTTTAAGTGTGCTATGCTTATGCATAATGCAATGTTGCTTGTTTGGTTTTTACTTTTGTGCAAAAGGAAGATATTATGCATTCAAGTCTCTCTCTTTAAATAGAGATTATGCGAGCTAATTCTCGTTACAACCCATAGGAAACCTTGTGTTGGATACCTTGGACCATAACTACGAATTAATCATGTAACCTCTAAGTCCCTAACGGAGTGTGATCCCATCGTATGGGGTACTCTCCTTAAATGCCCTTGGCCACTTATAAGCCTAGGACTTTACATTTGTTAGGGTGTAGTAGGATTTGAATTCCTGACTATTTGGGGGACCTTGAATTAGAATTGATTCTATTATCACGCTTTTTTGTAGAAACAAGTAGGAGTCGCCAATAAGTTTTAGGAAAAACTCATAAACCTCGTTCATGCCTTTCTTCCATGTGGAATTCATGGAATAATTTGCACAAATCATAAGTTTAACCATGCCCAAATTGGTCTATAAACCAGAAATGAGTTCGGGAGCGAGGGTACTATGATAACGTTCCTTTAAGAGGGGAATCGTCATCCTAGCCCTAGTACGACCTCTACTAGCTCTTCCTTTTTTACAATTTCATCACCAAACAATATATGCAATGGATACCTAAAACTATGTTAGTTGATTTTAATTACAAACATTAATTCACGTAGGAATTACATCGTAATGTCGTTATTCTTATTTAATTAAATTCGTCAAGAGAACAAGAAAATAAACAAGATTCGCCTTCGCTTAAGTGCTCAACCAACATTTATTTAATTCAATTCCAATCTTTATTTAACGCAAGATACTATGTGGAATTGATTAATTAATTATTTTAAAGGTGATAAAACAACACTAATTAGTTAATTAAAATTCTTTTAAACAAGAAAATAAAGGTGATTTAACTAAGTGCTCGGGAATTTACCACTTCTCTTTGCTAGATCTCCGTTTAGAACACTTATGGACTCCTTCTTGTTTGGGAACCTCCATTGTAGTAACAAGATATCGAAAGGGTGAGTGTTTAGGACAAGAGGGCTAGGTTGCAGAAGTTCACAAGTTATTTCGCCAAAGTTTTAGGTTAATTTATGTCTGTTTAAGCCTTGGTTTAAGCTCGTATTTATAAGGAATAATTAGGTTTAGGTTTTCGAGCATTCTGCCACAGCAGGTGCAACTAACTTTCTTGCGCGCGGCTTTATGGTAAGATTCTATTTTATATTTTCCATATAATTCCAAATATTTATGAATCTTCCGCAGCGTAACTCTGAAAGTTGCGCTGGCTGTTGCGCGCGGTAGCCTTGCGCGACTCTTTGATATACGGGCGGCTTTTCCATCGACAACACTAAGATTTAACATAGGCGCTCCTAAATTTTTCATTATGAGGGTCTAAGCAGGGGCTTAAGCCTAATTATGATCGGGTTTACTTAATTGGACCTTCGTTTTGGCTTTTTCTTTAATTTGGGTTAGTCTATTATGTTTTGTGGCTTAACTAGTTATCCATAAGTATTCTTCACTTCAATCCAACACGAAGATGGTTTTACTTATCGTCATTGCACTTCCTGTCGGGACAGGAGGCCAAATGTAGATGTCTACACATATGCCAGAATCACTGCAAAACATGTAGCACTCTTTATCGCCAGGAATATCATGGTCGATACGGAGTCCCACATGAGATGATAATTGACAATTGAACTCACTTTCAAGCTGAATGTGAAGAATTGTTTTAAAAATATGGCATTCAACACCATCATTCTTCTCCCTATATACCTCAAGCAAATGGAGTAGTTGAGGCAGCTAATAAAAATCTAAAGACTATCATCGAAAAAACGACAGAAAATTAAAAGGATTGGCCTGACAAACTCCACTTTTGTAATCCCCCGTATTTTAAAATATTTTTTAAATGAAAATTTATTTTATTTATAATATTTATTTGTTATTTTTCATAATTTAATTTCAAAAGTTTCAAATTATTAATCTGGGTCGAAAATTATTTGAACAAATTATTTTATGCACCTTTATTCTACAATTTATGTCCACTCACACAAGCCTAACCCATTTGTTTACTTAATCGACCCATTATTTTTATGAGGCCCAATCTTTCTTTTTACCCTACAATAATTCTCTCCTATAAATACCCCATGAATCTCCAAAAAAATTCCCACACAAAAAGGTTAGTCTTATTTTCATCCTCCTTTGTTTCATTATTTTGCTTAATGTTAATTTAATTGTTTTTGGTTTTGATTTTAGTATAAAGATTATATTTTTAGTATCAAATTATATTTTAATGGTATAAAGATTATAAATTTCAGATTATATTTATGTTATAAATTTCATATTTTATGAATTATAAACCTAGGGTTTCAATTTATTGAATATCATGATTTTAAGGTTTTTATGAACAATTGATTTAGGGCTTTTATAGTAATGATGTTTTGAAATTTTGGTGATTATAACTACTGATTAGTTTAACTTAATTCCAGATTATTTTGAACACGTAGATTCGTGTTTTAATTTTTAGATTTTCGTTCGTTAATATTAATCCCGTTTTAATTCCGATCAGATTCTGAACTCATACGATTTTGATAAAAAAAAGTAGTGTTTTCCATGTGGAAACAACGTTTAAAGAAAGACTCACTACCTTTGGTAGTGAGAACCGCCGTCTCGTGGCCAAATTCAGCCTCTAAATATAATTGTCGGGCAGTTTTTGATTTTAACGAAGTTTTTTTTATACTTAAAATATTATCCTTGTGTTTGATTAATAAAATTAATTATGTTTAAAGTTCATTAAGCATAAATATATTTTTTTTTTTTGAAGTTTTAAGTGTTGGAAATAGTTTCTAAGTACTACTTTTGATGTTTTATAAAGAGGGTTTAATCACCCATTAAAAAGGGAGATTTTTAGGGATTTTTATATAATTTTCAGATTTTTATTAGACTTTGAACTTGCTGTAATTTCATGTATAAGAGTGTATTTTAAGGTTTTTATGAAGAAAATTTAAAGAACTATATATAAGCCTTTAATTTTAACTTAAGGGAAGGTTTTAAAGTGTTGTTTGATTTGGATTTTGAAGGTTTTAAAGTAAGTTAGTATTGCTGTAAATTTGATTGATTGGGTATTGATTGAGATGTTATTATTTGGCTTAGGAGAGGAGTTTATTGAAGGTGATTTCTAGTTAGTAAAGTGGCATACCAATTCGTTTGCTCAAGGTACGTACAAGTTACGAAACCTTTCTTTTAGGTGCATGTTTAAGGACGACGGATCGAGAACTTAGTATCATGTATAGGGATGATTGAGTTAAATTGTTTGGTTATACATTGTGAATTTCGTATGACGTGCACTATTTTATATTGCAAGTATTATTTGAGCTCTAATTATGCAAGGTGCGCTTAGAGGCAAAGGTATATGATTGGTGTAATGATTAATTTATTACTCATTCATTATTATGCAAGCAGGTTAAGGTTTTGGGGTGCCTTATGCACTCAAGGTGTTTATACACCGAGGTAGTAAAGGAATAAATAATAAATGTTGCTTGCCACTAATAAATGAAGAGTTTAAATTGAAAAGTTGTTTTACTTGATTGAATTTATATTTGATTGATTGTATTGT
Organism: Chenopodium album; assembly: GCF_948465745.1. Classification (NCBI taxonomy): domain Eukaryota; kingdom Viridiplantae; phylum Streptophyta; class Magnoliopsida; order Caryophyllales; family Amaranthaceae; genus Chenopodium; species Chenopodium album. Next base: position 37,393,932 of record NC_137834.1, on the reverse strand, counting down.
TATGCATATGAGTCATCACCAAGTCTAAACCTGTAAATCACGTAAAGTGCAAGATGGATAAGCAATAAAACTCTGGATTGGTGCACTTCTGGAGTAATGACAATAAGGGGTTGGGGTACATGGGGTATTAGCCGTGTACTTTTCTCGAGGCCGTCTGATCTACGAGTCTCTTATTTCAAATATTTTTCAAAACTAGGAGTTAGGTGAGATCTCATACTAACTACGATCACGAAGTCGCGCCCGTGGTCGTTGGATGTTTATTGATGTTTCCGAAAGGAGGCATGGGGTTTTTATTTTATTGATGTTCCAAATGGAGCATGGGTTGGACAACCTTGTCTATTGCGTAATCCAATGAATAAAAATAATGATTCACCTATTATTAATTAATGGAGTCTTAGTAATATAAATAGTTGAGTCGTGTGTTGAGTCTATAATTTAATGATGCATGATGATTGATTATTAGTAGCATGTTATGGATTTCTTAATTTTTTTTTGCAGCTTGTATGTACTCAGCTTTGCTGATTGCGTGCTTTGTGTGTCTGTCTTTGGTCATGGCCTTCTCCTTTCAATGACCCTGTGACGATCCAATTTTTACACTTGTAATATTGGGGAGCATAATTACCACAGGTTCTTACACATGCAGCATTCATCAGGGTTGTGGGATCTTGAGTAGAGAGTTGGTTGTTTGCATTTTATTTCTTTTGCAAGTTTGAATTTATTTTAATTCGATTTCATTCGACACAATTTCTTTTGGGTTTCAATTTTTTTGAACACTTAATTTAATCACTTACTACTTTTATTGGGTTTTTAATAAGGGCCTTAATGGTTCCAAGTTGTATGACTTAATTTGGTTTCATTCGTTGGTTTTGAAACTTATTTATAACTGATTTAGTTTTTCCGCTGCTATTTTCTGATAAAGCCTTAACGTTTGAACACGTGGCGGTAGCACGCCAGTAATTCTCTTGAATATTGTTCGGGGTCCTCACAGGTTTAAAGAGAGAATTATTGGGGTGTTACAACTTTGCACTTTTGGGATATCGCACGTAAATTCGCACATCAAAAGGAAATACGCCATTCTCCTTGGTTTATGGAATGGATGTCGTACAACCTGTAGAGTTAGAGATACCATCTCTACGCATTACACTAAAAAGTAAACTCGATGAAGCCGAATGGACTAGAGCAAGGTATGAAGAGCTAATTCTACTTGATGAAAAGCGACTAGAAGCACTACATCATACCCAATGCTATCAAACCCGTATGGCTAGACATTTTGATAAGAAGGTCAAGACAAGAAACATTAAATTATGATACTTGGTGTTAAAAGCATTAAGGAAAAATGTTTATGGTCCAAGAGGCAAATTTAAGCCAAATTGGTCCGGACCCTATACTGTCAAAACAATCCTATCAGGAGGTGGAGCAAAACGAACTAACATGGATGGCAATGAGTTCTCGAACATGACAAATCTTGACCAACTTAAAAATTAATACCTATAATTACTTGAGTAAGATACTCAAGAGAGCTACGTTTGACCTGATTCCTTAGGAAAGGATACGTAGGCAACCCTTTGCGGGTGCGGCCACTTTAATTTTCGCAAACCTCGCATCCTAGAATTAAAAGGAATTTGACAGAAATTCGACAGAATAGTAGCGTCGTAGAAAGAAGTCTGTCGCCGGCCAACAGACCGCAGCGCAAGGCGACAGCGCCTGTCACTGTAAGACAGAAGGCAATGTCTGGCGACAGCCGCGAGACGGCGACGTCGCTTTTCTGGGAGTACCTGGGCAAATTTCGGTGTTTTTCGAAAAATTTTCAACTTCCGTACTCGAAAAAATTTCTGGAAAATAAATTTTCTGTTTTCATTGCTTTAATAAATTAAATTTAAATAAGTTGATTTAATTAAAAAGATAAAATTACATTAATAAAATAAAAATTACATTATTGATGGAATTTAAATGAAAGCTTAATTAAAGAAATTAACTTTAAATTTAAAACTAAGTCTAATAAATTGGAAGTTAAGCAATGCTTCAATCTTTCTTCTCTTTCTTTGCTCTTTTCCAATTTTTATCTATATCCTCTTCATCGTCCATAACTTTAGCTAGTAGGCATCCTTTAGAGGACATACATTCAATCTTAGAGTAAATGGTTTCTCCCTTAGCTAGGACTCCATGTTTCTTCTCTACCCAAACCTTCTTCTCTGAAGTGTCAGCTTTTCTTTTCCCTTTATCCTTTGTAGAGTCTTTCTTCTTGGGCATCATAGGTGTTTTGAATTCTATCTTTTCACCCAAGCGTTCCTTAACAGGAATCACCTTGTCACCTAAACGATTCTTCACATTGGTTTTACTCTAATTTTTCTTCATGTCCTTTGAAGGTTTCTTAAGAAGCCACCTCCTTACATCATTGGGAAAGGAAGGAGGAACCTTTTGGGTAATCACTTCCCATAAAGGTCTAGCACTCCAATATGCATCAAATGTCTTTACTTCTTGTGAAACAGGGAATTCATAGAGACGACGAAGATCCCCCAGAAGGAATTTTTTGAAGTAGGCCGTACTGTCTTTTTACCTTGCAGGGGTAATAAAAAGTCATATTGGTTAAGCTTGGAAGACGACAGAAAGGTTGCTTGTTGACACCAACCATCTTCTCTATTTTCCACCAAGGGATGACCCACTTGATAGCATAGTTGCAAGAGGCAAAGGCTTTATTCCACTCATGGCGCCCCATCTTAGAGAAGAGTTTCTTTCGCCTCACAAAACAATTTGGAGTATATTTTTCAACATTATCATGAGGACGAATTAATTCTAGTCTCTCCATTAGCCATATCTGCAAAAAAATTCAATGCAAGTAAATTAATATTACTATACAAAAATATGTTTTTGATTTCTGTAATTAAAAATATTATTTTACTACCTGTAATAAAATTGGAGAACCCCGAAAAGGTGCGTTTGGATTCCTCTTCAATTCATCAAGACTAAGCATAGTCTCTCTAACAATTAATGGGATTGTATATCTTCCAGATTCAATTTGCTCCAAAACAGTTAATATAATTGCTTTACTCTCATTAGTTCTACCACTAGTGAGAAGATATTGGTTAAGCATGCAAAAGAGAAAAGCCCTTCTTCTATAAACATGAAAAGATTCATAATAAGGTTTATCAAAGTAATGGCGTGCAAAAGCTTTTAAATTAACTACACTACCATCTACAATATTTTTTAGATCTTTGTCTCTTGAATTAAAGAAGCGCTCAAAATCTTTATAATAATATTCATTTATTCTAGGGATTACCGCAAGATCTAATGAAGGGAAGCCTAAGATGGCACCAAATTCTTCCGATAAAGGGCTAATTTCATCACACCCTAGTCTAAAAAATTGAGTATCTGTTTCCCAATATTTTAAGGCGGTATGAATAAAATCTATATAAAGGTCTACCCCCTTAACACCATAAATACCTCCCATGTGAAAAAGTCAGGTTCTTTTCTCTCTTTAGCAGTTAAAGACCGACACCATTTACAAGTGAAATTGGTAAAACTCTTAGTAACTAAAGACATCATTTTTTTAAGAAGCTAAGACTATGATTAATCTGTTGGAATTACGAAGAAATTCGGCAGATTAGGGGGATGTTTATACACAAAATCGATGCAGTTTTAATCCAGAAAGGACTTAGAGTCAGCACACAACAGTGCCAAACAACAACCATGTTGCCTGGTGACAGCAGCAGCGCTTGGCAATAGCGCCAAATGCGTGGCGACACATGGCGCTGTAGCGTTTTATCAACGAGCTATACAAACCGCGTTGTTCTGGCTATAATTCGAGTTTGTACAATGACTTTACGATTTAATCCCTTTCCACAAATACCCTTACATATTAATTTCATATATTTTCCTTCAATTTTTCTTTTTTTGGATTTATTATGACTTAATTCAATTATAGGTTTGTTTCAAATCAAGTTTAATTTTCATTTTTTCTTCTTTTGTAGGAGAAAGTCGGATACCCTCCATCAATAATAAAAATAACGGAAATTTTTTAGCAAAATTAATTTTATCACAATTTTTTGCAAACACAATTATGCACATTAAAATGAAAAATAAATGTAGTCATAATAGATAATAATATGTATATACAAATATGTCCAACAAGTGAGTCAATCAGGCAAATTCCTATACAAGTCAAAATAAATAAAACACAGGTACAACTACGACGCTAGAGGACTCAGATGACGAGGGATGTTCATCATATCAAAGAATTGCACAGAACGAGGAGTATGCTCCCCACCAGCTCCAGTCTCTTCGGGAGGAGGAAAACTTAGCTCATGACCCGTCCATCCAAGGTCGTCTTGGGGATGAATCAGCTGAGGCTGAGGCTGCTGCGATGAAGAGCCGACCTCGTACCTCCCACCACCTCTCAGAATCGAAGTCGCCTTTCGCTAGCCTATCGGCCCAGAAAGTGCACCCTCAAATGAAGAGCCAGATCCCGAGCCCTCCATCACCTCGGTCCGGGCAGCGTCAGATTGACCACCCCGACCTCAAGATCAAACTAGTGTGGCGACGCCTTAAGCTAGACCTCGTCGGCTCTCTCCGAACCTTAAGTCTCGTCCGTGTACGAGAAGGAATGAGTTGTCACTACAAGTAGAAATCAAGTCAGAAGCAATCAAAATAGAAATATAACAATGCAAAATAAGGAGAAAAAGCTACCTCCTGAACAGCGTTGTCGCGACGACAAGTAGCCACGTTCCTCATCCCCACGAGTTGGCTCTAGCAGGCGTCTATGCACCTCGCCATCGCCGTAACCACCTTGCGCGAGAACTGTCAAAGAAATGAAATCAATAACAATAAAAGACAGATATGAACAAATAGAAAGTAAACAACTCACCCGAGTCTGGTGGCGAGGAATGGATCGCTCCACAAATCTCTGATCCTCGGGAGCCGGAGGGATCATCTCCTCGATAGGCCCGTATGTCCCCTAGTAGTGGATGGACATAAAAGGGGATACGAACTCAGTAGGCCCAGCCTGGCAAAAAGCAAATCAAACTGAGTAAAATATCTCTTGGGGGCTACTTAGCAAAAGGTAAAAGATAAAAATCATACAGCCACCTCCGCTAACAGAATAGGGGCCGGAGCTAACAACGGCACCAACTCCTCCTCAAAGCACCGCCTTGGGACAACATGAGATCGCCAAGGGGTACTAGCCGGCGACCTCTCTAACATGTTGAGCAACCTCACGTCATTAAACATGCGACGTGGAGGGGGAGTAGGGACGACAGGAATCTCCGAAAAGTGCTGAATAGCAACTCTCTCTCCTAGGTACGCCGCCGCCCCATATGACCCTAGGAAGTAGCGACGCTCCGCAGTGTATTGCGTGTCCAATCCAGGGACAACTAAACCGCCCCATGGCCGGTAAAGCACCTCAGCCTTCTGCAAAGAATGCGTATGAGATAAAGATCTACCAAAAGGAAATACAAAGATGTTAATTATGCAAAAGATCATACTGCGAGGATCAGCTCTCGAACATGGGCGGTAGTTGCCTGGATGTAAGGGTCTCCCTAGCAGGCGCTAACGGGAAACTCGCGTGGCGATGGCGTCGCCGGCTTGAGTGAAGGAAATTACTCGTAGAACCAGATCTACAAAAGACAAAAGATATCAGCAAGTGCTAACAAGAGCTTAGAGCTAACTTTGTGAGAGACAAAGTATACCTTTACGATTCTCTAGAAGCCGGACAGAGCGATGTCTCCCGTGTAAGACCGGTGTCGACAGGAGTCTCGCAACGCACGTTGAAAATAGGCATAGGAAAAACTGGCCCAATCATAAGTCCCGATCAGGTGAAGATCGCGGACAGCAAGAAGGTAGTAAAGCAGCACCCTACTACCCTTGTCAGGGGAAAACGTCCCTGACATGAAAATAAGCACAAAGATGCGCACCCGCTGCTCTCGGGAGGTTGCATCATCCTCGAAAGCTGCCGGCAGAGTAGACCGGCAAAGGCACTTGGTGCAGAGTTGTGATGACTTCACCTCAGCACGGGCCCGAACAACAATCGGACCCAAGAGCTCATCAACCTCAGGAGAGTACACACTGATGGTGCTGTCAAAAGGTAGCGCAGTATAACTGAACTCCAATCCCAAAATGAGACTGAAGTCGGCTGGGGTGACCATCATCTCACCCCAAGGAAAGTGAAACCTGCTGGTGGTGTCCCAGAAGAACTCCACCAGAGCACGGACCACGCGGTGACCTCTATAAAAAAAGCTCATGGCCTGCATGGCCTGAAACAAGGCAATTAGCCCACAAGACTCCTAGAGCAGCCACAAACCCTCGTCGACGCTGAAGAACGTCCTTTACAGCTTGCTTAGGGTGTCGTTGCCCAGGCCATGAAAACGCGTCCTACCAGCAGTGCTCCCATGATGCACCGTCTCGGAAATGTTGTGGTCGGGGGAAAAGTTCAATGATCGCTCATCCCACTCGGGGAAGGGACTAAGAGAAGTGGACGGGTTGGCGTCCTCCTCAACAGGCTCATGCTCCCGTCGCGTGTCTCGGGACCGTGTTCCTGAACCTCGCTGTCTAGCGATACTACATTGTGCAAAATTGACAAATATTAAGGTTCTATAGTATCTAAGGTTCGCCTAGTCGCATGATACTATGTTCAAAAAAACAAAGTATGTAGTACTAAAACAGATCACAATTTCAATTCAACCATATACGACATTTTTCAAGCATCCAAACAATTTTTTGTAATACTACAATAATTATTGTGAAAAATTGGACAAGAATTGCTAGCAAATACATCAAGAACAAGGCACATTGTTTTCCCGACCTTAAGAGGCCCAACAATGGTGAATGGTTTGTTTCTTCACCAGATTGAGTCAAACAAGTCTCAAAATACTCCCTAGGCCATATACAAACATAATCAAGCAATTTCGTGGCATAAAATGTGACAAACAAAGCATATTAAAAAAATATAAGTTTCGGATTTTCAAGAAATTCGTGAGAAAACATGTGCAAAATTCATCAAAATTCGAGTGAGTTTGTAAAAAACTTACATAGATAAAGAATCTAGATGAACAAAGCTTTGATTTGCAACAAATTTGAGCAAGTTTGGTTGATAAACGAGCAAGATTGAGCAATTCGAACTTTGCAGCGAATTTCAAAGGCAGGAAGCAGTAGCCGCGAAATGGCGAAAAAAGGGATTTATACGGAAATCCCGATTCTGGCGCCAAAAAATAGCTCTGTCGCCTGGCGACAGAGTGCAGCGTGTGGCGATTGAGCAAAATCTTGGCGCAAGCGACGTTGCAGTGGCAACACAACTTTAAGCAACTTAGAGCGGTTATTTCAACCTCTTGAAGCAGTTTTGGGTTTCTTGGTACGTCAGTTAGCTCATATAAGCAATTTGACATGATTTAGTAATCGGCTCGGTTACAATCGCATTAAGTGATCGACGTGATAAATGATCGTCTTACTTAGCTTAAAGCGCCTAAACATTGGCTCACTGCAAATGCACCGACATAATGGTTCATACATACGCAAAGGAACCGACATACTGGTTCACAATTAAGAAGCACCGACATAGTGGTTCAAAAGCAGCAAAAGCGCCAACGCACTGGCATAGCAAAAGCAAAGGATCGATAGGCGTTGGTCTTCGGTGATACTCTTCAGGGTATTATCACAACGAATGAAGATGGTTTCAGGCGAAACAATCTTCGATCGTGTTCCTTGGCTTGCGGAAGATGGTCACAAAGCGCTAGGAGGTTTTTTCAGGCGAAGCAATCTTCGATGGGGTTCTCTAGTGGTAGAAGTCTATCAAGGTGGAATTAAAGGCAGTTACACGCATAGTAGTCATCAGGCGGCATTTCCTAGATTGAGGAAAATCGTCAAAACAGCAGGATGACGTTCCCTAGCTTGTGGAAGGTTGTCACAACAGCAAATACAACACAAATCGGTTACTCTCAGAGACGTGTGCTCGACGGTGCAAGATACGCGTTTCTTAACTCTCTTATCTGTTTTAACTAACGCTAGTTTATAGGTATCGGCGTTACAAGAATGATTTAGGATCGCAGAACGTTCTGAATCATTCTCCGCCCCTATCGCTACTTTGACTTTTGTTTTTAAAACTTGAGTTTCTCCAAACTCAGTCAAAGCGCGGGCTTCTGTACACACCCATTTGTGTCTCCCCAAAACAAAACCAGATGATGAGTACCTTTCACGTCGCATCATAATCGAATGAAGTGAAAGTGTGGAAAGTCTAGTGTTGCGATTAGTTTTAATTCTTTTCATTCTCTTTGTTTTTAAAAACCTATTTTAAGAAAACAGCCAATTCAGCTTGTTTTGGTCCATGACAAGGGTCAAACAATGGTGTAGTTGGGTCGGGTTCGAAAAGAGCTTTCAAACGATATACTCTAAGCCCAATTCCGATAAATAATGAGGAAGTTATGGCAAAATTACTAAACTGGTCCCGGTTTGATATTTATGTGCGGCCCAATGATCTAAAGGAGGGCCTATTATGATTTATCATTCCTAACGCGATTAGGATTGATTATAGTCTTCTAGAATCTTCTAGAAGGTTTTTTTGAGTCCTAATTTAATTAGCATTGATAAATTGACTTTAGTTGACTTTTAAGTGTTTTATTTAGAATAAAAGAAGTGTTTTTAAGGAAAATAGAGTTTTGCCCTCTCGTACGCTTAAATTTAATCAAAATAAGAAAGCACGTGGAAAATTATTTACAGCGCCATACGACAATTTTGTCGCCTGGCGACAGACCTGGCGTCTAGCGACACGCGCAACGTTTGGCGACAGGCGCGTGTTTGGCGCTGCAGTTGTGTTTTATTCTTTTCGAAACTCTGATTCGCTTTTTATCATATCCGGCTTATTTTCTCTGTAAATAGCCTCCTAATACCTCCGTTTTCAACCACCAACTCTCATCAAGGAATTCTTGATAATCTCTCTCTCTCTCTTTCTTTTCTAAACTAGCTTTTCTCATACAAAATTCCGCATTCACAAGATCTAGACACACCTAGCATTGTTCGAAGTTTCCTTTGCCCTAGACGTGAAAGGTTTTAATATCTGAGGGTTTGGTCCCAAATCACTGTTTCAATTATTTTATTTAATTGTTTGATTAATATTTTCCTTGAAGTTACTAACGCGTGTATTTTGTTATTAGAAAGAGGTACGAGGCATCCAAGTAATTGCCTTAATTATTTAATTGATATTTTGATATAGAAATCATGTCTAGGTTGTTATTATGATTCCTAGTATTATGTTTAGGGAAAAGGTTATAATGTCGATTATGCTTATTATGATTCCTGCGATGCTTCGTATTGTCTTTCTTAATAGCATGTTAGTATCATATTAGGGCTAAATATTTGATCTTTATTGCTTAGTGACATGCTAGGGTTTGTTATTAATATTCTTAGTATCATGCCTAGGATCTTGCTATTATTATGCTTTAACATGATTATTTTAATTATTTTTATAATTATTATTTTTATGATTTATGATTATTATTATGTTGCTTTATATTGTTATTGTTATTGGTTGATCACGCCTTTTATGCATGTTTAAAGGGAATTGGTTCTTGAAATCACGCTTAATAAGATAATTAATTATCTTGTTTAGGATTTATTTTATTATAATTCAAGTGATTTCCAATAATAGATTTATTTGTGCATTAACATTCAACCGACATAGACAAACAAGTTTAGGGTAAACCTATTGATTTCATGTTAGTCAAAAAGCGCATATAAATACGATCTGATTAAAGTAGAGGTCTATTATTAGGGCAGATTCAATCTCTTTTAGGTTGGATTTGTACCATCATCCCCGAACTTCCAGTCATGGTTCCAGACCTATTGGAGTTAACGATCTCCTGGATCGTTAAGGGGTGTAACCTTCACCTTGTGAACTGTTTACAAGTTCCTAAAACTTGTTGGCGAATGTTTTGCTCTATCTTCCTTCCCTTTGGACGCCACCATGCTTAAGGGTATGATCACAGTGGTGTTCAAGTTTGGGGTAATGCTTGAAATATACCATGCAATTAAAAATACGAAAGTAATTCCAGACAAGGAGAAATAATATAAATTATAACATCATAATTACAAGAACGAAAGTCGACAGGCATCACCACAAAAAAGGGTATATGCCTCTATAACAACATTGTCAAAACAAGTCAAAGTACAAAACCATAATAAGTTCTAAAAATTAAAGATCGTGGCCGATAAGGCCCGATAACATGGGATTCACAAGAAGATGTCGGTGATGACTGCCCGCCCCTTCAAGCTTGGGGGTTTTCTAGCTCAAGAGAGTCTTGAATGCTGGGGTTTTAGGGGCCGTCATCAGCAGTTGGCGCAAGGTTGAGGAGATCCTCATCTACAAATACCTGTTGTTTAAAACCGGAAGGGATCTTATGAACCTCCTCGTTGAAAGCTTTCTCAACCTTTGCCCAATCCTCTTTCTTCTAACCGGCAACCTGAGCAATACACCACTAAGCAGCAGTCCATCAACTGTCAAAACAGTCTTGGAGCTTGGTAGCAACCTCAGCGAAAGTCAGGTAATGACCCACAACTCTCTGCCGAATCCCTGGCTTATCAGCTTCTAATTTTTAAACCTTGTATGCAAGATTTCTAATGGTAGTCTTAGCCTCCGGAAGCTCTTTTTGCACCAAGGGAAGCTGATCGGCAGCAACAACTTTTTCGGCAAGTTGAGAATTCAGCTCTTCGACCTTCTTCTCAAGGCTAACAACAACACAAACTTTTTTGCGCAGAGATTTTAGCTCTGCGTCATCCTTAGCCTTGGAAAGTTTGATGTCGTCAAGAGCCTTCTTGGCATTTTTCAGAGCTGTTTCTAGGGATTGTTGCACAGAAGAGCTTTGGTAGTGTTGTTCCTGATAATACCGATACATTTCTACAAGCTCGGTACCGGACATGACAGCCTGAGAGTAATAGTTTATTAAAGATAACAATATAAAAAAAATGTTTAAAAAAAGGAAAATGGGTGTAAATAATAAAAATAGTGATGATAAAGTTCACAAAAAAATACAAAAGGTACCTTCATCAGGTCGTGCATATGCTGAGCAGCAAGTGATAAGTGTATTATATATATATATTTATTCCCTGTCCCACGTGCATATTTGTGCTTATTTGAGCTCTACGAAGCTATTTTTATTACTAATATTCGTTTTCTAGTGTTTTTGTAGAGTTGGTATTATTTTGTAGGAATTTGAAGAATTATGACGATTCCCGAGCTTATTGAACCACTATAAAGATATAGGAGTTTGATCGTATTTTATGACCAAATATTTTAAGCCCAAGACCGAGCTAAAGAAATTTGGTTTGGTGATTAAGGGCTCGATATATGAAGAGGTCCAAGGTATTACAAGTTATTATTGAAGACCAACCAAGGAAGGGATTTGGGTCCGAGCTTCCAATCCCAAAAGAGCAGCCCAAGCCACGAGTCCTGCTAAGCGTGATGTTTGCCGGGCCCAATTAAGTGAGCATCAATTTGGGCCACGAGAATGTGTGTAGCTGCTGCTTTGGTGGGATGATGATGTGGCTTTGGCCTTTGAAGATTACTAGATATTAGTTGGCAGCTTTATATTTATTCTAGTTTTAGTTAAGTTGGGATTAGTTTTCCTAGTTGTTTTTAATTAAACTTCCTTTTATTTTTCCTTTCCTTATAAAAGGAGGAGGTAATAGTTACGTAAGGAGGGGGTGATTATGTAGTTTTAGTTTTTCCTTTCTTTTAGTTTTAGTTTTAGTTTTAGTTTTCTTTTCTCTTTCTCTCTCTAACTTTTCTTTCTCTCTCCTCTTAATTAAACTCTTAGTATTACTTTTTCTCTTGTTTCTCTCTCTACAAATCTTAATTTAATTCCATCCTTTATTTAATCTCTTTCATTGATCATGTCTTATTTAATTGCTTTGTTCAATTTAGATTTAATTATGCGTGAGTAGTTTTCTTTCTAGGGTTTGTGGGGATCCATAAATAATATGAAGGGGTAATTTATTATTGTTGATTATCAATGCTAGATTAATTTCCTATTGATTGATTTAATGCTATGTGACTAGATTAGGCCTGATCTTTTATGCATGAGTTTGACAATATTGATTCGACATTCGAGAGATGAGAATTGATGTTTAGGTCTAAAATCAATAGACAGGTTAATTTATGAATAGTTAACTCGAGATTCGAGAGATGAGAATTGATGTTTTGGTCTAGTTTCAATAGGCAGGTTAATTTATGAATGGTTAAGTCGAGAGATGAGATTTAATACCGGTAAATTAATTGTGTGAATGTAATACGTAGCAAAAGCCCTTTATGATCGGATTAATTTATGCATTTATGATTGATTATTATGTTTTACCCTGAAATATTATTTATTGGTGAACCTTTGCCCTAGATCTTTTATTCATTGTTTTCTCTTTACTCTTAATCTCCGTAGTTTAGTTTTATATCCAAATTTATATATTGGTTACTTTATAATTTAGATTGCTTGAATTTATTAGGAATAGAAAGACCAGTTTCCCTGTGGATTCGACCCTACTTACCTATCTATTATTAGTTAGTGGTTTTAGGAATTACTTTTGATTAGGTGATACGACTTTAGCCTGTCAGCAAGCGGACCAATGGAGCCGGTAGGCCAATCCATGGGAGAAGTGAGATTACGCAGAAGCCGGTAGCCGAGGTTTCCCCCTCGCATTGGATCGTCAGCAATCAACGATTCATTCCGGCACACATCGAGCTTTGGTTGCCAGCGGTCCCCTAAGTGACCGTCAGGGACGGCAAACCTCCTAATGACTTCATCTAGAAGCTGACCCTTGGGGCGTTTGATGAGTGTCATTTATGGCACTCATATGGTTCTTTTTAGGATGAATTTCCTGCTTTTCTATAGCTCTTTTACTTAGCTTTTCCTTCATTTTACTCTTTATTTCTTTTAGTTTGCATTTTCTTAGTTTGATTTCTTTCTTTATGCATTTCTTGGTTTATTTTGTTATTTTCTCTTTTATTTGCTTGTTTTCCTTTAATAATCAGGTTAAGGTCGTTATCCAAGTTTCCCAGGGCCTTTTCTCAAGATTGGCATTGATTAGGATGCCTAGTGGTCTCCATTTGAAGCTCAAGCATGGAGAAGTGCAAGTTCCTAAAGACCTTAAGCTGTGCATTCAAGTTGTGGGGGCATGATTTCTAGTCTTGAACCCGCAAACATGGAGTTTAGAAACTGCAAGGTTTTGTGTTTATCAAGAGCATTAAGTGGATTGCACGAGGAGCATTGGAATGATAGAAAATAGGGCTCCCATGATCCCAGGCGCGGGCGCGCGCGACCATGGCGCGGCCGTTTGGGTCCTTGTTCCGTACCCAGTTTTGCGCGGTCGCACTGCCCCTCATGGTTGGCCGCACCTGTATGGGTTTATTTTGGGACGATCTAACTAACTTCTCTTAGTTAGTTTTACTATATATAGATTTTCTTTCTATTTTTAGAGAGAGGAATATTTTAGAGGATAATTAGATAATAATAAGAGAATTAATTAAGAAATTAGGATAGAATTTTAGAGAGAGAAACTCTAGATTGTAGAGAGAGAAGTTCTTGATTGTTGATTGATGATTCAAGATTGTTAATTCTAGCATTTCCTCCATTGAATTAAAGCAAGTTTGTAAGGATTTATTTTACTTTAATGCGATTTTTAGCTTATCATTTCAATCGTTTTGTTGATTGTTCAAGTTTGAATTGAATTGTGATTGAATTAGTTCTATAGATATGATGATGATGAAATTGTTGATTAGCTAAGTTTTGATCTTAATTTCAATGGATTGTGAGTAGTTCTCTTGCTAGGGGAATGGTTAAGCATGTATGAGTGATGGATTGATGCTAATTGGGAGAAATTGATGGAGTTGATGTTGTGATTAAATTGGTTAATTGATTAAGTGCATGTGTGTGATTAATAGAAGGCCAGGGATGTCTGTAATAGGGGTAATCATGTTTCTAATGTTGATGTGCGATGCGTTGAATCTTCCAATATTAGCATGAATTCCCATGATTTGTTACATGATCCCTTAAGTGAACTTAGAACACATGATTTCAACTCTATTTCCCCTTTTGTTCATGATGATGAAGTGCATGCTCAAGTTGATGCTAATGGTGTGTTTCAATATTCTTCATTATTTACCATGCCTTCTTGTGATGTGCTTCATTCCCTTGATGATGAATCTGATGTGTTTAATTGTGCCCCCACTCCCCAGTGTGATTTATATGCTCATGACCTTAATGTTGATTCTTCCAATCTTGGTTGTACTTCTTCTTCTCTTGTTGAGCCTCAACCTTCTACATCTTTTGAATCTCTTGTTGATATATTTGAGTCTCAAATTAGGTGCATTGAACTTGATAATGAGCTTGGGCCTAGTAAGGAGATGATTCTTAATTATATGAGAGGTCAATTAGAGATAATGAAAAAGAATGAGGAGAGTATTAAGGAGGAAAAGAGAAGATGAGATGAGTTAGAAAGCCAATTGTCATCCTTGATGCTTGTTTGTTAAAAATCCCAATTTAATGAGTGTGTTAAGGATGATGATGATGATTTTGAGCAACCAAGAGAGTGTGAGGATCCCATTGGTGAGCATTTGAGTGATGGTTAAGGAGTTAAGAATGAAGAGAGTATTGATTTTGAAAATCTTAACCCTCTTTCCCATCTTGATGAGTCTCAAGTGCATGATTGTGATTCTTCTATCCGTGAGTATCTAGCCTCGTTTGAGGTTATGTCCAATGCGTTCTTTGAGAGTCAAAAGAAAACCCATAGTCTTTTAAATGAGTTCAGTGAGTATGCTTCATGGGAGAGAGATGAGTTTGAAACGAATTTGAATCCATTCATGCATGGTTTGGAGACTTTAGGCTTTAAGGAAGTTGAGGGAGTTGTTGTTCATGATTGTAGTGAAGGGGATTATGTAGTTCCTCTTGGAATTTGGATGTTTGAGGGAGATGATGATTATGAGTGTTCTTCTTTTAAGGATTCTATGATTGATTTCCATGCTCATATTGGTGGTTTGAGGCATAGTGGTGAGAAAGAGTTCATTTGTGAGACCATAGCCCCTTTTCCCTTTCCTCATACCCCTTTTTCAAGAAGATTCAACCATATCCCTTACTCTCCTATTTCACTCCTTTCTTTTGTCAATGAGCCTACTTGGGATCCTCACGTCTATGATGATTTGTATGTAGCTCATTTGTCCCCAATTGAGGAAAAGGGTGATGTTTCAACCCAAAAATATTTCGAGGAGAGTTTGCCTTCTTTTTCATCTTCTTCTTCTTCTTTTTCTTTTTCTTCATATTTTTTTGAATTTTCTTTTGATTCTTCTTCTTTGTTTTCTTGGCTACTCTCTCCTCATTTGGGTGCACTATCCTTGTTGCACGTCCTTTTCCCGTCATTTTCCTACCTTCATTCTTACAAAATGTGTAGTAGTGCATTTGACAAGCTCTTGCGTGCGTTGAATTATTATTTTCTAGAGCGGTCATGCTTGGACCTTAAGCAAGCCTTTCTCGGGAAGTAACCCGTGTTTTATTGCTTTCATTTTATTTTCTTTTTAGAATAGATTTTTACTCATGGAAATGTTTGAAAGGAATGGTGTCCTTCGAACAAGTGTACTATTCCGTTAGTGGGTTCAGAATTATTAGAAAGCTAATATATTCAGTGAGGTCAAGTGATCGGAATGCCTGGGTGGAGGCCGCTTCCGATCAGTAATATTAATGAATAATTAATATTACAGCTTAATCTTGACTGAACCCTTTGGGTCACACCCAAGCATTTAACAAACCGAACCGACGAATTAATTTGGAAGGAATTAATGAGTCGACCGAGTAATATTTATTTAGACGTCGGAAATTCGAGCTTAGAGCGTCGAAACCGAGCGTCGGAAGTCGAGTCGAAAAATAGTGAAAGACGAGACGAGAAATAGTAATAAATCAACAAAAGACCAAAATACCCCTAGCATCGGAATGCCCTAGCAAACCGAGTGCTAAGGGTGTATGGCCTAGCATGGTGGCTAGCATGTGCACTAAGCCGAGCCTAGGCTGGCTGGTGTGTGCTAGCGCACCCATGCTAGAATCGCAAGGCTAGGCGCTGCCTAGTTCGTGCTAGCATGCTAGGCGTAGCCTTGTGCGCGCAATTGCTAGCAAGCCATGCCGCAACAAGCTGCAGCAGCATGGCTAGGCCATTGCTTGCTGCCTAGCAGCGCTGGCCAAGGCACAAGGCCAGCAGCAGCCTGCACAAGCATGCTAGGCTTGCTGGCCAGCAGCGCCTGGCAGCCAGCATGCGAGTGCTGGGCCTGCTGGGCTTGCTAGGCGTTGCTGCCACGGACACCAGCACATGGCAGCCCACCTTGGCTGCCTTGGTGCCCAAGGGTGGGTGCCATGTGGCTAGTGGTCCTTGAGTGTGTGTGGAGTGAGGTGGCCGGTTATGGGAGAGGGAGTGGGGAGCAAGTTTGGTCCCCCCCCTTCTCCAAGTGGTCCTCACCTAACCACTCACATGAGCTTGCCACTTGTTGATTTATTACTAGCTTGATTATTAATTTTATTTTAGCTTTAAAATAAAATGGAAAAATCATACTATCCCACATTGATGGGAGAGTAAATGATATTCCCATCATTTCCTATAAATACCCAAGTATGGGCATTGGGAATGAGGCTTGAGTAAGGGTTGGAAAAGGCATCACAATTAGTGAAAACCTTTGAACTCAATATAATTACTCGGGTTTCATTGGCCGGGTCTTGCTAACCCCAAGACATTGGACCTAGTCGGTTTTGTTGGTGCGGGTGGACTTCGTTGGAGGTCTCCGTGTGAGCGGGACTTGAAGCTTTCAAGTAAGAGCTCATTTTGGAGCGAAGCACACGTCAAAGGTAATTAGCTTATCTTAATCTTGTGATTAATTTAATTATGTTTATGGTTTTATTTATTGCGAGTGCGGTCTTGTTTTTGGGTTTGTTTCCGCGGTGAGTCGGACTCACCAAACCCCAACAATGTTTATGTGCCTTTTTCTAGGTACATGACTTGATATACTTTGGTGCATTGGCTTGAATCAAGAATCAAGGAAGATTGACTCCTATTTTGCTAGCATATAGAAAGAAAGTTTCAATTCTTGAGGAAATTAGCTTTGAAAGGTTAAGTTGGGTCACTTGCGGGTATTTACACCCACCTAAATCCGGTAATATCTTTACTTGATCTCTATCTCTAATGGTTGATGCCTTGTTGGACATGTGTTGGTATTGTTGGATTAATCTCCTTGTTTTCCCCTCCCATGGATTATTTGATTTATGTTTGAGTGTAATGTCTCATTCAAGATTTGGGGAGGGTATTCTATCATGTGTTGGTGGGATGTTGATACATATATGCCATGCACCTTTATATATGCCACTCACAATACTCATGGCCGAGGAAATAGGTTCCGATAGCCATAATGAGAAGTATACTTATGACGTTTTAATTTCTTAAAGTATTCTCATAAGTCAATCTAGTATGGTTCTAAACCAATACCTGTGCAAATGATTTATGACAATCATGTCCTCGTAACACAAGAAACAGTGCTATAAATCGGACTACACACTAATCTCAATTGGTTATTAATCGTCCATCGTTTAAATGACCTCGATTAGGGATAATTTTTTATTATAATATTCAACGTTCACTTAATAGCTGTTTCCTTACCAAGACTGGTCTTGATACCCTTTTTTGAATATTCTAAGAATCGAATGGACTCATTATTTAATCCTAAACCAAAATTAAATAGCAAACGGAGTGATAAAATATTGCATGAAATTTATATTACTCTAAAACTTTAATGGTTTTTCTTACTGTCTTACATTAAATGTCCAAAATTTAACTAAAATACTAAACAAGGAAATCAAAGCCAGTCTCCTACATGCCTTATTCCCATTGACTCAACGTGCTTGTTGTGCTTCACTTGAGGAAAAGGTTTAGTAAGTGGATCGGCTACATTTTCATCCGTTTCAACTTTGCAAATTCTGATTTCACCCTCTGATTTCGATTCTCGAATCATGTGAAACCGCCGTTTGACATGTTTGAGTTTCTGTTGTTCCCTTGGCTCTCTGGCCTGAGCAATAGCCTCATTGTTGTCACAATAGAGGTCTATTGGACCCGTTATGGAGGGTACAACATCAAGTTCGCCAATGAACTTACGAATCCAAACAGCCTCCTTAGCCGCTTCAGCAGCTGCTAAGTACTCGGCTTCAGTTGTAGAATCTGCAGTTGTACTTTGCTTGGTACTCTTCCAACTAAACGTTCCTCCATTTAGACATAATACATATCCAGATAGCGATTTGAAATCATCTCTGTCTCTCTAGAAGCTTGCGTCGGTATAACCTTCAACAACTAATTCCTCTTAACCACCATACGCCAGGAATTTATCCATGTTCCTTTTCAGGTACTTTAGGATATTTTTGGCCGCAGTCCAATAAGCCTCTCCTTGATCTGATTGGTAACGGCTCGTAGCACTCAAGGCATACGATACATTTGGCCTAGTACATATCATGGCATACATAATCGATCCAATAAGCGATTCATATGGAATCAGATTCATTCTTTCCCGCTCATCAGGTGTTTGTGGACACTGCTTGTTGCTTAGGGTTATGCCATGTGACCTTGGTAGGTGACCTCTCTTGGCCTCCTCCATGCCAAATCGAGCAAGTACCTTATCAATATAAGTACTTTGACTTAATCCAATCATCCTTTTTTATCTATCCCTATAGATCTTGATGCCTAGTATGTATTGAACCTCTCCTAAGTCTTTCATTGAGAAGCATTTTCCAAGCCAGGCCTTTACAGACTCTAACAATGGAATGCTGTTTCCAATGAGAAATATGTCATCGACATATAAGACTAAGAAGGCGATGTCACTCCTACTAACCTTCTTGTAAACACAAGATTCATCTGGATTCTTGATAAAACCAAACATCCCTATGGCTTCATTGAATCGCAGATTCTAACTTCTGCTAGCTTGCTTTAGTCCATAAATGGACTTCTTAAGCTTACAAACCTTCCCAGCATTGTTTTGGTCGACAAAACCTTCAGGTTGTGCCATGTACACAATTTCATCCAAAATACCATTTAGGAAGGCGGTTTTGACGTCCATCTTCCATATTTCATAGTTATTATATGCAGCAATCGCTCTGAGGATTTGAACAGATTTAAGCATTGCGACTAGTGAAAAGGTTTAATCGTAATCAATACCATGAACCTTTCTGTAATCTTTTGCCACCAATTTAGCTTTGTAAATGAATACATTTCCATCTTTGTCGGTTTTCATCTTGAAAATTCACTTACAATCGAGAGGTGTATAACCTTCGGGTAAGTCAACCAAGTCCCAAACTTTATTTTCATACATGGAATCCATTTCAAATCTCATGGCCTCATGCCATTTAGCTGAGTCGGTGCTTACCATCGCTTGCTTGCAAGTTGTCGGTTCATCTCCATCCATAATCAGGATGTCCTCTGAGATCACGGTTAATACTAAACAAAGATATCTATCAGGTTTAGATCTCGGCCTCTAAGACCTATGTAGAGTAATGGATAGAGCATTTGCATTGTCGATTTGACTTTGCACATTTATTATCATTTTGACCTGCGTAAACAGATGTTGTTTGAGCACTTTGACTGTCATTCTTATTTTGTTGCTCATCCTCGCGAACTTCGTCGAGTTCAATTTTCCTCCCACTTGTCATTTTGGAAAGGTGTTCCTTCTCCAAAAAGACACCATCGCGAGCAACAAACACTTTATTCTCCGATTTGTTGTAGAAGTAATACCCTTTGGTTTATTTTGGGTTGCCCACAAAGTAAACCTTGTCAGATTTGGGATGAAGTTTGTCAGAAATTAATTTCTTGACATATGCTTTGCATCCCCATATCTTTAGAAAAGACAACATAGGAGGTTTCTTTGTCCATAATTCATATGGAGTCTTTTCTACAGCTTTTGATGGTGCACAGTTCAGTGTTAGTGCCGTAGTTAGAAGTGCGTGTCCCTAGAAAGAGATAGGAAGATCACTAAGACCCATTGTTGATCGTACCATGTCTTACAAGGTCCGATTTCTCCTTTCGGATACTCCGTTCCATTGTGGAGTTCCTGGAGATGTCAATTCTGAAAGTATACCCTTTTCTTTTAGATGGTCATCGAAATCTTGGCTCAAGTATTCACCTCCTCGATCTGATCGAAGGGCTTTGATTTTCTTGCCAAGCCGATTTTCAAATTCACTCTGAAATTCTTTGAACTTTTCAAATGATTCAGATTTATGCGACATTAGGCAGACAAAACCATATCTACAATAGTCATCTGTGAAGGTGATAAAATATCGGTGTCCATTTCTTGTGGTTTAGCTCATTGCTCCACATACATCAGTGTGTATTAGACCTAATAAGTCTCCTGCCCTTTCTCCCAACTTGGAGAATGGCTGTTAAATCATCTTGCCTAATAACCATCCCTCGTAATTCTTAAACGATTCTAAATCGAAAGAGTCTAGAACACCTTCCTGTAGAAGTCTCTTGATGCGTTTGATGTTAATATGGCCAAGACGACAATGCCACAAGTAAGTTTGGTTTGACTCCATGGTCTTAGCCTTTTGATATTATCATAAAAAATTTTGTCTAAACACAAAAGGTGTAATTTCCATAAATATAAACAAGACATTTAAACAAAAGGTGTTGTGGTCAAGGTTAAAATGACGTCCAACGTATTAAGAACAAAGTAAGCTAGATAAAACTTAACAAGTGTTAGAATTTAGACAAAATACATGAGATTACAAGCTTTCTTAGGATAGATTTTCTTCACCTTCCACTTGTGTACTCATGACCACTGGAAAAACACATCTCATTTCGTTCCTGAAATAAGAGCATAAAATGAGTCAATTTTCCGGTATCTAATACCTTATAAATTGCTTTTTTTAAAGTGTGTAGATGATATCTGAGATTGAAGCTATCTTTCCTCTTGCCTCATCTTCTAGATACTCGCTACATTCTCTTTTATAGTGGCCTTGATTACTACAATAGAAGCAGCGCATCTTTGCCTTGTTTTTGAACTCCTTTTTCTTGAGCCTTATAGCAAACTTTGTCACCTTGCAAGAATAGGTTTTCTGGAGCTCTTGGACAACTTCCTTGTAGGACAGTTTGTTCCGATTGTTGGTAAGTTGCATCTTAATTGCAACGTATCCCGAGTGGAGTGAGCTTAAAAGCATATGAGCCGCTTGCTTATTCTCCATCGGTTTACCAATCAGTTCTAGATGGTTAAATAACCTTGTCATTTTTTGCATATGGGCTTGAAGTGGCATTACGGGTCTAAGTCTTGCACTATAGACCCTAGCCTATACTTCATGCCTTTATTTGCTAAGACATCCATCTTGCTGTGGCTTGATCCTCATGTTAGACAATGACCTAGTCACTTCTTCCACGAGTCCATCATAGTTGCCCTTATCGCTCTTTGTTACCCTTAAATTGACCACATCTTCTAGAGCCGTAAGAAGTACATCCGGAAGGTAGTTGGAATATTTCTTCTTCCACTGTTCCCGAATGGAGTTTGCCATGAGTCGAGAGACTCTCTTGCAATCATAACTCCATTCCTCATGAGACATATCGCTCATAATCCCTTTTGAGTAGAAACTCGGGATGGGCGTATCCAAGATATGCTCTAGGTAGCAATTGCGGAGGGTCAAACGAAGTTTCTCTTCCCATTCCTTGAAGTTTACCAAATTCAAGCTAAATGATAACTTCTCGGGAAGTTCTAGGAACATAAGATTGTAGTCGATAGTTGAAGACATAATTCTACATTTGAAAGAATTTTGAAATGAAAAACCATTCATGATATTTAAATAATATTGAATTCATGCATTTTTAATCAACTTATGCAAAACGTCTTATTCACACATTTAAAGTTGTCCCCGATTTGGTGGGAATAAGTCGATTCTAAGATCCGAAGAAATAAAGAGTTGTTAAGCATGCTTTGGCTTGTCCTAACACTCAATCTCCTAAGGTAAGAAACGCTTTGATAATGGCTACAAGCCACTCTTAGTTGAATAAATCGTCGTATCTAATGCTTTCTCAACAATTTATTCACTTTCCCACGACATGTAAGGACTCCATCACTCATATCATTGAGTACAACCAAAACCAACTTGCATAACCGGTATGCCTTACGCTCCTAGGAGAGGTAGTGATGCCTCGCTTTGGCGTAGCCCACCACTACCCTCATTCGGTTGGTAAGTGTTGTTTTGGAATGGCAAGTTTTACTCAATATTTAGGGACCTAGGGTTTCTATGTTGGTTGATTTAAGTGAACTTAATTAATCATCACAACATTTGAAATCTTAAACATGCATCTAACATATAATTCATATACATAAACATATATATTTATATATCGAAAAACATAAATATAGATGCATTTGGCAACTAGCATGACCCCTTGAGATCTTCAAATCTTCAAAAGGTTTTCATTTGCAACTTCATTTCTACGTCTTCCAAGAACCTCCATCTTCAAGACTTGACCATAATTAAATGCAACTACTAGTATCTACGATTAGGACTAATCTAAATATTAAGGTACAAATATACACAACGGTACGCAGACCATATTTAGATTTACAAAAATACACCACGGATCGCAGTCCGTATTTTCTATCCTAATCGGGCCCCACTAGTTGCATTTCATAAAACCTGTGAGAGATTATACATCCCATTCATCCATTCACTATTTGTGAATGGCCCATGCATTTTACAACGATTAACAAGTAACAATGCATAAACACGCGTGAACTAGTAACTAAAATAGGTGGTTAATCCAATTAACACGCCTAATTAAAACTAGTCAAAGTTGTTTTAACCGGTTATGTAAATAAGCGCAATTAACATTTGAAGCTCCAACTAAATTCCATATCCAACTTAATTAATCCAATTAATTAAGCTGGTAAAACCCAAAATTTGTCAAAATAAATTTTGCCAATGCCGCTCAAAACTGAGGCCTAGCCTCCAAAATTTATTAAAATATTTTAAACAAATTAGATTAATAAAATAATTAAAGCGACAATTTAAGTAAAAATTACGTAGTCCAAAATGTCTAAGTGCCTAGAACTAAGACATGGAGTGCTCACATTTCGCACAACCGTTTGATGCTCAATGAACGTGGGAGTGGGCCCGATGTCGCTTAGCGTTACACCGCCCAAATCAGCGAACTTTCACACATCAATAATGTGGCCCTTGATGGCCATGTTGTACGAACTCATTGCACTACATTGCTTTGCAAGCAACGTCTACGCACATTCCCTATTACACAAAGTGTGCACCAAGTCCAAAGCCATGCACCAATGTGCTCGTGCTTGCATCAGCCGCGGCCAGCCAAGCAAGGCAGCACGGACAGCGCGCACATCACCATGCTGCTGCTTGGTGCTTGCTGGCGCGCCATGATGCTGCCAGCAAGCACTAGCCACGTATAGGCTTGCGCGCAAGCACGGGGCACCATCCTTGGCAGCCAAATGTGGGCTGCTATGTAGCCCGGCTAGCAAAGTGATGTTCTTGCCTCGTTTTGTGTGACATAGCCTCGGGATTTTGATCCCAATTTTGCATGACATAATTATTACTTCTAAATCAATTTTAGAACTAATTCATTTGAGCAAAATAAAAAATTTAAACAAGTCTAACTTAAATAAAATTTTCAAAGTGCATGTAACCAAAATAATTCCCAAGACCCATTCTTTAATTAAATTGGTTTAACTAGGTGAAACAAAAATAAGAGGGAAATTACTCACTATTAACTTAATTAAGTTAAATTAATCTTTAATTTTTGACAAAATAAGAGGGAGTTGGAAAAATGAACATAAGTTTAATAAAGATTCCAAAATACTTGTGAATCCTTGAAAAATTATATCTTCCAATATGCAAATAAACAATTTTCTATCACAAAGATTCAAACTTTATGATTCCAATCAACTAACACTAGTAAAAAAATACGAAAAGGCAATCCCCAAATGGCACCAATTCAGGGCAATTCGGTGGCAAAAACCGACCTAAATTTGGGCGGGGATTTAGATCAAGAACAATGGCACCAGTTCATCTCAAACCGGTGCCAAAATAAAAAGGCCACCGGTTTGAACCTGTGCCACTGAACCGGTGCACCAAAAAAAAAAAAAAAAACCCGGCTTTGTTCCTTTATAATCCCTAACCTCCTTCTCTCTCCTCTCAGTTGAGCGTCTCTCCTCCTTCTCTCTCCTTTCCTCTCCTCTCGTCTCCTCTCCTCTCCGACCTCTCTTCTATGTCCTCTCTCCCCTCTCTGTCCTCTTCTGACCTCAAAACTCCTTCTAAGCCCGGCCTTAAGACGCGAGGCGCTTCTCTCGCAGTAGGTGCTTCTTGCTCGCCTCGTTCTTGTGACATGCTATGTTTCCCTAATCCACCTACCTCTACTCGGATCTCTTTCTAGAACCACCTCCTTAGAAAGAGCCTGTTTTTGCCTGACTCTATCTTTTAAGTGAATTGGCGAGTTATAGGCGACGAACTCAATGGAGTGAGATATAGCGATCCTGCTATTTCTCTCTAAAATAAAAAATCATCTTTGTCCTCTCGATCCCTGACCTCTCTTCTGTCTTCTGCCCAGCACCACCGACGCCACAAACCACTGCCGCCACCAAGTCGGCTTATTTTCAGGTCAAATTTGAGGTTAGTGCATGTTTCTGGGTTTAATTCTTCGGGGTAAGGGTTTCTGGATTTAATTATTTATGTTATACGCCTTAATTTTTTTGGGTTTGATTGTTGTAATATTGTTCGAAATTGATTGGTGTAATTGATTTTGGAATTATTTGGGTTAATTGATTTTGTCATTTTTTGCACTTAATTGATTATTTTTAGAAATTTCTAGGTTTAATTGATTTTCGAAAGTTTTGGGGTTAATTGATTTGCTGGGTATATTTGATTTTTCTGGGTTAAATTGATTGCTGGGTTTGATTGATTTTCGAAAGTTTTTGAGTTCGTAAATTTTCTGGGTTTTATTGGGCGATTTATTTGGGTTCGTAGATTTGCTGGGTTTAATTGATTGCTGGTTATAATTGATTGCTGGGTTCGTAGATTTTCATCCTTTTCTCTTTCTCTTTCATGCATGAGTTTTCTAGGTTTTTGTTTTTCGTATTTTTTTTTAGTTTTAATAATTTAAGGGTTTTAATTGATGCAGGTGTTAATTCATGCAAGGATTCAAGACTTTGATTTTGGAATATTGTTTTGATGTTGTAATTTTTTTTTGTTGTACAATATCAATTTTTGAGTTGAATTTCATTATAATTCATTGTAATTTTTAAAATTTTTTTTATTGTATTGTACAATAACAATTTACTTGTTGAATATAATGTGATTATATTTCATTGCGCAAATGTTGTTTGTTTTTTTTTTTTTTTGGTATACAGATGTTTGGTTTCTACTTCATATTATAAAAATTTAGTGTTTTTATATTATTTTTATTATTATTGCAAAAAAAAGGAAAAAAAAATACCAAAAAGGCACCGGTTAACCGGTGCCAAAAAGAGCTGCAACTAAAAAAAAATTCGCGGAACTATTTTAACCTGGTATTTAAGCTATTTTAACTATTTGACGCGTGCTTCGCCCTCAAAGTCGAGCTCTTACTAGAAAGCTTAGCCCCGCTAACACGAGAGCCTCTAACGAAAGTCCACCCGCAAAAACTACTAACGACTTTTAGGTCTGTTACCTCGACGTTAGCGAGGTTCGACAAAAACCTGAGTATTATGTGAGTTTAAGAGTTTTTGCTAATGCAATGCTCTATTGAACTCCTACTCAAGCACTCTTCCAAAAAACCCAAGATGGGTATTTATAGGCAAGAGGGACAGTGGGAATTTCTATCTCATCAATGTGGGAGTCATGAAATTCCACAATTTATTTTAAAGCTAAATTAAATTAAATAGGAAAAATTAGAAAATATAATCCCACCTTTCATCAATTTTGGTACCATAATCCCAACTTTGGATTATTCTGGAATAATCCGAACTTTGGGGGGTCTTCATTTTCTTCAGGCCTAATGACCGGTTACCTGTTGAGAAGGTTAATTTTTTTTTTTATGTTTTTTAAAAGCCACGTGTCAGCACATGATTTGTCCAAAATAAAAAAAAATAAAAAAAACTTTGAAAATTAAAAGAAAAAAAAACCATAAAGCCCACCCCTTCCTCAACCGCCTCCCAAACCACCCCCCCCCCCCCCTCCCACAAGCCCCTCCCTAGCCCTCACCCCGAAAACAACCCCGTTTGGGGGAATTTTACCCTGACACGTGGTCAAGTAAGAATGTTACACGTGTCACATTAAGGTTAGTCTAAATGGGACCAATCCTTGTTTAACACGTGTTATCCTAAAGAAATGGGAAAAAAGGCGGCCTTCATGGACCAAATCCCAAGAAAGCCGCAATGCAGCACAGCCCACAAATGATTAGGTCTTGATGACCTAATCAGGGGCATAATTCCCTAGGACCCTAAAATTAGGGAGATTTCCTCCATTTGGAGGCACGTTTTACCATTTATTACACATTTTACTCTTTGATAGAGACATCATGAGCTTGGAATCCGAGCAGATCCCCACCTAAATTTCCGCATCTTTTTACTACTATTCAAGTTACTAACTTGATCGTTGGAGGCAGAGCTCCAACCACCTGGGGTCTCAGTTGTTTTGCAAGTACAGCTCACGCGCGGACAAGACTTTGTGACGTAATTCTCCTGAGGGACAAAAATACCCAAAACATTTGGCGCCGTCTGTGGGGAGAGTACCTCAAAGATGGTTCTAGAGTATGTACCCCCTCCTGATCCAAACAATCCTCAATATATTACCCGACCGGGTAATACAAGCATTTCTCAACCGGTTAATCAACCAGGTAGTTCAAGCGTTCCTCCACCGGTACGTCCGCCGGAGGTCTTCACTGACCATGATGACGTGGAGACGTGTGTGGCCAAAGACGGCTCATTCATCTCCAAATACACCTGTTCCAGAGATCAACTAGAACGTGAAGAAAACCAGGCGAGTCGAGCCCGACCCACTGGGAGGCCGGAAGGGGAAACCCGGAAGCCCAGAGGATCAGCTCCGGTCACCCGGGAGGAGCTCATGACTTTCATAAACTCCTTTAAGGGTGAGACAAAGGAGATCATCAACAAAAACAAGGCCAGCACCAGCAAGGGTCAGCCGGCTAAGAAGACACCTCCATTTGGGAGGAAGAAGCCAATCAAGGAAAGGCAGCCTACTCCTCATCCCAAGGAGAAGAAGAAGGCATCCGCAAGACTTGATTGGACCAAGATCCTTATGCCTAAGGGTCCTTAGAGGCACACCCAGCAAGAACAGCTGGGGGCCACTAACAAGACTGTTTTTGACGCTCGACAGATCATTGAGCGAAGGAGACACTAGCAGCTGTCTGAGTCATCCTCCACCTCGGACTTTCCATACAGCTTCAAACAAACTTCTGTGCAAAACCCACTCTCCATACATGAGAGTGGGACAGGCGGCAAGTCCGTTAACACCGATACTCAAATGATGATAGGACCTGTTCCGTTTTCATCTCAGACGCAATACGGACAATATAGTTTTCCATATATGAAGTGGTTTCCTTTTGGGGGACAGGTAGAATTCAACATTGTCCAACCTTTGGACTGGAAGCTTCGACTTCTCAAGCTTGGTGAACAACCCTTTGCGTTCACCGGGAATATAACCGAGGCGGCTCAGCCGGCCAAGGTTATGAATGTGTTAGTAGGTACTTACGATGGTACCTCCAACCAAGAAGACCACCTGATGGCATACACCAACCTCATGTGTTTACAGGGGTGGGATGATGCCACTTGGTGTCGATTCTTCCCGGCTACATTGAAGGGTATTGCCCAACAATGGTTTGGCAACTTGCTAGCCGGTTCTATTGATTGCTTCAAGAAGCTAGCCTTCTTGTTTGCCACAAACTTCTCAATTAACATCCCTGCTAAGAAAACGAGCCTTGATTTGAGCACCGTTATGCAGGGTGAGAGAGAAGGGCTACGCTCATATGTAAGGCAGTTCAACCTGGTTAGAATCAAGATCCAAGGGTTGTCTGACGAGTTAGCGTTCACAGACTTCATCAATAGTCTAAGAGACGGGTCAAACTTTAAGTTTGACCTCATTAAAAAAGGGGCATTTGCGTTGTAGGCGGCCTTGAGGGAGGCGGAATGCTATATTTAAGCTATCAACCTCTGCACGCCTAGCAGCTAGTCAGACTCCAAGAAGTATGACAAACAAAAAGAAAGCCGGTCTGCTCAGCCGACGGAAAAGAAAGAAGAGAGCAAAAAGAGAAAAGAAGTCTAGGCGGTTAGTGAGTCTGACCAGCCGTCCCAGAAGAAGAAAAAAGAGTTTAAACCGTACAGCCCCAGGTACGAGTTTAACAAGGAATCTAACTCTATCCTCATGGAGATAAAGTATCGGCTGACCATTGAGAAGCCGAGTCCAATGAAGAGTTCCGTCCAGTCCCAGAACAAGAACAAATATTGTCAGTACCATGAAGAAGTTGTCCATGAGACCAACGACTGCTTTAGCTTACAACGCGTTGGACCAGCTGGCTGACAAAGGGATGCTTAAGTCCTACATTTCTAAATCCAAAGGGACTAATAAGAGGAACAAGGGCCAGTCGTCCAAGACTCTCCAGCCTACTAGTAGTTCGGACACCGATAAGGAGCCGGTCTACACCATAGCATGCGGTTTATCATGTGGTGGCCCCACCATCCGGGGCACCAAGAGCCATCTTCAAAAGATGGACAATGATGATGATGAGCAAGCGTCCGCTAGCTCCTCCTTCCCAAACGTTTTGATCACTGAGAAGGACAGTGGCAGCGTTCGCCGTCCGCATGACGACCAGGTCGTCATTGAATGTAAGGTTCCCAACTAGCTGGTTGGGCGAATCCTTATTGACACCGGCAGCTCATCGGACACCATTAGTCTCTGGTGCCTACAAAAGCTGAAATACAAAGACAACAGCATGCATCCGGTTACCCACCCCCTTGTTGGTTTTGGGGGTGGAATGGTTTATCTAGTCGGAAGGGTTGATTTACCAATCCAGCTGGGTAAAAAAGGAAAAGGACGACACCTAGTCTTCAAGTTCTTAGTCGTTAAGGAACTGACCGCCTATAACATTATCCTAGGCCGGCCAACCCTCAACGAAGCCAAGGTTGTAATCATCCCTTCTTTCATG
Source organism: Chenopodium album (assembly GCF_948465745.1). Classification (NCBI taxonomy): domain Eukaryota; kingdom Viridiplantae; phylum Streptophyta; class Magnoliopsida; order Caryophyllales; family Amaranthaceae; genus Chenopodium; species Chenopodium album. The sequence continues at coordinate 37,364,754 of NC_137834.1, read as the reverse complement.
CTCATCAAGTATGAGAGGGAAGACGGCTCTGTTTGTTCCTTGAATGGGGATCAAAAGACGGCCCGGGAGTGTTACCTCTTAGCCGTCAAAGATAATGTGACCCCAGGCGACCAAGGCCCAGAACCAATAGACCTTGACAATGTCAAGGATGCCGCCCCATCCCCAATTCCACCTGCAATCGGGAAGAAAAGGAAGGCCCCTCTGATGGTGGAGGTGAAGAAAGAGAAAAAATAGCAATCACTAACCAGGGAACGGTCAGATGAGCTCTGTCCCCAACCGGCTGGAGAACATATTAATATACCTCTGGACAACAGCCATCTAGAGCGTACTATAAAGGTTGGGACGGTTGCTTATGCTAAGTTGGGTGCAGATTTTCACCTTCTGCTGAAAGAATTCAAAGACATTTTTGCCTTTGAAGTGGAAGAGATGCCAGGCGTAAGCCCGGATCTTGCTATCCACAAGCTCGCCCTAGATCCTAAAAAGAAGCCCGTCCGGCAAAAGAAAAGAAATCACGGCGAGGAAAGAAGTCAGGTGGCAGCTGCCGAAGTAAAAAAAGCTGCTGGACGCTGGGTTCATTCGGCCATGTAATTTTCCTAACTAGGTGGCCAATGTTGTGCTTGTAAAGAATCTGAATGGAACCTGGCGTATGTGTGTTGATTGCAAAAACCTTAACAAGGCGTGTCCCAAGGACAGTTATCCGCTTCCAAAGATTGACAACCTGGTCGACTCTACAGCCGGCCACACCTTGATGAGTTATATGGACGCCTATTTCGGCTTCCATCAGATTCCCATGTGGAAGAAAGATCAAGAGAAGACGCCCTTCGACACTAATCAGGGGTTATTCTGTTATACTGTGATGCCGTTTGGTTTGAAAAATGCGCCTGCCACCTTCCAACGGATGATTAATACGGTGTTCATTAATCAAATTGGGAGGAATGTGGAGGCGTACATTGATGACATGATAGTCAAATCCAAGCTGTAGACGGATCATCTCGCTGATCTTCGAGAAACATTCACCACCCTCAGGCGGCACAAGGTCATGCTGAATCCTAAGAAATGCGTCTTTGGTGTTGAGTTTGGGAAGTTTCTCGGATTCCTGATTGATCAAAGGGTGATAGAGGCTAACACCGAGAAGATACAGGCGGTAATGGACATGAAGTCACCCTGCATTGTCAAGGAAGTGCAGAGATTAACCGGTTGTCTGGCGGCGTTGGGGAGATTCCTCAGTCGGTCAGGCGACAAATGCCTTTACTTCTTCCAAGCAATCAGGAAGAAGACCAGATTTGAATGGGGGGGATGATGCTGAGGCGGCTTTTCAAAAGCTGAAAGAGCACTTGCACTCCTTGCCGAGGCTCGTTAGTGCGCTGCCCAAAGAGACGTTGTATGTGTACTTAGCCGTCTCAGATCATGCCCTCAGTGCCGTTCTACTTGCTGAAAGAGACGGCTTTCAGCACCCGGTCTATTTCATTAGCCATGTCCTCAAAAATGCTGAACTCTGGTACCCCATGGTTGAAAATTTTGGCCTTGCTTTGTATATGGCATTTAAGAAGTTGAAGCCTTATTTTCTGGCACATTCGGTGGTGATATACACTGACCAGCCACTCAAACGGCCAATGTCTACCTTGGAGTCATCCGGCAGAATGCTTAAATGGGCTAATTAAATGCAAAGTCTTGAAATCACTTTCGAACCAAGAAAGGCACTGAAGGGTCAGGCGTTTGCCAACTTCATTGTTGAAATGACCCGTCCAGTGGCTCCGGATAATCTTGATCAGGTTTGGAAAGTGTATGTAGACGGGAGCTCAACAAAGAACGGTTGTGGTGCAGGCGTAATCTATGAATCTTTGGAAGGGGACAAATATGAGTATGCACTACGGTTCAAATTTCAGGCCTCAAACAATGAGGCAGAGTACGAATCCCTGCTAGCTGGAATCCGCTTGTGTAAGGCAGCAGGGGCAACCAAAGTTGACGCCTACTCTGATTCTCAGTTGGTCGTTAGCCAGTACGAAGGTACATATGAGGCTACCCATCCCGCAATGATCAAATATCTTTAGGAGGTCAAAGAAGAGGCTGGGACACTTGAAGGTTCACTATGAGCCAAGTGCCCAGGTCCGGTAACAACCAGGCGGATGCTTTGTCCAAATTAGCATCTTCCGCCTGTTGTGATACGCCTCGGTCAGTATTTTGAGAAGTTCTGGAAAAAATAAGCATTTATGAAAAGCCCATTGGAATTCTGGACCAAAGCTCTACCTGGATGGATGGCATCCGAGCTTACTTGACAGACGGCGCGCTCCCTGATTCGCCACAGGAGGCAGCCGTCATAAAAAAGAGAGCGGCGAACTTCGTGATAAGAAACGGAGAACTCTTCAAGGCGGGGTTTCTGAAGCCTCTTCTGAAGTGTGTTACCCTAGAAAAGGGAAAGGAAGTTCTCGAAGAATTGCATTCGGGGTACTACGCCTCACACATAGGCGGCAGATCCCTTGCTGTCAGAGCCAGGCGACACTACTTTTGGCCTACCCTTGAGGCAGACGCCAAAGAGCTGGTGAAGAAATGTGACAAATGTCAGAAATTTGGCATACTTATTCACAGCCCGACTACTGATCTGACGACCATCCAAAGCCCAGTCTCGTTTGCAAAATGGGGCATGGACATTTTAGGTCCTTATACGCCTGCTCCAAGCAGAAAATGTTACATTCTAGTGGATGTGGATTACTTCACCAATTGGGTGGAGGCGGAGGCGGTCAGGAACATCAAGACAAAGGATGTCATCTCTTTCATTTGGAAGAACATCATCACCCAGTTTGGGGTACCTATTTCTATGGTGTTTAGAAATACTTGAGACGCCTCAGCTCAATACTTGGTTGGGGGATCAAGGAATCTCAAAGTGTTTTGCATCAGTTGGCCGACCCCAAGCAAACGGCCAGGTTGAAGCTTTCAACAAACTCATCTCAGACGGCATAAAAAAGATAATTGAAAGAGCTGGTGGTTTATGGGCAGAAGAGTTGATTCATGTTCTATGGGTCATCCGGAAAACAGCCAAAGGGGCAACCGATCAAACCACATTTCTCATGGTTTACGGTGCTAAAGCCGTCTTACCCATCGAACATTACGAGCCTACCCTCAGAGTAATGCTTTATGATGAAGAGACAAATTAGGAGGCCATGCGTCTGGCTTTGGACTCTCTCCTAGAACGCAGGGGCAATGCCGCCTTGCATCATGAGATATACCGTCTGAGAATGACAAGAGCCTACAACAGGAAAGTGCACAAGCGCCCTTTGAAAGTTGGCGACTTCGTGTTACGAAAAATGGAGGCAATCGGTAGGGCCAATGAACTTGGAAAGCTGACTCCAAATTGGGAAGGCCCCTACCAGATCAATGAGGAATTTAGAAACGGCACCTACCGCCTGGAAACCTCGACGGCAGGCGCCTGCCTAGGACATGGAATGTAGACAATTTGAAAAAGAATTACTTCTGAGTTGTAAAATTTTGTAAGCAAAAAGTCTATTAATGAGAAATCGCTTTTTGTATTCAATTATGTTTCCCTTTTTTCAATCTTTAAGGACGTCTAGGAAATTCATAGACGGCCCAATTGTTGAAGTCTCTAAGTTTGAAACTTAATAGACAATTTAGCGTTCATTTTACATGAGGCCACTGGCCGGATAACTAAACTAGGCACAAAACTGCTTAGTGGCTATACAGCCGGTCTCTACCAAGATAAGATGCCAATGCCCGGATGGCTGTCTGTTTTATAAAATCGCATGTTCCAACATGGCCAAAAGCGTCCAGCGACACCCCTCCGGGTGCGATCGTCGCATAGAGCAGCCTACCTGTTTCCTCTACGTACTTATGTAGACGACAAAGATTAAACGACTAAATTGGTCAACTCATAGTCGTTTGACTAGAAAAGTTAACGATTAAATTTTCGAAATGCCGGATGTCCTCAGACATCATCCGGTGATCGACCGAAGTTCACAAGATTTTCATTCCAAAGTTGCACCAACCCCCCCCCCCCCCCCACCGGGGCAACAAGGGTTGTGCAACAGCTACGCAACCGTAAAAAGGACATGAGGCCGATGGCCGGACGGTTATTCGAATTTCGTCTACTCAATTAGTAATAAGGCGACCGGTAACACCCCTCCGGGTGTAATCATCACAAGCACTACCAAAGAGTGCACTTGTACATACAAGCGGCACGGTCCAACTCATTGTCGCCTGGCCTGGGTAAAATGAAGCACCCTTCGAAATTACACGTTTTCCCAAGGAGAAAAAGCACAATTGGGTTGCAAACCCCCCAGGCGGCAATTTACCTCATGTCTCATGACAGGACAGACGACTCTTTGCCTTTTGTCTGATATCCAGACGGCCTTTCCCGTCTGATCCTCAGCGCTTGAGGGGCGCCTGTCATATGAGCGGCTATGCACTTGGTTTGGGGCAATCACTATTGTGATTGATTGACTTGAAAACATATCATGCTCATTAAAGCATCAGACGTTTCCAAGTCAATCAATCGATTTAAAGGTGAAACCAACCACACATCCTCCCAAGGGCAAGAGCAGCCGGATTATCAGTTGCCGCATGCTTTTCATAAGTTAGGCAAAAGCAAAAAATTTCAAGCATACTTGCAAAAAGTAAAAATGCAAAATTCAAAAGCAAAGTGATCAAAACCGACTTAGTCGGCGCATTCATTAAAAAACTACTCAGCCAATCGGCTGTGGAAGGAAATTGTTAATCGGACCTCGTCCGGGAAGTGAAGCAAACTATTAATTAACCCGACCCCTCAACCGATAAAAACAACATATACACAACACGCAGGCCAGAAAGAAAGTATTCTGGTATACACCCGCTGAAACAGAAAAATAATAAAAATGGCAAACTACCGCAGAAATTCATCGCTGAGCTTCAGACGGGTCCACCTGGTCATCGCTCCCCTTGTCTTCTTCATTTTTTTCGTCAAAAGGAACCTCGTGCGCCTGAGCGGGATGGGGTAAACAGGTTATGGAAGCTCAGCATGCGCCCAGGCTTCGAACGACTCCGGCTCTGGCTCACCCTTCTCCCTCAAATATATAACTTCCTTTGCATATTAGTGAGCCAGTGCCTAGACGCCATACTTCTTGTTTGGAAACAAGGCGTTCCAAGCGATCTTCATCCGGGTGTCTTTGTCAGCCTCACTCTTGGCAACTAGGCGCTCTTGTTCCGCCTCCAACATTGCCTTGAATTTCAGCTGCGCCTGGGTCGCCACCTCCTCTAGCCCCTTGACCTTGGCCTTGAGGTCGCTGTTCTCTTGGGAGATCCCCTTGAGAGAGTCCAGCTCCGTCTTAGCCTTGTCAAGCTCCTCTTTCGCCTTTTTAAGCGTCGTCTCAGCATCCCCGACTTTCTGCTTGAACGCCTCCAGGTCCTTCTCGAGCTGATCAATCTTCGACGCCTGCGTTATCACTGTGGATTTAGTCTCAATGTCATTTATTGTACAAGAGTATAGAGCAACGTTTTCAACATCTCTGGTTGATTTGTTGGCTCTCTTTACCTCTTCCCGCTTACGGGAGTATGGACGTTTGAGACCGTCTACCCGCAAAAGAGCCTTCATAGAACGAATGAGGTTAGATCTGCAAGCGGGATAATACTTGAAGTTTACTTCTGTTACTTTCTTTTCACCTTACCTCAGCAAGAAGGGATAGAATGCGTTCCAGATTGAAAGTCTCTATCCTAGGGATGTTGTCTTTATCCCTCTTCTGGACGGCGTCAAGCATGACCTTGGCATGCTTCTGGACGTTTGGACAGCAGGGAGAGACATCTGCACCACAATCAACATTTGATGAGTGCGAAATATATAGGCGGCACCAATCTGTTGCCGACCGTCTGAGGAAGAAGTCTGTTGGGAGTGGGATTTCACTCACAAAGGCCACCCTAACTCAGGCGGGGACTCAAATGGGTTAGCCTTACTTTCAGAGACGGCCTGGCGAGAGCCACCCGCAGGCGTTGTAATCCCTCTTACAATGGACAAGGGGTTGACGAGGTCAAGGAAAAAGTTGTCGTCTACCTCCTTCATCCTTCCCCCAAGGCGCATTTGGGTTTTCTCGGTTTTGGCTCCAGAAGTCTTGGAGGAGCCAGTCTTTTTCTTGGAGGGGGTAGAGGCGGAGTCATGCCTAGCTCGTTTGAGAGTCTTCTCAAACGTTTTTGGAATTTCGCCTCCCTGCAAAGCGGATGCAAGTTAGTCAGGCATCTGGAAATAAAAGCTTGCAAAGTTAAAGTAAAGGGGGGTCAGGCGTCTTACCTTGGGCCTGATAGCAGCCGCCTGCTTTTCCGCCAGATCTCTGCGGATGGCGGCGGAGGACCTCTTGGGTGTCTTCTCATCTGGGAGCATGGCTAAAGCTTCCTTTGCAACTAAAAAAAAAAAAGAGAGCAAAAAACATCAGTAATTGCCAATTTGGCACGGAAGTACCCCAGACAGTCTTAAGGTCAGGCGCATACGTTTGGTGAACATTGTGCTGAGCCCGCAGGCGGATAAAAAGGCCTCATCTTTGAACCAGGCTCTTTTTGGAATCCAGTTCTTTGGAACCTTTATTTTTTCCCCGGTTGACAGGGTAGCATCTTCAAGACCAAAAACGTTGGTCTCAATTATTTTGTCGTAGTCCTCATCCGGAATCCGAGGAAGACAACACTTCCGGCCCAGAAGGTCGGGCTTCTTATTGTACAGGCGCAGTTTAAAATTTTCTCGCCGGCTAGGCGCAGACACCAAGTAGAAGAGGTGCTTCAAGCCGTCAAACTTGGACACCTTGTCCAAGGTCATCATGTACTGAGGGAGGGTGGTCAATGTATACCACGCCCTTCATCCGCCTTGGTTGCAACTCAAGTAATGCATATGGGAAAAGGTCTCCCAACCGGGATGCAGCCCTTGGAACTCACAAGCGGAAACATACCCCAGAATGTTAGCCCAAGAATTGGGGGTAAGTTGCCAGATTCCTTGGCCATAGCCCCTTAGAATTGCGTTCACCGCCTCATGAAGTGGAAATCTTAGCCCAACTAGGAACGCCGCCTCATAACAGCCAAAGTAGGCATTGGCGTTCCTCTCGTCATCTTTCCAAGAGACATTGCCTTCTGTAGGCGGAACCTGGATGGTATAATTTCTGGCTAGGGGGCGCATGAGTTTGAAGTTTTCCAAGTCTTTGTCCATGTTTGCCCTGTCTTTAGCAGAGACGTAGATTTAGAAGGGGTCGTCCTTCTCACTCCATATTTTCCTCTCCTCCGCCTAACTATCCTCAAGCGGCGACATAGGCTCGTCACTGCTCTCGGAGCTGGAGGCGGAGCTTTCCCCGGATGACCCCTCATCTTGCGAGCAGGGCATAGAGACGGCCCCCTCACCGTCTCCCTGATTGCACTCTTCAAGGAATTAATCCCTAGGGGTTGAAGGGGCACCCGGGGGAGACCTCTTAGAGGCCGTCTGATTTTCCCTACCTGACGTCTCCCCCTCGGGCGGTTGCCCACCTGAGCCCTCGCTCCTATAGTCGGGATTTGTTGTCGTCTGCATTGTCCAAGCCATTGTGTCCTGCACAGACATGTAGACGGTCGGATTCCAAGCATAAGGGTGGTCCCAACACCCCGACTCGGCACTCCTAGCTCTAGACTCAGCCGTACCAGGTGACCAGTTGGACTCTAACCTAGGTTGTGCAGTGTGGGTTGGTGATGCATCCATTTATTGCAAAGAATATATACAAGCGGGAAAAAATGAAAAGAGCTGAGAGAGACAGAGGCGATATCTTTAAGAGTTGATATCTGAAGGTTAGGCGGAACCGTCTAGGGCAGGCGGAAATGAGCTTGATTTCTTGTGCTTGACTACTCAGACGAGAAAGAAGACTCTCTCTCTCTCTCTAAAGTTTATCTCTCTTAAAATTGTTTTTTGTAAACGAACAAAAAGTGAGGGTAAACGGCTACATATAGGGGGTAAACTCAAGGGTACCTCCGTAATTTCTACAGAAGATGAACTGTAAAAAATTTACGGTAAATCATCCCCCAATGGAAGAGTGACACCTGTCACAGATGCCACGTCAAATGCCATGTCACATCTGTGAGGGGCAAATGTTTGGGGGAATTTAACCCTGACACGTGGTCCAGTCAGAATGTGACACCTGTAACATTAGGGTTAGTCCAAATGGGACCATTCCCTGTTTAACACGTGTCATCCTAAAGAAATGGGAAAAAGGCGGCCTTCATTGCCTAAATCCCGACAAAGCTGCAATGCGGCACAACCCACTAATGATTAGGGCTTGATGACCTAATCAGGAGCACAATTCCTTAGGACCCTATAAATAGGGAGATTTCCTCCGTTTGGAGGCACGTTTTACCATTTATTACACATTTTACTCTTTGATAGAGACATCCTGAGCTTGGAATCCGAGTAGATCCCCACCTAAATTTCCTCATCTTTTTACTCCTATTCAAGTTACGAAATTGATCGTCGGAGGCGGAGCTCCAACCACCTGGGGTCTCCGTTGTTTTGCAAGTATAGCTCACGCGCGGACCAGACTTTGTGACGTAACTCTCCCGAGGGACGAAAATACCCAAAATAAACCCCACCCCAGCCGGAAAACCTCCCCCATCCCGAAAACACCCCCCACCCCAGTCAAAACACCTCCCCCTCCTTTCCCCCACCCACGAAAACCCCCTCCCCCCTTCCCGTAAACCCCTTCCTTCCCCCCACCAAGTAAAAACTCCCCCTCACCTTCCCCCACCCTTGAAAACGGCCGGAAACGAAAAGGGGGCTTAATTTCCGGCCGTTTTAGAGGGTGAGGGAAGGGGAGGGGGAGTTTTAACGGGGTTAGGGAAGGGATAGGGAGGGGTTTTACGGGGTTGGGGAAAGGAGGGGGGAGGGTTTCGTGGGTGGGGGGAGGGAGGGGGAGGGTGGGGAGTGGTGGTCGAGGGGTGGGGGGGAGATTTCCGGTTGGGTGGGGGTATTTTCGGGGGTGGGGGCTAGAGTAAAAGGTAGGGGAGGGCTGGTGGAGGGGGTGGTTTAGGTGGGGGAACTGGCGGTTTGGTAGGCGGAATTTTTTTTTTTGTTTTATTTTAATTTATTTTTTGGGACGAATGACAAGCTAACACGTGTCATGGTGACCTTTTATTAAAGGTTGTTGACTCACGTTGACTGGTTTGGGAGTGAAGAAAATGAAGACCCCCAAAAGTTCGGATTATTCCAGAATAATCCAATGTTAGGATTATTGTACCAAAATTGATGAAAGTTGGGATTATTTTTTTTAATTTTTTCAAATAAATAAGTAAACTAATATGAAATCTACAAGTGTCACTATTATATGTAAAGGGAAGTGAGGACCACTTGGAGTGTAGGGGACCATACTTGCTCCCCACTCCATTTTCTCCTTGTGACACATGTCCCTCACCGTTTCCCCTACCTTTATTTGCTTCCCCTATTGCACACGGCCCACCACTCGCACCAAGGTGACGCAGGCTTCTGCTGCTCGCAACTAGCAAGCCGCGCACGCTGGTGCAGGCTGCTGCTGCTCGCAACTAGCAAGCCGCGCACGCTGGTGCAGGCTGCTGCTGCTTGCGGCCAGCATGCTACGCACACCTTGTGCGGGCTGCTGCTTGCACTTGCGGCTGTGGCTGCCTAGTGTTGGTGCGCTAGAATGCCCCAGCCAGCGTAGGCTTGGCTTGGTACGCATGCTAGCCACCAATGCTCGGCACATAATGTTCCTAGCACTTGAATGCTCGGGGCATTACGAAGCTAGGGGTATTTTGGGAAATATTGTCGATTTATTATTATTTGCGCGTCTCGTCATTTACTATTTTTTACTCGACTTCCGACGTTCGGTTTTGACGCTCTAAACTCGAATTTCCGACGTCTAAATATTTAATCCTCGAGCGACGAATTAATTTCTTCCGAATTAATTCGTCGAGTCGGTTCGTTTACTGCAAAGGGTGTGACCTGAAGGGTTCAGTCAAGATTAAGCTGTAATAATAATTATGCATTAATATTACTGATCGGAAGTGGCCTCCACCTAGACATTCCGATCACTTGACCTTACTGAATATATACGCTTTCTAATAATTCTGAACCCACTAACAGAATAGTACACTTGTTCAAAGGACACCATTCCTTTCATAATTGACCGTGATTTCTACGAAAGTGAGTTAGTGTATATTCCCATCTTCTCTAGTTTTCTTTTTTCTTTCTTTGCTTGAATAATGTCTTCATTTTCCCCCTGGGTTGGATTTTGTTTTTCTCTAGGACGAGCAAAAGTTTAGCTTGGGGGAATTTGATCCGTGCCATTTATTTCTTTATATTTCAATGCTTGTTTTTAGTCGTTTATGTCATGTTTTTAGAGAATAATGCTCGATTCGCGTATTTTTGTGTTAGTTTAGAGAAATGTGTGCTTTTTATGGTTTCCTTATCATTTTATTCATTTCCCGGCTATTTCTCTCGCTTTTCGTTTCTTTGTCTTGTTTTGTAGGTACGTCGCGGGCTATATGCATGGTAATTGAAAATAACATCCACGAGGATCGATATGTACTTTTCAGAATTGAATTTGTGTTAGAAACAAAGGAAAACGAAGGTTTGCAAAGTATCAAAAAGGACCTTTGTGCATTGTTTCAGCCATATCTCGAGTTCTATAGATCGGATTGAGGTGATTCAAGTTGGGTTAGAAACTAGAATTGAAGATCTTTCCAATGATACCTAGATTATGAGTTATAGCCTTCGGAAGTTGACTATGCAAATCTGCCGCAGGCGCGAGCTACAGTACCCGCGGGCGCGGGGCTGCTGCAACATATTTCTGCCAATTTTCGACCAGGAACTTGAAGAGGGCTGGCCACGGGCACCCCGCGGGCGAGGCCGATTTCTTCGCGGGCACGGCTTTATGGGTTTTACTTGCTTATTTCTTTGTTTAATTTCATGTTTGTTTGGTTTAATGTTGATATTTGATGCTTGATTAGTGTAATTGTTCTTGATGTATGGTTGATTCTTAATTCTTTTAGTTGATTGTTGATAGATGATGATATTTGAGTATTTGTTGGCTAGGAATTGGGTGAAACTTGTATGATTGATTAATTATGATTAATTTGGGAAATGTGTTGATTGATTATTGAGATTAAAGTTATTAATGAAGGTTTGCATGTGTGTAATTCAATTAGGCCTTGAGAATTATGCTAGATTACATTGTATTTTCTAATGACACGAACAATTAATTTAGGAATTGCAATTATCGATTGGTTTTTATTGTGATTCTCTTTATTTGTTATTCATAGTAAACCCTAGCTTAAAAATTAGGAGATAGCTCTTTAATTCCAATTGATTGCTCTTATAATTGGTCATCACAACCTTTGATTGACATGTTCTTCCCAAGTTGTTTCAATTGACATGATTACTTGTTGATCCTCGTTCCTAGTGTTTTATTTCCTTGGTTATTTTTTTTGTTAGTTGTTAGTATTCTCTCTTACCTTCGTCTTTGATCTAGCTTAGGCACAATAATAGAAAGTGCTTGAACATTACCGTTCCTTTAGGTTCGACCCTAGACTTGCCTCTATATTCGTATTTAGTTTTGTTAAGTATTTATAAATTTAGTTTGACCGAGGGAAGATTAGATAACGACCTAGTTTTCCACTCGTCAATAACGACTGAAATGGATCGTCAATATTGTCAGAAGGGAAGAAGCAGTCCTTCCAGTTTGGCCGAGATCCTTCCCTAAAGATTGTCTAATAAGGCGGCGCCTAGCAGTGCTAAGGGTAGGTTGTTCTTCCTCAGTACTACTATTGGACATCTAATATCTTAAGCTAGAAACTTTAAAAATAAAGAAAAAACAAAATACAGAACATGCAAATTTAACATCAAAATTTGTAAATACCTTAAACTATTCGCCAACAACGCAGAACTTTGAAAACTTGATTGCGCTTTGGAAACAAACACTAAAGGACCGGCAATTGCTTTGAAACGACAGTGACGGAAGCGTAGATGAAACTTTTTCTCTAAAATTTCTCTCTTTAAAATTGTTTTTTCTTTTTTACAAATGAAAATGAAAAATAAAAAATGAAGGGGGGAGGTTTTACAAAAAGTGACGATTGATGTGACAATAGAGTTAGGAATCCAACGGCTAAGGTAGTTTTAAAAATTAAAATGCAAGGCTGTTATATTGCAGACACGTGTCATACCCCAATACATGTTTCCCTCTCTTTTAATTAAAACCTAATAAACGGTTCGTTTTCTAAACGACTGCGTTTTAAAAAGTAGACCTTGTGTTCTATCGGCACAAAAGGTCACTTGGGGGGAAAACGGAGTTTTTTCGCTCCCAATTCATTTATTAAGTAGACCTTGTGTTCTATCGGCACACAAGGTCACCTGGGGGGAAAACGGAGTTTTTTCGCTCCCAATTCATTTATTAAGTGGACCTTGTGTTCTATCGGCACACAAGGTCACCTGGGGGAAAACATAGTTTTTTTGCTCCCAATTCATTTATTAAGTAGACCTTGTTTTCTATCGACACACAAGGTCACTTGGGGGGAAAACGGAGTTTTTTGGCTCCCAATTCATTTATTAAGTAGACCTTGTGTTTTATCGGGGCAAAAGGTCATTTGGCGGGAAAACGTAGTTTTTTCGCTCCCAATTCATTTATTAAGTAGACCTTGTGTTCTATCGGCACATAAGGTCACTTGGGAGGAAAACGGAGTTTTTTCGCTCCCAATTCATTTATTAAGTAGACCTTGTGTTCTATCGGTATAAAAGGTCACTTGGCGGGAAAACGAAGTTTTTTCGCTCCTAATTCATTTATTAAGTAGAACTTCTGTTCCATAGGACGAAGTTTTTTCACTCCCAATTCGGCAATATATTTAAACGGATATCCCATACATACCCGGAATGAATCTCGATTTCCATATGCTAGCAAAAATAGGCATTAAACTTCCTTGATTCTTGATCCAAACCAATGCATAAGTGTATATCAAGTTATGTACCTAGAAAGGGGCACACAAACATTTCCATGAGAGAAAATCTAATCGAAAAAGAAAAGAAAATGAAAGCAATAAAAACCTCGGGTTACTTCCCGAGAAAGGCTTGTTTAACGTCCAAGCGAGACCACTCTAGTAAATAATATTGCAACGAACACAAGAGCTTATCAAATGAACTACTACACATTTCATATGATAACAAGTAGGCAAATGACAGGAGGAGGACGTGCAACAAGATTATTGCACGTAAGTGAGGAGGAAGATGCCAAAAGAAGGAAGAAAAATCAAAAGAAAAATATAGAAAATAAGAAGAGAAAGAAGAAGAAAAATAAGGAAAAGAATAAAATGGCAAAACCTCCTCAAAATCTTTTTGGGTGGCACAATCACCCATTTCCTCAATAATAGGAGGATGAAAAGGGAGAGTCTCATCAAACAAGAGAAGGTCCTCAATAGGCTCATTGACAAAAGAAGGGAGAAACATGGGATAGTAGGAGATGTGGTCAAATTTCCTTGAGAAAGGGAAATGAGGAAGGGGAGGAGAAACAATGGTCTCACAAAGCCTCACATCACCAATGAGGGCATTAAAATCAATCATAGAATCCTCAAAAGAACACTCATGACTCAAATCTCCCTCAAACAAAAACTTTTCAATAGAAATAACCTCATCTTCCTCTCTATCACAACGATGAACAAACAACTCCCTCAAGATCCTCAAAGCCTAGAGTCTCTAAACCATACATGAAAGGATAAAGGTTTCTCTCAAACTCATCCCTTTCCCATGAAGCATTGCCAATGAACTCTCTCAAAAGGCTATAATTTTTTGTTACACCTTCAATGAACATACTAGCCATAACCTCAAATGAGTCCAAAGACTCATGGATAGAAGGGTCACAAACATGCAAGGTAGACTCATCAAGATGGGGAAGGGGGTTGGAATCCTCAAAATCGACATTTTTCTTCATTCACAACTCTTCCATCATCACTCAAGGGACTCTCAATCTCTCTTGATTTCTCAAACTCACCATTATCATCCACATGAACTCCCTCAATCAAACATGAAGATGGCTCACTCACATCCTCACCAAGGGAAGCTCTCAAAGGGGGTGAATAAGGGGAAGGATGGCAACCAAGCTCAAATGGGGAATAAAAAGGATTAAAATCCTCATAAATCCTCTCATCACAAGAAAATCTCCCCTCAACTTCACACCCTTGCCCTACATCATCCTCAACAACACTCTCACACTCCAAGTGAGGTGCCTCACGTCCATCTAAATCAAACATAACACTCATCACTTGGGAAAGCCTCACTTCTCTCAATTTTTGTTCCTCTTGAAGCTCTTGGAATTGTTGGGTGAGATATTGCATTTGAGAGAGAATTTGGGCATCAATGTTATTGGGTTGAGGTTCATGATCAAAATCAAATTGCACATCATCAAAATTAGCACAAACCTCATCAAAATGAGCATAAGGGGGAAATGTGTCAATTTGCATACTTGGATCATCACAAGGCACATAAGAAGTATCAAGAGAACTCATGCAAAAATTAAAAGAATCTTGGCATTGAGAATCAAAACAAGAAACATGAGATTCTCTATGTAAAGAATCCCTAGCAAGCCATGTGAAGAAATCCCAAGAATCATGCATAGACAAATGACAAAATCTATCATTATTCATGTCCTCAACCATTCCCCTAGTATACTCTTTCATGCCCCAATAAGCTATACCACAAGCATCACTAAGAGAACACCCATGGTAACTAAGGAAACTATCTAGTCTTTCAAAGTAAGAATAGAAGGGTTCACCATCAAATTGAGGAAAAGATAAGCATGCCATTTATATACAAAGAACAAATAAAAGCAAACAAAAATCAAATAATGTACAAGAACCTAGCTAATCTAATCAACACAAACTAATAAACGCCTTAATCCCTGGCAACGGAGCCAAAATTTGATCGAAGTGTAAAAGTAGGTCGTTGGGACTACTAACCCTAACCAAATTAATCATTTATAATACCTAAACATACACTAAACTAGTTAGTGGCAAGTAAAGGGTCGAACCCAAAAGGACTAAGTGTATTAATTTGTGCCAACTAGACTACTATGAAAGGTCGTGAGATAGAGAGAGGTTAAACTAAACACGACTAAGAACAAACAACTAAAGCTAGGGAAAGTGGAATCCAATTACATCAATGTATTAAACAACATCATACAAATAGATGAAAATGACCTCGATTAGGAACATCAACACATTTAACTCACCCTCGCTCAATTAAGCATGTTAATTATCCTACTAAACTAATTCACTCTCGTGCAACTAGCCTAGCAAAGGTATGAAAGAATTTAGGGCTCTTAACCAACTCACTCTCGCACAATTGATTGAAAGCACAATTAAGAGCATAGAATCGATTAGCTTGAAACATTCTAATCCATAAAAGCATCACCCATACACAATAATCAAAAAATAATTTCATACTAATCACAATCAATCATTTAATTCATTAATATAACCTTCATCCAATTCCCTAGAACAAGAACTAAGCTAACATAATGAAGAAAGACATGGAAAACAAGGTAAAATAAGAATAAAACAAGATCAAACAAATAAACTAATTAATCTACTCAAATCAACAAACAAAAAGCAAAAACTAAGGATTAAGCAAAGAAATAAAGATGAGAGAAAATTAGAAAATGCTCATTGAATAGATGAGAAGAAGTTCCACAAAGTTGCTTCTTCAACCTCTCAAAAAATCCATGGAAATCCAAGCTTTCTCTCTCTACACTACTCCTAAACTAGAGAGAGAAAATCCTAATCTAACCCTAAGAGAGAGAAAAAATAGGCTAAACTAATCTAATCTATCTAAAATAAAATGTTGATTGAAAAGTTGTTAGAAAATAACCCCAAAGGGGGTATTTATAATACAAGTTAAATAAAAATAAAATAAAATAAATAAAACTAAATAAAAAAAACAAAACTAAAATAAAAGAAAAAAAAAAGAAAAAGAAATGGAGAAATAAACCCAAAAACCCCCCGAAATTCCCACCCAAACCCACGAAAACCAACAGACTTCTCCTTCCTCGAAAATGGCCGCTCTCATTCTACCATCAACCATCATCCAAAAAACCATCATCATCACCACCGTAAATAAACATCATCATCAAGCATCAGCACATCGCAGCCGTCCGATTTTCATAAAAAGTCACGCGCGAAGCTCTTGAAATGGTTCGGTCGAACCATGGGTTGATGCGGCCGAACTACGGGGTTGGTTCGGTCGAACCATGGGTTGGTGCGGCCAAACTACGGGGTTGGTTCGGTCGAACCATGGGTGTGTTCGACAAAACCTCTTAAAATTACAAAACCTCAAAAGTTTCTGACTCGAACTTCGAATTGCTCTGAATTTGCTATATTTTTAGCTGATGCTTGTGCGAATTGATTGATTGGAGTTGCGGGAATTTGAGTTTAGGCGCTGGTGTGGATTGGTGGTAGATACGGAGGCTACTGGTGGTTGTTGGCGGTTTGTGAGCTGCGGGTTGCGTGGTGGTTGATTGGAGTTGCGGGTCAGTGAGAAGAGGAGAGGGAAATTAGGGGAGAATTGGTAGTGATTGATGGCGGATTGGTGGTGTTGGTGTTAGTTGATACGGTTTTTGGTGGACGGTGGTTTGGTTGGCTGCTATAGGAGCAGGGGAAGAGTGCGTGACTGCTGTTGCGGGTTGTTTGGTGGTGTGGTGAAGGTTGTAGGTGGAGCTGGTGGTTGTTACGGGGGTGATTGGTGGTTCAGGGCGGTGTGGATGGGTTAAGGTGGTGCTGGTTTGGTTATGGCTGAAGGTGGTGTGCGGCTGTTGCTGTTGGTGTTAGTGTTGCGGGGTGTTGATTGTAGTAATTGTTGCGGGGTGGTTTTTTGTGGTAGATTGAAGGTGAGTGGTGGCTGTTGTTTTGTGTGGTGAAGGGGGTTGCAGTGGTGGAGCTGTGGTTTGGGTGGCTGCGTGGTGGTGTGCGACTGTTGCTGTTGGTGTTGGTGTTGTTGGGGGAAAACAGGGATCCGGGCAGTGTGGTGATATTGGTGGGTGGTAGATTACTCAATTCTTGTAAAATAAGCCGGAAAGAGACTCAATAAACACCCTAAAAGTGACATAAAAGCCAGTTATCAGTTTGCGAGTGTACGACTAGAAGGTTTGGTGTTTTATTTTATCATTAGTTGGCTCTAATTTTTATAATTGTATTGGAGTTCTTTTAGTGTTTTCAGGTCTGTGATGGGTTGGGATGGCAATGGGTCGTATTCGGATCGGATTATGCAAAATCCGAATCTGATCCTACAAGGTATCAGATTTTTTATATGCCTCCGCCTTTGATTCCGACATTCGACTCAAATTTCCATCCTCCGACTCCAACTTTAAAAGTAATTTTGACCCAATTATCAATAACAACCAATATATAATCAACTTTAAAGACCAATAAATTCATAAATTGAATGATAAAAAAGATACAAGTACACGAAAAAGTCGGAGTCGGATCGGACAATTCGGATTCTAAGTAGACTCCAACTCCAAACCTCCTTTAACTCGGAGTCGAATTTTTTTAAACGGAGTCGAATTCGGATAATTATTTCTCAGATTCGATTCGGATTTTTTTTCTTCGGTTCGGATAGGACAAGGGCGGATTCGGACTAGATTGCCATCCCTAGTGATGTGTTTTATACTCATTACATTCAAATTTTCAAATCTGGGCGTTGCTCCAAAGTTATTTGGTTCCTTTCCTATAAAAGAGAGAAATCAAGTTACTTGTTTGTGATATTACCTTACTTTCGTTTCTTGATTTGGTTTTGTTTTTCAAGCTCCACATGTTAGAAAGAAACTCTACCGTGGTAAAAAACCCAAACGCACCCTCGGTAGAAAAAAGACACCGGGGATAACATGTAATGTAGGTTTGGACTCGCTAGAATCACGACGGTGCGTGGATGCTACCTACAAAGTGGTTCCTACATCTTGGGATGACTAAAATCAGTTTCTTTTAAGTTGGTTTGTTATCTTGTGTACATAAGAGCAAGTGTTGCTCGTAGCTTTGTTAGTGTTGGGTTCTTAATAGGCCTAATTCTTATTAGCTTAAACTCTTTCAATATATGCAAATTAATCCATTATATAAAAACAAAAGGAATATCTAACTCTATATATATTAAGTCGGGGAAAAATGCCAAAAAAAAAATATATTGACCTAAACCGGTGTCTTAAGAGAATCACAAAAGGCATCGTTTCTTGTTTTGAGCTGATTCCCTTGTGATTAGCACCAAGCAATTAGTCTTTAAGCTATTATAAACCGGTACCTTTTACTTTTTTTCTACTAGTGCGGAATGTTATTTGTTTGCCTTTTCCTAGAACCAGTGCCTAAAAGCGATTTTAAACCGTATTTTGTTTTTTTTCTTTTACTAGTGCAGAATGCTATTTATTTGATATGTATCCTAAACTTTCTACAATTGACATGGCTAAGTGCTTGGCCTACGTGGGTTGTTTTTACTAACAAGGTTAATAGCATTCTTTTGTACCATGAATATTTTGACTTACTCTTTATGATGTAGTGAAATAGGGTTGGTTGTTATTTTACTTAGGTCTATGTGTACTTGAAAGTGAGTACCCATGTTCGACACATGTACTTGTCCAACTTAGCTGTTTTGTGAAAATTTTTGAGGTTTTGAACTAAAAATGAAGTGTCTAAGAGTTCTATTCATATTCGATCGTTGAGGTTTCGATGTGGGTACTTGAGGCAAAGAGCTCGAGTAATATAGCTCATGGTGATGAACTGATGATCCAAGTTGACATAAATGTTACCTAAGCAATTTAACTTTATGATTTTCAATTTTCTATGTTTTCTTTTTCTCCATATTTATGGTAACATGTATTAAAACCATCCCCGACTGAAGAAAATAATAAGAAGTACATTATGTGATTGGGTGATAAAATTACTTTTTGGGAATCATGGTTAAACTACATCATTCCAATAATTTATTCAATAACACATGTATTGTTTGTTTGCAGAGAAGTTTATACCAATATTAGATACTCCGTAAATTGTGGCAGTACTAATGATTGAGAATTTATTCCATAAAGTAATTAATGAGTTTGGTTTGGGGTGGGATCATCAAATTCAAGTCAAAGATGTTTCTCTGTATGTAAATATTTGCTCTCATGTATATATTTTCTTCCTTTCAAATTAGATACACTTTTTTACTTTTGACACTATTAATTAACTTCGCTTTACTTACATTTGTGATTTATAGGTATAAAAACAAAATTATGTAGGATCTTGTCAGATTCAGTTCAAAATTTACTTAATTAAAATTTAATTGTTAAGTATTTTTGTACACTATTATCATAAAAGATATATTCGATTGAACTTTTCTGTTGACAAACATGATAAAAGAAACAGGCATCTTATTTGGAATGAAGGAGGTATTACCAAAGGCTTGTTAGAGGAAAATGGAAGTTTTTTTGTTTCTTATCACGGGGTGGGGGGAATTTTGTCTAATGATGTTGGACCTATATTGGGTTGTATCGCAACAAATACACCTATGCTATATTTTTATGTAGTCATTTTGTAATTAGTAATCTGGTTGTAGAGATATATTTTTTAAAAATTCTATTTATTATGGACCATGTTGTGGCCTTGGAAGGTCCACCCCTAGATCTATCTATGGATATATGTCTTTTAATGAACAAAAAAGTTTGCATGCCCCCGGTTTACAATAATTTATTGTGAATCGGGCGCTGCCACACGTACCGTTTATTTATTTATTTTAAACAAAATTTCATAAAAATACGTCGCGAAAAATGAGAAAACTCTTACCTTAATTTTAGTAATCGCAAAGCAAAAATGGAGGAGAGACAAACTGAGAAAACGCAGAGAGAAAACGCAAAATTGATTACCTTAGGGATTCGATCGATTCGATCATCAATGAAGGATTCATGAGCAAACTTCAATTTATCAAATTACAATAATTTGATACACGATTTTCTACAACAGAGGCAAATTCAAACACCATTGTTAAATGATTTTGATATAAATCGCACTATTAGAAGATGAAACAGAGAATTTTGATAGATGATAACATAGAAACTACTCAAATTGATGATGAACACAACGCCATGAATGAACGAGGATAGAGAAAGTACATGCACGAATCAGGACACTAGAGGTAATAAAATTGACACTAGAGAAGAGATAGAAAATTAAGTGGTTCCTTGTGAGTTAATTGATTCAAATTCAGCACAAACATCCAAATCAAATGAAACTGGAGGTAATTTCGATAAAATCAACCTTCAAATTGAAATGAAACTAAATTTTGAAGTTCATGTGATGATTTTTGTTACTCTTTGTGTGTACAAATGTTACCCTTTTTATGCATAAAGGTGACCCTTCTTACACACAAATGTTACCTTTTTGTAAACATACATGTTACCTTTTTGTTATAAAACGTACAATCAACCTTGTAATTATTATGCAAAAACGTTACCCTTTTAATGCACAAACATTACCCTTTTTATGCATAAAGGTGACCTTTTGTATACATAAATTTTACCCTTTTATATGCTCACATGTTACCCTTTTTGTAATATAATGTTACCCTTTTTATACGTAGATGTTATCTATTTTATGCATAAAAGTAACCCATATAAAAACATACTATTTCTCATTTTCTCTAAACAGAATGATATGCTGCTACTGCTTATCTGATATGACAGTGTTAAATATTATGTGCAAATCCAATTGATGCTTCTGGTTTATATCTTAGAGGATCATTTGTTGGTGTGGTAAGACAAACCTTTGAAGAAATCTTGGAATTGTATGAAAAGCATGCTGCTATACTCGGCTTTTCAATAAGAAAACATACAACCAGATATATCACACACACAAAGATAGTAAGTGAAAAATATTATGTGTGTTCTTCTGAAAGAAAGAGAAATTTAGGTGACAAGAAAACAAAATTGGTTGAAATGATTGATGAAGAGAATGTGAATGTGAAAGCAAGAAAGCAAAGAAATATAGCCATCATATGATCTGATTGTAAGGCAAGCATAAGAGAAAAACTTGATAAAGAAGGACAATTCGAGGTGGTGTCACATGTAATACAACATAGCCACGAGCTAACAGGGTCACAGTGCCATTATCTGCATAGTTCTCACATAAAAAATGACAGAAGAAAAAGCTGAAGCAATCAAAACAATGATACCTTCAGGTTTAACTACAATGGAGAATTACAATTACATGGATATTGAAGCTAGAGGAGAACATAATATAGGGCACAGTGTTGTAGATCACCTAAATTTCTGTTCAAGGTTCAGAATGAAGTAAATTGAGGCTAGAGATGATCAAACTTTAGTGAACCTTTTAAATCAAGAACAATTAGAGGATCCAAACTTCTTTTTTAAAGTGAAGTTTGACAATTAAGGAAGAATTTCTAATATCTTTTTGGAGAGATTCGATGATGCTAGAAGACTATAGAATATATGGAGATGTTCTTGTCTTTGATACAAAATATAGAACCAACGGGTATAATCTTATATGTGCTCCATTTGTTGGCATAAACAATCACTGGAATAATTGTATGTTTGCATGTGCTTTTATTAGTGATGAAAAAATAAAATCGTTTGTGTGGCTACTAGAAACCTTCTTGAAACCTATGGAGGGTAAAACACCAACTTCAATATTCACTGACTAGGACCAAGCAATGGCAAATTCCATTGAGCAGGTAATAAGTTTATATTTACTGCATAAAGTGACCCTAAGTAATAAGTTACACATTTAAGTGTATAACGTGACCCCTTTTACTGTATAAAGTGATCCTTTTTAATGCATAAAGGGACCCTCTTATTTTGATTGTAGGTGCTTCACAAAACAAGGCATGAACTTTATATCTGGCATTTGGAACAAAATGCAATAACCAGATTTGGGGCTCTAAAAAACGACAAAGAGTTCAAGTATGCATTCAACCAGTTATTAAAGTGGTGTATGATAGAACAAGAATTTAAAGAAAAGTGGCAGGCAATGATGCAAAAATATGACTTGACAACACACTATTGGTACACAAGAGTGTACGAATTGAAAGAGAAATTGTGTCCAGCCCTTAGTAGAGATTTCTTTTTAGCAGGAATCTCATCATCACAAAGTAGTGAAAGCACTAATCGTGTTATAGGATTCAAAGAAAGTAAAGCAACTACCTTGACATAATTTTATAACATATTTAAGAAGACAACCAATCGTTGGAGAAGCATAGAGAAATATGATGAGTTTACCTGTAGCAAGTCAATAACATTCACTTCATTGCCATTTTCCGGAATTCTAAAGCATGCTGTATAGGTAAAACGTTAACTCGAAAGTTCATAAATAACACAAAACATATAAAAACTTAAATCTAACTACATCACTTTGTCACTCTTCAGAGACTTTGAAGAGCAGTTTGGATACTATATGGCAACAACTATTCAAATGATAGGGACAATTGAAGAATGCATACTTTATCAAGTAACCCTAGAAGACAAGCCATGGTCTTTACATCAAGTAAACTATATAAATGAGAGCCAATGTGTATGATGTATTTGTAAAAATTTTAAAGCATCTGGGTGGATAATGTTATCATTGTATCAGAATTCTACACCTACATTCAATATCTAGAATACCAAAAAAGTATGTTACAAAAAGATGGACTAAGTTTGCAAAAAATAGAGACATAAATTAGGTTGAAGAGTAAGGATCCTACATAACCATATATACCATGGAGGCAAAAAATGATGAGGAAATACTACAATCTAATCTTAAAAAGTCAAGAAAATGAAGAGACAAGAGCATTTTTGAAAAAAGCGTAAAAAAAAAAGTCTAAAAATGGTGGAAGACTTAATTGCTACTGCTGCTCAGAGAGAAGAAGGTCAGAAGCTACTTATGATATTCCTGGTGTGGCAGATAGCACTCAAAGCAATGATGTTTCTTTGGCATCCAGTACAAGCACAAGTGTACCAACAATAATTGATCCTAAAAGAGCTGTAACAAAAGGAAGAAGCAAGATATAAAAAGGAGGACTTGAAAAAGGCAAGATAAAAAAGAAACCCGCATTCCTACCTTGTCATTAAGAATTTGGATTAAAGATACCTAACATACGTCTCTTTTTAAAAATTTATTACCTGCATCTGAACAATTTTTTTTATCAGTGTTATATTACTTTGTATTGGTTAAAATTTGAATGATACTCTTATTACTTAATCAACACATGTTTAGTTTCCCTTTTTACCCACGAAAGTGATCTTTTTAAGTGCATAAAGTGACCCTTTTTAATGCATAAAGTTACCCACTTACTTTGAATGTAGGTGCTTCCAAACACAAGACATAGACATTCAGTTTTCCCTAAAATTAAACAATTACCCTTTCTACCCACAAAAGTGACCCTTTTTAGTGCATAAAGTGACCCTTTTTAATACATGAAGTTATCCTTTAAGGTGCATCCAAATACAAGGGATATATATTTAGTTTTCCCTAGAATTAAACAGTTATCCGTTTTACCCACAAAAGTTACCCTTTTCATGCAAAGACATTACCCTTTTATAAACTAATGTCACCCCATAAAAAACCTGAATTGAACCTTTTACCTATATGAAGTAACTCTTTTTACCTACATCAAGTGACCTTTTTTAGTGCAGGTTTGTCCCTTTTTATGCATAAATGCACAATTAAAAAAATAAAGGTATATACAAAATAACATTTCAAATTACTTAATGTATGCACATACATTCAGTTTTCAAAACAAAGAATCTAAAAAATACATTCAATTTTTAAATAAAATCCTCCAAAAACTATACCATAGAAGATTTAATTACATCATTGCACTTGATGTATGCACATACATTATGTTTTCAAAAAATACTTCTACACCTAATCAATAAAAATTCATTTCACATTTTAGAAGGAGTGTATTTCTTTGTTTGCCTTTTTTTTTCCCTTTTATCTTAGGGCTTTTCTTCTTCTGCCTCTGCCTTTGCTTGTTCTTTTGCTTTCTTTTTTCTACTTCTCAACAATTGCATCCTTTCTTCTTAATTCAATTTCCTGGACATAATCAACATCTTTCTTCCTCTCACTGAACTTGGCTAATTCTTACAAGACATAAGCCCTAGATTCATTCATATCAGACAATACAAGGGTGGTTAAGATCTGTCCACACAGAAATTTTCTTCCAGAAACCTCACAACACAGAAAAAAAAAACTTATCAATATGAAATTAATAAAACATCAGAAAGGAAAAAACAAAAGACATATAGACGACTAATTACTGTTTGAGTTTAAATGAATGCAAGTCTGCTAGCTTAAAGTTTAAGTAAGATGCTCTATTATATATATAAACTTAATTATCTCTTGTAGTTTCTGTGCCAGTTGGAGTAGCTTTCGCATGGAGAATATATAGTATGAGCTTACTAGGAGTTCATATTTAATGTCTAGTCCATATATAGGATTCTTATCTAGTTCCACTTCTACTTGCATCTAGTATACTCCCGTCGATGCTTGTAGCCCGTCGCTTCAAGCACTTTAAAAGATAGGCTAAGTGAATGCCTCCTCAAGCAAGTCCATGTGTCACGAACGTTGTAAGTTGGTAAATCGAAGGGTGTTGTGCTATCTTAATCGTATAAGAAGATCAAGGTTCGCTAAAACAAATTCCGAGTTTTGCGGGAAAAAATATGGTTTCGGACAGCTCATGATGGACTATTTAATCCTTCTCCATCCAAATCCATCTTAGTTCCAGGTATTAAAGCGAAAGATGACTCGACCGATTAGACGTCGACTTTCGACCCATGACAAAGACCCCACCGTCCAAGTTGTCAATCTTATCCTTTCTCCTTTCCAATTCAACAATTCAAAGCGATAAGATGGTATCTTAGAACTCTTTGGATAATTTCTTTTGCCAAGAAAAGCACCCAATTGATCACAAACTGATAAAAAAAATATAAAATTTTAGAATACGTTGAATATAAAAAAAAAAAAAAAAGGTTAAAATCTAAAGTAAAAAAGTAAACCTTTTAACTGCAAAAAGTGATCCTTTTAACTACAAAAAGTTACCCTTTTAGCTAGAAACGTACCACTTGAGCAAAAAAATCTTTAAAGTAGTTAAGACTGGAATTACGGCAAATATTATTGTCAAGATAATACACCAACTCTTTTAAATGATCAAGAACAAATCAAATGTAATGATTCTCTATAAGAATAGGAATATAGATCTTAAATTGAAAAATTAAAAGTGATTAAGACAAAGTATTTCACACACATAACTCTTTTAAGGGTATTATATTAGTTTAGCATCAACCATACCAATTCAACATCAATTATATCACATTCAGGATTCTCATAGCTGACCCACCCTTCCCATAGATTGTGAAAATCCTTAATAGCCACTTGAAATGTTACCTTGCCCAATGTGTTCACAAACATACAACAATGCAAACTATTAAAGTATAAGATCTTGTTTATATACAAATATAAAGTCAATGTGTTTAAATATAAAAATATCAAGTTACTTACACATTGCCTCGCACCAAAATAAAATCTTCGAGGACCAGAAGCCTCAAAACAGGCTCTCTCATTAAAATATAGAGCAAAGCAATCAATAATGCACCGTCGAATCCTAAGTGGAGTAGCAAGGACACCATATCTTCTCTTAGAACTAGAAAATTCATTAAAAAAAGTCACAAGTTTCTCACTACAACGATAAAAAATAAGATCAACATTTAAAAAATTAAAAGAAAATAAGGGGAAAAAATAATAATCATATAAAATGACACTTAGTTTCAAGTGCATTGATTCATCCTTCAGCAAACAATAATCAAGAACTTCTAAATGTAACTGAGGCAAACTGTTGAAAATCCTAACGTGGGGAAAATAGGCCGTTGACTAATCCTCCCTAAGCCAAACAAAATTTATAAACACTTTACAAACCTAAATACAATTATAGAGGTATGTCAAGGGTCGAACACAATGGAATGGTTATGTTCAAGTGATTCAATTGGGCGCCTAAGCTAGGTCTAAATAAGAAGTAAAAAAGTTAACACTATTGTAGGGAATAATTTCAAGCCTTAAAATCCCACTATCTCGAACCCCACTGTGATCATACACTAAAGTATGGTGGCGTCCAAAAGGGAAGAAGATAGAGCAAAAGAGTCGCCAACAAGTTTTTAAGGAACTAGTAAACCGTTCACGAGGTGAAGGTTACACCCCTTAACGATCCAAGAGGTCGTCAACTCAATAAGGTCATGAACCAAATAAGGGTTCGGGGATGAAGGTACAAATCCAACCTAAAAGAGATTGAACCTGCCCTAATAATAGGCCTCTACTTTATTCTGATCGTACTCATGTGCGCTTTCTGATTAACATACAATCAATAGGATTAACCCTAAACCTGTTTATCTATGTTGGTTGAATTTAATGCACAAATAAACTATTATTGGCGATCACTGGAAATATAATCATATTAACCCTAACAAGATTATTAATTATCTTATTAAGCGTGATTACAAGTACCAATTCCCTTTAAACATGCATAAAGGTGATCAAGCAATATAATATCAAGCAACATAAATAATAATCAATATCATGAAGAATAATAATAATCATAATAATCATAAATAAAATAATCATCATCAAAATAATAATAAATGATAACAATTATAATCATAATCATGTTCATGTTAATATTAAAGAATAAAAAAAATAGCAAGATCCTAGGCATGATACAAACAAGATTAATAACAAACCCTAGCATGTCACTAAGCAATAAAAATCAAATCTTTAGCCCTAACATGATACTAACAATCATAAATATTAGGAAGAGCATAGGAAGCATCATAACAATCATATTTAATATTAAAATTACCCTAGACATGATACTAGGAATATCATAATAACAATATAAACATGATTTCTACATCATAATATCAATTAAAACCATTAAAGCACTTACTTTGATGCCTCGTACCTCTTTCTAATAACAAAATACACACGTTAGTAACTTCAAGGAAAATAATAATCAAAACAATTAAATTAAATAATTGAAATAGAGATTTGGGACCAAACCCTCAGAAATTAAACCTTTCACGCCTAGGGCGAAGGCTACTTCGAATATGGCTAGGTGTATCTAGATCTTGCGAATGCGGAATTTTGTATTTGAGAAAAGGCTAGTTTAGAAAAACAGAGAGAGAGAGAATAATCAAGAAAATCTTGATGAGAGTTGGTGAATTAAAATAAGAATCGATGAAATCTGGTTATCGAAAACAGAGTTTTAATACGTTATTTATAGAGAAAATCAGCCAAAAAGATAAAATTAACAAAACAGAGTCTGTAGCACGCAAAAAGAGGTTGGCTCTAGGCATTGGCCATTGGCGCTAGGAGCCAATGGCTAGCACCAGGCGCCAATGGCTGGCGCCAGGCGCCGGGCCTGGTTCCAGGCACCAATGCCTAGAGTCAGGAGCCAAGCCCGTTTTTAATGCGTTTTTGTTTTTATCAAATCTTTTGATCCGGAAGTTTAAATCAGACATATAATATGTCGTTAGAAAGCTCTTAAAGTCTAATTTCCAACACAATTAGAATCAGATTAAAATATTTTGTAGATAAAAAGATATGGCCAAAATAGTGGAAGGGTGTCAGTTTTGGATAAAGTTTCATGTCTCATTCATATCTTTTTCGTTATAACTCGGATTTAATATTATAATATATCATTGGAAATATATTCTAAAGATCTATCCAACCATATAAAATTTGGATAAATATTATGAGGCACGAAAATAAAATCTGAATATATTCCACTTTGTACAAAACAAGGATTCTTAAAAGGAGTAGTTTTTTTCAATTTCAAACTCTTTAAAACATAATTATCAATCCTAACTCTATTAGGATTTAAAAGAACCTTCTAGAGTATTCTAGAAGACTATAATCAATTCTAATAGCTTTAGGAATGATAATTAATAATAGGCCCTCCTCTAGATCATTGGGCCGCATATTAGGCTCAAACTGGGCCCAGTTTGGTAAATTGGCCATAACTTCCTCAATATTCATCGGAATTGGGCTTATAATATATCGTTGGAAAGGTCTTTGCAAGCCTCATCCAACTACACTACTATTGGACCCATATCATGGACCAACCAAACTGGATTGGCTGTTTTCTTAAAATAAGTTTTCAAAAACAGAGAGAAAAGAAAAGAAATTAAAACTATCCGCAACGCTAGACTTTCCACACTTTCACTTCATTCAATTATGATTCGACGCGAAAAGTACTCATCACTGGGTTTGGTTTTGGGGAGACACAAATGGGTGTCTACAAAAGCCCCCACTTTGACTGAGTTTGGAGAAACGCAAGTTTCGAAAACAAAAGTCAAAGTATCGATAGGGACGGAGAATGATTCAGAACGTTCTGCGATCCTAAATCAATCTTGTAACGTCGATACTTGCAAAACTATCGTTAGTTAAACAGATAAAAGAGTTAAGAAACGCGTATCTTGCACCGTCGAGCACACGTCTCTGAAAGATAACCGATTGTTGCCGCTTCACTGTTTTGATGACCTTCTGCAAGCTAGAGAATGCCATCCCGCTTGAAAACTGCTACGCCCGTAACTGCTTCCAATTTGGAAAATTGCTTCGCCTGAAACGACCTTCCTCCGCTATGATAATATTCCACATCCAAGGGAATACTATCGAAGATTATTTCTCTCGAAACAATCCTCATCCGCATTGATAACATTCCACGTCCAAGGGAATACTATCGAAGATTGCTTCTCTTGAAACAATCCTCAGTTGTTTGTGACAACTCTCCATAATCCAGGGAACGCCACCTTGTTGTTTCGATGTTCACTCGTCTCTGAACAAAGAGCTTCCTTTTGATATGTTCACGCGCCTCTGAACAAAAGAGCTTCTTTTTTATATGATCTTCTTAATGATGTGTCCACGTATCTCTGAACGAAGAGTTTAATAATAGGATGCCCACGCGTCTCTAAGCAAAAGAGCTTGAAAATAGGAAATGTCCACGCGTCTCTGAACAAAAGAGCTTGAAAATAGGAAATGTCCACGTGTCTCTGAACAAAAGAGCTTGAAAATAGAAAATGTCCACGCGTCTCTGAACAAAAGAGCTTGAAAATAGGAAATGTCCACGCGTCTCTGAACAAAAGAGCTTGAAAATAGGAAATGTCCACGCGTCTCTGAACAAAAGAGCTTGAAAATAAGAAATGTCCACGCGTCTCTGAACAAAAGAGCTTGAAAATAGGAAATGTCCACGCGTCTCTGAACAAAAGAGCTTGAAAATAGGAAATGTCCACGCGTCTCTGAACAAAAGAGCTTGAAAATAGGAAATGTCCATGCGTCTCTGAACAAAAGAGCTTGAATGAAATGTCCACGCGTCGCTGGAGCAAAAGAGCTTGAATGATATGCCCACGCGTCTCTGGAGCAAAAGAGCTTCTGATGGAAATGTTCACGCGTCTCTGAACAATAGAGCTTTGGTGCTTGAATGTTTGTTGCGATAATGTTCTGAAGAAAAATTTCCGAAGACCAACGTTTGTCGATCTCTAAAGCTTGCCTGAACTTTGCTTTCGCTAAAACCAGTATGTCGGTGTTTCCGTAATGAGCCATATCTTAGGCGCTTTAAGCTAAGCGAGACGATCTTTCATCAGTTCGACCCCTTATTGTGATTGTAATCAAACTGACTACTTAATCATGTCAAATTGCTTATAGGGGCTAACTGGCGCACCAAGGAACCAAAAATTGTTGTATGAAGTCGAAATCACCTTTCTGAGAGGCTTCGAGCTCTGTTGTTGTTGAGATATTTCTAGCGCCAAGAATTGATTCTGTTGCCGAACGCTGTGATAGGGTCTTCCCTGTTCTGCTACACCTGTATTTATTTTTGACTATAGAACTTTGGCAATTTCTTTAATTATCTTAGGGTTGACCTAAGGCTTAATGTAGCTTGACTCATCGACTTGACACGACTCAAGGTATAAACTTGACTCGATATGTTTGACTGACTCGAGGTTGACTCGACTCGAAGTAACATGACACATGTGACTCGTGACCCGTGTGTGCATTGTAATGTGATCGTGCGACTCGAAAATGAAAAAAGCAAAAATTTTCCGTCATTTTAGTGGAGGGTACCGACTTTCTCCCAGAAAAAAAAAAAAAAAAAAGGAAGCGAAGTTTGAAGATGCATGTTGAATGAGCTTAGTCAAATGTCATTTGATACTATCTATCAAAGTGCAAGGATTAATCCATCCTAGGCTATCTCAATGGTTGACTCAATGATGAAATTATTTGGGTATCTTAGGCACGGAGGCTAAGCACTTCATACTTCGTGATGCAATGACAATTATGGGTGATGTTGATATGATAAGGTATGCTTCAACGTTGTGTTAAGATTTCATGACAAAGGGTTCTTAAAGGGAAGTATATTTGGTCATGTACCTATGCAGTGTGTGATAGTGACACTAAAGCTAGGCCACAAGAGCTAAGTGTGTGGAAAAACATATTGTTAGAAGAGCCAAATAATGGTGACTCTTAGGCTAGGTAAGCTAATGATGTAAGGACCAAGCCCCCAAGTCTAGCTCTAAGTGAAAAGGGATGAGCATTGGAGATCCCTTGATATGATCATGGTGCAAGTGTGTGAATGTGAATATGAATGCATGTTTATTACGGCTGCACCTCGATGTGAGGTTGCCTACGTATCCGTTAGGAATCAGGCCGAACGTAGCTCTAGCCGAACCTCGCACAAGTGTGTGTACCTCAAAAAGGTCTTTTAAGGGTTGTAACGCGGTTAGGCTAAAGGTTATAGAAGAAGGGAATAAAGGCTCAAGACCCTAGACAAAGCCCCCAAGGTGTGCAACCTTGCTTCTGAATCTTTGTATTTTCATGCTTGAGTTTCTACTGTTTTTTTTTTTAGCTCTCTTTGCTTTAGCATTTATTTTTATTTTTATAAGTGTGAGCAATCTCGATCATGCGGTCTATCACTCATTTGGCATTCATGTTTCTCAGGCACGGTACCAAGCACTTGATAAGAGACGCAATCTGAGACGTGTTCTTATCGAAGATATTTTCATATCAAAGACATTGGAACACTTGCCCTTTTGTACACTTTTATTTATTTTTTTTGCTTATTTTAATTTTCTGAATTCACTCATGCTTTTTAGAATTGCATAAGTTGCACACCATCCCATCCCAAGGTTAGGTAAATGTAGGTTGAAAAAAGAAAGGTCTATCGTTAGACGAGGCTCAAAGTGGTTTATGAAGAAAGGATTTGTAAATTAGAAAGGCGAAAGGAGATATGATGTGGCTACAAGGGTTTCCTTAAATCATTGGTATACCTTGTGTTTAATTCGACATTTTTTTTAATGCAATATAATGAAATGATCATAGGTAAGGAAATAAATGCTCATTTTATTAAAAAGGGAAAAGAAAAGAAAAACTACAAAAATAATCTAAAGGAAAAGAAAAGGTGCCTATGCTAAACTTATTGGGGAAAGGAAAAAATGAAAATGAAATAGAAAAATAAAAAGAGGTCATGAAATCTTGTCGTTGAAGCTCGCCTCTTGTCTTGTGTTGTTTCCTTTATCATCACTCGTTTTTCTTGTTAACTGGAGGTATGGGAAGCTTGTTATTATCAATCAAATGTTGGATAGCCTCCTTTAGCTTCCAACAGCTCTCAGTAGTATGACCCCTACCTTGGTGGTACTTGCAGTGTTCGTCTGGATTCCAACTAGACAATCTTTTCTTAAGTGGGGGATCCTTAATAGGTCCTATGGGAGTAATGATTCCCTTGGCATGGAGTCGATCGAAAGCATCATCGTAGCTAATTCCGATAAGGGTAAATTCCCTTTTCGGTTGCTTTCGATTACTCATGGCTAGGATCTCACTAAGGTTGAAAGTACCAACACTATTACTGGAGTAGGTGTTTTTGGCAGAAGAAGGATAGTCGTTCTTCTTCCCTTTACAGCCACTGATACTATTGTTACTAATCTTCGCCTTCTTGTCGCGTGGAGGAACATGAAGGAGATTTGAATCAATGAGATCTTGAACACGATCTTTGAGGGCGAGACATACTTCGGTGGTGTGACCACGACCTCTATGGTATCGACAATAAGAATTTGGATCCTAATTGGGAAACCGTTTTCAGGTGGAGGGTCTTGACTGGGACCAATGGGGTGGATAAGACCTTGATCGTGAAGGTAGTCGAAAGCTTCATTGTAAGTCATTCTTATTGGCGTGTATTCTTCAATGGTCTGTTTTGCTTGTGGCTTAGGAGCATTGAGTTCTTCATTAAACTCTTGGCGAGAATTTTGTTCAATGGCCATCACCCGATTTGCTAATCCTTCTACCACATTCAAAAGCATGGCAATGACGTCTTGCAGTTTTCGAATTTCCTCTTTTAGACTTGACGAGTCTTCCTTAGTATTATCTAAGAAAAGACTTTCATCCTCCTCAATTATGGCCACTTCATCGAGAGAGGTCATATAAGCCGTCTCGACCACGGACTCTCCTACGGGTGTGATAAGAAGTGATGGATCAAAGGATGCTTGGTCATCTTTGATGGCTAGAATCTCGGAAGTTTCATTGTCATCGATCAGATCTTGAATAGCTTCTTTGAGTTTCCAACACTCCTCGGTGTCGTGACCCTTTCCTTGGTGATATTTGCAATTCTTATTAGGATCCCACTTAGGTGGCCTGGCTTCTGGAACCAGATCTTTTATGGGCCCTATGGGCATGACTAGTCCTTTGTGATGTAGCTTCTCGAAAGCCGTTTCATAACTTATACCAAGTGGAGTGAACACCCTTTTTGATCTTTGGATTCGTGGTTTAGAGGTGTTTGTAGCATGTACCTCATTAATGGGAGAGGAAGAATGTTGACTCGAATAAACAATACAAGAGGGGGGGGGGGTGAATTGTATTGTAGAGGAACTAGTGTAATTTTTGCGAAATTCTTAGAGGAACTTAAACAAAAACTTTAAAGTGCAAGAGAGATTTTACGTGGAAAACTTCTTGGCCCTAATCAAGAAGAAAAACCACGACCACAAGGGATTTTAAACTCAACTCTTAATAATAATAGGGCAAACAACCTATTACAAATTAAGACTCCAAACTCAAGTTCCTCAATGAACTTAAGTTCCCCCTTAACTGATCCCTCAATCAGTTAAGCTCTCGAATCTCTCTCTTTCTCCTTGCTTCACTCAAAGCAATTACACACTCTAGAGTTTACCCAAACTCTACCCCAATACAACTCAAGACAAAACCCCTAAGATGCTAAGTACAAGGACACTCAAGGACTTAAGTGGATTTTTGACTCTTTTCGAAAAACTAAGAATTGTAATGCTCAAGTGTATATTTCAAAACAGAAAACTGATATTTATATAAGAGGAAAACAGTTGAAACCTTACGTTTACCTTAACTCCCACTTCATCACAACTTTCATGAAATAAGGAAGTGCAGTTCGTGGATGCTTGGGCAGCAAGCTGAAACGCACAAAAGGAAGTGGTTCCTTTATTTTCTCAACTTCCTTGACTGAGTAAAAAGCCGTTTTTCAAAAAATAGTTTTACCAAGTCAGATTTTCCAAAAGATTAGGATAAAATAAAAACAGAAAATCTTTTAAATAAATAAGATATTTTTCACTTAAAAAAAAATAGTTTTCAGAAATAAGATTAAATCTTGTTTAAAACAAGGAAAATAAAATCTTTAAAACTTGAAATTAAATCCACTTAAATTCTATCAATTTGCCACGTACTTGACATATATACAAGAATTCTAAAATAAATAATAAAGATACAATAGACTCCTTGGAACTTAATGAAGCTTTGACTCTGGAGCTTCAGTTCCTTACTCAAGGAACTTGGCTACTGATTGTCTTCTATGCTTGTCCATAGCTCATCCTTTACACGTGTTCCATGCTCCATTCTAACTCGAGAACTTCGTTGCATATAAAACCTGTCAAGTACATCAAAGCTAATAGACAAAATTTAAAGCCCTTATGGTTTGCTTAGGTTCCTTGAGTCATCATCAAAACTTAAGATCAACAATATTCCCCCTTTTTAATGAATGACAAACCTAAGCAAACTCAAAAAAAATTGAAGAACAATCAAAGAAAAACTAAAAATCAAAATGAACTAGCTACAATTAAACAAAGAACTTAATGAAAGTTATACCTTCTATTTTTAGATGGATGGAGAGCTTGTCAACAATTGAGTTTTGCCTTCTTTTCCCCTTTTGGCGTTCATCAAAATTAATGCACACAAATA
Source organism: Chenopodium album (assembly GCF_948465745.1). Classification (NCBI taxonomy): domain Eukaryota; kingdom Viridiplantae; phylum Streptophyta; class Magnoliopsida; order Caryophyllales; family Amaranthaceae; genus Chenopodium; species Chenopodium album. The sequence continues at coordinate 37,330,542 of NC_137834.1, read as the reverse complement.
CACATATCTAAACACAGAACCATTGTAATGGTTTGTGTCCAAAGGATAGAGCAAAGCACATATAGGCAGAAATAGTATGCAAATAGTCATAAAGTAAGCAAGCAACATCCATATAAATAAACCGATGTTCCTCCAGAACAACAAAAACAAAAGAAAATACCCTGTTTTAAGTGTTTACAACCCAAAAGAAGCAAAAAGAAACAAGTTCAAAATAGAGCAAGTTCATAAAGGTTTAGAGCTAGGACAAAAAGAAAACATCAAGCTTTAGGGGCAGAGGACTGGGTCTCTTCTTCAGCATCATTCTCTGGCACCTCCTCAATGACCAAGTCCTCCAATTTCTTCAAAAGATCAGCCTGCTCTTTGAAGAGAGTTGATGTGTTCTGGTGCATTGCTGAGGTGAGCTCTGTGGAAGCTTTCACCAAGTCTGATACTACCTTCTCAAGAGCTTCAATCTTTTGAATCAACCCTGGTTGAGTATCAACTAGTTTTTGCACTGTCTCTTTGAGAGCCTTAAGTTCCAAGGTGGAACTCACTGTGCTAAAGCCAGCAAAACCTGAACCTGTAGGAAATGTTTTTTCAACAAAAGCTTGAAGAATGCCCTGTTCCCCTTGAGAACCAGTTTTCTCTTCAAGGATCCCTTGATTCCCTGGTGCACTGTTTCTCTCTTCACTCAGATCAACCACTGCAGCAGACTCAACCTTGTCCTTCCCTTTTTACCTTATAGTCAACCTAGTACTCTTTCTCTTCCCAGAGCTTTAAGTACCCTTTGGATTTGACATCACAATCACCTCTTTCCTTTCCTGTTCACCTTCTTTCTCACTGTCCTCTTCCTCCAACCATTTATCCAACTCTTCATCCTCCTTTTTCTTCAAACCACTCTCATCTTGTTTAGGTTTAGAAAGGGATTTTGAGAGAAATTGAGTAGTTCCCTCAACAACAGTTAGGTTTCGGGCTTCAAGTGTTTTGGGTTGGACATAATGGTTGGTTTTAAGCTTAAGGGATTCATAGTTTAGTCATGGAGATTCCACAACTTTCAAGAAGAGTAATTATCAAATTGGCATACCCAACCTTTAAGTGATTGGCAAGACAATGAGTGAGGTGCTGGATCATCAAAGAAGGAAAATTTATCTGTATTTTGTTTTCAAGGCAATACATAAGCACGGCATCAAGATGGTTTGCCTCATGCCTATGCTGGGTTCTTGGAATGATAGCTAGATGAACAAAAATAAACAGCAGCTTTTGAATAGGTGAAAACAGGTTATGATTGGTTCGAACTTTGGATGCTTTACCCCCTATTGATTCAACAATCTTTTCAATGGAAACACCCTCAACATTTAATTCAGTTTCTCCCTTAAAATATTCATCAAATCCCTCATTAGGGGTTCCAAACACAGCAGCTAAATCATCAGCATCAAAACTGATTTTCTTGTTTTTGACTTTACTAACACAAACACCATTCATATTCTTAAAGTTCGCACAAAATTCCTTTAAAGGTGCATGTGCAATCACATTATCATAACATTCACTAAACAGCTTAATCCAATTTTGTGCTTCAAGAATATTAAGAAGTTCAGAGTACTTACTCGATTCGCACCACTTTAGATTTATACAAAACCCAGGAATAAAACTCTCAGAGCTGGCTTCAAGTCTTTTGCCAGCAGCGGACTTCGAATTTCCCTCCTGAATTGGTTCACCCAGTTCCTCATAGTCTAATTCCTCGATCTTCCTCTTTTTCGAATCACTGCGAGCCATGGGTTTGTTTTGGGGTTTTTCCGCAACAGTTTTGTTTGAAGTTTCAGTTTCTATTTCCATGGGTGATTCCTTTTGAGGAGAGTTTTGAATTTTGGGTGAGATTTCTATGGGAATTGGAGAGTTGTCACTAAATATGAGTTTGTATTTCACTGAGTGAGGTGGTGAGGAACAGTGGTTAGGGTTTGGCTTCATTATATAGTGGTGGAATTTAGAGGGGTGAGTTTGGTCGGTGGAATGGTGTAGAAGGTTAATTGAATGGGGTAGGTGTCGATTGATGAAGGATGGCACAAAACTTTTCACTTGGTCAGATTTTAATGTGATTTGACATGAAGGGTTTAGATTAATTGAAGATAAATTTTGATCAGGAACTTTGAATTGAATGCAAAAGGTCACGGGTATTTAATCAACAATTTCAAGGAACGATTTTGAATTTTAAAAGATAAGCGATGAAGAATAATTCAAAAGATAAGATTTTAAGTAGATAAAATGAATCAACTGACTAGTTAATTAATTCACAAAAAGATAGAATAAAATCTTATAGATTATTTCGGAGGAACTAGGAACAAATCAACATAGTTTGTAATAACACAGACATGCCTAATGCAATTTGATTTCTTCACATACAACCACAATCCCATATGCATTGCCATACACTCTAATGCGTAGGACTATGTTTTCACATATACATATTGTGTAAGATACATATAATGCATGCATGACTGACTTATACCTTGGGGGAACTTGAGGTCTTCTTAACTCAATTGTATCATACAAAGTTCCATGCGCATCTTTTCAAATTTGTCCCTGCTCAAAGGCTTAGTAAGAATGTCAGCAATTTGATTTTCAGTTTTGCAAAAATCTAACTTAATTAAGCCTTTTTCCACATTATCCTTAAGGAAATGATGCCTTATGTGAATATGTTTCACACGAGAATGATGAACTGGATCTTTTGAAATGCATATGGCACTAGTATTATCACAATAGATAGGAATGCAATTATATTTCATACCATAATCTCTTAGTTGTTGTTTTATCCAAAGTACTTGAGAACAACAGGCTGCAGCTGCCACATTTTCAGCTTCAGCAGTTGACAAGGCCACTGTGTTCTATTTCTTGGATCCCCAAGAAACTAGGCATGGCCCGAGAAACTGAACCATTCCTGAAGTACTCTTCCTATTCACCAAATCTCCTGCATAGTCAGCATCTGCAAAACCTTTTAAATCAAAAGTATCACTTCTAGGATAGAAGAGACAAAGATGGTCAGTTCCTTTGAGATATCATAGGATCCTTTTTACTGCTGTAAGATGTGACTCCTTAGGATTAGATTGAAACCTTGCACATAAGCCAACACTAAATGCAATATCAGGTCTACTAGCAGTTAAGTATAAAAGGGATCCAATCATACCTCTGTATTTGGTTTGATCTACGCTAGTTCCTTGTAGATCTTCATCTAATCTTGTGCCTGTTCCCATTGGTGTATGGTTGGTCTTTGCTTGGTCAAGGTTATATTTCTTCAGTAGTTCCTTGACATACTTTTGTTGGTGAATTGCAATACCTCTTTCTGTTTGTTTGATTTGTAGTCCAAGAAAGAAGTTGAGTTCCCCCATCATGCTCATCTCAAATTCACCACTCATTAGCTCAGCAAAGTACTTGCACAAGTTTTCGTTAGTTGCTCCAAAAATAATATCATCAACATATATTTGAACAACTAGTAAATCAGTTCCTTCAGATTTTAAAAACAAAGTTTTATCTACTTTACCTCTTTTAAAATCATTTTGAAGAAGGAACTTAGAGAGCCTTTCATACCAAGCTCTTGGTGCTTGTTTCAGCCCATAAAGAGCTTTATCAAGCTTAAAGACATGATTAGGAAATTGGGGATTTTCAAAACCTGGAGGTTGTTCCACGAACACCTCCTCTTCAAGAAAGCCATTTAAGAAAGCACACTTAACATCCATTTGATACAGTTTGAAACCCATAAAAGAGGCAAAAGCAATTAACATTCTAATAGCTTCTAATCTAGCAACAGGAGCAAAAGTTTCTTCAAAGTCAATACCTTCTTGCTGATTATAGCCCTTCACAACAAGTCTTGCCTTGTTTCTTACAATTGTTCCATATTCATCCAGCTTGTTCCTGAATACCCACTTGAGACCTATAACCTTTTTGTGCTTAGGTTTTTCTTCAAGATGCCAGACCTTGTTCCTCTCAAACTAATTGAGTTCATCTTGCATGGCAATTATCCAGTCAGCATCCTTTAGAGCTTCTTCATGATTTCTTGGCTCAATAATGGATAGGAAGGCTTGAAAGGCACAAAAGTTCCTCATTTGTGATCTGGTCTGAGTTCCTCTACCAATATCACCTATAATAAGGTCTGTTGGATGAGAACCTTGGTATTTGAATGGCTTTGGTTGAAACTCTCTGGCAAGAACTCCTATTTGAGGCACTTCTTCTTCAGCTTCTTCTGCATTCCTCGTTGCAAGATTCTCCATGATCTTGTTCCTCCGGGGTTTCTTGATTAGGAACTTCAGCATTTTCTTGATGTTCTTGCTCTGGTTCCTCACTTACTTCCTTTGTTTGCTTGGAGGTTTCTTCCTCTTCTTCCCTGTCTCTAATCATACCAATTTCATAATCAATATTGTCTTGTTCCTGCACATTCATAAACATATTAGATTCATCAAATATCACATGAATGCTTTCTTCTACGCACAATGTATTTTTATTATAAACTCTGTAAGCTTTGCTATTTGATGCATAGCCAAGGAACACAGCTTCATCACTTCTTTCATCAAATTTTCTTATGTTCCTTTTCCCATTATTATGAACAAAGCACCTGCATCCAAAAGCTCGAAAGTGAGAAATATTGGGTTTTCTGCCCTTAAACAGTTCATAAGGAGTCTTATTGATGATTGGTCTCATCATAACTCTGTTAATGATATAGCATGCAGTATTAATAGCTTCAGCCCAGAAGTTCCTTGGAAGACCACTAGCTATGAGCATAGTTCTTGCCATGTCTTCTAGAGTCCTGTTCTTCCTTTCAACAACTCCGTTTTGTTGAGGAGTTCTTGGGGCTGAGAAGATATGATCCATGCCATTTTCTCTACAAAAGTCATAGAATCTTAAATTCTCAAACTCTGTTCCATGATCTGATCGAATGTGGATAATTTGATTTCCACTTATCTTTTGTACTCTTTTGGCAAAGGACACAAATTCATCAAAAGTTTCATCTTTGCTAGACAGAAAAATCACCCAAGTAAATCTAGAAAAATCATCAATAATAACTAAAACATATTTCTTTCCACTTCTACTTTGAACACGCATGGGACCACACAAATCCATGTTAATTAGCTCCAATGGTTTTGTGGTGCTGACCATGTGTTTGCTTTTAAAAGAAGACCTGACTTGCTTGCCTCTCACACATGCATCACAGATGTGTTGTATGAGGAACTTGACTGAGGGAAGCCCTACAACCAAGTTCCTTGCTCGAAGTTTATCCATGAGTGAGAAGCTAGCATGTCCAAAACGTTTATGCCATAATAAAGGATCATCATTAATGACACTTAAGCAGGTAAGGTTGTTCCTTGGAACAGAATTTAGATCCACAATGTATGTGTTCCCTTTTCTAGTTCCTTCAAGAACAACCCTTCCTGTTTTATCATTAATGATGTTACATGAATCAGAGGTAAAACTTACAGAGTTTACTTTATCACAAAATTGTGATATGCTCAGCAAATTGTGCATCAAACCCTCGACCAAAAGTACATTTTCTATTGAGTGAGAACTGGACCTTCCTACTTTTCCTTTAGCAATTACTTCACCTTTTTTGTTGTCTCCAAAGGTCACAGTTCCTCCTGGATAGGCCTCTAGTGAGAGAAACTTTGATTTATCTCCTGTCATATGCTTTGAAAAACCACTGTCGAGGTACCACGTGTTGTTCCCCCTCACTAGGACCTGCAAAAGAACTTAATGGTTAGATTCAGGAACCCGGGTTTCCTTGGGTTCCTTGGACGTTGAAGCAATATCAGATTTCTTTACCCAAACTTGCCTAACATTCTTGCTAACAAACTGTTCCTTCTTGTTGCAAGTAGTAACAAGATGACCAGTCTTACCACAGAAGGTACATACTTTATAACTAGGCAGGTCTACATATTTTTTCTTGCCCTTATGCTTAGAACGTATGAATCCTAGACCTTCAGTTCTTTTGGTTTGAGCATTCTCAATCCACTTAGGAATTCCAAACTGACTAATGCTTCTTTCTTTTTGAAGCTCCAGTTCCTTCTCCAATTTTGCCTTTTCAATTCTTAACTCGTCAAGATTATATTTTAATTTTTCAAAATCCTCATTGAATTTAGGCAAAGATTCAGAGGAGAAACTTGGAGATACTTCTGCACTAGCAAGTTTGTATTGAGTCAGTTCTACATTAACCATGATATTTTCAAACTTGAGTTTCTCATTCATTTCTTTTGAGAGAAGATTCTTGTCAAAAAGTTCAAAAAATCTACTCTGAACATCAGTTCGTTGATTTTCAATCCACGTACCGTGTTCCTTGCAGACTTTTAGAGCTCTTTGACATTCACCTAGACGAATACTAGTATGAGTCCAGTCATCTTCCAATTCAAATACTAAATCAATGAGAGCATCTTTAGTATAAGTCTTAAGCATATTAGGATCAAGGAATACCTCTTTAGCAAGCTCATCATTGTAAGCCTTTTCATCACGTTTGGCCATCAAACACTAATGAGCTATTTCTTCTTCAGGTTGTTCCTCTTCATCCTCACTTTCAGAATCTCCCCATGCAGCAATCATAGCCTTCCTAATGTCTGTTTTGTTGAAAGGAGTTTTGTTGTAGTTGCTCTTACTTTGTTCCTTTGCCTTCCCTTTGCCTTTCTCTGTATCCCAAAGTGGACACTCACGAATAAAGTGTTCTAGAGATCCACATTTGTGACAACCAGAGTCAGCTTTTGAAGTAGAGGGTTTCTTGGTGAAGTTCCTTGACTTGTTGTTTTGGTTGAACATTCTTCTAAACCTTCTCACCAGCATGGCAGCCTCTTCTTCATCGACTTCAGAGTCTTCTTGATCTCCAGCTTTGAGAGCTAAGCCTTTTCCTCGGTTTCCTTCACTGTTGCTTGTTCCTAGGTGCAACTCATGGGTCATGAGGGAACCAGCAAGTTTCTCAATATTGAACTTTGTGAAGTCCTTTGTTTTTTGTAAGGCCGTTACCTTGGCTCTCCATCTCTCATCTTGAGGGAGGATTCTTAGAACTTTTCTGACCTGCTCATCAATAGGGATTTGCTTTCCAAGAGAAACAAGCTCATTAATAATGTTAGTAAATCTAGTTAACATTTCCTGAATTGATTCTTTTGGTTGCATTTCAAACCGTTCATATTTTGACATAAGCAGGTCAATTTTAGAGCGTTTCACTTTGTTAGTTCCTTCATGAGTAACTTGAAGTAAATCCCAAATTTCTTTAGCATTTTTACAACCCATAATACGATTGTGTTCATGGGGTCCAAGACCACAATGAAGTAATTTAACAGCAAGTGCATTAATTTCCATTTTCTCAAAATCTTCCTTATCAAATTCAGACATGGGTTTAGGTACTACCTCATTTTCACTAGTAGTTTTGTTAATTTCAAAATCACCAACTTCGATCACTCTCCAAACCTGGTAGTTGTCGGCTTTGATAAAAATCTCCATCATGTTCTTCCAATAGGTGTAGAATTTCCCATTGAACATAGGAGGACGCTGCGTAGAGTAACATTCTTCCAGTTTCTCGTGATTGTTCATCTTGATTCTAGGAACTTGACTCGTCAGGGTTTCCTGATTTCTCCGAGGAACCAGCTCTGATACCAATTGTTGACTCGAATGAACAATACAAGAGGGGGGTGAATTGTACTGTAGAGGAACTAGGGTAATTTTTGCGAAATTCTTAAAGGAACTTAAACAAAAACTTTAAAGTGCAAGAGAGATTTTACGTGGAAAACTTCTTGGCCCTAATCAAAAAGAAAAACCACAAGGGATTTTAAACTCAACTCTTAATGATAATAGGGCAAACAACCTATTACAAATTAAGACTCCAAACTCAAGTTCCTCAATGAACTTAAGTTCCCCCTTAACTGATCCCTCAATCAGTTAAGCTCTCGAATCTCTCTCTTTCTCCTTGCTTCACTCAAAGCAATTACACATTCTAGAGTTTACCCAAACTCTACCCCAATACAACTCAAGACAAAACCCCTAAGATGCTAAGTACAAGGACACTCAAGGACTTAAGTGGATTTTTGACTCTTTTCGAAAAACTAAGAATTGTAATGCTCAAGTGTATTTTTCAAAACAGAAAACTGATATTTATATAAGAGGAAACCAGTTGAAACCTTACGTTTACCTTAACTCCCACTGCATCACAACTTCCATGAAATAAGAAAGTGCAGTTCGTGGATGCTTGGGCAGCAAGCTGAAGCGCACAAAAGGAAGTGGTTCTTTTATTTTCTCAACTTCCTTGACTAAGTAAAAAGCCGTTTTTCAAAAAATAGTTTTACCAAGTCAGATTTTCCAAAAGATTAGGATAAAATAAAACAGAAAATCTTTTAAATAAATAAGATATTTTTCACTTAAAAAAAAAATAGTTTTCAGAAATAAGATTAAATCTTGTTTAAAACAAGGAAAATAAAATCTTTAAAACTTGAAATTAAATCCACTTAAATTATATCAATTTGTCACGTACTTAACATATATACAAGAAGTCTAAAATAAATAATAAAGATACAATAGACTCCTTGGAACACAATGAAGCTTCGACTCTGGAGCTTCAGTTCCTCACTCAAGGAACTTGGCTACTGATTGTCTTCTATGCTTGTCCATAGCTCATCCTTTAGACTTTTTCCATGCTCCATTCTAACTCTAGAACTTCGTTGCATATAAAACCTGTCAAGTACATCAAAGCTAATAGACAAAAGTTAAAGCCCTTATGGTTTGCTTAGGTTCCTTGAGTCATCATCAAAACTTAAGATCAACAAAAAAGAAGGATGGTCGCTCTTCTTTCCTCTCGCAATATTATCTTTCAGAAGGTCATCTTCAATGTCAATGCCTATATTATAGACAGATTTAAAACTATTCAAGTTGTGTTGGTACTTTAAGTGCTTTGAATACTTCCCTTGGAGATTCTTGATAAACATCCTCACAGATTCTTTTTCGGTAGGAGCCTTGACCATATTAGCAGAAGTTTCCCTCCATTTAGTGAAGAAAGAAGTGAACCCTTCGTTTTCCTTTTGTTTAAACATCTTAAGTTGTCTGTAGTGTGTTTCGTCTTGGATGTTGCACTTATATCTATCTATGAAAGCGTTTGTTATCGACTCCCAAGAAGAGGTTTTTTCTTTCTCGAGAGAAAAGAACCATTGTTGACAAACAGTCTCGAGAGATAGTGGGAACAGAGAGGGGAAAACCTTCTTATCGATACCCTTAATGCTCATTATAGTTTCAAAAGCTCTTAGATGAAAGTAAGGATTATCCGTTGCCTTGAATTTTGGGATGTCGTTGGCATTGAACTTCTGCGGAAGAAGATCTTTATCCACCGAGACCCCTTGTGATTTAAGCTTTTGAAACTTGTAGTCGCTAGACAACTTGCTTAAACTCTCTTGCATGAGGTCCATTTGTTGTTGCTTCACGGGATCATCAATCCTGAGTGCGAGAAGCTTCAGTGTCTCAGTCACAGTAGCTAGTTGGTTCCTGAGCTCATTGAATTCTTCTTGAGTTGCCATTATCCTTTTAGCCTTCCTCTTTTGACGAATCGGTTTATCGAAAAGTGAAACTTGAATAAAGAGGTTGTCCTTGATTAATCGCCCTTCTCTCCTCGACCAAGTACTGTGGAAAAGGAATTTGGGGATATTCATTATTAATTATTTGACTCAAACTTTATTCAACATGCAATGGATGGAGGAAGTGAAGAAAGATTGGAATAGAATGTGAAAGAAGATTTAGATGGAGGGATATGAAGAATTAGGAATAGAATGTACCCCCCAACTCATATGACGGAAAAGACCGACTTGTGCATGAACCTAAGACATGGTCATGGTGATGCATACTCGAAGTGTGTGCTAAGACTAGTGAGTGTAGGTGACATGTTAAGACTCGTGTCATGACCATGTGGCTAGACAATGTGACTAGACTCAAGCAAAGACTAAGTTAAGACTTAACGTATATGCATTAAACTGGACAGACTGTGGTATTTTAGTCATAACTTTTGATCTGCGACTCTGATTTGGATGAAACCAACGCCAAATTTAAGATAAAACTCGGGTCTACAGATCCATATGTTTTACGACTCGTAGTTCTTCCTATAACTCCGGCTATGACCAAAAGAAGTTGACGTTTGTGCAGTATACGGGAATAAAAATCCGGGTTGACTTAAAGGAACTATGACTCGATTTTATGTTTATTTATTAGCTCAAATTAATTAATTAATTAATTAAACAAAGTCCTTTAGTCATTAATCAGTTTATTTAGTCTTAACACAAGTCAAACAAACGGTTAGGAAAAATCACATAGAGTATGCACAAGAAATAATGCACATTTAGTTAAGTAGGCACAATATGATGCAATGAGTTTGCAACCTAACCATGGCTCTAGTTCTCTAAAGTTCGGGATATGGTTTAGTCAATAGAGGGTCCATGGTTAATTGTCCAGATGCACCGCGCGGAAGCCTAACCATGAAGGGTTGGCGCGAGTGGATGGGACACCGCGAGTTTTAGAAAAAAACTCGCTTCCATGGTTTGGTGAATTCAACATCTCGGATGTACCCTTTGTTGCACGGAGCGTTCAATCGGGTAGATGGAGCATGAATTCCCAGAGGGTTATGTCCATATGTAGAAGACATATGGGTTTTAGAAAAGTGAGAAAAAATTCAATCAGGAAGTAGGATCGAGCAAACAATACGAAAACCTGGTCGAAATTAGAACGCATATTTCTGGCTCGGTATTGGGGGAAATTGGCGCCAGCAATCAGAGACAGGCGCCAGCTTTTAAATGTAGCGCCTGGCGCCAATACTGGCGTCTAGCGCTACGACTAAAATGCTGGCGCCAAGCTCTTGCCCCTGACGCTACTTCCCACATGCCTCAGCAGCTTTCTGTGGTCGATAAAATTTTCCAGTTTCGCGCGGTGTTATTTCAGTCCTAGTTGTGAAAGATATTCCTCAAATTTCCTACGTGTAAAATCCTATGTTTTTAACTCATTACAGATGGTCTTTCCAATGAGATCTTTTTTATGCATATGACAATAATGTTAATCAAAATTACGCACATGAAATACTTTGAACTTTTCAAGTCTCATCCACTGATTCTAAATCATTGCCGAAACAAATTCAGGAATTAAAATAGAAATCCTCCCCAGTGGAGTCGCCAAAAACTGTAGGGAATAATTTCAAGCCTTAAAATCCCACTAGCTCGAACCCCACTGTAATCATACACTAAAGTACGGTGGCGTCTAAAAGGGAAGAAGATAGAGCAAAATAGTCGCCAACAAGTTTTTAAGGAACTTGTAAACCGTTCACGAGGTGAAGGTTACACCCCTTAACGATCCAAGAGATCGTCAACTCCATAAGGTCATGAACAAAATAAGGGTTCGGGGATGAAGGTACAAATCCAACCTAAAAGAGATTGAACCTGCCCTAATAATAGGCCTCTACTTTATTCTGATCGTACTCATGTGCGCTTTCTGACTAACATACAATCAATAGGATTAACCCTAAACCTATTTATCTATGTTGGTTAAATTTAATGCACAAATAAACTATTATTGGCGATCACTGGAAATATAATCATATTAACCCTAACAAGATTATTAATTATCTTATTAAGCGTGATTACAAGTACCAATTCCCTTTTAACATGCATAAAGGTGATCAAGCAAAATAATATCAAGCAACATAAATAATAATCAGTATCATGAAGAATAATAATAATCATAATCATCATAAATAAAATAATCATCATCAAAATAATAATAAATTATAACAATTATAATCATAATCATGTTCATGTTAATATTAAAGCATAATAAAAATAGCGAGATCCTAGGCATGATACTAACAAGATTAATAACAAACCCTAGCATGTCACTAAGCAATAAAAATAAAATCTTTAGCCCTAACATGATACTAACAATCAAAAATATTAGGAAGAGCATAGGAAGCATCATAACAATCATATTTAATATTAAAATTACCCTAGACATGATACTAGGAATATCATAATAACAATATAAACATGATTTCTACATCATAATATCAATTAAAAACATTAAAGCACTTACTTTGATGCCTCGTACCTCTTTCTAATAACAAAATACAGACGTTAGTAACTTCAAGGAAAATAATAATCAAAACAATTAAATTAAATAATTGAAATAGAGATTTGGGACCAAACCCTCAGAAATTAAACCTTTCACGTCTAGGGCGAAGGCAACTTCGAATATGGCTAGGTGTATCTTGATCTTGCGAATGCGGAATTTTGTATTTGAGAAAAGGCTAGTTTAGAAAAAGAGAGAGAGAGAGAGAGAGAATAATCAAGAAAATCTTGATGAGAGTTGGTGAATTGAAATAAGAATTGATGAAATCTGGTTATCGAAAACGGAGTTTTAATACGTTATTTATAGAGAAAATCAGCCAAAAAGATAAAATTAACAAAACAGAGTCTGGCGCACGTAAAACGAGGTTGGCGCCAGGCATTGGCCATTGGCGCCAGGCGCCAATTGCTAGCACCAGGCGCCAGGCCTGGTTACAGGCGCCAATACCTGGAGTCAGGCGCCAAGCCCGTTTTTAATGCGTTTTTGTTTTTATCATATCCTTTGATCAGGAAGTGCAAATCAGGCATATAATATGTTGTTGGAAAACTCTTAAAGTCTACTTTCCAACCCAATTAAAATCAGATTAAAATATTTTGTAGATAAAAAGATATAGCCAAAATAGTGGAAGGGTGTCAGTTTTGGATAAAGTTTCATGTCTCATTCATATCTTTTTCGTTATAACTCGGATTTAATATTATAATATATCATTGGAAAGATAATTTAAAGATCTATCCAACCATATAAAATTTGGATAAATATTATGAGGCAAGAAAAAAAATCTGAATATATTCCACTTCGTACAAAACAAGGATTCTTAAAAGGAGTAGTTTTATTCAATTTCAAACTCTTTAAAACATAATTATCAATCCTAACTCCATTAGGATTTAAAAGAACCTTCTAGAGTATTCTAGAAGACTATAATCAATCCTAATAGATTTAGGAATGATAATTAATAATAGGCCCTCCTCTAGATCATTGGGCCGCATATTAGGCTCAAACCGGGCCCAGTTTGGTAAATTGGCCATAACTTCCTCAATATTCATCGGAATTGGGCTTATAATATATCGTTGGAAAGGTCTTTACAAGCCCCATCCAACTAGACTACTATTGGACCCATATCATGGACCAACCAAACTGGATTGGCAGTTTTCTTAAAATAAGTTTTCAAAAACAGAGAGAAAAGAAAAGAAATTAAAACTATCCGCAACGCTAGACTTTCCACACTTTCACTTCATTCGATTATGATTCGACGCGAAAGGTACTCATCACTGGGTTTGGTTTTGGGGAGACACAAATGGGTGTCTACAACTATCAAATTACCAAACAAATAAGCAAACAAAAAACACTAGGGATCAACAAGTAATCATTACAATTGCAACAACTTAGGGAAAACATGCCAATCAAAGGTTGTGAAGACTAATTATAAGAGCTATAAATTGGAATCAAAGAGCTATCTCCTAATCGTGAAGCTAGTGGTGTCTACGAATAACAAACTAGGAAAATCACAATCCAAACCAATCGAATATTACAATTCCTAAATCAATGGGTCCTATCATTAGAAATCACAATGCAATCTAGCATAATTCCCAAGGCCAAATCAAATTACACACATTCAAACTTACATTAATCACTTAAATGTCAACCATCAATCAACACAATTCCAAAATTAATCATAATCAATCAATCAATCATAAAATTTTCATCCGATCCCTATCCAAGCAACTACTCAAGAATCATCATCTAATCAACAAGCAACTAAAGTAAACAAGAATCAACAAAATATGGAGAACAATTACACTAATGAAGAATCAAACATCAAAATCAAATCAAACAAACATGAAATTAAACAAAGCAATAATATGAGATAGAGTTAGAAATCCTCATTGATTGATTATGGAGATCTTCAATACAATTGTCACCTTGGATATTCAATCTCTCAAATCCCCAATGAAATCTCTCACTTTTGCTCTCTAAATCTACTCCTAAAACTAACCCTAAAACTAGAGAGAGAAATGCTCAACTAAGCTAAAATTCTGATCAAAATTATGTCTCAAACTTCATACAAAAATCGGGTTAAAAATAGGCATTTATAAGAGGTGCAAAAATGAAATCGAGCAGTGTTAGATAAAGGGAAGAGATCCCGCGCTGGAAGGGGTGCGCTCCCACGCAAGGGGGCTGTGCGCTAGCGCTTGTGGCCTGCGTGCTTGCACGCGTGGGTCGCTCCCCGCGCTATTTCAGGTCTCTTTGACATTTTTTATGCCTCGTGCACCCGTAAATGGGTGTTCATGAGTCCACTTGATGAACATTGGGGGTGACAGTTTCCATGGGTCTTCAAGGTGGGTTCAACACCATCTTTCATGAGATTGCAGGAGCTAGAACTTGGTGCATCCACTTCCTTACATCATGAGCTTTCCCAATGCTATACACTAAGTCACTAAGTCACTTTCGTAGGAATCACAATTGTATTTTAGCTACAACGAGCCTTTAAAACTCCAAAGTCGCCAATAAGGAAGAGTGAGGTCTCGTAAGGCTTTCCTAAGAGGTTAACCCACAACTCTCTCAAACAAAGCAAACAAGGCAAAGCATGAAAAATAAATTAATAGAAAAGAAAACACATGTTCATGAATGGACTTTTGCAAATGAACAAGCAAAATGGTTGCAATTCTTTTTAAACAAATAAGGAACTGCACGTTTCAAGATATCCAGGGTTGATTGAAACATAAAATATTCTAAGCATAGAGAACTAATAAGACACAATTCACCTTCATCCCAAACAATCTTACCGTGTTCTCCCAACTAGTTTCAAATCCACCACTAGTGAGCATCTCAATTATTCCTCGAAGGAACCAGAAAAGAAGAGATTTTAGGGCAACTCGGCATCTTAACTATGCACACCGGTCCATAGGCTTGACTCACATCTCCCTCCACTGACTTGTGAGTCAACCAAAAAGATCAAAAGGTCTTGGTAAGGGTTGTAACGTAAGGCAAAAAGGGTGAAGGTAGGCTAAAATTTTGAAATTTGGTGGTATACCTAAATTGTGAAGCAAAGGGTGATCAATCGTCAACACCATAATCAAGCAATCACCAAACAAAAACACCAACACCCCAAAGCTTATTGAAAGCTAAAATCACACACATATATACAAAAAGCGTAAGAACGCTTCCCCCAAGCAATAATGGAGCATTAACCTCAATGCTCTAAATAGGGAGAAATAAACTTACATCAAAATATTTTTTGACTTTTCATTTTTCACATTTTTCACTTTTTTTTTCTCAATTTTTTCATTTTTCTATTTTCACTTTATTGCATTGTCCTTGTCTTTTAATTTTTAAAAAACTATGGACGGCTTTTTTAACTTAACATTTACCATTATTCACAAAGTATACAAAAAACAAACTTGCTTACAATATAAGAACCAATAATCAAACTCATAAACCATAATCTCCAACAATAATGATAAATTGCTTCACAAAAACCAAGAATGGAAACAAGAATGAAACAATAGGCACAAGTGCTAAAGATATGGCTTGAAAAGAAGGTTTATGGCTTAAATGGTTTGCAAGCACACAAATGTAAACCTAAAAAAAGAAATGAAATCTATCCTAGAAAAAGAAAAATTACCACCCTGAAAAGATGTCTTTGTCCTTCCTAAATTGTTCGATTGTGATCCATGGAGATAAGAGTCAAGTTCTAGATAAAGCATGCAATAGTGAAGGATCCATGTGCCGCTCATACAAAATATGGAGAAGGCTAGATAAGAATGAAACCTCACATGGTTGTAGCAATAACTCACTATTAGTTTCAAATCCACCAAAGGGATCAACACCTTCTTACCACAAACAAATAGAATCCGGCTTTAACGCTCCAAAAGTTCTAAACTCACTACCCTAGCCTAATCTATCCTAGAATCAACCAAACATAGTATCAAACCGTGCACACGTTACAATTTAAGAAGAAAAGCATTCAACTATACAAGTCCAAAGTGTTATTTCCAAAGCAAGAACAAAACAATACTCATTGCAAATTTGCCTTGATAGAAACAAAAATATTTTTGGAGTGTTTTTAAAATAAAGAACATGGAAATGCATATACAAATGCTCATGGCATATATGAATCAACATCCCACCAAATATGATAGAATACCCTCCCCTAAGCTTGAATGAGACAATACGCTCAAATCATAAATCATAGAATCCAGGGAGGGGAAAACAAAGAGATCAATCTAACAAACCAACACATTCCCAACAAGTCACCAACCATTAGAGAAATAGCAAGGAAAGATATTACCGAATGTTAGGTGGGTGTAAATACCCGCAAATGACCCAATTCAACCTTTCAAAGCCAATTTCCCCTAAAAACTATGCATTGTATGCCACATGCTAGGAAAGAGGAGTCAACTTCCTTGATTCTTGATCCAAAACAAAGCACCAAAGTATATTAAGTCATGTACCTAGTGTAAGGAGGATGTTCCCATCGTAGAAACTCTTTCACCTTAAATGCCCACGACCTTCTAAAAGCCTAGGACTTTACACTTGTTAGGGTGTATTAGGATTTGAATTCCTTATTGTTTAGGGGACCTTGAATTAGAATGTATCCTATTATCACACTTTTTTGTAAGAAATAAGTAGGAGTCGCCAATGAGTTTTAGGAAAACTCATAAACCTCATTCATGCCTTTCTCCCAAGTAAAGTTCAAGGGATATTTAGCACGATTCGTATGTTTACCCATGCCCAAATTCGTCTACATAAACTAGAAATGAGATCGGGAGCGAGGGTACTAAAATAAAGTTCCCTTTTAGAGGGAATCGATATCTTAGCCCTAGTACGACCTCTACTAGCTCTTTTTTCACAATTTCATTCCCAAACAATATATGCAACGTTGCTCCTAAAAACTAAGTTAGTTTATTTTATTTACAAGCATTAATCACATAGGAATTACATTGCCAAATTCGTTATTCTTTGTTTAATCAAATTTGTGAAAAGAACAAGAAATAAACAATGTTTGCCTTGACCTAGATGATAAAACAATCAATTAATTATTCAAATTCTAGCCTTGATTAACACAAGAATACTATTTGAATTAAATTAATTAAGATTTTATGGAAAGTGATCAAACAACAATATTTCTTCAATTAAATTTATTTAAACAATAAAATAAAAGTGATTTATCTAAGTGCTAAGGAACTAACCGTTCTTTTTTTATGTTAAATCTCCATTTAATGTGTTTATGGACTTTCTTTCTTCTTTGTAAGTCCAAGGACTTCAATGGATTCAATTAGGGTTGGGAAGTATTTGGGAAGTGAAAAGAAAAGTAGTATGATAGTAAGAGAACTTGAGAGAATAGGTTTTGAGAATACTAGGGTTCGAATTCTTATTTTTCCTTCTCTCATAAGGCTCAGCGAAGACCCCTATTTATAGGTGTCGGAATCTAGGTTAAGGGTTTTAGAGCCGCGCCATCAGGTGGCGCACGCAACTCAGAGAGTCTCGCTGGTATGCCAAGCGAAATACTATGACTTTCGCTCGGCAGGAGCGTGCGGATGCGATTTGCCTTATATGAAAACGTGTTTTTAAAACATCCATGACTTTTAATGTCCAAGTCGGATTAAGAAGTGTGAGATATCATTGGAAATATTTGAATATCTAATTTCTAATGCCGTTAGAATTAGGTTAAAATATGTTGTAAATCAAAAGATATGGCTATTGGAGTGCAAAGTGTCGGTTTTAGGGCCCGATTTAGTTTTTTTTTTTTTATCATAACATCTTTTTTTTTTAGCTCGAAATTTGGCTTATAGTATACCGTTGGAAATATTATTGAAAGGGATATCCATCTGTATAGGCCATGCACAGAGATATGATGATTGGTTTATCTGTTTTTCTCGGTTTTCAACAATGTAAGATCCGTTGAATCAAATCATTGCATTTTCCACATTTGGGTCCGTTATTAATCAAGTTTAAACATGTATGAGCATGTTTTAGGCCTAATTAGTAATCACACAAGGCTATAAGATAAATTTGTCTCCAATATGGGTTTTCACTTACTTCATAATGCATTTCGTTAGTCCATAAACACTTCAACTTTGATCTAGCATGAAGAACTAGTTTTTGTAACATCATCACACTTCCTTTCGGGACAAGAGGCCAAAAGTGGGTGTCTACAGTTAGCCTCCAATTTGATTTAATCTAGAATATACGATGATCAAAGTAGTCAAGTAAATAAATCAGAGACTCATTTTGCGAATTTCTTTAAGAATAGAGAATCTTTCAGAAGTGTTAAGGACGTCGAAACGAACCTTGATCCTCTAAGTTTTGAGAAAAGTAGCTATTAAGAATAGAGAATCTTTCAGAAGTGTTAAGGACGTCGAAACGAACCTTGATTCGCTAAATTTTGAGAAAAGTAGCTATTAAGGCTTGAAAAAACATTTTCTAGTCTTAACACGCTAAAGAATCTAAATAGATCCATTGCAAAGGTAGAACACTTTTACAAGTAAAGGCAATTATGGGTAATGTTAAGTCATGTGAAGAAATCGGTAAAAAAGGATAAAATGGGATGATATCCTATCGATTATGGCATCTTTGGTCTAAAGTCCCTCGATATGTCATTGAAACTTTAGCCTGATTTTAGTAAGTTTAAAAGATGATAAAGAGGTGTTTTAGCATTCGTAGCCTAACATGTGAATAATGTTCTTCACACTCGCTTGTCAAAAACACAGTATTCGGTGTCCACAAGATAGAGATACATGTCTCAGGACTAGAGGCATATACCCATATCCAGTGAGAGAGAAGAATATTGACAACTCTCTTTGAAGTTTTGTCCACAAGATGAAAACACATGTCTCAAGAGTGGGGGCAAGTGCCTAAATAGATGTGACATCGCACGTCGCTCTTTATACAGGGGGTGGACGGACACTGTAACTGTCTCGTAAGCCAGGAAGTTCACTAACTATCGTATTTGCTTCTTTATAAAGGGGGTGGACGAACACCTTAACTGTCCGATAATCTAGTAAGCTCTCTAACTACCGCATTTTCTTCCAATCAAGAATGTGCCTTGTCCTCGATGGTTCGGCGCGCCTGTCGACTCGTATTGCTAACACCTAAAGTTAAGAAATTCTACCTTTTAGTTACGAGAGGTAGATCAAGTTGGCTAGGAAGAGGTGAATTTTGTGCAACACCTACACCATAAAATTTTACACTATACGATGCGCCATCCTTTTTGCTGTAGACGCCAAAAAGAAAGAAAAGAACGTGACATTTGTAAAGTCAGTACAGTAAAATGACAAACCTGTCTATGTGAGCTTTTACGTAAAGCACCACTACGGAACGTCCTTAGACGCGCTCATGAAAAACGTCCAAAATGTATGCTTGGGTCAGGCGCAAAGCACTAACAAAGAAACTACTAATGCAAAGAAATTAAAAGAAGCGTAAAAAAACCGTTAGGAAAAAAGTTCAAAACGAGTTAAAACATGGGTACCGGTATTTTGAGTGACTAGTGTCCGCGCGCAACTTAGCAGGTTGCGCTGGCCAGGCATGCGTAAGAAACTAGGTTGCACTGAGACGCCACGCACAACATTTTAATTTGTGAAAGAGTTAGAGAAGCGTGATCTGCAACTCATTCTTTTCTTCTCCTTTTTCTCCAATTTTGATCTCTTTCCATTTTTTGTTTTTGTTTGAAACTAAGGAAAGTAAACCTTGCTCCTTTTATTTTACCAGTCTTTGAGCTTGGTCTATAAAATGGAGAAAGCCGAATTAAGAATCCTAACTAGAGGTTCAGGTTTTCGATTCGACTTGTTTTCATCAATTTGTTTGTTCTATGTTGTTGTGATATGTTTAAGCAATATATTGTAACAAGTTTCAAGTGAATGGATAAAGTATTGATCCTACATGAGCATGTACAAGCATATATGTGTTTTTTTTTTGTTCATTTAATTTTTTATTTATGCTTGAACTTTATTTATCTTTTTTTGCTCATAAAGACTCTACTCGTTAATTTTAATGTAAATTGAAGTGTTTAGAACAACAATTATTGACGTAAGGAAAATGTAGGTGTAGGGAATATTTCAAGCATTAACCCCTAACTTGCACCCCACTCCGATCATACACTAAAGTACAGTGGCGTCCAAAGGGAAAGAAGATAGAGCAAAAGAGTCGCCAACAAGTTTTTTAGGAACTTGTAAACCGTTCACGAGGTGAAGGTTACACCCCTTAACGATCCAAGAGATCGCCAACTCCATAAAATCTTGAACCAAATAGGGTTCGGGGATGAAGGTACAAATCCAACCTAAAAGAGATTGAACCTGCCCTAATAATAGGCCTCTACTTTATTCTGATCGTATTCATGTGCGCTTTCTGACTAACATGTAATCAATAGGATTAACCCTAAACCTTTTTATCTATGTTTGTTGAATATTAATGCACAAATAAAATATTATTGGCGATCACTTGAATTATAATCATATTAACCCTAAACAAGATTATTAATTATCTTATTAAGCGTGATTACAAGTATCAATTCCCTTTAAACATGCATAAAAGGTGTGATCAAGCAATAACAATAAAAATCAAGCAACATAATAATAATCATCATAAAAATAATAATATTCATAATCATGTCCATGTTAAAAATAAAGCATAATAATAGAAAGATTCTAGGCATGATACTAACAAGATTAATAACAAACCCTAGCTAGCATGTCACTAAGATGTAAAAATCAAAGCTTTAGCCCTAACATGATACTAACAATCATAAATATTAGGAAGAACATAGGAAGCATCATACTTTTAATCATACTTGATATTAAAGTTACCCTAGACATGATATTAGGAATATAATAACAACCTAAGCATGATTTCTACATCATAACATCAATAAAAACTATTAAAGTACTTACTTGGATGCCTCGTACCTCTTTCTAATAACAAAATACACACGTTAGTAACTTCAAGGAAAATAATAAACAAAATAATTAAATTAAATAATTAAAGAGAGATTTGGGACCAAACCCTCAGAAATTAAACCTTTCACGTCTTGGGCAAAGGCAACTTCGAATATGGCTAGGTGTTTCTAAATCTAATGAATGCGGAATTTTGTATTTGAGTGAAAGCTAGTTTAGAAAAAAGAGAGAGAGTAATCAAGAGAATCTTGATGAGAGTTGGTGAATGAAAACGGAGTTTTTAGAACGCTAGTTATAGAGAAAATCAGCCAAAAAGATAGAAAACCCAAAACAGAGTTCTGACGCGCAAAATGAGGTTAGCGCCAAACGCTGACGTTAGCGCCAAACGCTGATGTTAGCGCCAGGCGCCAAGCGTAGCGTCAGGCGCAACTGCTGGCGTTTGGCGCAGACTAAGTTTTTAACGCGTTTTCTTAAAATCAGATAGAAATTGCCGTACAGGAGGATAAAATCGTATTTTCCTCAAAAACCTTCTTTTATTCTGATTAAAACTCTAAAAATTCAACAAAGGTCAATTTATCAATGCTAATCGAATTAGGAATGAAAAGAACCATCTAGAAGAATATAGAAGACTAAAACCATTCCCAATTGCATTAGGAATGATAAATCCATATTAAGCCCTCCTCTGGATCATTGGGCCGCATATAAGGCTCAAACCAGGCCAAGTTCAGTACTTTTGCCATAACTTCCTTAATATTCATCGGAATTGGGCTTATAATTTATCGTTGGAAAGCTCTTTTCAAGCCCTATCCAATTATACTACTATTGGACCCATATCATGGACCAACCAAACTGGATTGGCTGTTTTCTTTAAATAGGTTTTCAAAAAAGAGAGAGAAGAGAAAAGAAATTAAAACTATCTGTAATAATAAACTTTCCACACTTTCACTTCATTCGATTATGATTCGACGTGAAAGGTACTTATCACCGGGTTTGGTTTTGGGGAGACACAAATGGGTGTCTACAAAGCCCCTACTTTGACTGAGTTTGGAGAAACATAAGTTTCGAAAACAAAAGTCAAAGTATCGATAGGGTTTGAGAATGATTCAGAACGCTCTGCGATCCTAAATCATTCTTGTAACGCCGATACCTGCAAAATAGCGTTAGTTAAACAGATAAAAGAGTTAAGAAACGCGTATCTTGCACCGTCGAGCACACGTCTCTGAAAGTAACCGATTTGCTGCCGCTTTACTGTTTTGACAACCTCCTGCAAGCTAGAGAATGCCATCCCGCTTGAAAACTACTACACTTGTAACTGCCTCCAATATCAAAGATTGCTTCGCTTGAAACGATCCTCTTCCGCTTTGTGACCATCTTCCACATCTTAAGGAACACCATCGAAGAAAACTTTGCTTGAAATCACCTTCAGTTGTTTGTGACAACTCTCCACAATCTAGGGAACGCTGCCGAAGATATCCTCGCTTGAAGCTATCCTCATTTGTTGAGATAATTTTCCAAAGGAAATTACCGAAGACCTCCGCTTGTCGATATTTAAAAAGCTCGTTTGAACTTTGTTTCCGCTATGCCTGTACGTCGGCACTTTTGCTGCTTTTGAACCTGTATGTCGGTGCCTTTTGCTGAATTACGAAGCAGTATATTGGTGCCTTTCCGAATGAACCAGCATGTCGGTGCCTTTTGCGATGAGCCAATGCTTAGGCGCTTTAAGCCAAGTGAGACGATCTTTCATCCGGTCGACCACTTTATGTAATCAAGCCGATTACTAAAAATCGTGTCAAATTGCTTAGAGGGGCTAACTGGCATACCAAGGAACCCAAAATATATTGCATAAGGTTAGAAAAACCGTACCCAGTGGCTGAACATTCTGGCGACGCTAAAATAACGTCAGCGCCATTTATCTGGCTGTAGCACAAGACGCTGGAGCTAGCGCCATGCGCTAAAGCCTATCGACTGACGCCAAGGTCTGACGCTTGGCGCTAGAGTCGGGTTTTCCTTAAATACCGTTCTCTTCCTCATTTCCGCTGCTGCTCTTCGCGTTTCTTGCTCGAAAATTCTCAGAACTTCATTTGATTCATTCTTGCTCGTTTCTCAACAAAATTCGCTCAAATTTGTTGCAAATCAAACCTTATTCCATCCATTTTCTCGATCTATGTAAGTTTTCTTCAAATTCACACCGGTTTTAATGAATTTTGCATGTGTTTATTCCCAAATTTCTTAAAAATTTGAAATTTAGAATGCTTAATTCTCTATGTTTATCAAATTTTATGCCATAAAATTGCTTGATTATGTCTATATATCGCCTTGGGAGTAATTTGAGACTTGTTTGACTCAATTTGGTGAAGAAATGATCAAATTGCCATTGTTGAACCTCTTAAGGCCGGGAATACAATGTGGCTTGTTCTTGATGTTTTTGCTAGAAATTCTTGTCCAATTTGTCACAATAATTACTATGTTTTTGAATTTGTGCTCTGTTTTAGTACTACGTACTCTGTTTTTTGCGAACATAGTATCATGCGGCTAGGCGAATCTTAGATACTATAGAACCTTAATTTATGAAAATTCTGCACAATGTAGCATGGCTAGACAACGAGGTTCCGATTCACGGTCCCGAGACGTTTAGCTCCGTGCCACTGCCGTTCGACAGCGGGATCGATGTCTTTTCTCCTGAGGCCGAGGAGTTGTTAGGTTTGTTTGCTATTCGGGCTCGAGCTGAGGTAGAGTCGACTCAGTTCAGTGCTACGGAGATTCGCCGCTCGACTCTAGCAGCGGCTTTTAACGATGGTGCGACTACCCGAGAGCAGCGGGTGCGCATCTTTGCACTTATCTTGCTGTCAGGGACGTTCTCCCCTAACAAGGGTAGTAGGGCGCTGCTTTACTACCTTTCTACCGTCCGCAACCTACACCGGATCGGGACTTATGACTAGGCCAGCTTGGCCTACGCTGATTTAATTCGAGCACTGCGGGACTCGTGTCGACATCGGTCCTTTGGGTCGAATGTAGCTTTGTCCGGCTTTTGGAGGGTCGAAGAGGTAAACCTTATTCCCTATAAAGTTTAGCTCTACATTTTAGTTAGCACTTGCTGATAACTTTAGCTTCTTGTAGATCTGGTTCTACGAGTTCTTCCCCTCAACTGCGCCGGCGAGACCGTCGCTGCGCAGGCTTCCATTTAGTGCTTCGTGGGGAAGCCGCCGTTTGGGGATGTCCACTGCATATGTCTGAGATTGGATCATCTCGGTATGATTCTTTTCTTATTTGACATTTTGTGATGCCTTAGATAGATTCTTGTCTGGCTGACGCTCTTTGTAAGAGCCTGAGGTGCTGTACCGACTATGGGTCGACCTGGCGGTCCCTGGGTTAGCCGCGCAGTATTCTGCTGAGCGTCGCTATTTCTTGGGGACGTACGGAGCGGTTGCGTACCTTGGAGAGAGGGTTGCTGTAGACACCCATTTGTGTCTCCCCAAAACCAAACCCAGTGATGAGTACCTTTCACGTCGAATCATAATCGACTAAAACGAAAGTGTGGAAGGGTCTAGTGTTGCGGAAAGTTTTAATTTCTTTTCTCTTCTCTCTGTTTTTGAAGACTTATTTTAAGAAAACAGTCAATCCAGTTTGGTTGGTCCATGATATGGGTCAAATAGTAGTGTAGTTGGATGGGGCTTGCAAAGACCTTTCCAACGATATATTATAAGCCCAATTTCGATGAATATTGAGGAAGTTATGGCCAATTTACCAAACTAGGCCTGGTTTGAGCTTTATGTACGGCCCAATGATCTAGGGGAGGGCCTAATATGATTTATCATTCCTAATGCAATTGGAATGGTTTTAGTCTTCTAGATTCTTCTAGAAGGTTCTTTTCATTCCTAATTTAATTAGCATTGATAAATTGACTTTTGTTGACTTTTCAGAGTTTTAATCAAAATCAAATAGCATTTTCGAGAAAATAATATTATTTTATCCTCCAGTACGGTAAACTTATCGGATTTTCGAAAACACGTTGGAATCATGCTTGGCGCCTAACTCCAGGCCTTGGCGCCTGGAACCAAGCCTGGCGCTAGCCATTGGCGCCTGGCGCTAGTGTTGGTGCCTGGCGCCAGCTAGCCAGGGTTGGCGCCAGCCCTGTTTTCTAAGCGTCAGACTCTGTATTGTCTAATTTATCTTTTTGGCTGATTTTCTCTATAAATTTCGTATTAAAAACTCCGTTTTCATTCACCAATTCTCACGAACGATCATTCATTAACAATCATTAATTCTTTAGCATTATCTAAATCATTCATCTCTCTTAAAACATTCAATTCTTTCTTACTTTGCTTTTTCATACAAAATTCCGCATTCATTAGATCTAGAAACACCTAGCCATATTCGAAGTTGCCTTCGCCCTAGACGTGAAAGGTTTAATTTCTGAGGGTTTGGTCCCAAATCTCTCTTTCAATTATTTAATTTAATTGTTTTTTTATTATTTTCCTTGAAGTTACTAACGTGTGTATTTTGTTATTAGAAAGAGATATGAGGCATCAAAGTAAGTACTTTAATGGTTTTAATTGATATTATGATGTAGAAATCATGTTTATATTGTTATTATGATATTCCTAGTATCATGTCTAGGGTAATTTTAATATTAAATATGATTGTTACGATGCTTCCTATGTTCTTCCTAATATTTATGATTGTTAGTATCATGTTAGGATTAAAGATTATATTTTTATTGCTTAGTAACATGCTAGGGTTTGTTATTAATCTTGTTAGTATCATGCCTAGGATCTTGCTATTTTTATGCTTTAATATGATTATGAATATTATGATTATTCCTATGATGATGATTGTTATTATTGTTATATTATTATTATCATAATTATTGATTATTATTATGTTGCTTGATGATATTTTATATTTATTGCTTGATCACACCTTTTATTGCATGTTTAAAGGGAATATATACTTGTAATCACGCTTAATAAGATAATTAATAATCTTATTTAGGGTGAATGTGATTATAATTCAAGTGATCGCCAATAATAGATTTATTTGTGCATTAATATTCAACCAACATAGATTAAACAGGTTTAGGGTAACCTATTGATTGCATGTTAATTAAAAAGCGCACATGAATACGATCAGAATAAAGTAGAGGCCTATTATTACGGCAGGTTCAATCTCTTTTAGGTTGGATTTGTACCTTCATCCCCGAACCCTTATTTGGTTCTAGACCTTATGGAGTTGACGATCTCTTGGATCGTTAAGGGGTGTAATCTTCATCCTATGAACGGTTTACAAGTTCCTAAAACTTGTTGGCGACTCTTTTGCTCTATCTTCTTCCCTTTTGGACGCCACCGTACTTTAGTGTATGATCACAGTGGGGTTCAAGCTAGTGGGATTATAGCATGAAATTTATTCCCTAAATCCGGTAATATCTTTCCTTGCTCTCTCTCTAATGGTTGATGCCTTGTTGTACATGTGATGGTATTGTTGGATTAATCTCTTTGTTTTCCCTCCCGTGGAATATTTAATTTATGTTTGAGCATGTTGT
Organism: Chenopodium album; assembly: GCF_948465745.1. Taxonomy (NCBI): domain Eukaryota; kingdom Viridiplantae; phylum Streptophyta; class Magnoliopsida; order Caryophyllales; family Amaranthaceae; genus Chenopodium; species Chenopodium album. Next base: position 37,304,034 of record NC_137834.1, on the reverse strand, counting down.
CTCATTCAAGCATGGAGAGGGTATTCTATCATGTTTGGTGGAATGTTGATTCATATTTTCCATGCACATTTGTATATGCATTTCCATGTTCTATATCATGAAAAACTCCAAAAAAAATTTGTTTCTATCAAGGAAAATTTGCAATGTATCGTTGTTTTTTTTTTTGCTTTGGACATAATACTTTTGGACTTGTATAGTTGAATGCATTTCATTTTAAATGGTAACGGTGTGCACGGTTTGAGAGTATGTTTGGTTGATTCTAGGATAGAGTATGCTAAGGTAGTCGTCTAGAACTTTTTGGACCTTAAAGCCGGATTTTTTTGTTTTTGAAAACTCGCAATTGTTCCCCTTTGGTGAATTTGATGCTTTTAGTTAGTTTTTTCCATAACCTTTTGATGTTTCTTGGTTTCCAAGCCTTCTTCAATTACTTGTTTGAGCGGCATGGATCCTTGACTATTGCGGACCTAATCTTGAAACTTGAATCATAATTCTCAAACACAAGAGCGAACCATCTAAGGAGGACAAAGACATCTTTTCGGGATGGTAATTTTTCTTTTCTAGGTTAATTCTTTATTTTTAATTCTTGGGTTCACATTTTCCTTCTTTCTAACCATTTGTGCCTTTTCCATTCTTTTCTAGCCACATCTTTAGATCTGTGAGCCTTTTGTTTCTTTTTGTTCCATTTTTTGTTTTTGTGAAGCAAATGGTCATGTTCTTGGAGATTGTGGTATACGAGTTTTGATATTGGTTCTAATTTGAAAGCAAGCTTGTGTTTTGAATATCTTGTGAATAATGGCATGTGAATAAATGAAAAAGCCGTCCAAAGTTAAAAAAGGATAGGACATTCAATGCATAGTTGTAAAAGCCATCAATAGTTAAAAAAGGCAAGTGTTTAGGGTAAAAATACCCTAGACATGTGGACCAATGAGAGGAGGCCACGTGTGGAGTTCAGGATGGCCCACGTGGCTTAATATCCTCTTGACACATTGCCCCCTTGGATACATCCCTGAAATGGCGGCCTTCAAGGGCCCAAATCCTAGGAAGCGCCGTAAAACGACGCAGCCCACTGAAATCTAGGTCAAGTGACCTAGATAGGGGCACGTCATCCAATAACCCTATAAATAGGGAGATATTTCCCCATTTTGGGGACACATTCAATCATTTATTACACCTACTGTAGGGAATATATTTCAAGCTTTTAAATCCCGCTAGATTGAACCCCACTGTGATCATACACTAAAGTACGGTGGCGTCCAAAAGGGAAGAAGATAGAGCAAAAGAGTCGCCAACAAGATTTTTTAGGAACTTGTAAACCATTCACGAGGTAAAGGTTACACCCCTTAACGATCCAAGAGATCGTCAACTCCATAAGGTCTAGAACCAATTAAGGGTTCGGGGATGAAGGTACAAATCCAACCTAAAAGAGATTGAACCTGCCCTAATAATAGGCCTCTACTTTATTCTGATCGTATTCATGTGCGCTTTCTAATTAACATGCAATCAATAGGATTAATCCTAAACCTGTTTATCTATGTTGGTTGAATTTAATGCACAAATAAACTATTATTGGCGGTCACTTGAATTATAATTACATTAACCCTAAACAAGATTATTAATTATCTTATTAAGCGTGATTACAAGTACAAATTCCCTTTAAACATGCATAAAGGATGTGATCAAGCAATAAATAAAATAATAATCAAGCAACATAATAATAATTAATATCATGAATAATAGTTATAATAATCATAATAATAATAATATCATCTAAATCATAACAATAATTATAATAATATTCATGTTAAAGCATACTAAAAATAGCAAGATCCTAGGCATGATACTAACAAGATTAATAACAAATCCTAGCATGTCACTAAGCAATAAAAATCAAATCTTTAACCCTAACATGATACTAACAATCACAAATATTAGGAAGAACATAGGAAGCATCATAGCAAACATATTTAATATTAAAGTTACCTTAGACATGATACTAGGAATATCATAATAACAATGTAAACATGATTTCTACATCATAACATCAATTAAAGTACTTACTTTGATGCCTCGTACCTCTTTCTAATAACAAAATACACACGTTAGTAACTTCAAGGAAAATAATAAACAAACAATTAAATTAAATTAAATAATTGAAATAGAGATTTGGGACCAAACCCTCAGAAATTAAACCTTTCACGTCTAGGGCGAAGGCAACTTCGAATATGGCTAGGTGTTTCTAGATCTTGTGAATGCGGAATTTTGTATGGAAAAAGCAATTTAAGAAGAAGAGAAAGAGATTAAGAGAGAATTGATGATGAATGAATGAATAAAACGGAGTTTTTAATACGATATTTATAGAGAAAATCAGCCAAAAAGATAAATTAAACAAAACAGAGTCAGACACAAAAAAAAAAAAAACAGAGCTGGCGCCATCCCTGGCTAGTTGGCGCCAGGCACCAACACTAGCGCCAGGCGCCAGGCCTGGTTTCAGGCGCCAAGGCCTGGGGTCGGACGCCAAGCTTAAATTTAACGCGTTTTCGAAAATCCGATAAGTTTACCGTACTGGAGGATAAAATCATATAATTTCTTCGAAAATGCTATTTGATTTTGATTAAAACTCTGAAAAGTCAACAAAAGTCAATTTATCAATGCTAATCGAATTACGAATGAAAAGAACCTTCTAGAAGAATATAGAAGACTAAAACCATTCCTAATTGCATTAGGAATGATAAATCATATTAGGCCCTCCCCTAGATCATTGGGCCGTACATAAAGCTCAAACCGGGCCCAGTTTAGTAAATTGGCCATAACTTCCTCAATATTCATCGGAATTGGGCTTATAATATATCGTTGGAAAGGTCTTTACAAGCCCCATCCAACTACACCACTATTGGACCCATATCATGGACCAACCAAACTGGATTGGCTATTTTCTTAAAATAAGTTTTCAAAAACAGAGAGAAGAGAAAAGAAATAAAACTTTCCGCAACACTAGACTTTCAACACTTTCGCTTCATTCGATTATGATTCGACGTGAAAGGTACTCATCACTGGGATTGGTTTTGGGGAGACACAAATGGGTGTCTACAAAATCCCCCACTTTGACTGAGTTTGGAGAAACGCAAGTTTCGAAAACAAAAGTCAAAGTAGCGATAGGGACGGAGAATGATTCAGAACGTTCTGCGATCCTAAACCAATCTTGTAACGCCAATACCTGCAAAACTAGCGTTAGTTAAACAGATAAAAGAGTTAAGAAACGCGTATCTTGCACCGTCGAGCACACGTCTCTGAAAGATAACCGATTTGCTATTTTGATGACCTCCACAAGCTAGAGAATGTCATCCCGCTTGAAAGCCGCTACGCCCGTAACTGCTTCCAATATAGAAGATTGCTTCGCCTGAAATGATCCTCCTCCGCTATGATAATATTCCACGTCCAAGGGAATATCATCGAAGATTATTTCTCTTGAAACAATCCTCATCCGCATTGATAATATTCCACATCCTAGGGAATACTACCGAAGATTATTTCTCTTGAAATAATCCTCATCCGCATTATGACCATCTTCCATGCCTGAGGGAATATGATCGAAGACAACTTCGCCCGAAATTACCTCGAGTTGTTCGTGACAACTCTCCGCAAGCTAGGGAATGTTGTCGAAGATATCTTCTCTCGAAGTCATCCTCATTTGATGCGATAATTTTCCAAAGGAAATTACCGAAGATCCACGCCTGTCGATCTTTAAAAGTTCTCCTGAACTTTGCTTCTGCTATGCCTGTACGTCGGCGCTTTGCTGTTTGTGAACCAGTATGTCAGTGCTTTTGCTGTGATGAAAATCCTCGTTTCTTTGGGAATAGTTGCCAACACAACTCTTGTATGATGTATGACAATCCGATTTAGGGAAAGTTGTTAATGCTACGTAACAATCCATCCTTGGAAATGTTGCCACGATGAAGCGACAATCCGTATCTCAGAAAATTTGCCAAAATCCACTTTTTGGAAAAAAGTTGCCAATGCTTAGTAACAATCTTTCATAAGAACTTTGCTACGATCGACAATCCATGTCTTGGAATATAACTCTTGAAAGCAATCCACCTTGGAAATTTGCCAATGCTATGCGACAATCCTTTTAGGAAAATATTGCCACAATTGACAATCCGCATTTTGGAATATTTGCAAAAAAGAGTCGGCCGACAATCCACTTCGGGAAAATTTGCCACTTGCTGAAATGGATGACAATCCACGTTGAGGAACTTTTGCCGAAATTTATGATGAGTAGAGACCTACAACAATCCTTTGGGAAATTTTGCCGTAGGGAACTGGGTGCATGACAATCCAATCTCGGAAAACTTGCCAACGAGCCGACGAATGTATGACAATCCAAACTTTGAAAAACTTGCCAAACAAAGAAGGAGCACAACAATCCACGCTTGGAAACTTTGCCAGAGATGACAATCCAATCTTGGAAAAATTGTCGTTGAAGAAGATGCACGACAATCCATTTTTGGAAATATTGTCAGTTGGGGATGACAATCCAATTTTTGGAAAACTTTGTCGTTTAAAAAGAATGCGCGACAATCCATATCTGAAAACATTGTCGTTTAAGTGCTTGCTTTTAAACCGATCTTTGGTGCTTGTAATGAGCCAATACTTAGGCGCTTAAGCTAAGTGAGACGATCTTTCGTCAGGTCGATCACTTAGACTGTAATCAAATCGACTACTCAATCATGTCAAATCGCTTATAGGGGCTAACTGGCGTACCAAGGAACCCAAAATTGTTGTATGAAGTCGAAATCACCTTTCTGAGAGGCTTCGAGCTCTGTCGCTGCTGAGATATCTATGGCGCCAGGCGCTGGAGTAGGGTCTTCCCTGTTCTGCTGCGCATGTATTTATTTTGACTATAGAACTTTGCTAATCTTTTTAATTATCATAGGGTTGACCTAAGGCTTAATTTTGATTGACTCAACTCATTGACTTGACACGACTTAAGGGATAAACTTGACTCGACTCGAGGTTGACTGACTCGAGGTTGACTCGACTCAAAGTAAAATGACACGTGTGTTAGACTCAAATCAAAGTGATATGACACGACATGACTCAATGTGTACATGACTCGTGTGTGCATTGTAATGTGATCGTGTGACTCGAAAATGCAGAAAAGCAAAAAATTTTTGTCATTTCTGTGGAGGGTACCGACTTTCTCCCAAAAAAGAAAGACGCGAAAAAAGAATCGAAGGTTTCGAATGCATGTTGAATGAGCTTAGTCAAATGTTGTTTGATACTATCTCTCAAGGTGTAAGGATTAATCCATCCTAGGCTATCTCAATGGTTGACTTAATGATGAAAGTATTTGGGTAACTTAGGCACGGAGGCTAAGCACTTCATACTTCGTGATGCAATGACAATTATGATTGATGAGCGATTTTGATATGATAAGGCATGCTTCAACGTTATGATTTCATGACAAAAGGTTCCTGAGGGAAATACATTTGGTCTTGTATGTGTGATGTGTGTGATAATGACACTTAAAGTTAGGCCACAAGAGTTGATGTGTGATGTGTGTGATAATGATCGAGGAGATGATTTCTCCGGCTCCCGAGGGCGAGCGCTTCGTAGAGCGGTCGATTCCTCGCTACCAGACTAGAGTAAGCCTAGTTTTTTTTCAAATCTTGTGTTCATATATCATGTATTTTTACTGACTTATTTTTCTGATAGTTTTCACGCGAGGTGGTTTCGGCGATGGCACGATGCATAGATGCCTTCCGGAGCCAGCTCGTCCGGATGAGGAACGCGGCCACTTGCCGTCGGGATGACGTCATCCGAGAGGTAGCCTTTCTTTACTCATTATTTTTGCATTGCTGCTTCAATTTTACTTTGTTTCTGATTTAATTCTTTTTGCACGGCCAGCCTATCGCTTCTCACACCCGCACGAGACCTGAGGGGCGGAGGGATCCAGCGAGGTCCAGCTCGAAACGTCTTCGCACTTCGTTAGGGGGTAGAGGTGGTCGCTCTGAGGCTGCTCGAGCTGACGTTGCAGAGGGCTCGGGATCTTCTTCTGAAGGTGCTCACGCTGCACCGGTAGGAGAGGCTACTTCGGCTTTCAGAGGTGGTGGGATGTACGAGGTCGGCTCGTCATTGCAGCAGCCTCCGCGTCCTCAGCCTCAGTTTGATCCTGGCTGGAGTGGTCCTATATTGAGTCTTCCTCCTCCTACGGAGACTGGAGTTGGAGCTGGTGGAGAGGTGACTCCTCGTACGGCGCAATTTTAGGATTTGATGGGCCTACGTCCTCCAGCGCCGTAGTTTGTTCCTGTGTATATTTTATTTTTGACTTTTTTATAAAACTTTGCCTTTGACTCATTATTTATAGACACATTTTGTATATTTATGCTATTATGAATTTATTTGATTGTTATGTGTATGTTAGTGTGTGCAAGAAAAGTGTGACAACAATTTTGCGCAAAAAATTCCATCATTTTTATTAATGATGGAGGGTATCCGACTCTCTCCCCCAAAAAGAAAAAATAAAAAAGAAAAAAAATTGAATAAAATGTCGGGTGTTTGAAATTTTAAAATAAAGTCCAAAAGGAATAATAAAAATTAAAAATAATAGCTATATTTAATTAATTAAGAAAAAAGGATAAAAAGATGTTTAGGAAAATTAAACGGAGCCATAAAGTCATTAACCGACTCGAGTTTATAATTAAAAACGCAAGCTGAGCACGCGCGGCTGGTCTGGCAACTTGGCACCAGTTGGCGCCACACTATGGCGCGTGGCGCCAGGCGCTACACTTAGCGCGTGGCGCCAAGCGCTGGCGGTTGGCGCCAATCACGGGATTGTGACGCCAATTGAAGCTGATACCGTGTTTCAGTGTAATTAAAATTCCTCGCAATTTGTGTATAAAAATCCCCCTACCCAGTCGATTCTTCTCATAATTCCAGCGAATAAAAATAATTCTTTGCTTTAGAAAAACAATATTCATGTCTTTAGTCACCAAGACCTTTACCCAATACACTCATAAATGGTGTCGATCTCTTAATGCGAGGGAGAGAAAAGAATTAGATTTATTTCACCTGGGGGAATTTATGGCATCAAAGGGGTAGATCTTGACCTAGACTTCATACATACCGCTTTAGAATTTTGGAATGTTGATACTCATTGTTTCAGAATAGGGTATGATGAGATTAGCCCTTTGCCGGAGGAATTTGGTGCTATCTTAGGCTTCCCTGCGATAGACCTTATAGCAATCCCTAGAGTAGATGCATATTATTATAAGGATTTTGAGCGCTTCTTTAATTTAAAGGAAAGGGATTTATCAAGAATAGTGGATGGCAACATAGTTAATTTGAAAGAATTTGCACGCCATTATTTTGATAAACCTCTTTCTGAATCTTTTCATATATATAGAAGAAGGGCGTTCTTGTTTTGCATGCTTAACCAATTTTTTCTTAGTAGTGGTAAAAATAATGAGGGTCAATCAATTATAACCACTGTACTAGAACAAATTGAATCAGGGAGAAATCCAATGCCATTAATAGTTGGAGAGACTATGATTAGTCTAGATGAATTGAAAAGGGACCTAAAAGCGCCTTTTCGCGGCTCTCCAAATTTATTACAGGTAGAAAAATAATATTTTAAATTACAGAAATCAAAAAATATATTTTTGTATTGTAATAATAATTTATTTTCATTGCAATTTTTTATAGATGTGCTAATGGAGGCTAGGATTAATTAGCCCTCCGGACGACATTGAAAAGTATACTCCCAATTGCTTCGTGAGAAGGAAGAAGCGCATCCCTAAAATTGGGCGCCATGGGTGGAGAAAAGTCTTTGAATCATGTGATTTAACTATCAAGTGGGTCATCCCATGGTGGAAAATAGAAAGGATGGTTGGTGTTAACAAGCAACCTTTCTACCGTCTTCCAAGCTTGTCTCGTGTAACTTATTATTACCCCTGCAGGGTAAAAAGACAATACGGCTTGCTTCAGAATATTCCTTCCGGGGATCTTCGTCCTCCCTTTGAGTACCCTATTTCTCAAGAAGTAGACAGATTTGATGCTTACTGGAGCGCTAGACCTTTACGGGAAGTGATTACCCAAAAGGTTCCTCCTTTTTTGCCCAATGATGTAAAGAAGTGGTTGCTGAAGAAATCTTCGATTGATTAGGGTAGAACCGATGTGAAGAATCGTCTAGGCGACAGGGTGACTCCTGCCAAGGAACGCTTAGGTGCAAGAATTGAATTCAAAACACCTGCCATGCCTAGGAAGAAAGTTACTACCAAAGACAAAGGGAAAAGGAAAGCTAACACTACGGACAAAAAAGCGTGGGTGGAAAAGAAGCATGGAGTGCTAGCTGAAGGGGAGTCCTCTAAAGGATGCCTACTAGCTAAGGTTATGGATGAAGAGGAGGAAGCAGAAAAAAATTGGAAAAGAGCTGAAAAGAAAGATTAAGAGCATTGCTTAGGTTTAGATTTATTAGACTTAGATTGTTATTATTATTTAAAGTTAATTTATTTCAGCTTTATTTAAATTCCATCAATAATGTATTTTATTTTATTAATGAAATTTTAGCTTTCAATTAAATTATTTACTTTAAATTTATTTTATTAAAGCAATGAAAATCGAAAAAAATTAATTTTCCAGAAATTCTTCGAGTACGGAAGTCGAAAATTTTCAGAAAAACACCGAAATTCGCCCAGAGCTTATTTCCAGATTGGCGCCAGTTATTGGCATTTGGCGCCAATTCCATCGGATGGCGCTGATGACTTCTAGCTGGCGCCAGGTTCTGTTCTGCGACGCCAATAATTCGCCGATTTTCTGTTGAATTTTTAATTGATTCTGAAACGCGGAGATGTCGAAAAAATAAAGTGGCCGCACCCGTAAAGGGTTGCCTACGTATCATTTCTTAAGGAATCAGGCCGAACGTAGCTCTCTTGAGTATCCTACTCAAGTAATTATGGGTTTTCTTAAGTTGGTCAAGATTGGTCATGTTTGAGAATTCATTGCCATCCATATCAGTTAGTTTTGCTGCACCTCCTGATAGGATTGTCTTAACAATGTAGGGTCCAGACCAATTAGGTCTAAATTTTCCCCTTGGGTCTAAAACATTTTTCCTTAGTGCTTTTAATACCAAATCTCCTACTTTGATATTTCTTGTCTTAACCTTCTTATTAAAATGCCTAGCCATACGAGTTTGGTAACACTGAGTGTGATGCAAAGCTTCTAGTCGTTTCTCATCGAGTAGAATCAATTCTTCATATCTTGCCCTAGTCCATTCAACTTCATCGAGTTTACTCTCTAGCGCAATGCGTAGAGATGGTATTTCTAATTCAACAGGTTGTACGACATCCATTCCATATACCAAGGAAAATGGCGTATTTCCTGTTGATGTACGGATTGACGTGCGATAACCCCACAATGCGAAGTGAAGTTTGTCAAGCTAATCCTTATAATTTTCCGTAATTTTCTCGATGATAGTCTTTAGATTTTTATTAGCTGCCTCAACTGCTCCGTTTGCTTGAGGTCTATAAGGGGAAGAATGATGATGTTGAATGCCATATTTTTGTAGCAATTCTTCACATTTGGCTTAAAAGTGAGTTCCATTGTCACTTATCATTTCATGTGGGACTCCGTATCGACAAATAACATTTCTTTCGATAAAAAGTGCTACATGTTTTGCAGTGAGTTTAGTGTACGATTGCGCTTCGACCCACTTTGTAAAGTAATCGATTGCTACTAGGATAAATTCGTGGCCTCCTGTTCCTGGGGGAGTGATTTTGCCAATGATGTTAATTCCCCATGTAGAGAATGGCCATGGCGATGTATAGGTGTAGAGTAAAGATGGAGGGACATGTTTTAAATTGGCATAAATTTGGCACTTAGGGCATCTTTTTATGTATTGATGGCAATCCCCATTCATTGTAGTCCAATAATATCCTTCTCGCATTATTTTCTGGACTAACATTTTGCCGTTTACATGAGTGCCACAAATTCCTTCGTGAACTATTCTCATTACTCTTTGTGCATCCATCTTTCCTACACATAAGAGAGCTCGACCTTTAGGTACCCTTTTATGTAGCTCGTTGTCTATGAGTACATATTGAGAAGCCAAAAGTCTCAACGCTCGCTTTGCTCTTTTGTCAGCATGAGGAGGGTATTCTCCATTGGTGACATAGTTGAGTATGTCCGTGTACTACGGTTCTTCTTCTTCTTATTCTTCTTCTTCTTGGACTAATTCGTCGTCTTCTATAGCCTGGATGTATGCCGATTTGTGCCTTTTTTCGATAGTTAGAGGCATTTGCTCGATTTCCGTGGGAATCCTAACCACTGAAGCTAATCTTGCCAAAGCATCAGCAAATTGGTTTTCCTCTCAAGGTAGATATGTCTATTCTACCTTCTCCAACTGATCGGTAAGAGTTTCCAGATAGGTTTAGTAAGGGGCTAGGCTTTCGCTCCTTACTTTCCACCTCTTAGATATCTGATTGATGACCAAAGAAGAGTCTCCAAATATCCTTAACTTCTTTACTCCCAATGCCAAAGCTGTTTCAAGGCCTACCACGCATGATTCATATTCAGCAGCGTTGTTGGTAACGTCGAAATCAAGCTTTATGGAGATTGGAACATGCTCCTCTTTAGGTGATACTAGTAGTACTCCGACGCCACACCCCTTTTGGTTTGAGGCTCCGTCGAAATACAAGGTCCAAGTATCATCTTCAGTGACCATTAGGTCTTCATCTGGAAACTCATTGTCTTGTATTGGCGTCGAGTCTTCTATTGGAAAGTCTGCTAGAAAGTCTGACACCACGGATCCTTTAATAGCTTTTTGTGGCATAAACCTTACATCGAACTGGGCTATATTGAATATCCATCTTGAAATGTGTCCATTGAGTGTAGATTTCTCGAATAGATACTTGAGGGGATCTAATCGGGAGACTACGAAAACGGTATGCACCAATATGTAATGTCTTAACTTAGTTGTGGCCCACACCAAGGCGAGGCACAATTTCTCGAGCGGTGTATAGCGTGTTTCGTATTCGAGCATCTTTTTATTTAGGTAATATATTGCGTTCTCTTTGCCTTCTACTTCTTGTGCTAGAATGGCTCCCATTGTCTCTTTGGTAACCGTCAAATATAACCTAAGAGGTATTCCGGGAAGTGCTGGTGCTAATACGGGAGGATTTGCGAGATAGGCTTTGATCTTTTCAAAGGCTTTTTGACACTCGTCATCCCATATTACTGGTACATTCTTCTTGAGCTTCTTGAAGATTAGTTCGCAAATCGTCGTCAGTTTTGATATGAACCTACTTATGTATGCAACCGGCCAATAAATCCTCGAATCTGTTTCTCAGTCTTGGGCGGTGGCATTGACATGATTGCTTTAATCTTGGTTGGATCTACTTCTATTCCTCTTGAGCTTATGACGTATCCCAAGAGCTTGCCTGAGGTGACTCCAAAAGCACATTTTGATGGATTCAACCTCATGTTATACTTTCTTAGCCTTTCGAAAAATTTCCTTAAGGCTACTTGATGGCCTGGACGGTCTTTTGATTTTACAATCATGTCGTCGACATATACCTCGACTTCTTTGTGCATCATGTTATGGAGTAAGGCAGTTGCTGCACGTTGGTAAGTAGCACCCGCGTTTTTCAACCCGAATGGCATTACCGTGTAGCAGTAAGTGCCCCATGGTGTTATAAAGGTTGTTTTCTCCATGTCTTCTTCTGCCATGAGAATCTGGTTGTAACCTGCGTATCCATCCATGAATGAGAGAAGCGCGTGATTTGCCGTGTTATCTACCAGAATATCGATGTGTGGTAAAGGGAAGTCGTCCTTTGGACTTGCCTTATTTAGATCTCGATAGTCGACACACATCCTTACCCTTCCGTCTTTCTTTGGAACTGGGACGACGTTGGCGACCCATTCGGGGTATTTGGATACCTTGATGAAACCTGCAGTTATTTGTTTTTGAACTTCTTCTTTTATTTTAAGTGCTACGTCGGGTTTACTTCGACGCAACTTTTGTTTTATAGGTTTCATTCCTGGAATTAGTGGTATAGTGTGTTGAGCTATTTCTCTATTACTGCCTGGCATATCTTCATATGACCAAGCAAATACATCGATAAATTCTTTAAGTAAGTTAATTAAATCGGTTCTTTCTTGCTTATTCAATGTTAATCTGATTTTAACTTCTCTTTTATGAGTTGAATTATTCGAGATATCAACCGTTTCAGTTTCTTCAATTACCGGTTTTTTCTTTTCGAGTGTTTCCATTGCTTTAATAATTTCTTTGTCTTTTTCATTGTTAGCTAAGCAATGCTCGTCATCTTGGGTTAGGGAAGAACACAAGAAGTAAGGAGAATGAGAAATATTATTATATTCCGAGATCATTACATCAAAGAGTGATATGTCCTCATGGACTGGATCACTTACTATCCTAGGAGAAGAAATGAGAGGGGGAGGTGTTACTACTAAAGACTTAATAGACTCTAAAGGGAAAGACTCTGACTCAGACGACTCCTCGAACATCGGTCCCTGTCCTGTCGTGATTGATATCTTCCTTCCGCTTGGAGTAGTCACTTTGATAGTCTTGCGCCACCCTTGTAGTGATCCTTCAGCTGGAGTAATTAGCTTCGAGGGATCGAAGCTTTCACTTTGTAGGACCGTTTGAATAAGCGAGGAGTTATCTTCATCAAAAGTTGGCTCATTCTTTTCTCGCCCAAACAGTAATCCCATGATGTTAAAGTCAAAGCATGGGGGTGCTTTCTCCTTATGGACGGGAGTTGGGATTTCATCAGTGAAGTAGCAATCCAAGAAAATCTCGAATCCCGGTTGTCTTATGCCGTTTACAACAAATGGCTCGGGAAATTCATGGCATGGATAGTCCTCTCCTTCTTTTATGAACTGACCATTAAGCGTAAGAGGGTACTGATCCATTAGAATTGCTTTCTTTTGAATACGAGCGTCCCTACGTGCTTTCAACTTTTCCTGGGCTCGCTTGAGATCTTTCCGAGTCGGTTTAAAACCAAGTCCGAAAGTATCTAACTTAGGGAGGCCAGGTGACTCCAGCGGTTTTTCTATTCCTTTCTTCTTTCCTAAAGTCATCCCAGGAAAGTGTCCTTGTTTCTTCAGCATGGCGTTGACGGTCATGTTGGAATGGGGGTCATGGCAAAGAGATGTCCTTTCATCCTCCTAGATTAAGGAGACTTCTTCGTTAAAGCCCCATAGGTCTTCGTCATCTTCGTCGTGTTCCACATTAATGATTGGATTCTCTATGGATTTGATTCTCATAGGCGAAACATCGATGGTGATTGGAATTCCTCCAACTATAGCTTTCACTTGTTGGTGGAGAGATGAAGGGACGGCCTTCAGATCATGAAGCCAAGGGCGTCCCAACAATAGGTTGAATGAAGCTTTGATGTCCACTACTTGGAAAGTGGTAGCATGTTCTATTGCTCCTGTCGTTACATTTAGGGTAATCTTGCCAAGAGCTTGACGACGAGTATTATCATAGGCTCTTATTCCTTGTGTAGACGGAGTTAAATCTTCGTCTCTTATGCCGAGCATCCTCGCAGTTCTAAGTGGACAGACATTGATAGCCGATCCATTGTCTACAAGAGTCATAGGAACATTCATCCTTTTGCAAACTACCGTGAGGTTTAATGCCTTGTAATGTTTGTCACCTTCTGGGGGTAAATCTTTGTCAGAAAAGGTGATCAAGTTGATCGGACTAGGAAGGTCACTTGTGAGGAAGTTGGCTAGTCCCTCAGGATTAGTGTCAGAATTTATCCCGATTTTATCCAAGGCATTCATTACAGCCAACCTATGCTCTCGAGATGTTGCCAGAAGTTTCCACACATTCATCTCAACTTTTGTCTTCTTAAACTGTTTAACAATGTCGCTGTCTTCGATGATAGGCAAGGGAACTTGATGTACGGTTGGCATAGGTTGTGTTGAAACGGGAGGTTGCATTCTCCTAGATCTTGTGAGGACATCTATTGATGAATCTTCTTCAGCCCAAATGTCATCTGTGGTGTATGACACAGAAGGTGAAGGTCCTACTATGTCCTTTAGATAGACATCTTCTTCATCACTGTCCCAAACTCCATTAATGGTTGTATCCTCTTCTTTTTGAACTTGGACTAGTTTCTTTTCATCAATCACTTTCTGTACCAAATCCTTGAATTTGAAATAGTTTCCTATAGTGTGACCCCCTGATTGATGATAATAGCAGTAATATCTATATGTCCTTTTTAATGACTCGAATGGTGTTTGTTCGAGAGGTTTGACTTCGCCACTCTCGGAGAGCATTTCGAACATTTGTGCATATGGGATCCCAATTGGAGTGTAAATTCTATTGCTTTTCTTGGGTTTTTCAGTGACTTGTAAGGGAAAGCACTTTGCCTCATAAGTCGTTCTCACTGGTGTGAATTCTTTTTTAGGTTCTTCTTTTGGAAGTGGAAGCTCATCACATTTCTTATGGAGTTCGTTCATAACATTGAGAGCTTCACGTAGTAATTGTGATGCCTCCTTCATAGACAGTGTGAGCAATTGTATATCTTCCTTATTCGCCGGTTCTGGAAGACTATCCTTGACATCGAAAAAGATCTCCTCTTTTTTTTCTATGGAACTGATTTCTTTGACAGGTTTAATGAGAGAGGAGGGGTCAACCTCGTTTTCCTCATCGGAGATAGCCAGGGTATGAGCTAGAGGTGCATTGTCGATGCTTGGCTTCTTACTGGCAGGGGGCAACGACAGTTTGTTATTATCGATTAGGTCTTGGATAGCTTCCTTAAGCTTCCAACAGCTTTCAGTGGAATGGCCCCTACGTTGGTGATACTTACAGTGTGCATTAGGGTTCCAGGTAACCGACCTCTTCTAAACTAGTGGGTCCCCAAATGGTTCAATAGGAGTTATAAGACCTTTTGCATTTAATCGATCAAATTCGGTGTCATAACTCATGCCAATAGGAGTGAAGATCCTCCTAAATGGTTTCTTCTATCCTTGGTTGTTCATGGCAAGAACTTCTCCTAAATTAAAGGTGCTAACATTATTTGAGTGGGCGGTTTTGGAAGAAGAAGGATTGTCGTTCTTCTTTCCTTTCCAGCCACTGTTGGAGTTATTGTTGGCAGCTTTTGACTTAGCCAAATCATATTCAATATTGATCCCAATGTCATAAACGGCCTTGAAGGTATGGAGATTATTTTGATATTTAAGATGCTTGGAATATTTTTCTTGGAGATTTTTGATAAACTGTCTCATAGACTCTTTTTCACTTGGCACCTCAATCATCTTAGCTGAGGTTTCTCTCCACTTGTTAAAGAAAGAGGTGAAGCCTTCATTCTCTTTCTGTTTGAGGATTTTAAGCTCTCTATGGTCAGTCTCGACTTGAATATTGCACTTGTACCTATCAACGAAAGCGTTTGCTATAGACTCCCAGGTAGAGGTCTTTTCTTTTTCGAGAGAAAAGAACCATTGTTGGCAAACGGTCTCGAGAGATAGTGAGAAAAGAGAAGGAAAGACCTTCTTATCGATACCCTTGATACTCATTATTGTTTTAAATGCTCTTAAATGGAAGTAAGGGTTGTCAATTGCTCTGAATTTCGGGATGTCGTTGGCGCAAAGCTTCTGCAGAAGAAGCTCTTTGTCCACCGAGACCCCTTGTGACGTAATCTCTTGAAATTTGTAATCGCTAGACAACTTGCTTAAACTCTCTTGCATGAGGTCCATTTGTTGTTGCTTCACGGGATCATCGATCCTAAGTGCGAGAAGTTTCAGTGTCTCAGTCACAGTAGCCAGTTGGTTCTTGAGATCATTGACTTCTTCTTGAGTTGCCATTATAACCCTAGCTTTCCTCTTGCGAGCTATAGGTTTGTCGAAAAGTTGGACTTGTACGAAGAGGTTATCTTTGATTAATCGTCCTTCATTTCTTGACCACGCGCTGTAAATTAAACCATTTTGCGTTTTAATTACTTGACTCGAATCATCTTGACTTTATGGTTTATTTTAAGGAAAAAAGAAAAAGGGTGCATATTTTTGGCAAAAATAATGTACATATTTTTAGGGAACTAAGTATTATTATTTTTTTATTGGAGGATTAATATCCGACTTACCCCCTAAAAAATGACGGAAAAACGCGCACACAAGACTCACTTAATCATGGTCAAAGTATGTGTATTGGTGTGTGCGTTGAGTGTAAGTGACATGCTTGGACTCTTGTGTAAGACCATGGGACTTAGTGCCTAAACTCGATCATTGATTCAATTAAACATTATTGACAACAAAATTAACCGAATTAAAAAGAAAACTGATTAATTAGACCCTAGGTGATGACTCTACCAATAATCCGAACTGTCGGCCAAGCGCTAGGACCGGCGTCACACTGTGGAGCTTGGCGCCAGACAACATAGCTGTCGTCAGGCGCTACACTCCATAGTGTGGCGCTATAGCTGAGACCTTGGCGCCAATATTGGAGCTTCGGTCTAGGACTGTTTTCGGTGTTATTAATCAATTGGGGTATGCCTAAAGTCGTACTAGGTCAATTCCGATTAAAATATTAGACTTTATTGACTCAAATTAATTAATTAGGCAAAGTTCTTTAAGTCATTAAAACAAGTAAACAAACGGTTAAGAGAAACATATAATATATATGCACAACAAATAATGCACAATTAGTCAAGTAGGCACAGTATGATGCAATGCGTTTGCAACCTAACCATGGCTCTAGTTCTCTAAAGGTCGGGATATGGTTTAGTCAAAAGGGTCCATGGTTAATTGTCCGGATGCACCGCGCGGAAGCCTAACCGTGAAGGGTTGGCGCGAGTGGATGGGACACCGCGAGTTTTAGAAAAAACTCGCTTCCATGGTTTGGTGAATTCAACATCTCGGATGTACCCTTTGTTGCACGGAGCGTTCAATCGGGTAAATAGAGCATGAATTCCCAGAGGGTTATGTCCATATGTAGAACACATATGGGTTTCAGAAAAGTGAGGAAAAATTCGATCAGGAAGTAGGATCGAGCAAACAATACGAAAAACCGGTCGAAATTAGAACGCATATTTCTGGCTCGGTATTGGGGGAAATTGGCGCCAGCAATCAGAGACTGGCGCCAGTTTTTAACTGTAGCGCCTGGCGCCAATGCTGGCGTCTAGCGCTACAATTAAAATACTGGCGCCAAACTCTGGCCCCTGACGCTACTTCCCACATGCCTCAACAGCTTTCTGTGCTCGATAAAATTTTCCAGTTTCGCGCGGTGTTATTTCAGTCCTAGTTGTGAAAGATATTTCTCAAATTTCCTACGTGTAAAATCCTATGTTTTTAACTAATTACGGATGGTCTTTCCAATGAGATCTTTTTTATGCATATGACAATAATGTTCATCAAAATTACGCACATAAAATACTTAGAACTTTTCGAGTCTCATCCACTCATTCTAAATCATTGCCGAAACAAATTCAGGAATTAAAATAGAAATCCTCCCCAGTGGAGTCGCCAAAAATTGTAGGGAATAATTTCAAGCCTTTAAAACCCCACTAGCTTGAACCCCACTGTGATCATACACTAAAGTACGGTGACGTCCAAAAGGGAAGAAGATAGAGCAAAAGAGTCGCCAACAAGTTTTTAAGGAACTTGTAAACCGTTCACGAGGTGAAGGTTACACCCCTCAACGATCCAAGAGATCGTCAACTCCATAAGGTCATGAACCAAATAAGGGTTCGGGGATGAAGGTACAAATTCAACCTAAAAAAGATTGAACCTGCCCTAATAATAGGCCTCTACTTGATTCTGATCGTATTCATGTGCGCTTTCTGACTAACATACAATCAATAGGATTAACCCTAAACCTGTTTATTTATGTTGGTTGAATATAATGCACAAATAAATCTATTATTGGTGATCACTTGAATTATAATCACATTAACCCTAAACAAGATTATTAAATATCTTATTAAGCGTGATTACAAGTACCAAAATTCCCTTTAAACATGCAATAAAGGCGTGATCAATCAATAACAATAAACATCAAGCAACATAATAAATAATCAACATCACAACAATAAAATTATAATCATCATCCAGATAATAATAATCATAAAAATAATAATCATAATAATAATCATCATAAATAAAATAATGATCATCAAAATAACAATATTCATAATAACAACCATAACCATGTTCATGTTAATATTAAAGCATAATAAAAATAGCAAGATCCTAGGCATGATACTAACAAGATTAATAACAAACCCTAGCATGTCACTAAGCAATAAAAATCAAATCTTTAGCCTTAACATGATACTAACAATAAAAAATATTAGGAAGAGCATAGGAAGCATCATAGCAATCATATTTAATATTAAATTTACCCTAGACATGATACTAGGAATATCATGATAACAATATAAACATGATTTCTACATCATAATATCAATTAAAACCATTAAAGTACTTACTTTGATGCCTCGTACCTCTTTCTAATAAAAAAATACACACGTTAGTAACTTCAAGGAAAATAATAATCAAAACAAAAAAATTAAATAATTGAAATAGAAATTTGGGACCAAACCCTCAGAAATTAAAACTTTCACATCTAGAGCGAAGACAACTTCGAATATGGCTAGGTGTTTCTAGATCTTGTGAATGCGGAATTTCGTATGCGAAAACAAAGCTTGAAGAAAAGAATTGAATGAATGCTAATTAAAACAGATTGTAGAACTTGAGAATTGGTGAATGATTAGAGAGAATAGGTGATGAATGAAATCAATTGGTGAATGAAAACGGAGTTTTTAATACGATATTTATAAAGAAAATCAGCCAAAAAGATAAATTAAACAAAACAGAGTCTGACGCTAAAAAAAAACAGAGCTGGCGCCAACCCTGGCTAGCTGGCGCCAGGCACCAACACTAGCGCCAGGCACCAAGGCCTGGGGTTAGGCGCCAAGCCTGATACCAACGCGTTTTCGAAAATCCGATAAGTTTACCGTACTGGAGGATAAAATAACATAATTTCCTCGAAAATGCTATTTGATTTTGATTCAAACTCTGAAAAGTCAACAAAAGTCAATTTATCAATGCTAATTGAATTAGGAATGATAAATCATATTAGGCCCTCCCCTAGATCATTGGGCCATACATAAAGCTCAAACCGGGTCCAGTTTAGTAAATTGGCCATAACTTCCTCAACATTCATCGGAATCGGGCTTATAATATATCGTTGGAAAGGTCTTTGCAAGCCCCATCCAACTACACTACTATTGGACCCATATCATGGACCAACCAAACTGGATTGGCTGTTTTCTTAAAATAAGTTTTCAAAAACAGAGAGAAGAGAAAAGAAAATAAAACTTTCCGCAACACTAGACTTTCCACACTTTCGTTTCATTCGATTATGATTCGACGTGAAAGGTACTCATCACTGGGTTTGGTTTTGGGGAGACACAAATGGGTGTCTACAACTATCGATTCCCAGGTAGAGGTTTTCTCTTTATCAAGGGAGAAGTACCATTGTTGGCAAACGGTTTCAAGAGATAGTGAGAACAGAGAGGGAAAAACCTTCTTATCGATACCCTTAATACTCATTATGGTTTTAAAAGCTCTTAAATGAAAGTAAGGATTATCCGTTGCCTTGAATTTTGGGATGTCGTTGGCATTGAACTTTTCCGGAAGAAGATCTTTGTCCACCGAGACCCCTTGTGAACTCGTGCCCTGAAATTTATAGTCACTAGATAGCTTCCTCAAACTTTCTTGCATGAGATTCATTTGTTGTTGCTTCACGGGATCATCGACCTTGAGGGTGAGAAGCTTCAGTGTTTCAGTCATGGTAACTAGTTGCCTCCTAAGCTCATTGACTTCTTCTTGAGTTGCCATTATCCTTTTGGCCTTCCTCTTTTGACGAATTGGTTTATCAAAAAGTGAGACTTGAATAAAGAGGTTGTCCTTGATTAATCGCCCTTCTCTCCTTGACCAAGTACTGTGGAAAAGGAATTTGGGGATACTCATTGTTAATTATTTTACTCAAACTTTATTCAACATGCAATGGATGGAGGAAGTGAAGAAAGATAGAAGAATGGAGGAAGATTGATGGAGATAGAGGGATATGAAGAATTAGGAATAGAGTGTACCCCAACTTAAATGATGGAAAAGACCGACTCGTGCATGAACTTAAGACATGGTCATGGTGATGTGTACTTAAAGTGTGTGCTAAGACTAGTGAGTGTAGGTGACATGTTGAGACTCGTGTCATGACCATGTGGCTAGACTATGTGACTGAGACTCGATTAATGACTCAACAAGGTGTTATTGACAACGAAAAATAACCGAATTAATTAGCAAACTGGTTAATTATACACTAGGTGATGACTCGACCAATAATCCGAACTATCGGCCAAGCGACAGGATTGGCGTCACACTGTGGAGCTTGGCGCCAGGCGACAGAACTGTCGTCAGGCGCTACACTCCATAGTGTGGCGCTACAGCTCAGACCTTGGCGCAAGTATTGGAGCTTCGGTCTGGGACTGTTTTCGGTGTTATTAGTCAACTAGGGTATGCCTAAAGTCGTACTAGGTCAATTCCGATTAAAATATTAGACTTTATTGACTCAAATTAATTAATTAATTAATTAGGAAAAGTTCTTTAAGTCAATAATTTATTTAATCTCAACACAAGTCAACAAACGGTTAAGAGAAACATAGAATATATATGCACTACAAATAATGCGCAATTAGTCAAGTAGGCACAATATGATGCACTGAGTTTGCAACCTAACCATGGCTCTAGTTCTCTAAAGTTCGGGATATGGTTTAGTCAAAAAGGGGTCCATGGTTAATTGTCCGGATGCACCGCGCGGAAGCCTAACAGTGAAGGGTTGGCGCGAGTGGATGGGACACCGCGAATTTTAGAAAAAAACTCGCTTCCATGTTTTGGTGAATTCAACATCTCGGATGTACCCTTTGTTGCACGGAGCGTTCAATCGGGTAGATGGAGCATAAATTCCCAGAGAGTTATATCCATATGTAGAACTCATATGGGTTTCAAAAAAGTGAGAAAAAATTCAATCAGGAAGTAGGATCGAGCAAACAATACGAAAAACCGGTCGAAATTAGAATGCATATTTCTGGCTCGGTATTGGGGGAAATTGGCGACAGCAAACAGAGACTGGCGCCAGCTTTTAGTTGTAGCGCCTGGCGCCAATGCTGGCGTCTGGCGCTACGGCTAAAATGCTGGCGCCAATGCTCTGGTCATTGGCGCTACTTCCCACATGCCTCAGCAGCTTTCTATGCTCGATAAAATTTTCCAGTTTCGCGCGGTGTTATTTCAGTCCTAGTTGTGAAAGATATTTCTCAAATTTCCTACGTGTAAAATCCTATGTTTTTAACTCATTACGGATGGTCTTTCCAATGAGATCTTTTTTATGCATATGACAATAATGTTAATCAAAATTACGCACATGAAATACTTAGAACTTTTCGAGTCTCATCCACTCATTCTAAATCATTGCCGAAACAAATTCAGGAATTAAAATAGAAATCCTCCCCAGCGAAGTCGCCAAAAACTGTAGGGAATATATTTCAAGCTTTTAAATCCCGCTAGATTGAACCCCACTGTGATCATACACTAAAGTACGGTGGCGTCCAAAAGGGAAGAAGATAGAGCAAAAGAGTCGCCAAATAGTTTTTTTAGGAACTTGTAAACCATTCACGAGGTGAAGGTTACACCCCTTAACGATCCAAGAGATCATCAACTCCGTAAGGTCTAGAACCAAATAAGGGTTCGGGGATGAAGGTACAAATCCAACCTAAAAGAGATTGAACCTGCCCTAATAATAGACCTCTACTTTATTCTGATCGTATTCATGTGCGCTTTCTAATTAACATGGAATTAATAGGATTAATCCTAAACCTGTTTATCTATGGTTGTTGAATTTAATGCACAAATAAACTATTATTGGCGATCACTTGAATTATAATCACATTAACCCTAAACAAGATTATTAATTATCTTATTAAGCGTGATTACAAGTACAAATTCCCTTTAAACATGCATAAAGGATGTGATCAAGCAATAAATAAAATAACCATCGAGCAACATAATAATAATCAATATCATGAATAATAGTTATAATAATCATAATAATAATAATATTATCATAAATCATAACAATAATTATAATAATATTCATGTTAAAGCATAATAAAAATAGCAAGATCCTAGGCATGATACTAACAAGATTAATAACAAATCCTAGCATGTCACTAAGCAATAAAAATAAAATCTTTAACCCTAACATGATACTAACAATCACAAATATTAGGAAGAACATAGGAAGCATCATAGCAAACATATTTAATATTAAAGTTACCCTAGACATGATACTAGGAATATCATAATAACAATGTAAACATGATTTCTACATCATAACATCAATTAAAGTACTTACTTTGATGCCTCGTACCTATTTCTAATAACAAAATACACACGTTAGTAACTTCAAGGAAAATAATAAACAATCAATTAAATTAAATAAAATAATTGAAATAGAGATTTGGGACCAAACCCTCAGAAATTAAACCTTTCACGTCTAGGGCGAAGGCAACCTCGAATATGGCTAGGTGTTTCAAGATCTTGTGAATGCGAAATTTTGTATGGAAAAAGCAATTTAAGAAGAAGAGAAAGAGATTAAGAGAGAATTGATGATGAATGAATGAATTAAATGGAGTTTTTAATACGATATTTATAGAGAAAATCAGCCAAAAAGATAAATTAAACAAAACAGAGTCAGACACACAAAAAACAGTACTGGCTCCAACCCTGGCTAGCTGGCGCCAGGCACCAACATTAGCGCCAGGCGCCAATGGCTAGCGCCAGGCCTGGTTCCAGGCGGCAAGGCCTGGGGTCAGACGCCAAGCTTAAATTTAACGCGTTTTCGAAAATCCGATAAGTTTACCGTACTGGAGGATTAAATCATATAATTTCTTCGAAAATGCTATTTGATTTTGATTAAAACTCTGAAAAGTCAACAAAAGTCAATTAATCAATGCTAATCGAATTAGGAATGAAAAGAACCTTCTAGAAGAATCTAGAAGACTAAAACTATTCCTAATTGCATTAGGAATGATAAATCATATTAGGCCCTCCCCTAGTTCATTGGGCCGTACATAAAGCTCAAACCGGGCCCAGTTTAGTAAATTGGCCATAACTTCCTCAATATTCATCAGAATTGGGCTTATAATATATCGTTGGAAAGGTCTTTGCAAGCCCCATCTAACTACACCACTATTGGACCCATATCATGGACTAACCAAACTGGATTGGCTGTTTTCTTAAAATAAGTTTTCAAAAACAGAGAGAAGATAAAAGAAATAAAACTTTCCGCAACACTAGACTTTCCACACTTTCACTTCATTCGATTATGATTCGACGTCAAAGGTACTCATCACTGGGTTTGGTTTTGGGGAGACACAAATGGGTGTCTACACCTACATTCTCTCTCATCAGAGAAACACCTGAGCTTGGAATCCAAGCAAATCCCCACCTAAATTTCCGTACACTTTATTCCCTTTCAAGTTACTAACTTGATCTTCGGAGGCGGAGCTCCAACCACCCGGAGTCTCCGTTGTTTTGCAGGTACTACTCAGCCGGACCAGACTTCGTGACGTAACTCTCCCGAGGGACAAAAACACCCAAAAGATTTGGCGCCGTCTGTGGGGAGAGTACCTCGAAGATGGTTCAAGAGTTTGTACCACCCCCAAAGCATCTGGGCGATGACCCGAAAGTTTTTACGGACCAGGAGGATGAAGATCCGCAAGTTGAAACCTATACTGTCGATGATGGCTCTCTACTAACTAAGCGCATCCGGCACATAGACACTCTGGAACGGGGTGCCACCCAGGCGGGTACAAATCGACCCCCTAGGCAGCCGAAAGGGGAAACCCATACGACAGGTGGATCAGCTTCCGTCACCCGAGATGAACTCATGAGGTTCATGACAAGTTTCAAGGGTGAAATCAAAAATCTTATCACTCAGAGCCGGACTGGCCCACGTAGGGGTGAGTCGGCCAAAAAGACTCCTCTTGAAAAGGGGAAGTCAGTCAGAGATCGGCAGCCAACTCCTCATCTAAAGGAGAAGGCAGCCGGGACCATTGATTGGTCCAAAATTCTTCTTCCTAAGAGGAATACCAACAACACCCGCCGGACTCACCAGCCAGTGGGAAGCAAAAAATCAACTCTTGTTGCCCGGGATATCATCAACCGGAAGAGAAATCAACAATTGTCTGAGTCGGATTCTACGTCGAATTTTCCAGACAGCTTCAACAATACTTCTGCAGGGAATGCACTTTTCTTGCATGAGAGTCACACAGGTGGTAATACCGTCACCTCTAGCCCTCAAATGATCGGGACTGCACTGTATGTACCTTCTTAGGTCTACGGCCAGTACCCACCTTACTATATGCAGCCGACCTTCTTTGGAGGTCAGGCGGCATATCATAATGTCCGGCCACTGGACTGGCAGCTCCGTTTGCTTCGCCTAGGTGAACAACCTTTTTGCGTTCACTCATGAGATAACCAAGGCGGCACAGCCGGCCAAGGTTAAGAATGTATTGGTAGGTACCTATGATGGTACCACCAACTCGGAAGATCACCTTATGGCTTACACCAACCTCATGTACTTACAAGGGTTGGATAATGGCACTTGGTGTCGATGCTTCCCGGCTACGTTGAAGTGCATTGCCCAACAATGGTTTGGCAATTTGCTAGCCGGGTCTATTGATAGTTTCAGGAAGCTTGCCTTCCTGTTTGCTTCCAACTTCTCAATGAACATCCCTGCTAAGAAAACAAGCCTTGACTTGCGCACCATTAAGCAGGGGGGGAGAGAAGGGCTGCGCTCCTATGTCAGGCGGTTCAATCTGATTAGAATTCAGATTCAAGGACTGTCTGTGAGGTAGCTTTTACAGACTTTTTCAAGGGTCTAAGAGACGAGTCAACTTTTAATTTTGACCTAGTCAGAAAAGGGGCTTTCACTTTACAGGCAGCCTAGAGGGAGGCGGAAAGCTATATTCAAGCAACCGACCTCTGTACGCCTGGTAATCAGTCGGACTCCAAGAAGTCTGACAAACAGAAAGACAGCCGACCAAAAAGAAAGAAGAGAGCAAGAAAAGAAAAGAAGTCTGGGCGGTTAGTGACTCTGATCAGCCGTCCTAGAAGAAGAAGAAAGAATTTAAACTGTACGTCCCTAAGTACGAGTTTAACAAGGACTGCAACTCTATCCTCATGGAAATTAAGGACCGGCTGTCCCTAGAGAAGCCGAATCCAATGAAAAGTTCCATTCAATCAACGAACAAAAAACAAATTCTTCCAATACCATGAGGAAGTTGGCCATGACACCAATGACTGCTTCAGCCTTCAACGGGCGTTGGACCGTCTGGATGCCAAGGGGATGTTAAAATCCTACATTTCTAAGTCCAAAGGGACTAATAAGAAGAATCCGGGGAAGTCGTCTAAGACCCCCCAGCCTGCTAGTAGTTCGGACACGGACAAGGAGCCGTCTACACAATAGCAGGCGGGTTCTCATGCGGTGGCCCTACCATCCGGGGCACCAAGAGCCATCTTCGAAAGATGGACAAATATGATGATGAACACGCGTCCGCAAGCTCCTCATTCCAAGACTTCCTGATCACTGAGAAGGACAAGGGCAGCGTCCGCCGTCCGCATGATGACCCGGTCGTCATTGAATGTAAG
This sequence comes from Chenopodium album, assembly GCF_948465745.1. Classification (NCBI taxonomy): domain Eukaryota; kingdom Viridiplantae; phylum Streptophyta; class Magnoliopsida; order Caryophyllales; family Amaranthaceae; genus Chenopodium; species Chenopodium album. The sequence goes on along the minus strand of NC_137834.1, from coordinate 37,278,303 downwards.
GTTGCGAACTAGCTGGTTGGACGGATTCTTTTTTACACCGGTAGCTCATCAGACATCATCAGCCTCCGGTGCCTGCAAAAGCTGAAATACAATGACAGCAGCATGCATCCGGTTAACCACCCCTTGTTTGGTTTTTGGGGTGGAATGGTTTACCCAGTCGGAAGGGTTGATTTACCAATCCGGCTGAGTGAGAAAGGAAAAGGGCGACACCTGGTCGTCAAGTTCTTGGTCGTTGAGGAGCTGACCGCCTACAACATTATTTTGGGCCGGCCAACCCTCAATGAAGCTAAGGCTGTATTCATCCCTTCCCTCATGCTCATCAAGTATGAAAGGGATGACGGCTCTGTTGGTTCTTTGAATGGGGATCTGAAGACGGCCCGGGAGTGCTATCTCTCAGCCGTCAAAGATACTATGGCCCTAGAGGGCCAGGAACCAATAGACCTTGACAATGTCAAGGATGCCGACCCAGTACCAGCCCCACCAGCAGCGGGGATGAAAAGAAAGGCACCTCTGCTGGTGGAGGTGAAGAAAGAGAAAAAATAGCAATCACTGACCGGTGAACGGTCAGATGAGCTCCGTCCCCAACCGGCTGGAGAACATGTTGATATACCTCTGGACGACAGCCGTCCGGAGCATACTATGAAGGTTGGAACGGTTGCTTATGCTAAGTTGGGTGAAAACTTGCACCTTCTGCTGAAAGAATTCAAAGACATTTTTGCCTTTAAAGTGGAAGAGATGCCAAGAGTCAGCCCGGATCTTGCTGTCCACAAACTCGCCGTGGACCCTAAAAAGAAGCCCATCCGGCAAAAGTAAAGAAATCACAGCGAGGAAAGAAGTCAGGCGGCAGCTGCTGAAGTTAAAAAGCTGTTGGACGCTGGGTTCATTCGGCCATGTAATTTCCCCAACTGGGTGGCGAATGTTGTGCTTGTAAAGAAGCCGAATGGTACCTGGCGTATGTGTGTTGATTACACAGACCTCAACAAGGCATGTCCCAAAGACAGTTATCCGCTTCCTAAGATTAACAGTCTGGTCGATTCGACAACCGGGCATGCCTTGATGAGTTTTATGGATTCCTACTCCGGCTTCCATCAGATACCCCTGTGGAAGAAAGATCAAGAAAAGACGGCCTTCGTCACTGATCAGGGGTTATTCTGTTACACTGTGATGTCGTTTGGCTTGAAAAATGCGTCGGCTACATTCCAACGGATGATTAATACGGTCTTTATTAATCAAATTGGGAGGAATGTAGAGGCGTACATTGATGACATGATAGTCAAATCCGAGCAGCAGGCGGATCACCTTGCTGATCTCCGAGAAACCTTCACCACACTCAGGCGGCATAAGGTTATGTTAAATCCTATGAAATGCGTCTTTGGTGTTGAGTCTGGGAAGTTTCTCAGATTCCGGATTGATCAAAGGGGGATAGAGGCTAACCCCAAGAAGATACAGGCGGTAATCGACATGAAGTCACCCCGCACTTTCAAGGAAACACAGAGACTAACCGGTTGCCTGGCGGCCTTGGGGAGATTCCTCAGCCGGTCAGGTGACAAATGCCTTTACTTCTTCCAAGCAATCAGGAAGAAGACCAGATTTGAATGGGGGGATGATGCTGAGGCGGCCTTTCAACGGCTGAAGGAACACTTGCACTCTTTGCCAAGGCTTGTTAGTCCACTGCCTAAAGAGGTGTTATACATGTACCTAGCCGTCTCAGATCATGCCCTCATTGTCGTTCTCCTTGCTGAGAGAGACGGCGTTCAGCTCCTTGTCTATTTCATTAGCCATGTTCTAAAAAATGATGAGCTCCGGTACCCCATGGTAGAAAAATTTGGCCTTGCTCTATATATGGCCTTCAAGAAATTGAATCCGTATTTTCTGGTCCATCCGGTGGTAATTTACACCGACCAGCCCCTCAAGCGGCCAATGTCTACCTTGGAATCATCCGGCAGAATGCTGAAATGGGCTATTGAAATGCAAAGTCTTGAAATCACTTTTGAACCTAGAAAGGCAGTGAAAGGTGAGGCGTTTTCCGACTTCATCGTTGAAATAACACGACCGGTGCAACCGGACAACATTGACCAGGTTTGGAAAGTGCATGTAGACAGGAGCTCAACAAAGAACGGCTCTGGTGCAAGAATTTTATATGAGTCCCCTGAGGGGGACAGATTTGAATATGCACTACGGTTTAAATTTCAAGCCTCGAATAACGAGGTGGAGTATGAAGCCCTGCTAGCCGGAATCTGCATGTGTAAGGCAGCAGGGGCAACTAAAATTGACGCCTACTCTGATTCATAGTTGGTCGTTAGCCAGTATGAGGGAAAATATGAGGCAACTCATCCGGCTATGATCAAATACCTTCAGGCAGTCAAAGAAGAGGCTGGGGCACTTGAGGAATTCCGTCTGAATCAAGTGCCTAGGTCGGATAACAATCAGGCGGATGCGTTGTCCAAATTGGCTTCATCCGCCGGCTGTGATACGCCTCGGTCGGTCTTTTGGGAAGTTCTTGAAAAGAGAAGCATGCATGAAGAGCCCATTGGAATCTTAGACTGAAGCTCTACCTGGATGGATGGCATCTGGGCATATTTAGCAGACAGCAAACTTCCTGATTCACCACAGGAGGCAGCCGTCATGAAAAAGCGAGTAGCAAACTTCGAGTTGAGAAACGGAGAGCTCTTCAAGGCGGGTTACTTTAAACCTCTATTGAAGTGTGTTACCCCAGAAAAGGGGAAAGAAGTTCTCGAGGAATTGCATGCTGGGTACTATGCCTCTTAGGCGGCAGGTCCCTAGCCGTCAGAGCCAGTCGGCATTACTTTTGGCCTACTCTTGAAGCAGACGCTAAAGAGTTGGTGAAGAGATGTGACCTTTGCCAGAAGTTTGGCAAGCTTATTCACCGCCCGGCTACTGATCTGACGGCAATCCACATCCTAGTCCTGTTTGCTAAATGAAGCATGGATATCTTAGGTCCTTATACGCCTACTCCAGGCGAAAAGCGCTACATTTTGGTGGCTGTTGATTATTTCACCAAATGGGTAGAAGCTGAGCCGGTCAAGAATATCAAGACAAAGGATGTCTTCTCTTTCATTTGGAAGAACATCATCACCCGGTTTGGGGTACTGTAGACACCCATTTGTGTCTCCCCAAAACCAAACCCGCTGATGAGTACCTTTCACGTCGAATCATAATCGAATGAAACGAAAGTGTGGAAAAGTCTAGTGTTGCGGAAAGCTTTTATTTTCTTTTCTCTTCTTTCTGTTTTAAAAAACCCACTCTATTTTATGAAAACGTCCATTCCAGTTTTGTTTGGTCCATGATCAGGGTCCAATAATGGTGTAATTGGATGGGGCTTGAAAAGACCTTTCCAACGATATATTATAAGCCCAATTCCGATGAATATTGAGGAAGTTATGGCCAAAATACTAAACTGGGCCCAAACCGGATTTTACCTACGACCCAATGATCATGAGGAGGGTCCAAAGGTTTAATCCTATTCCTAAACTAATTAGGATTGATTAGAATCTTCTATAAGTTTTTAAAATATCTTAATTATCCTTTTTTGAAAAGATAAGATTAAGGAATTTGATTTAAATATAAATTTTTCTTTTTTATAAAACTTTCCTTTTTTAAAGTCCTAATTCTATTCGGATTTAAACATGTTCAAAGACAGTCAGATATTATTTTCGTGCCTCATATTTTTTATCCAAATTTTATATGGTTGGATAGATCTTTAAATTATCTTTCCAATGATATATTATAATAATAAATCCGAGCTATAACGGAAAAGATATGAATAAGATATCAAACTCTATCCAAAATTGACACCGTCTCACTATTTCGTTCATATCTTTTATTCTAAAACATATTTTAATCTTATTCGAATTGGGTTCGAAAGTAGACTTCAAGATCTTTCTAACGACATCTTATTCATCTTATTCCAATTCCTGGATCAAAAGATATGATAAAAACAAAATCCGCAAAAACTGTTGTCTACGAGTTTTATTTCGATTCGAATTTGGATTCTTTTCTTAATTCTTCGACCCTCTTTTTTCCGATAAATAGAGGTCATATCTCCCCTTTTTCAAGAACCAACTCTCATCAAGATTTTCTTGATTATTCTCTCTCTCTCTTTTTCTAAACTAGCCTTTTCTCAAATACAAAATTCCGTATTCACAAAATTTCTGAGGGTTTGGTCCCAAATCTCTCTTTCAATTATTTAATTTAATTGTTTTGATTATTATTTTCCTTTAAATTACTAACGTGTGTATTTTGTTATTAGAAAGAGGTATGAGGCATCCTCGTAAGTACTTTATTGGTTTTAATTGATATTATGATGTAGAAATCATGCTTAGGTTGTTATTATGATTCTTAATGTTATGTTAGGGCGTTTTGATCTTCCTAGTATCATGTCTAGGGTAACTCTAATATCAAGTATGATTAAAAGTATGATGTCTTTTATTTTCTTCCTAATATTTATGATTGTTAGTATCATGTTAGGGTTAAAGGTTTGATTTTTATTGCTTAGTGACATGCTAGGGTTTGTTATTAATCTTGTTAGTATCATGCCTAGGATCTTGCTATTTTTATTACGCTTTAATATTAACATGAACATGATTATGATAATAATTGTTATTATTATTATTATTATTATTATTATTATTATTATTATAATTATTATTCATGATATTGATTATTTATTATGTTGCTTGATATTTTTTTATTGCTTGATCACCTTTATTGCATGTTAAAGGGAATTGGTATTTGCAATCACGCTTAATAAGATATTTAATAATCTTGTTTAGGGTTAATGTGATTATAATTCAAGTGATCACCAATAATAGATTTATTTGTGCATTATATTCAACCAACATAAATAAACAGGTTTAGGGTTAATCCTATTGATTGTATGTTAGTCAGAAAGCGCACATGAATACGATCAGAATCAAGTAGAGGCCTATTATTAGGGCAGGTTCAATCTCTTTTAGGTTGGATTTGTACCTTCATCCCCAAACCCTTATTTGGTTCATGACCTTATGGAGTTGACGATCTCTTGGATCGTTAAGGGGTGTAACCTTCACCTTGTGAACGGTTTACAAGTTCCTAAAAAACTTGTTGGCGACTCTTTTGCTCTATCTTCTTCCCTTTTGGACGCCACCGTACTTTAGTGTATGATCACAGTGGGGTTCAAGATAGTGGGATTAAATAAGGCTTGAAACTATTCCCTACAGTTTTTGGCGACTCCACTGGGGAGGATTTCTATTTTAATTCCTGAATTTGTTTCGGCAATGATTTAGAATGAGTGGATGAGACTTGAAAAGTTCTAAGTATTTCATGTACGTAATTTTGATTAACATTGTGACATATGCATAAAAAGGTTCTCATTGGAAAGACCATCCGTAATGAGTAAAAAACATAGGATTTTACACGTAGGAAATTTGAGAAATGTCTTTCACAACTAGGACTGAAATAACACCACGCGAAACGGGATGATTTTATTGATCACAGAAAGCTGCTGAGGCATGTGGGAAGTAGCGTCAGGGGCCAGAGCTTGGCGCCAAACTTTTAGCCGTAGCGCCAGACGCCAGTATTGGCGCCAGGCGCTACAGTTAAAAGTTGGCGCCAGTCTCTGTTTGCTGGCGTCAATTTCCCCCAATACCGAGCCAGAAATATGCGTTCTAATTTCGACCGGTTTTTCGTATTGTTTGCTCGATCCTACTTCCTGATTGAATTTTTTCTCATTTTTCTGAAACCCATATGTGTTCTACATATGGACATAACCCTCTGGGAATTCATGCTCTATCTACCTGATTGAACGCTCCTGGCAACAAAGGGTACATCTGAGAGGTTGAATTCACCAAACCATGGAAGTGAGTTTTTTCTAAAAACTTGCTGTGTCCTATCCACACGCGTTAACCCTTCACGGTTAGGCTTCTACGCGGTGCATCTGGACAATTAACCATGGACCCTATTTGACTAAACCATATCCCGAACTTTAGAGAACTAGAGCCATGGTTAGGTTGCAAACTCATTGCATCATATTGTGCCTACTTGACTAATTGTGCATTATTTGTTGTGCATACTCTATGTGATTTTTCCTAACCGTTTGTTTGACTTGTGTTAAGACTAAATAAAATGATTAATGACAAAAGGACTTTGTTTAATTAATTAATTAATTAATTTGAGCTAATAAATAAACATAAAATCGAGTCAAAGTTCCTTTAAGTCAACCCGGATTTTTATTCCCGTATACTGCACAAACGTCAACTGTTTTTGGTCATAGCTGGAGTTCTAGAAAGAACTACGAGTCGTACAACCTATGGATCTGTAGCCCCGAGTTTTATCTTTAATTTGGCGTTGGTTTCATCCCAATCAGAGTCGCAGATAAAAAGTTATGACTAAAATACCACAGTCTATCCAGTTTAATGCATATACGTGAAGTCTTAACTTAGTGTTTGCTTGAGTCCAGTCACATAGTCTAGCCACATGGTCATGACACAAGCCTTAACATGTCATCTACACTCACTAATCTTAGCACACACTTTGAGTACACGTCACCATGACCATGTCGTAGGTCCATGCATGAGTCGATCTTTCCGTCATTTGAGTTGGGGGGTACATTCTATTCCTAATTCTTCATATCCCTCCATCTAAATCTTCTTTCTCATTTTATTCCAATTTTCCTTCATTCCTCCATCCATTGCATGTTTAATAAAGTTTGAGTTAAATAATTAATGATAAGTATCCCCAAATTCCTTTCCCACAGTACTTGGTCGAGGAGAGAAGGGCGATTAATCAAGGACAACCTCTTTATTCAAGTCTCGCATTTTGATAAACCGATTCGTCAGAAGAGGAAGGCTAAGAAGATAATGGCAACTCAAGAAGAAGTCAATGAGTTTAGGAACCAATTGATTACCATGACTGAAACACTGAAGCTACTCACCCTCAAGGTTGATGATCCCGTGAAGCAACAACAGATGGATCTCATGCAAGAGAGTCTAAGCAAGCTATCTAGTGACTATAAATTTCAGGGCATGAGTTCGCAAGGGGTCTCGCTGGACAAAGAACTTCTTCCGCATAAGTTCAATGCCACTGACATCCCTAAATTCAAGGCAACAGACAACCCTTACTTCCATCTAAGAGCTTTTGAAACTATAATGAAGATTAAGGGTATCGATAAGAAGGTTTTCCCCTCTCTGTTCCCACTATCTCTTGAAACCGTTTGCCAACAATGGTTCTTCTCCCTTGACAAGGAGAAAACCTCTACCTGGGAATCGATAGCAAACGCTTTCGTTGATAGGTACAAGTGCAATATTCAAGTTGAAACCGATCATAGACAACTTGAGATGCTAAGACAAAAAGAGAATGAAGGCTTTACTTCTTTCTTTAATAAATGGAGAGAAACTTCCGCCAAGATGATTGAGGTCCCCACCGAAAAATAATCCATGAGGATGTTTATCAAGAATCTCCAAGAAAAGTATTCAAAGCACTTAAAATATCAACACAACTTGAATACTTTCAAGGCCGTCTATGACATAGGTATCGAGATCGAAGATGACCTCGCAAAGCAAAAAGCTACTAACAATAGCAACCACGGTGGCTGGAAAGGAAAGAAGAGCGACAATCCTTCTTCTTCCGAAAGCGCCCACTCTAGTAATAATGTTAGTACCTTTGACCATAATGACGTCTTAGCCGTGGACAATCAAGGATCTAAAAGGAAACCCAGGCGAGAGTTCACATCCATTGGAATGACCTACGATGTTGCTTTCAATCATCTCTATGATCGAGGATTAATCAAACCTATTGGCCCTACCGAGGATCCAACACCAGAAAATCGATCTTCGAGATGGAATCCAAATTCCTATTGCAAGTACCATCGAGGAAACGGTCATACCACCGATCAATGCTACAGGTTTCAAAATCTTATTCAAGATCTCATAGAAGCAAATAAGATCCCATTGCCTCTAGCTAGCAAGAAGACTGGATGATGTCGGAGCAAACAACACAAGACAAGAGGCGAGCTTCAATGACAAGATTTCATGACCTCTTTTGTCTATTTCTTTTTCTTTTTTTTCCTTTCCCCAATAAGTCTAGCATAGGCACCTTTTCTTTTCCTTTAGATTATTTTGTAGTTTTTCTTTTCTTTTCCCTTTTTAATAAAATGAGCATTTATTTCCTTGCATATGATCATTTCATTAAAAAAAAAAAAAAAAAAAAACCATGTCGAATTAAGCACAAGGTATACTAATGATTTGAGGCACCCCTTGTAGCCACATCATATCTCCTTTCGCCCTTCAATTATACAATCCTTTCTTCATAAACCACTTTGAGCCTCGTCTAACGATATACCTTTCTTTTTTCAACCTACATCTACCTAACCTTGGGATGGGATGGCGTGCAACATATGCAATTCTAAAGAAAGCTTGAGCAAATTCAAAAAATAAGCAATAACAAAAAAAATAAATAAAAGTGTACAAAAGGGTAAGTGTTCCAATGTCTTTGATGTGAATATATCTTCGATAAGAACACGTCTCAGATTGCGTCTCTTATCGAGTGCTCGGTACCGTGCCTGAGAAACATGAATGCCAAGTGAGTGATAGACCGCATGATCGGGATTGCCCACACTTATTAAAATAAAATAAATGCTAAAGCAAAAGATAAAAGAGAGCTAAAAAAAAAGAGTAGAAAACCTCAAGCATAAAAATACAAATATTCAAAAGCAAGGTTGCACACCTCGGGGGCTTATCTAGGGTCTTAAGCCTTTATCCCCTTCTTCTTCTATAACCTTTAGCCTAACCACGTTACAACCATTAAAAAGACCTTTTTTGAGGTATACACACTTGTGCGAGGTTCGGCTAGAGCTACGTTCGGCCTGATTCCTAACGGATACGTAGGCAACCTCACATCGAGGTGCGGCCGTAATAAAAATGCATTCATATTCACATTCACACACTTACACCATGATTATATCAAGGGATCCCCTGTGCTCATCCCTATTCATTTAGAGCTAGACTTGGGGGCTTGATCCCTACATCATTAGCTTACCTAGCCTAAGAGTCACCATTATTTGGCTCTTCTAACAATAATATTTTCCCACACACTTAGCTCTTGCGGCCTAACTTTAGTGTCACTATCACACACATCACGCATACATGACCAAATATATTTCCCTTAGGAACCCTTTGTCATGAAATCTTAACATAACGATGAAGCATGCCTTGTCACATCACTCATCACTCATAATTGTCATTACATAGAAGTATAAAGTGCTTAGCCTCCGTGCCTAAGTTACCTAAATGCTTTCATCATAGAGTCAACAGTTGAGATAGCCTGGGATGGATTAATCCTTGCACCTTGAGAGATAGTATCAAACAACATTTGACTAAGCTCATTCAACATGCATATTCAAACTTTTGATTTTCTTTTTCGCGTCTTTCTTTTTCGGGATAAAGTCGGTACCCTCCACAAAAGTGACGGAAAATTCTTTGCATTTTCGAGTCGCATAATCAACACTATGCACACACGAGTCATGAGTCTAACACATGTGTCATTACACTTTGAGTCGAGTCAACCTCGAGTCAGTCAAACATATCGAGTCAAGTTTATACCTTGAGTTGTGTCGAGTCAATGAGTCAAGCAACATTAAGCCTTAGGTCAACCCTAAGATAATTAAAAAAGATTGGCAAAGTTCTATAGTAAAAAATAAATACAGATGCAGCAGAACAGGGAAGACCCTACTCCAGCGCCTGGCACCAGAGATATTTCAGCAACGACAGGGCTCGAAGCCTCTCAAAAAGGTGATTTCGACTTCATGCAGCAATTTCGGGTTCCTTGGTACGCCAGTTAGCCCCTATAAGCAATTTGACATGATTAAGTAGTCGGTTTGATTACAATTGCAATAAGTGATCGATCTGACGAAAAATCGTCTCACTTAGCTTAAGCGCCTAAAACACTGGCTCATTACAATCGGTTTAAAAGCAAGCACTTAAACGACAATATTTCCAAATATGGATTGTCGCGCATTCTTATTAAACGACAAAGTTTTCCAAAAATTGGATTGTCATCCCCAGCTGACAATATTTCCAAAAATGGATTGTCGTGCATCTTCTTCAATGACAATTTTTCCAAGATTGGATTGTCATCTCTGGCAAAGTTTCCAAGCGTGGATTGTCGTGCTCCTTCTTTGTTTGGCAATTTTTTTCAAGTTCGAATTGTCATCGCTGGCAAGTTTTCCGAGATTGGATTGTCATACACCCAGTTCCCTATAGAAAAATTTCTTAAAGGATTGTTGTAGGTTTCTATTCATCATAAATATCGACAAAAGTTCCTCAACATGGATTTTCATTCATTTCAGTAAGTGGCAAATTTTCCCGAAGTGGATTGTCGGTCGACTCTTTTTTGCAAATGTTCCAAGACGTGGATTGTCAATAGTGGCAATATTTTCCCAAAAGGATTGTCGCATAGCGTTGGCAAATTTCCAAGGTGGATTGCTTTCAAGAGTTATATTCCAAGATGTGGATTGTCGATCGTAGCAAAGTTCTTATGAAAGATTGTTACGAAGCATTGGCAACTTTTCCAAAAATTGGATTTTGGCAAATTTTTCGAGGTATGGATTGTCGCTTCATCGTGACAACATTTCCAAGGATGGATTGATACGTGGCATTGAAAACTTTCCCTAAATCGGATTTTCATTCATCATGCAAGAGTTGTGTTGGCAACTATTCCCGAAGAAAAGAGGATTGTCATCACAGCAAAAGCACTGACATACTGGTTCACATGCAGCAAAGTACCGACGTACTGGCATAGCAAACATTAAGAAGCAGTGATCTTTTCGAAGACTATCACAGCGGAAATTAGAGTCATATCAAAAAGAAGCTCTTTGTTCAGAGACGAGTGAACATCGAAACATCAAGGTGGCGTTCCCTAGATTATGGAGAGTTGTCACAAACAACTGAGGATTGTTTCAAGAGAAGCAATCTTTGATAGTATTCCCTTGGACGTGGAATATTATCAATGCGAATGAGGATTGTTTCAAGAGAAATAATCTTCTATGATGTTCCCTAGGATGTGGAATATTATCAAAGCGGAGAAGTTAGTTTCAGGCGAAGCAATCTTCTAATTTGGAAGCAGTTACAGGCGTAGCAGTTTTCAAGCGGGATGGCATACTCTAGCTTGCAGGAGGTCATCAAAGCAAATCGGTTACTTTCAGAGACGTGTGCTCGACGGTGCAAGATACGCGTTTCTTAACTCTTTTATCTGTTTAACTAATGCTAGTTTTGCAGGTATCGGCGTTACAGGATTGATTTAGGATCGCAGAACGTTCTGAATCATTCTCCGTCCCTATCGTTACTTTGACTTTTGTTTTCGAAACTTGCGTTTCTCCAAACTCAGTCAAAGTGGGGGCTTCTGTAGACACCCATTTGTGTCTCCCCAAAACCAAACCCGGTGATGAGTACCTTTCACGTCGAATCATAATCGAATGAAATGAAAGTGTGGAAAAGTCTAGTGTTGCGGAAAGCTTTTATTTTCTTTTCTCTTCTTTCTGTTTTCGAAAACCCACTCTATTTTATGAAAACGTCCATTTCAGTTTAGTTTGGTCCATGATGAGGGTCCAATAATGTTGTAATTGGATGGGGCTTGAAAAGACCTTTCCAACGATATATTATAAGCCCAATTCCGATGAATATTGAGGAAGTTATGGCCAAAATACTAAACGGGGCCCAAACCGGATTTTACCTACGACCCAATGATCATGAGGAGGGTCCAAAGGTTTAATCCTATTCCTAAACTAATTAGGATTGATTAGAATCTTCTATAAGTTTCTAAAATATCTTAATTATCCTTTTTTGAAAAGATAAGATTAAGGAATTTGATTTAAATATAAATTTTCCTTTTTTATAAAACTTTCCTTTTTTAAAGTCCTAATTCTATTCGGATTTAAACATGTTCAAAGACAGTCAGATATTATTTTCGTGCCTCATATTTTTTATCCAAATTTTATATGGTTGGATAGATCTTTAAATTATCTTTCCAATGATATATTATAATAATAAATCCGAGCTATAACGGAAAAGATATGAATAAGATATCAAACTCTATCCAAAACTGACCATGTCTCACTATTTCGTTCATATCTTTTATTCTACAACATATTTTAATCTGATTCTAATTGGGTTAGAAAGTAGACTTCAAGATCTTTCCAACGACATCTTATTCATCTTATTCCGATTCCTGGATCAAAAGATATGATAAAAACAAAATTCGCAAAAACTGCTGTCTACGAGTTTTATTTCGATTCGAATTTGGATTCTTTTCTTAATTCTTCGACCCTCTTTTTTCCTATAAATAGAGGTCATATCTCCCCTTTTTCAAGAACCAACTCTCATCAAGATTTTCTTGATTATTCTCTCTCTCTCTTTTTCTAAACTACCCTTTTCTCAAATACAAAATTCCGCATTCACAAGATCTAGAAACACCTAGCCATATTCGAAGTTGCCTTCGCCCTAGACGTGAAAGGTTTTAATTTCTGAGGGTTTGGTCCCAAATCTCTCTTTCAATTATTTAATTTAATTGTTTTGATTATTATTTTCCTTGAAATTACTAATGTGTGTATTTTGTTATTAGAAAGAGGTACGAGGCATCCACGTAAGTACTTTATTGGTTTTAATTGATATTATGATGTAGAAATCATGCTTAGGTTGTTATTATGATTCCTAATGTTATGTTAGGGCGTTTTGATCTTCCTAGTATCATGTCTAGGGTAACTCTAATATCAAGTATGATTAAAAGTATGATGTCTTTTATTTTCTTCCTAATATTTATGATTGTTAGTATCATGTTAGGGATAAAGGTTTGATTTTTATTGCTTAGTGACATGCTAGGGTTTGTTATTAATATTGTTAGTATCATGCCTAGGATCTTGCTATTTTTATTATGCTTTAATATTAACATGAACATGATTATGATTATAATTGTTATTATTATTATTATTATTATTATAATTATTATTCATGATATTGATTATTTATTATGTTGCTTGATATTTATTTATTGCTTGATCACCTTTATTGCATGTTAAAGGGAATTGGTATTTGCAATCACGCTTAATAAGATAATTAATAATCTTGTTTAGGGTTAACTGTGATTATAATTCAAGTGATCGCCAATAATAGTTTGTTTGTGCATTAAATTCAACCAACATAGATTAAACAGGTTAAGGGTTAATCTATTGATTGCATGTTAGTCAGAAAGCGCACATGAATACGAGCAGAATAAAGTAGAGGCCTATTATTAGGGCAGGTTCAATCTCTTTTAGGTTGGATTTGTACCATCATCCCCGAACTCTTATTTGGTTCATGACCTTATGGAGTTGACGATCTCTTGGATCGTTAAGGGATAAAACCTTCACCTCGTGATGGTTTACAAGTTCCTTAAAAACTTGTTGGCGACTCTTTTGCTCTATCTTCTTCCCTTTTGGACGCCACCGTACTTTAGTGTATGATCACAGTGGGGTTCAAGATAGTGGGATTAAATAAGGCTTGAAACTATTCCCTACAGGTACCTATGTCTATGGTCTTTGATAATGACCCTCAGTTTGAAACCCCTCATCTTAAGACTTGGTTGGGAGATCAGGGCATCTCACATTGTTTTGCATCAGTCGGCCGGACCCAAGCAAACGGCCAAGTTGAAGCCTTCAACAAACTCATCTCAGACGGCATAAAAAAAGAAAATTGAGAGAGCCGGTGGCTTATGGGAAGAAGAGCTAATTCATGTCCTATGGGCCATCCGGACTACTGCCAAAGGGGCAACCGGAGAAACCCCATTTCTTATGGTATACGGTGCTGAAGCCGTCTTGCCAATTGAACACTACGAGCGACTCTCAGAGTCATGCTCTATGATGAAGAGGCAAATTGGGAGGCCATGCGGCTGGCATTGGACTCCCTCGCGGAACGCAGGGGCAATGCTGCCCTGCGCCATGAGATATACCGTCTGAGAATGACTAGAACCTACAACAAGAAAGTGCACAAGCGTCCTTTGAAAATTGACGACTTTGTGTTGCGAAAAATGGAGGCAAACGGTAGGGCCAATGAGGCTGGGAAGCTAACCCCTAATTGGGATGACCCCTACCGGATATATGAAGAAGTCAGGGATGGCACCTACCGTCTGGAAACCCCAGAAGGTTGGTGTCAGCCTAGAACTTGGAATGTAGATAACTTAAAAAAAGTACTACTTCTGAGAAGTGTAATTTTTTGTAAACAGAAAGTCAATTAATGAGAATTCAGACTTTGTTTGCAGATTTATTTTACCATTTTTATTGTTTGCCCGCCTGGATAATAATCAGACGGACCCTTTGTTTAACTGGCTAAGTTTGATACTTAGTTAAATTTAATGATATAATTGCTTGTCCGCCTGGGTAAAACTCAGACGGACCCTTTGTTTAAATGACTAAGTTTGATACTTAGTGTAATTTAATAATTGCTTGTCCGACTGGGTAATACTCAGACGGACTATCCGTTCAAACAACGGCGGCAGATAACCCCAGTCGGAATATAACCGCCTAGGTAAGAAGCTCAAAGCACCCGCTCTAATGGTCGGCTGTGCACTTGGTATGGGGCAATCACCATTGTGATTGACTGGCCTAAAAACACACTCCATACTTCTCCTAGTATCAAGTGTTTTCAAGTCAATCAATCAATTTGAAATAAAACCAACCACACATCCGCCCAGGGGAAAGATTACCCGGATTGCAAATTAACGCATGCCTTTTTAAGTTAGGAAAAATATCAAAGAATTGCAAACATACGCAAAATTCAAATTGAAAAACTCAAACACAAACAGGTATAAACAACCGACTGAGTCGGAATACTTCATTAAATATTTAAAATGGCTCAAAGGCCAGAAGTTGTGTTAATCGGAGTTACATCCGGTGAAGAAACAAATAATAAATTGTTAACCCAACCCCATGGTTGGTAAAGATACAACAAAACACGGCATACAAGCCGGTAAAGAAACAGAATGGCATACTGCCGCAGAAAGTGGGGAGGCCCGCCTATGGCTGAGGTGGATGCTGCTGCTCCGGCTGAGTTTGGCTGGTTTGGCCCTCATCTCGCTCATCTGCCGCCGGCTCCTCGTTATCAGAGATTTCATATCCCTGCTCGTCAGCCCAATCTTTGAAGCGAGGCGGAGGAGCATCACCCAGTAGTTGGGCATCAAACACCACAGTGGCGTAATCATACCTTAGCTTATAGACCTCAAAGTCTATATCTGGGTAGAGGGGGCTCCAAGTGATCTTCAGCCGGGCCAGATTATCACGCTCATTCTCCTCCGTCAGCCACTTTTGCTCTTGGGCTAGCTCGTCCGACTGCTTGTTTCGTAGATTGACAAGCTCAACCCCCAGGCAGGAAACGTCTGCTCGAAGTTGAGTGTTTTCTTGATCGGCATCTTCTAATGCCTTGAGCTCAGACTTGGCATCCTTCAGTTTCTGATCAAGATCATCAGCCCGACCGTTAGCTTCGTCGTTTGCAGTCGTCAAACTCCGGATCAGCTCCTCCTGTTTCAACTCTACTGCTTTAATATTTAAATCACACATATAATTAGCATAATCAACAGAGTTGAGGTTTTCAAGGGCCATCCGTTTGGCGTCGTTTACCTCTTCTTGTTTCCGCCTGAAGGGGCCCTAGAGGCAATCCACTCTCAACATCACCTGAGAAAAGAGCAGCCGGATTATGATAAGCTTAGTTCAAATAAAGGAAAAGTATAGGGGTTGTGGGATTTTTTACCTCAGCCAGTTGGCCCATTATCCGGTCGAAGTCCACCACCTGCAGTTCAGGTATGGAGTTCTTCTCCGACCGGGTGAGGGTCCTCACCATCCGTTTGGCAAAACCCGAAAGATCCGGCTCGTCGGATGTCAGATCTGCATCAAAATTAGTACTCTGTGAGTAAGAGGCAGCATAGGTGGCTCTCATCCGTTGCCGGCTGCTGACTGAACCCCCAGAGGGGTCTACCTTAGTCTTGACTCTCATAAAGTCAAGTGGCCAAGGTATTTCAATCCTTCCCTTACCTTGGGTATCCGGATGGGGCGCAGGATTCTCCTCCTCCCCAATTGTTGACGCACCGTCTGCAACATTAGGTGGCTCGCCACCCTTCGATGTCGTAGTGGCATCCGGCGCTTTCTGCTGAGAGCGTTCTAAGCTTTCGCTCAAAATCTTCATCGCAGCAGGCGATTTGCCTCCGGTCGTTGGACGATCGGATTTGGTAGAAGAATGTGTCTGGGGAAGGGGATCCTTCCTGGCGGCCTTCGAAGCCGGAGCTTTCTCTAGATCATCTCCTTGCCTTTTGAGAAGCTTGGAGAAGGATCGTGGAATTCGCTTTGCAGAGTCCAGCGAAATGAACAAGGGTAAGTATACCCAACCGGCAAATTGTTTTTTAAAAAAAAATTAAAAAAAATGGATGAATGAAAATGTATACACAAAAAAAGTTAGGCGGTCTTACCCCGCCTTTCTTAGAGTCCTTGGCTTCGACGGCTGCTTTCTTGGCGAGTGCAGCCTCTTTGCGTAGCAGCGCCGCCGACTTAGCCGGTGTCTTTGCCGGGTCGACCATTTTCAAGGCGTCGGCTGCATGAACAGAATTCAAGGTTAGAAGAAATTATGGCAAGTTTGCAATATAAATAAAAATAACAAGCACTCCAGATGTAAGGTATTCTACCCTTGGGAAACATGGTACTCAGCCCGCAGGCAGACAAGAAGCACTCGTCCTTGAAGAAGTCCGGATGGGGATCCAGTTCTTGGGAACTATAATGTGTGTCCCATCCCCCATGGGCTCGGTGGTTGTTTCAAAAAATCCCGGCTCTATTATTTGCTCCCGAGCCTTAGTAGATAGTGCCGGGAGAGGGCACTTCCTGCCTAGAAGAGCCGGCTCAGTGTTTTACCGGCGCAGTATCCGGTTATGTCTCAAAGTTGGGGAAGAAATCAAGTAAAACTTGTCTTTCCACCCGGACCATTTGGACACCTTGTTCAAAGTCATCAAATATTGGGGCAAGGTAGTCAGAGTATACCATGCCCCATGGCCGCCTGGGGCCTTGCTCAAATAATGCATGTGAGCGAAGGCGGAGAACCTTGGATTTATATTCTGGAGCTCGCAGGCGGCGATGTAACTAAGAATATTCACCCATGAATTGGGGGTGAGCTGCCAAACCCCTACATCGTACCCCTTTAGGATTTTCCTAATCTCGGGGTGAAGGGGGAACCGGAGGCCGACTTCAATGGCCGCCTCGAAGTAGACAAAGTAATGGTCTGCATTATCAATATCGTCGCTCCAGGCCATTACAGCATTAGCCGGTGGAACGATGATGTCCCAGCCCCTTCCAAAGGGGTGCTTTTCCTTAAAAGCCCTAAAGCCGCTCTTAAGTAGGGCGATGTTACCCGGCAGCATCCTAGTCCGTTTGGGGTTGGGTAGGTCGGCGACCTTAGGCGGCTGCTGATAGTCAGCCGCAAAGTTATCTTGGTCAGAGCCTGAAGATTCGGCCCTTGTCGCTTTGCCGGCCTCAGCATCGCCGGCTTCATTAGAGGAGGCGGCTCCCTCGTCGTCTACCTCTCGTGCCCCCGCGCACCCGGAAGTAGAGGGAGCCTCTTCATCAGAACCACTCTCCTCCAAATCCCTTTGTTCCCCGTCGGGAACAACCTCATCGGTTGGCACTTCTATAGTGCGCCGGCTCCTAGACCTTCTGGCCGTCTGTTTCGTTCTGGCCATTGTGTCCTACACAGACACAGAGAGGGAGGAAATCAGAGATGAGCATATCGATTCCGACAGTCAAGAAAAGGCACCTCCTATTCTAGACTCAGCAGTTCCGGGGGTCCGGCTGAGTGTCCTAGGCAGTGCCGAGTGAGTGGATTGAGAACTCATCTATATTTTCTAAAAAACTATGTATACAAGTTGAAAAAGAGGAAAGCTAAAATGGTACAGGCGGTTACCTTACTTTTACTCTGAAAAATCTGAAAACCGCTACAACCGGTAAACCGGGTGTTGAACTTCTAGCACACGGAAACTTGAAACTGCTTTGATGCAGACGGAGGCAGAGAATCTCTCTCTAGAATCTCTCTTTTTCTCTCTCTAAAAAGTCAAATGTGAATAAGGTGAAGAAAAGGGGGAAGTAAACTTCTATTTATAGAAGGTGAAAACGGGGGAAATCCTTGTTTGAAATTCAAATTTTACTACCCGTTACCGTTCACCTTTGATAGGTGGACACGTGTCACAAGCCTCACATGATATGCGCGTGAGCCCTGTGAGGGGCAAATGTTTAGGGTAAAAATACCCTAGACACGTGGACCAATGAGAGGAGGCCACGTGTCGAGTTCAAGATAGCCCACGTGGCTTAATATCCTCTTGACACATGGCCCCCTTGGATACATCCCTGAAATGGCGGCCTTCAAGGGCCCAAATCCCAGGAAACGCCGTAAAACGGCGCAGCCCACTGAAATCTAGGTCAAGTGACCTAGATAGGGGCACGTCCTCCAATGACTCTATAAATAGGGGGATATTTCCCCATTTTGGGGACACATTCAATCATTTATTACACTTACATTCTCTCTCATCAGAGAAACACCTGAGCTTGGAATCCAAGCATATCCCCACCTAAATTTTCGTACTCTTTATTCCCTTTCAAGTTACTAACTTGATCTTCGGAGGCGGAGCTCTAACTACCCGGAGTCTCCATTGTTTTGCAGGTACTACTCAGCCGGACCAGACTTCGTGACGTAAATCTCTCGAGGGACAAAAACACCCAAAACAGCAAGGACATTGAATAAAGTGAAAACTTGAAAAGTTGAGAAAAAGCAAAGCAAATCTCTTAAAGCTTTAACAAAACATAAAAAAAAAAGTGAAAATGAAGAAGTTCAAAAACATTTTGGGGTAAATATTTCTCCCTATTTTAAGCATTGAGGACAATGATATTTTCTAGCTTAGGGGGGAAGCGTCTTACGCTTTTTGTATATATTGTGGTTATAGCTTTGATAAAGCTTGGGGGTGTTAGTTTTTTTTTTTTTGTTTGTTGACCACTTTGTTTTAGTGTTGAGATTTTGCCGATCTTGCTTCACAACTTAGGTGTACCACCAAATTCTAAAATTTAAGCCTACCCTCAACCTTTCGCCCTTACGTTAACCTTTGGGAAAGCCCTTTTGATCTAGTAGTTGATTCATATACCGAGGGAGGGCATTATGAGATAAAGCGTAAGGAAAGGGGATGCAAAGTCAAGATGTCGAAAAAACCTTAAATCTGTTGTTTTTCTGGTTCCTTCGATGAACTATATAGATGCTTACTAAAAAAAGAATTGAAGCCAATGGGAAAATGAGCTAAAATTGTTTTTAGATGAAAGTGGATTGCGAAAACTAGTTCCTATGCTTAGCATATTTATGTATCAATCAACCTTAGATATCAGAGAACGTGCACTCCCTTACTTGTTTAGAAAGATTTGCATTCATTTGATCTTATACATTTGGAAAAGTCCTTTCATAAACATTTGTTTTCTTTTCTTGTATTTTGGTTTCTTATTCATGCTTTGCCTTGTTTGTATTATTATGAGAGTTATAGGTTAATCTCTTAGGAAACCATTACAAGAGCATTACTCGTCCTCTACGGCGATCTAGGAGTTTAAATGGCTTGTCTTTAGTTGCTAAAATTGACCGTGATTCCTACAAAAGTGAATTAGTGTATATTCCCATCCTCTATCGTTTTCTTGTTTCTTTCTTTTCTTGAATAATGTCATCATTTTCCCTTGGGTTTGATTTTGTTTTGCTCGAGGATGAGCAAAAGTTTAGCTTGGGGGAATTTGATAACCGTTATTTATGGCGCTCAAAAGAATAAGATTAAGGTCCTTTTTCTATATTTTCTTTTTTTTTTCATATAATTTTCTTAGTTTTCCATGATTTTCCATTTTAATAACTCATTTTGGGTTTTGATTAATTTTCCATGATTTTAGTCCTTGATTCATAGTTTTAGTTTTAGTTTTATTTCTTTTATTTCTTTTATTTTCACTTTATTTATTTCTATTTTATTAATTTAATTTTATTTGTCACCTATTTCTCCCTCATGTTTGGTTGTTCACGTAGGTGTTAGCTTGAGAAAAGACACGATTCAAATTGTCATATTCAGGTTCCGATGTTCAAGTTTGATGTTTCGAGGTCTTAAATAAAAAATCAATTAAGTGTTGCAACAATAACAAGCCAACAACTCACATCCCATCAAGCAGCCACCACACCGTAACAGCATAGCAGCCCAGCTAGTCGCGGACGCGGGTCTGCAAGCCGCGGGCGCGGGTTCGGTTGCACCAAAATAGGCAGTAAGGCCCCGCAATCAGGCCGCGGGCGCGTCTCCAGCACCGCAGGCGCAGCTGTCGTGCTCTGCTCCAACCAGCGTAGCTCCTCTGTTTTCCTCTGCAAGCCGCAGCAAACCTGCAACTAGCTGCTTTCCCTGCTCCGCCACCAACGCCACCTTCTACTACTGCAAACCGCAACCAGCAACCACCGCCACAAGCACCTCCAGCCAGCCGCACCTTCCGTTGCTTCGGCCTCTCACAATCACAAACTCCGTAGCCGCCAAATTTGGGTTGAATCACAAACTTGGTGCGTGATTTTAGTGAAGTTTGTATGGTCTTGATTTAATGATCAAAGATAGCTGATGATGATCATCGGTTGTGATGGTGTGATATTGGTGATGTGAGAAGCATAGGATTATTTCCCAAATGGAATGTCGCGAAAGACATCGAAAAGTCCACTGACTTTAGTTTCTCATTTTCTTTCTTTTTCCTTTTATTTTCTATTTTCTTTTTCCTTTTCCTTTTCTTATTTATTTTATTTTCATTTCTTTTAGTTTCATTTTTTTTCTCTTTTATTTTCTTTTAAACTTGTAATTATAAATACCCATTTTTGGGGTTAGAGAGAGAACAATTTTATATCTAAAATTAGACCACATATTTCTTAGCTTACTTGAGAGCTTCTCTCCTAGTTTTTGGAGTAGATTTTAGAGAGAGAAACTGAGTAATTTCAATGGTTAATTGAGAGGTTGAAGATTCAAGATGATAAGTGTATTGAAGATCTTGTATTGAAGATCTCCATTATCAATCAATAAGAATTTCTCACTCTCTCTCCTCCTTATTTCTTTGTTTAATTTCATGTTTGTTTGAATTGATTTTAATGTTTGATGCTTGATTAGTAGGGGTGAACAAAAAATCAGGGTACCCTGAATCGGAACCGAAACCTGTTAGGAACCGCAGGTTCCGGAACCAGAACCTGTACAAGAGGTTCCGGTTCCGGGTAGCAAACTGGAGAACCTGTTGTAATAGGTTCCAGTTCAGGTTCTCAATTTTTTGGAACCGGAACCTGTAGGGTACCCTGTACCTGATAAAAGTATCACTTAATTTCTAATTATACACTAATTCTTACTCAATTTTTAAATAATAAATATCAAAATTACGATTATAAAAATATATATATTAAATTTTTTAGACAACTACTATTAGTTTGTCTTATTTGCAAGTTGCAAACATTATAAATTAGTGACCAACCAGTTTTTTATTAAAAATTCAGCGAAAAAGTTAGTGAGTATATTATAATACAGGTTCCGGTTCCGGTTCCCAATTTCCAGGAACCTGTTCAATAGGTTCCGGTTCCGGTTCTCATTTTGAGGAACCTGTTGCAACAGGTTCCGGTTCCGGTTCCTAGAATTTTTACAGGGTACCCTGTTATGCTCACCCCTATTGATTAGTGTAGTTGTTCTTGATATATTGTTGATTCTTGATTTCCTTAGTTGTTTGTTGATAGATGATGATATTTGAGTAGTTGTTTGGCTAGGAATTGGGTGTAACTTGTATGATTGATTGATTGAGATTAATTTGGGAATTGTGTTGATTGATTGTTGAGCTGAGATTAAAGTGATTAATGAAGGTTTGCATGTGTGTAATTCGATTAGGCCTTGAGAATTATGCCAGATTGCATTTTAATTGCTAATGACACGACCAATTCATTTAGGTATTGCAATTATTAATTGGTTTGGATTGTGGTTCCCTTAGTTTATTATTCATAATGAACCCTAGCTTAACAATTAGGAGATTGCTTTTTTATTCTAATTGATAGTTGTTATCATTAGTCTTCACAACCTTTGATTGGCATGATCTTCCCAAGTTGTTGCAATTGACATGATTACCTGTTTATCCTCGTTCCTAGTTGTTTATTTCCTTGTTTACTTGTTTTGTTAGTTGTTAGTTTTCTCTCTTTATCTTTGGCTTCGACCTAGCTTAGGCACCCAAATCGAAAGCATCTGAACATTATCGTTCCTTTGGGTTCGACCCTTGACTTGCCTCTATACTCGTATTTAGGGTTGTTAAGTGTTTATAAATTTAGTTTGACCGAGGGAGGATTTTATAACGACCTAGTTTTCTTCTCGTCATGCAATCAATGGAATGTAAAAGCTATCTCCTATAAGACAAACTAGGGTTCACTATGAATGGCAATCAAGGAAAATCACAATCAAATTCAATCAATTAAAGAAATTCTCAAATAAAGGGTTCATGTCATTGTTACAATGCAATCTAGAATAATCTTATAGGTTGATCACTCCTAGTCTAATTAATCACATGCACAACTATGTCAACCAATTTAATTGCAACAATTCAATCAATCAAGGATCATCAACTAGCAAAAATCATCAATAAAGCATGCTTCCCCTTCTCCCTAGCAACTAATCTACTAACTAATCATGGTGAAATTGAAAAACAAAACAAATTCAATCACAAAAATATTCATTTCAAGTTTAATCAAGAAGAAATTCAATCACTTAACAAATTTAATAACAAAGAATAAAATTCAAATCAAACATTCAAGAATTAAAGGAAATTACAATAAAAGTAAATTCAAAGGAAAGACATCTTACAAGTTTTCATTTAATTGAAGAAGAAATCCAAGATCAAGTTGAAATCAAAGATCAAATTCAAGTACAATCAAGTAATCTTAAGCTTCTCTCTCTACTTTTTCTGGAAAATAAGTGTCAAGTATAAAATAAGTCGTCTCCCTAAATAAAGCAAAGTCAAAAGCAATAAATACAAAATTCAGCGAAGGGGTTCAGGGATCCTGGTGCGTGCGCACCACCCAGGTTGCGCGCTCGCACAGCAAGGTCTGCGCGCACGCATAGTGAGGTCGGCGCGCGCGCACCCTTGCTGTGGTGCTCGTGGCCTGCCTCCTTCTCTTGCTCCATTGATCTCCGCGCTCCCAAGCATCCTTATCTTTGGTGCACTCGAGGCGATGCCATTGAGACAGTCAGCTCTTTTATCTTCCAAGCACTTGAACACTTTAAGCTAAAGTATTGCTTCCAAGGTCCTTGTGCTTGCGGAGCTAGCTTGAATTGCATGATTGGATTCCCGAACTTAGCTCCTTTAACCTCCTTGAATGCGCTTGAGCTTCCTCCTTGGTAATCAATCCTCGGGAAACTCAACACACCTACAAAACAAGTCAAAGAAACGAAGAAACGAGAGAAATTGTCGAGAAATGAATAAAATAACTAGAAAACCATCAAAAGCATGTATTTCTCTAAACTTACACACAAACACACAAAACAAGCATTATTATGTATAAACTCGACATAAAAGACTAAAAACGAGTATAAAAATACAAAGAAAACCTTGCCTAAGAGTGCCATAAATTACAGTCAACAAATTCCCCCAAGCTAGACTATTGCTCGTCTTCGAGCAAAACAAAATCAAACTTAAAGGAAGATGATGACACTATTTAGGCAAACAAAAAATGATAAAGACTAGACAAGAGAAGAATTTACACTAAATCACTTTCGTAGGAATCACGGTCAATTTTAGCAACAATTGACAAGTCATTCAAACCTCTAGATTCTTCTAAAGGAAGAGTAATGCTCTCGTAAGGGTATCCTAAGAGATTAACCCATAACTCTTAAGTAAAAGGAGGTGAAGCATAAAAAGAGAAAAGATACAATTAAAACTTAAAAGGGAAAGAGGTGCCTATACAATGGACTTTTGCACATGGTCAAAACACGAGAGGACCTGGAAAAAAAATGATGGTAAGCACGTTCTAAGATCTCGGGGGTTGATTGAAACATAAGACATGCTAAGTATAGAGAACTACCAAAACGCAATTCACTTTCATCTAAAACCAATTTTAGCACATTTTCCCAATTCGATTCAAATCTTCTTTTAGGAAGTATCTCTATAGTTCCTGAAGGAACCTGAAAAAAAATAGATTTGAGGTTTTCTAGACATCTTGACTTTGCATCCCCTCTCCTTAGGCTTTAACTCATAATGCCCTCCCTCGGTATGTGACTTAACCACTAGGTCAAAAGGGCTTTCCCAAAGGTTGAAACGTAAGGGAAAAAGGTTGAGGGTACGCTTAAAATTTAGAATTTAGTGGTACACCTAAGTTGTGAAGCAAAGATTGACCAATCTCAACACCAAAACCAAGTAGTCACCTAACAAAAACAAACTAACACCCCCAAGCTTATTCAAAGCTATAACCACAATCATATATACAAAAAGCGTAAGACGCTTCCCCCCAAGCTAGAAAATAGCATTGTCCTCAATGCATAAAATAGGGAGAAACGTTTACATAAACATATTTTGAACTTTTTCATTTTTCACTTCTTTTTTTCAATATTGCCAAAGCTTATTGAAATTTCTTTGCTTTTTTTTCAACTTTTCAATTTTCATTTTCCACTTTATTCATTGTCCTTGCCTCGTTTAACTATGGACGACTTTTTTAACTTTGCATTTGAATGTCCTTGCCTTTTTTTTTTAACTTTGGATGACTTTTGAACTTTGCATTTGAATGTCCTTGCCTTCTTTTAAGTTTGGACGGCTTTTTCATTTATTCACTTGCCATTATTCACAAGATATACAAAACACAAGCTTGCTTACAAATAAGAACCAATATCAAAACTCAAATGCCACAATCTCCAAGAACATGATCATTTGCTTCACAAAAACCAAAAATGGAACAAAAAGAAACAAAAGGCTCAAAGTTCTAAAGATGTGGCTTGAAAAGAAGGGAAAAGGCTCAAATGGTTAGAAAGTAAGAAAATGTGAACCCAAGAACTAAAAATAAATAAGACTAACCTAGAAAAGAAAAACTACCACCCCGAAAAGATTCCTTTGACCTCCTTAGATGGTTTGGTCTCGTGTTTGAGAATTATGAGTCAAGATTCAAGATTAGCTCCGCAATAGTCAAGGATCCATGCTACTCATGCAAGTATTTGAAGAAGGCTTGAAAACTATGAAACCTCATAAGGACGTGGCAAAAACTCACTTAAAGCATTAAATTCACCAAAGGGGAACAATTGCGAGTTTTAAAAAACAAAAGAATCCGGTTTCAAGGTCCTGATAGTTCTATACGACTACCTTAGCATGTTCTATCCTAGAGTCAACCAAAGATACTCTCAAACCGTGCAAACCATTGTTCTTAGGAAGATTGATAGCCAATGTGCAAGTTCAAGTAGTATTAAGTCCAAAGCAAAGGCAAAATTATTAAGAAAGAAAAGCAATGCCTTAAAAACATTTTATTTTTATTTACAAAACATTATTTTTATTTTAATTTTTTTGCTTTGTTTTTCCATTTTATGTATATATTTTGTTTTAGTTTTTTTTTTTTCACATTTCTTCTTTTTTATGTGGAAAGAAAAGGAAAGTTTAAAATAAAAACAAATGAAAACAAAATGCATAAAGGAATGTAGAAGAAAAGAGAAAAGGAGACAAGAAAAAGGAAAACCATAAGAAAATAGAAAATGAGGAAAAAGATATAAAATGAAAAATAGAAAAGCAAAGGAGAAATAAAAATGCATTAAGGAAGTAAGCTAACTATAGGGAATAATTTCAAGCGTTAACCCCTAGCTTGAACCCCACTGTGATCATACACTAAAGTTCGGTGGCGTCCAAAAGGGAAGAAGATAGAGCAAAAGAGTCGCCAACTTTAGGAACTTGTAAACCGTTCACAAGGTGAAGGTTACACCCCTTACCGATCCAAGAGAACGTCAACACCATAAGGTCTTGAACCAAATAAGGGTTCGGGGATGAAGGTACAAATCCAACCTAAAAGAGATTGAACCTGCCCTAATAATAGGCCTCTACTTTATTCTGATCATATTCATATGCGCTTTTAACTAACATGCAATCAATAGGATTAACCCTAAACCCGTTTATCTATGTTGTTTGAATATTAATGCACAAATAAACTATTATTGGCGATCACTTGAATTATAATCATAATTAACCCTAAATAAGATTATTAATTATCTTATTAAGCGTGATTACAAGTACCAATTCCCTTTAAACATGCAATAAAAGGCGTGATCAAGAAATAAATAAAATATCAAGCAACATAATAATAATAAAAAATAATAAATTTATAATCATAAACAAGATAATAATAATCATAAAAATAATAATCATAATTATAATCATCATAAATAAAATCATCATCAAAATAATAATAATAATAATATTCATAATCATCATAAATTATAACAATTATAATCAAAATCATATTCGTGTTAAAGCATAATAATAGCAAGATCCTAGGCATGATACTAACAAGATTAATAACAAACCCTAACAGGTCACTAAGCAAGAAAAATCAAATCTTTAACCCTAACATGATACTAACGATCATAAATATTAGGAAGAATATAAAATACATCATAACAATCATAATAAGCATATTTGATATTATAACATTTTTCCTAAACATGATACTAGGAATATCATAATAACATTTTAAACATGATTTCTACATCATAATATCAATTAAAACCATTAAAGCACTTACTTTGATGCCTCATACTTCTTTCTAATAACAAAATACACACGTTAGTAACTTCAAGGAAAATAATAAGCAAACAATCAAATTAAATAATTGAAAGAGAGATTTGGGACCAAACCCTCAGAAATTAAACCTTTCACGTCTAGGGCGAAAACAACTTCGAATATGGCTAGGTATTTCTAGATCTTGTGAATGCGGAATTTTGTATTTGAAAAGCAAGGTTTGAGAAAGAAAGAGAAAGATGAATTAATGAATGAATTGATTAAGGAAATATTAAGGAGAATTAGCGAATGATTAAAGAGAATGAAAGAGAATTGAAAACTGATTGTTGATGAGAATTGGTGAATGAAAACGGAGTTTTTAATACGTTATTTATAGAAAAAATCAGCCAAAAAGATAAATTAACATAACAGAGTCCTAGCGCAACTGAAACAAAGCTGGCGCCAACCCTGGCTAACTGGCGCCTGGCACCAACGCTAGCGCTAGGCGCCAATGGCTGGCGCCAGGAGCCAGGCCTGGTTCCAGGCGCTAATGCCTGGAGTCAGGCGCTAGGCCTGTTTTTTACGCGTTTTAAAAAATCAGTTAAATTTGCCGTACTGGAGGATAAAATCGTATATATTCCTCGAAAATGCTATTTGATTTTAATTAAAACTCTGAAAAGTCAACAAAAGTCAACAATGCTAATTGAATTAGGAATAAAGAACCTTCTAGAAGAATCTAGAAGAATAAAACCATTCCTAATTGCATTACGAATGATAAATCATATTAGGCCCTCCCCTAGATCATTGGGCCGCATATAAGGTTCAAATCGGGCCCAGTTTAGTAAATTGGCCATAACTTCCTCAATATTCATCGGAATTGGGCTTATAATATATCGTTGGAAAGGTCTTTGCAAGCCCCATCCAACTACACCACTATTAGACCCATATCATGGACCAACCGAACTGGATTGACTATTTTCTTAAAATAAGTTTTCAAAAACAGAGAGAAGAGAATAGAAATTAAAATTATCCGCAACACTAAACTTTCCACACTTTCGCTTCATTCGATTAAGATTTGACGCGAAAGGTACTCATCACCAGGTTTGGTTTTGGGAAGACACAAATGGGTGTCTACAGAAGCCCCCACTTTGACTGAGTTTAGAGAAACGCGAGTTTCAAAAACAAAAGTCAAAGTATCGATAAGGACGGAGAATGATTCAGAACTTTCTGCGATCCTAAACCACTCTTGTAACGCCGATACCTGCAAACTAGCGTTAGTTAAATAGATAAAAGAGTTATGAAACGCGTATCTTGCACCGTCGAGCACACGTCTCTAAAAGTAACCGATTGTTGCTGCTTTACTGTTTTGATGACCTCCTGCAATCTAGAGAATGCCATCCCGCTTGAAAACCGCTACGCCTATAACTGCTTCCAATTTGGAAGATTGCTTCGCCTGAAACGATCCTCCTCCGCTTTGATATTATTCCGCGTCTAAGGGAATACTATCGAAGACAACTTCGCCCGAAATTACCTTTAGTTGTTTGTGACAACTCTCCACAAGCTAGGGAATGTCGTCGAAGATATCCTCGCTTGAAGTCATCCTCATTTGATGTGATAATTTTCCAAAGGAAATTACTGAAGACCTCTGCTTGTCGATTTTTAAAAGTTCGCCTGAACTTTGCTTCCGCTATGCCTGTACGTCGGCGCTTCCGTTGCTTTGAACCTGTACATCGGTGCCTTTTGCTGACAGACCACTATGTCGGTGCCTTTTGTGAATGAACCAGTATGTCGGTGCCTTTTGTCAACGAGCCAATGCTTAGGCGCTTTAAGCTAATTGAGACGATCTTTCATCAGGTCGATCACTTTACGTAATTGTAGGCGTCGCTCAATGTGCGCCTACGTAAAAGCATGTTGTGAATATGTTTGGAAATCATAGAAAATGAGAATTGACATTACGATTAGGGATAAAGCAATGTAGGAAGCCGCCAACAAGTTTTTAAGGAACTTATAAACCGTTCACGGATCATAAAAGGCAACCACGAATAAGGGACAACGATAGGCAACAACGATTGATCCGTGAAGGTTACACCCCATTCATAATCCATGAGATTACTAACTCCATATGGTTCGGAACCACGAAAGGAAGATCGGGGATGATGGTACGAAGTGAGTCATGGAGTCACATTCGCCCGTATTGGCCTCTACTCGATTCTTATAGTGAAAAGTGATTCCTGCGATCTCAAAGGCATACAAACAAAGATTCAATTTTCTCCAAACTATTATTAAGCAAAATTGGTTGAACATAATTAATGCAACACATAATTTTAAAATATTTGTGATCACTTGATTAAATAACAAGATTAAAAAGGATCCTAAATCGGTTGTCCAAATTATCTTATTAGGCGTGATTTTCAATTACATATTCCCTTTAAGATGCAATACGATGATCATAAAATATAATAAAAATAACATTAATATTGGAAGAAATTTAACAATAATAGCGTTAGTCAAATCAAATATAAATTATAAACCTAATCATGATACTACCAATATTAAAATAAAATAAGTAATTAAATTAATTAATTACTCACATTCCGCGCGTTCCTTTAAATTGCTACATCATGAATAAACTATTAGTAACTTCAATAAAAATATAAAGTAAATGGAAATTAAATTAAATAAAAAGTAGAGTTGATTTGGTCCAAACCCTCAGTTAATTCTACCTTTCACGCCTTGGTTTAAGTATAGAAATTTGGGTTAAGTATTAACTCCTTGGAGTGCTTAAGGGAAGAATGATGCAATTAAAAATATAGGTTTAAGGCTTAGAATATAGGAGAGAGAATAGAATAATTTTTGGTGTAAAAGACAGGAAGAGAATGATTTGATCATAAAGCTTGTTCCTTGGAAAAGGGGTGATATGACCTCTATTTATAGAGGAAAAAAGAAGGGTCGAAGAATTAAGATAAGATCCGAATTAAATCGGAATAAAACTCGATAGACAACAGTTTTTTCGGTTTTTGTTTTTATCATATCTTTTGATCCAAAAATCGGAATAAGATGAATAAGATATTTTTGGAAAGAGCTTGAAGTATAATTTCTAACCCAATTAGAATCAGATTAAAATATTTTGTAGAACAAAAGATATAGCCGAAATAGTGAGACGGTATCAGTTTTGGATAGAGTTTGACATTTTATTCATATCTTTTCCGTTAAAGCTCGGAACTGCGTTTTATAAAAAGGACACAAAATGAATGATTTTAAAGGATACGAAATGAATTATTTTGGGTTTAAAGGCATGAAATGTGGAAAATAAGTTATGGTTTGGGGAAATGGGATAGAAGTTAGGTTGGTTTATGAAATGTATTGGGAATGAACATGGATTTAAGCACTCCAAAGATTACATACTCAACCCGACCAATAATGGCGGTGAAAGGTTGTTCATCATCGGGTTTGGTTTTGGGGAGACATTTTTAGGTGTCTACAGAAGCCCCCACTTTGATTGAGTTTGTTTAAACGTCAGTTTCGAAAACGATAGTTAAAGTAGTCGATAGGGGCAGAGAATGATTCAAGACGTTCTGCGATCCTAAATCACTCTATATACGCCGATATCTGCAGAAAAATATTAATTCCACAGATAAAAGAGTAAAGGGATATAACGCTTATCTGACACCAGTGTATCGGTGACAATTGAGTTTGGTAATTTCCTATGCTTGAAGGAATCCACCGTATGACGTTTGTTGAAATGCTTTCCATGCTTGAGGAAAGTCGACAGATGAGTTTTGTAGCTTTCTAAGCCTGAAGAAACCTACTGGATGACACTTTCCATGCTTGAGGAAAGTCGACATATGATTTCGGCGTTTTTCTATGCTTGAAGAAATCCACCGATAATGCTTTCCATGCTTGAGGAAAGCTGACAAAGGAATTTGGCGGCTTTCTATGCTTGAAGAAATCCACCAGATAATACTTTCCATGCTTGAGGAAAGTCGACAGATGATGAGATTGCAAGTCTTTGTGTATCGAGAACCTTGCGTCATGAAATGATGGTGGTTCGATTATCCCCGAACGTGGGCTGTAGATGGTCCGCTTGTCCCAGGACGTGGGCTGTGGTTGGTTCGCTTGTCCCCGAACGTGGGCTGTAGATGGTCCGCTTGTCCCCGGACGTGGGCTGTAGATGGTCCGCTTGTCCCCGGACGTGGGCTGTAGATGGTCCGCTTGTCCCCGGACGTGGGCTGTAGATGGTCCGCTTGTCCCCGGACGTGGGCTTTAGATAAGACCTGCAAAGTAAAATTTGCCAAGGGACTTGTATATACTGTGATTGACTTGACCAACTGACTTGACCAAGTTTGACTTGACATGACATGACATGTGTATGACTTGTGATTGTGTGTGTCTTGAGTGAGTGTGTGCACTGACACAAGCAATTAAAAATGTAAAAGCAAAAGACTTGACCAAGTTTGACTTGACATGACATGACATGTGTATGACTTGTGATTGTGTGTGTCTTAAGTGAGTGTGTGCACTGACACAAGCAATTAAAAATGCAAAAGCAAAATTTTTCGTCATTTTTGTCATGAGTGGAGGGTACCGACTTTCTCCCGAGAAAGAAAGACGTGAAAAATGAAGTTTTGTTTTTGAACTTCCCCAAAATAAAAGTCATGATAAGAAAAGGGAAGAAGTTTTGAACTTCCTTGTTGAGAAAGACAAAATGAATCACATGGATTTTCTTCTTGTCATATTGAACTGCCCGTCTTGAGTATAATGTATGCATGATGTATGTTCTTAGGCTAGGAGGATAAGGACAATTACGTCATGTGACACGATAGATGAATGAACTTAGGTCATGGAGCTAAGAATCACATATGGTGTAAAGAAATGATCTTGAACGTTACTTAGGTTTGGAAGCTAAGCACGTATATAGATGAAGTGATCGATGAGTATCGCATAATGAATGTCACATAGTTCAAGGAGCTAAGCACAATATGCGATGTATGAAACAATGAACATTGCTTAGGTCTAGAAGCTAGTTAAGTATACAATGTCTCTTTTGATGTTGTCTTGAAAGATGACGAAACATGTGCATCGTTGAAGTAAGATTTCATGATAGAAGGTTCCTAGAAGGAAAGGTGATATGGATATGTATGTGTGAGTGAAGTGTGTGAATGTTATACTAAGGATGGCTGCAAGGGTTATGGTGATGGAAATAGATGTGAGAAGAGTCAAAGATGATGACTCTTTAGGTTGGGTATGCTAAATGATGTGGGTTCAAGCCCCCAAGTCTAGCTCTAAACGGGTAGGGGTAAGCATTGGATATTCTTTGACTCGATCATGCATGGATATGAATATGAATGTGAATGTGGCCGCACCTCGATGTGAGGTTGCCTACGTATCCGTTAGGAATCAAGCCAACGTAGCTCTAACCAAACTTTGAATAAGTGTGTGTACACCTCAAAGAGGTCTTTCAAGGGTTGTAATGTGGATAAGATAAAAGTTTAAAGAAGAAAGGGGTAAAAGGCTCAAGACTCGAGAGAAGCCCCCAAGATATGCAATTATGTATTAGACTTTGCAAGTTTTATTTTTCATATATTATTTTTTGTTTTGAATTTCTTTTTTTTTTTTTTCTTTTTTCCATTCTTGTGAATCAATGTAGGAAATCTCAGATCATGTGGTCCATCACTCACTTAGCATTCATGTTTCTCAGGCACGGTACCAAACACTCGATGAGAGACGCAATTTGAGACATGTTCATATCGTAGACATTGGAACACTTGCCTTTAGACATTGTTTTTTTTTTATTTACTTATTCTTTTCCCCCTTTTTTTTTTTAATTTGAACTTGCTTTCTGATTGTTACACAAATTGCACACCTTCCCATCCCAGGGTTAAGTGAATGTGGGTTGAATAAATAAGGTCAATCGTTAGACGAGGCTCAAAGTGGTTGACGAAGAAATAGATACGTGATTAAATGGTTATTAATAGGGAATGACAGGGTTCCAAAGGTGCCTCAAGTCATTGGTTTACCTTGTATTTAGTTCGGCAATTTTTTTTTATTTTTGCTAATTACGTGATCGAATGTAAGAAAGAGATGCTCATTTATGAAGAAGGTAAGAAATGTGACACATAGACACATGGATAAGGAGAGCCTATGCTAGACTTTTTAAGGGGAGGGTTTGAAACAAAAGAAGAAGAAGACATGAAATCTTGGTGAGAAGCTTGCATTGTGCTTTGTCTTCATGATTGTTTATGAGTTAGTTCTTGCCGCCTGGTGAGGAAAAAAGTTTGTTGTTGTTGATGCTTTGATTGGAAGGAAAGAAGGAAGGAGTGACGTTCCCCTTATTCTTTCACCTATTGCCTAGTGATTTTAGACTCAAGTACTTTGTAAGGATGAACTCACTTAATGCATTCACTCAATACTCAGATTGGAAAGGAAGAGTGTAAGAAACAATTTTGAAATCTGATGGGAAAAAATCCACTCATTCCTATTACAACGGAAAACGACGCATGAATGGTCCTAATATACGATCATAAATAATATAGCGCATTACTCGAAGACAAAGTGTGTGCAATGACTCAACATGTGTGATTAGATGAGTTTATTAAGACTCGTGGTATGATCGCATGGCTAGACATGAAGACATTGTGAAAAACAAAGGACCCAATGACCAAATATCACGGAAGACTAAAAGACAAACTAACTTGATTAATTTTGTCAAATTTTAATGTTTATGCTATCAAAGACAAAGAACACATGTTAAGGTTAGCACAAAAAATCAATCACAAGAAACTAGGAAGAGGACTAGAATTCTAGAAGAGTTATGACTCATGGGTAAAAAATAAAAATAAATATCTATAATCTTATATTATACGAGCTGACACGTATTAAAGGACTTGGCTAAGACCAGCTTGACACGAATTTTTTTTTTTTAAAAAAAATAAAATAAAAAAGGTAACGTTAAAAAGACACCTAAACTGGACAGGCTATAGTATATTGGTTATAACTTTTGATCTGTGACTCTTATTGGGACGAAACCGACTCCAAATGAAAGATAAAACTCGGGGCTACAGATCCATTGGTTGCACGACACGTAACTCTTTCTATAACTCCGGCTATGAGCAAAACAAGTTGACTCTTGTGCAGTATACGGGAATAAAAATCCTGGTGACTAAAAAAAAAAAAAAAAAATCTACGGCTCGACTCTAATAATAATAAAAAAAAGGTTTTGATAAGAGAAAAAAAAATTAAAAAAATGTCAATAAAAAAATGCACACATAAGCATATCGTCACGCATGATGCAATGAAGTTCGCAACCTAAAGTCAAGTTCTATGTTCGACTATGGTCAAGCTTTTGGGTGTCAAAGGGTGCCATGGTTAAGAGTTTGGACGCGTTAGCAAGGCAGCCTCCCTTGATGGTGTATGCCAACGGGCGGCTCCGCGAGTTCGTGATGAAATCGAACTCGACTCCATGGTTTGGGTGGATTTAAAAACTCGGATGAACCCTTATTGCCATGAGCGTTTTTAGGTTGATAGAGCTTAAATCCCTCGGGCTAGCCACATACGTAGAACACTACTATTGTGGCAAAAAAAGGTAACCTAAAAAACATATGCATATGTGACAATGCCAATTAAATCGCATGAATATTTTTCAAGAATCTTTCAAGTCTCATCCACTCATCTCTATTAAATACCGATCACTCAAATCGATAAATAACCAAGAATCCTCCCCAGTGGAGTCACCAAATTGTAGGCGTCGCTCGAAGTGCGCCTACGTAAAAGCATGTTGTGAATATGCTTGGCAATCATATTGGAATTGACATTACGATTAGGGACAAAGCAAAGTAGGGAGCCGCCAACAAGTTTATAAGGAACTTGTAAACCCTTCACAGATCATAAAAGGCAACCACGAATAAGGGACAACGATAGGCAACAACGATTGGCCCGTGAAGGTTACACCCCATTCATAATCCATGAGATTACTAACTCCATATGGTTCGGAACCAAGAAAGGAGGATTGGGGATGATGGTACGAAGTGAGTAATGAAGTCACATTTGCCCGTATTGGCCTCTACTCAATTCTTATAGTGAAAGGTGATTCCTGCGATCTCAAAGGCATACAAACAAAGATTCAATTTACTCCAAACTATTATTAGTTTAAATTGGTTGAACATAATTAATGCAACACATAATTTTAAAATATTTGTGATCACTTGATTAAATAACAAGATTAAAAAGGATCCTAAACCGGTTGTCCAAATTATCTTATTATGCGTGATTTTCAATTACATATTCCCTTTAACATGCAATACGGTGATCATAAAATATAATAAAATTAACATTAAACAAAAAGTAAAGTTGATTTGGTCCAAACCCTTAGTTAATTCTACCTTTCACGCCTTGGTTTAAGTATAGAACTTTGGGTTAAGTATGAACTCCTTGGAGTGCTTAAGGGAAGAATGATGCAATTAGGAATATAGGTTTAAGGCTTAGAATATAGGAGAGAGAATAGAATAATTTTTGGTGTAAAAGAGAGGAAGAAAATGATTTGATCATGAAGCTTGTTCCTTGGAAAAGGAGTGATATGACCACTATTTATAGAGAAAAAAAGAAGGGTCAAAGAATAAGATCTGAATTAAATCAGAATAAAACTCGATAGACAGCAGTTTTTGCGGTTTTTGTTGTTATCATATCTTTTGATCCAGAAATCGGAATAAGATGAATAAGATATTGTTGGAAAGCTCTTGAAGTATAATTACTAACTCAATTAGAATCAGATTAAAATATTTTGTAGAACAAAAGATATAGCTGAAATAGTGAGACGATATATGTTTTGGATAGAGTTTGACATTTTATTCATATCATTTCCGTTATAGCTCGAAATTGCGTTTTATAAAAAGGACATGAAATGAATGATTTTAAACGATACGAAATGGATTATTTTGGGTATAAAGGCACGAAATGTGGAAAATAAGTTATGGTTTGGGGAAATGGGCTACAAGTTGGGTTAGTTTATGAAATGTATTGGGAATGAACATGGATTTAAGCACTCCAAAGATTACATACTCAACCCGACCAATAATGGCGGTGAAAGGTTGTTCATCATCGAGTTTGGTTTTGGGGAGACATTTTTAGGTGTCTACAGTAATCAAGCCGATTACTTAAAATCATGTCAAATTGCTTAGAGGGGCTAACTGGCGTACCAAGGAACCCAAAATATGTTGCAAAAAGGTAGAACAACCCCAGCGAGTGGCTGAGTATACAGGTGCCGCAAGGTTGTTTGAGCATGTCAGAGGGAACTAATCCCCCTTAGTGATCTTGCACGATCTCTGGGCAATGTTGTGCAGAGGAGCTAATACCGTTGTTAGCTCCAGCTCCAGTTCCTGTACCGGCTGAGAATGTGACGGTACGCCTTTTCAGCTCTTATCTTTAAGTAGCCCCCAATCAATGCTTCACAGAGTTGGTTTTGCTGTATCAAGATGATGCTGCTGAATTCGTGCATACAGGTCGATTGAGGAGATGATTCCTCCGACTCCCGAGGACGAGCGCTTCGTAGAGCGGTCGATTCCTCGCCACCAGACTCGAGTAAGCTTGGTTTATTTACAATTTTTGTCCACATATATTATTCATATTTACTGACTTATTTCTTTGACAGTTCCCACACGAGGTGGTTTTAGCGATGGCACGATGTATAGATGACTTCCGGAGCCAGCTCGTCCGGATGATGAATGCGGCCACCTGCCGTCGGGACGACGTCGTCCGAGAGGTAGTCTTTCTTTATATTTTTGCATTACCGCTTTGATTTTGCCTTGTTTCTTATTTAATTCTCTTTACAGGGCCAGCCTATTGCTTCTCACACCCGCACGAGACCTGAGGTACAGAGGGATCCGGCGAAGTCTAGCTCGAGACGTCGCCGTATTAAATCAGGGGGTAGAGGTGGTCGCTCTGAGGCTGCTCGTGCTGATGTTGTGGAGGGCTCGTGATCTTCTTCTGAGGGTGGTCATGTTGCACCGGTAGGCCAGGGAGAAACTACCTCGGCTTTCAGAGGTGGTGGGATGTACGTGGTAGGCTCGTCATCGCAGCAGCCTCAGCCTCAGGTTGATCTTGGGTGGAGTCGACCTACATTGAGTTTTCCTCCTCCTGCGGAGGCTGGAGCGGGAGCTGGAGTTGGGGGAGAGGTGACTCCACGTACAGCGCAATTTTACGATATGATGGGTATTTGTCCTCCGACGCCGTAGTTTGTTCCTGTGATTTTTTTATTTTGACTTTGTATGGAACTTTGCCTTTTAGTTAAAACTCATTTTTAGACATATTTTGTACATACATACTTATTATGAGTTTATTTTGTTTGCTATTATTTTGCTATTATTATGTGCATGTTTGTTTGTGCAAGAGAAGTGTGACAAACAACTTTGCGCAAAAATTCCGTCATTTTTATTATTGATGGAAGGTATCCGACTCTTAAAGCCCCCACTTTGACTGAGTTTGGAGAAACGCGAGTTTCGAAAACAAAAGTCAAAGTATCGATAGGGACGGAGAATGATTCAGAACGTTCAGCGATCCTAAACCACTCTTGTAACGCCAATACCTGCAAACTAGCGTTAGTTAAATAGATAAAAGAGTTAATAAACGTGTATCTTGCACCGTCGAGCACACGTCTCTGAAAGTAACCGATTGTTGCTGCTTTACTGTTTTGATGACCTCCTACAAGCTAGAGAATGCCATCCCGCTTGAAAACCGCTACGCCTGTAACTGCTTCCAATTTGGAAGATAACTTCGCCTGAAACGATCCTCCTCCGCTTTGATAATATTCCGCGTCCAAGGGAATACTATCGAAGACAAATTCGCCCGAAATTACCTTCAGTTGTTTGTGACAACTCTCCACAAGCTAGGGAATGTCGTCGAAGATATCCTCGCTTGAAGTCATCCTCATTTGATGTGATAATTTTCCAAAGGAAATAACCGAAGACCTCCGCTTGTCGATCTTTAAAAGTTCGCCTGAACTTTGCTTCCGCTATGCATGTACGTCGGCGCTTCCGTTGCTTTGAACCTGTACATCGGTGCCTTTTGCTGATAGACCAGTATGTCAGTGCCTTTTGTGAATGAACCAGTATGTCGGTTCCTTTTGTCAACGAGCCAATGCTTAGGCGCTTTAAGCTAAGTGAGACGATCTTTCATCAGGTCGATCACTTTACGTAATCAAGCCGATTACTAAAAATCATGTCAAATTGCTTAGAGGGGCTAACTGGCGTACCAAGGAACCCAAAATATGTTGCAAAAAGGTAGAACAACCCCAGCGAGTGGCATAGTATCCAGGTGTCGTGAGGTTGTTTGAGCATGTCAGAGGGAACTAATCCCCCTTAGTGATCTTGCACAATCTCTGGGCAATGTTGTGCAGTGGAGCTACTACCGTTGTTAGCTCCAGCTCCATTTCCTGTACCGGCTGAAAATGTGACGGTACGCCTCTTCGGCTCTTATCTTTAAGTAGCCCCCAAGCAATGCTTCAAATACTTGGTTTTGCTTTATCAAGATGATGCTGCTGAGTTCGTGCATACGGGTCGATTGAGGAGATGATTCCTCCGGCTCTCGAGGACGAGCGCTTCGTAGAGCGGTCGATTCCTTGCCACCAGACTCAAGTAAGCTTGGTTTATTTGCAATTTTTTTCCATATATATTATGCATATTTACTTACTTATTTCTTTGACAGTTCCCGCGCGAGGTGGTTTCAGCGATGGCACGATGTATAGATGACTTCCGGAGCCAGTTCGTCCGGATGAGGAATGCGGCCACCTGCCGTTGGGACGACGTCGTCCGAGAGGTAGTCTTTCTCGAGACGTCGCCGTATTACATCAGGGGGTAGAGGTGGTCGCTCTGAGGCTGCTCGTGCTGATGTTGTGGAGGGCTCGGGATCTTCT
Source organism: Chenopodium album (assembly GCF_948465745.1). Lineage (NCBI taxonomy): Eukaryota > Viridiplantae > Streptophyta > Magnoliopsida > Caryophyllales > Amaranthaceae > Chenopodium > Chenopodium album. Next base: position 37,239,613 of record NC_137834.1, on the reverse strand, counting down.
TCTAAGGGTGGTCATGCTGCACCGGTAGGCCAGGGAGAAGCTACCTCGGCTTTCAGAGGTGGTGGGATGTACGAGGTAGGCTCGTCATCGCAGCAGCCTCCGCAGCCTCAGCCTCAGGTTGATCTTGGGTGGAGTTGACCTACATTGTGTTTTCCTCCTCCTGCGGAGGCTGGAGCTGGAGCTGGAGCTGGAGCTGGGGGAGAGTTGACTCCACGTACGACGCAATTTTACGATATGATGGGTATACGTCCTCCGGCGCCGTAGTTTGTTCCTGTGATTTTTTATTTTGACTTTGTATGGAACTTTGCCATTTAGTTAAAACTCATTTTTAGACATATTTTGTACATACATACTTATTATGAGTTTATTTTGTTTGCTATTATTTTACTATTATTATGTGCATGTTTGTGTGTGCAAGAGAAGTGTGACAAACAACTTTGCGCAAAAATTCCGTCATTTTTATTATTGATGGAGGGTATCCGAATCTCTCCCCCAAATAAAATGATGGGTTTACAAAAACTTGGAAATTAAGCTAAAAATCCAAAAAAGAATAATATAATTAATATAATAGTTATATTAGTTAAAAAGAAAAATAAAAAGATGTTTAGAAAAGATAATCGGGGCCGTAAAGTCATTAGTCGACTCAAATTTAGGATAAAAACGCAATTTAAGAAAGCGCGGATGACGTGGCAGGTTGGCGCCAGCTAGCGCCACGTAATTGGGTGTAGCGCCAGGTGCTACACTTGGCGTGTGGCGCCAAGCCTTGGCGTCTGGCGCCAATTAGCGTTGATTCCGTATTTCATCCTGATTAAAACTGCTCGTAAATCGTGCATAAATAGTCCCCTGCCTTAGCCGAATTTTTCAAAATTCTAGCGAATAAAATAATTCTTGACCTTAGAAAAATAATATCATGTCTCTAGTCACCAAAACTTTCACTCAATACACCCATGAATGGTGTCGATCTCTTAATGCTAGAGACAGAAAAGAATTAGATTTATTTCACTTGGGGGGGGGGGATTTATGGCATAAAAAGGGGTAAATCTTGACCTAGATTTCATTCATACCGCTCTAGAATATTGGAATGTTGATACTCATTGCTTTAGAATAGGGTGTGATGAGATTAGCCCTTTGCCAGAAGAATTTGGTGCTGTTTTAGGCTTCCTTGCAATAGACCTCATAGTAATCCCTAGAGTAGATGCATATTATTATAAGGATTTTGTGCGCTTCTTTAATTTAAAAGAAAGGGATTTATCAAAAATAGTAGATGGCAACATAGTTAATTTGAAAGAATTTGCACGCCATTATTTTGATAAACCTCTTTCTGAATCTTTTCATACATATAGAAGAAGGGCTTTCTTATTTTGCATGCTTAATCAATTTTTTCTTAGTAGTGGTAAAAATAATGAAGGTCAATCAATTATAACCACCGTACTAGAACAAATTGAATCAGGGAGAAATCCAACGCTATTGATAGTTGGAGAGACTATGATTAGTCTTGATAATTGAAAAGGAACCCAAAAGCACCTTTTCGCGGCTCTCCGATTTTATTACAGGTAGAAAAATAATATTTTTAATTACAGAAATCAAAAAATATATTTTTGTATTATAATAATTATTTATTTGCATTGCAATTTTTTTTACAGATATGGCTAATGGATAGGCTAGAATTAATTAGCCCTCCGGACAATATTGAGAAGTACACTCCCAATTGCTTCATGAGAAGGAAGAAACACTTCCCCAAAATTTAACGCCATGGGTGGAGAAAGATCTTCGAATCTCGCAATTTTGCTATCAAGTGGGTCGTCCCATGGTGGAAAATAGAAAGGATGGTTGGTGTGAACAAGCAACCTTTCTGCCGTCTTCCAAGTTTGTCTCGTATGACTTATTACTATCCCTGCAGGGTAAAAAGACAATAAGGCTTGCTTTAGAATATTCCTTCCAAGGATCTTCGTCCTCCCTTTGAGTACCCTATGTCTCAGGAAGTAGACAGATTTGATGCTTATTGGAGTGCTAGACCTTTATGGGAAGTGATTACCCAAAAGATTCCACCTTCTTTGCCCAATGATGTGAAGCAGTGGTTGCTGAAGAAACCTTCGAAGGATTCGAAGAAAGATCAGGGTAAAACTGATGTGAAGAGTCGTCTAGGTGACAGGGTGATCCCTGCTAAGGAGCGCTTAGGTGCAATAGTTGAATTCAAAACGCCTACAATGCCTAAGAAGAAAAGTAGTACAAAAGATAAAGGAAAAAAGGAAAGCTGACACCACATAGAAAAAAGCTTGGGTAGAAAAGAAGCATGGAGTCCTTGCTGAAGGGGAAACCATCTACTCTAAGATTGAATGTAGGTCATCTAAAGGATGCCTACTAGCTAAGGTTATGGATGACGAGGAAGAAGCAGACAAAAATGGGAAAAGGGCTAGGAAAGAAAAGAAAGATTAGGAGCATTGCTTAATTTCAATTTATTAGACTTAGTTTATATTTCTCATTTAAAGTTAATTTATTTCAGCTTTATTAAAATTCCATCAATAATGTAATTTTATTTTATCAATGAAATTTCAGCTTTTAATTAAATTATTTACTTTAATTTTATTTTATTAAAGCAATGAAAACCGAAAAAAAATAATTAATTTTCCAGAAATTCTCGGAGTACGGAAGTCGAAAATTTTTCCGAAAAACACCAAAATTTTCCCTGAATTTATCTGCAAATTGGCGCAGCTTATTTGCTACTAGCGCCTGCTAGGAAAGTCTGGCGCCAGGCGCCAATTCCATCGGTTGGCGCTGATGGTTATTGGCTGGCGCCAGATTCTTCTCTACGATGCCGATATTTCGCCGATTTTCTGTCGAATTTTTAATTAATTCTGGGACGCGATAATGTCGAAAAATAAAGTGGCCGCACTCGTAAAGGGTTGCCTACGTATCCTTTCTTAAGGAATCACGCCAAACGTAGCTCTCTTGAGTATCCTACTCAAGTACTTATGGGTAGTATTTCTTAAGTTGGTCAAGATTCGTCATGTTTGAGAACTCATTGCCATCCATATCAGTTAGTTTTGCTGCACTTCCTGACAGGATTGTTTTGACAATGTAGGGTCCAGACCAATTAGGTCTAAATTTTCCCCTTGGATCTAAAACATTTTTCCTTAGTGCTTTTAATACCAAGTCTCCTACTTTGATGTTTCTTGTCTTAACCTTCTTATTAAAATGCCTAGCCATACGAGTTTGATAACACTGAGTGTGATGCAAAGCTTCTAGTCGTTTCTCATCGAGTAGAATTAATTCTTCATATCTTGCCCTAGTCCATTCAACTTCATCAAGTTTACTCTCTAACACAATGCGTAGAGATGGTATTTCTAGTTTGACAGGTTGTACGACATCCATTCCGTATACCAAGAAAAATGGCGTATTTCCTGTTGATGTGCGAATTGACGTGCGGTAACCCCACAATGCGAAGTGAAGTTTGTCAGGCCAATCCTTGTAATTTTCTGTCATTTTCTCGATGATAGTCTTTAAATTTTTGTTAGCTGCCTCGACTGCTCCATTTTCTTGAGGCCTATAAGGGGAAGAATGATGATGTTGAATGTCGTATTTTTGTAGCAATTCTTCACATTCGGCTTGAAAGTGAGTTCCATTGTCACTTATCATTTCATGTGGGACTCCGTATCGACAAATAATATTTCTTTCGATAAAGAGTGCTACATGTTTTGCAGTGAGTTTAGCGTATGATTGCGCTTCGACCCACTTTGTGAAGTAATCAATTGCTACTAAGATATATTCGTGGCACCCTGTTCCTGGGGGAGTGATTTTGCCGATGATGTCGATTCCCCATGTAGAGAATGGCCATGGCGATGTGTAGGTATAGAGCTAGGATGGAGGAACATGTTGTAAATTGGCGTAAATTTGGCACTTGGGGCATCGTTTTACATACTGATGGCAATCCCTATTCATTGTAGTCCAATAATATCCTTCTCGCATTATTTTTTGGACTAGCATTTTGCCGTTTATATGAGTGCCACATATTCTTTTGTGGACTATTCTCATTGCTCTTTGTGCATCTTTCTTTCCTACACATAAGAGTGCTTGACCCTTAGGTACCCTTTTATGTAGCTTGTTGTCTATGAGTACATATTGGGAAGCCAAAAGCCTTAATGCTCGTTTCTCTTTTGTCAGCATGGGGAGGGTATTCTCCTTTGGTGAAGTAATTGAGTACATCTGTGTACCATGGTTCTTCCTGTTCTTCTTCGCCTTGGACTACTTCATCGTCTTCTTTAGCTGATCGGTAAGAGTTTCTAGATAGGTTTGGTAAGGGGCTAGACTTTCGCTCCTTACTTTCCATGTTTTGGATATTTGATTGATGATCAAAGAAGAGTCTCGGAATATCCTTAACTTTTTTACTCCCAATGCTACAGCTGTTTCAAGGCCTACCACGCATGATTCATATTCAGCAGCATTGTCGGTAACGTCGAAATCGAGCTTTATGGAGATTGGAACATGCTCTTCTTTAGGTGATACTAGTAATACTCCAACGCCACATCCCTTGAGGCTTCGTCGAAGTATAAGGTCCAAGTATCATCTTCAGTGACCATTAAGTCTTCATCTGGAAATTCATTATCTTGTATTGGCGTCGAGTCTTCTATTGGAAAATCTGCTAGAAAGTCTGACACCACGGATCCTTTGATAGATTTTTGTGGCATGAACCTTACATCAAACTGGGCTAGATTGACTATCCATCTCGATATGCGTCCATTGAGTGTAGATTTCTCAAATAGATACTTGAGTGGATCTAATCGGGAGACTACGAAGACGGTATGCACTAGCATGTAATGTCTTAACTTGGTTGTGGCCCACACCAAGGCGAGGCACAACTTCTCGAGTGGTGTATAGAGTGCTCCGTATTCGAGTATCTTCTTGCTTAGGTAGTAGATTGCATTCTCTTTGCCTTCTACTTCTTGTGCTAGCATAGCTCCCATTGTCTCTTTGGTAACCGTCAAATATAACCTAAAAGGTATTCCGGGAAGTGCTGGTGCTAATACGGGAGGATTTGCGAGATAGGCTTTGATCTTTTCAAAGGCTTTTTGACACTCATCATCCCATATCACTGGTACATTCTACTTGAGCTTTTTAAAGATTGGTTAACATATTGTCGTGAACTTTGATATGAACCTACTTATGTATTGCAACCGGCCAATAAATCCTCGAATCTGTTTCTCAGTCTTGGGCGGTGGAATTGAAATGATTTCTTTGATCTTGGTTGGGTCTACCTCTATTCCACTAGAGCTTATGAGATATCCCAAAAGCTTGCCTAAGGTGACTCCAAAAGCACACTTAGATGGATTCAACCTCATATTGTATTTCCTTAGCCTTTCGAAAAATTTCCTTAAGGCTACTTGATGGCCTGGACGGTCTTTTGATTTTACAATCATGTCGTCGACATATACCTCGACTTCTTTATGCATCATGTCATGGAGTAAGGAAGTTGTTGCACGTTGGTAAGTAGCACCCGCATTTTTCAACCCGAATGGCATTACCGTGTAGCAGTAAGTGCCCCATGGTGTTATAAAAGTTGTTTTCTCCATGTCTTCTTCTGCCATGTGAATCTTGTTGTAACCTGCGTACCCATCCATGAACGAGAGGAGCGCGTGATTTGCCGTGTTATCTACCAGAATATCGATGTGTGGCAAAGGGAAGTCGTCCTTTGGACTTGCCTTATTTAGATCTCGATAGTCGACACACATTCTTACCCTTCCCTCTTTTTTCGGAACTGAGACGACGTTTGCGACCCATTCGGGGTATTTGGATACCTTGATGAAAACTGCAGTTATTTGTTTTTGAACTTCTTCTTTTATTTTAAGAGCTACGTCGTGTTTCATTCGACGTAACTTTTGTTTTACGGGTTTCATTCCTGGAATTAGTGGTATAGTGTGTTGAGCTATTTCTCTATTAATGACTGGCATATCTTCGTATGACCAAGTGAATACATCGATAAATTCTTTAAGTAAGTTAATTAAATCGGTTCTTTCTTGTTTATTTAGTGTTAACCCGATTTTAACTTCTCTTTTATGGATTGAATCATTTGAGATATCAATCGTTTCAGTTTCTTCAATTACCGGTTTTTTCTCTTCTAGTGTTTCCATTTCTTTAATAATTTCTTTGTCTTTTTCATTGTTAGTTAAGCAATGCTCGTCATCTTGGGTTAGAGAAGAACACGAGGAATAAGGAGAAGGAGAAATACTATTATACTCTGAGATCATTACATCAAAGAGTGATATGTCCTCAGGGTCTTGATCACTAACTATTCTAGGAGAAGAAATAGGAGGGGAAGGTGCTACTACTAAGGACTTAGAAGACTCTAAAGGGAAAGACTCAGACTCAGACTCTGACTCAAACGACTCTTCAAACACCGGCCCTTGCCCTGTCGTGATGGATATTTTCCTTCCACTTGGAGTAGTCACTTTGATAGTCTTGCGCCACCCTTGTAGTGATCCTTCAGCTGGAGTGATTAGCTTCGAGGGATCAAAGCTTTCGCTTTGTAGGACTGTTTGAATGAGCGAGGAGTTATCTTCTCTGTAAGTTGGCTCATTCTTTTGTCGCCCAAACAGTAATCCCATGACGTTAAAGTCAAAGCATGGGGGTGCTTTCTCCTTATGGACAGGAGTTGGGATTTCATTAGTTAAGTAGTAATCCAAGAAAATCTCGAATCCCGGTTGTCTTATGCCATTTACAACACATGGCTCGGGAAATTCATGGCATGGATAGTCTTCTCCTTCTTTTATAAACTGACCATTAAGCGTAAGAGGGTACTGATTCATTGGGATTGCTTTCTTTTGAATGCGAGCGTCCCTACGTGCCTTTGACTTTTCCTGGGCTGGCTTGAGATCTTTCCGAGTCGGTTCGAAACCAAGTCCGAAAGTGTCTAACTTAGGGAGGCCAGGTGACTCCATCGATTTTGCCGTTCCTTTCTTCTTTCCTAGGGTCATCCCAGGAAAATGAACTTGTTTCTTCAGCATAGCATTTACGATCATGTTGGAATGGGGGTCGTGGCAAAGAGGGGTCCTTTCATCCTCCTGGATTAAGGAGACTTCTTCGTTAAAGCCTCATAAATCTTCATCATCCTCGTCGTGCTCCACATTAATGATTGGATTCTCTATAGATTTGATCCTCATAGGCGAAGCATCGATGGTGATAGGAATTCCGCCAACTATGGCTTTTACTTGTTGGTGGAGAGATGAGGGGACGACCTTTAGGTCGTGAAGCCAAGGGCGCCCCAACAGCAAATTGAACGAAGCCTTCATGTCTACTACTTGGAAAGTAGTAGCATGTTCTATTTCTCCTGTCGTTACATTCAGGGTAATTTTGCCAAGAGCTTGACGACGAGTGTTGTCATAGGCCCTTATTCCTTGTGTAAACGGAGTTAAATCTTCGTCCCTTATGCCTAGCATCCTCGCAGTTCTAAGTGGACAGACGTTGATGGCCAATCCATTGTCTACAAGAGTCATAGGAACGTTCATCCTCTTGCAAACTACTGTGAGGTTTAATGCCTTGTAGTGTTTGTCACCTTCCGGGGGTAAATCCTTGTCAGAAAAGGTGATCAAATTAATTGGACTAGGAAGATCACTTGTGAGGAAGTTGGCTAATCCCTCAGGAGTAGTGTCAGAATCTATTCCAATTTTTTCTAAGGCATTCATTACAGCCAACCTATGTTCTCGAGATGTTGCCAAAAGTTTCGATACATTTTTCTCAACTTTTGTCTTCTTAAACTGCTTAACAATATCATTGTCTTCAATGATAGGTATGGGAACTTGTTATGTGGTTGGCATAGGTTGTGTTGAAACGGGAGGTTGCATTATCTCGGATCTTGTGAGGACGTCTATCGATGAGTCTTCTTCAGCCCAAACGTCATCCGTGGCGTACGACACAGAAGGTCGAGATCCTATTATGTCTTTTAGATAGACATCTTCTTCATCACTGTCCCAAACTCCATTTATGGTTGCATCATCTTCTTGTTGCACTTGGACTAGTTTATTTTCATCAATCATTTTCTGAACCAAATCCTTGAATTTGAGACAGTTTTCGATAGTGTGACCCCCTGACTGATGATACTGACAGTAATATCTATCCGTCCTTTTCAATGATTTGAATGGTCTCGGTTTGAGAGGTTTGATCTCGCCACTCTCGGAGAGCATTTCGAACATTTGTGCATATGGGATCCCAATTGGAGTGTAGATTCTATTACTCTTCTTGGGTTTTTCAGTGACTTGTAAGGAAAAACGCTTTGCTTCATAAGTCGTTCACTTGCTAGCTAGAGGTAATGAGATCTTATTAGCTTCCACAAGATCTTGGATGAGGTTTTGAAACCTGCAGCATTCATTTGTGGTATGACCGTTTCCTTGATGGTACTTGCAGTAGGATTTGGAATCCCATCTTGGGGATCGCTTTTCTGGTGTTGGATCCTCTTTTGGACCAATAGGTTTGATTAGTCCTTGATCATAGAGACGATCAAAATTAGCATCATAGGTCATTCCTATGGGTGTGAATTCTCTTTTAGGTTTATCTTTTAGAAGTGGAACCTCGTCATGTTTCTCTTGGGGTTCCTTTATAGTCTTGAGAGTTTCACGTAGTAAATGCGATACCTCCATCATAGACAATGTGAGAAATTGTATATCTTCCTTACTTGCCGGTTCTGGAAGGTTATCCTTGACATCGAAGAAGGTTTCCTTCTCCTATTCTGTGGCATAGATTTCTTTGACAGGTCTAATGAGAGACGAAGGGTCAAACTTGTTTTCCTCATCGGAGATAGCCAGGGCATGAGCGAGAGGTGCATTATCAATGCTTGGCTTCTTACTGGCAGGGGGCAACGACAACTTGTTGTTGTCGATTAAGTCTTGGATAGCTTCCTTAAGCTTCCAACAGTTTTCGGTGAGATGGCCCCTACCGTGGTGGTACTTACAGTGTGCATTGGGGTTCCAATTAGCCGACATCTTTTCGACTGGTGGGTCCCCAAATGGTCCAATAGGAGTTATAAGACCTTATGCATTTAATGGATCAAATGCGGTGTCATAACTCATGCTAATAGGAGTAAAGTTTCTCCTAAATGGTTTCTTTTGTCCTTGATTGTTCATAGCAAGGACTTTTCCTAAATTAAAAGTGCTAACATTGTTTGAGTGGGTGATTTTGGTAGAAGAAGGATTCTCGTTCTTCTTTCCTTTCCAGCCACTGTTGGAGTTATTGTTGGCAGCTTTTAACTTAGCCAGGTCGTCTTCAATGTTGATTCCAATGTCATAGATGGCCTTGAAGGTATGGAGATTATTTTGATACTTGAGATGCTTAGAATATTTTTCTTGAAGGTTCTTGATGAACAACCTCACAGACTCTTTTTCACTTGGCACCTCAATCATCTTAGCTGAGGTTTCTCTTCATTTGTTAAAGAAAGAGGTGAAGCCTTCGTTCTCTTTCTGTTTGAGGATTTCAAGTTCCCTATGGTCAGTATCTACTTGAATGTTGCACTTGTACCTATCAACGAAAGCGTTTTCTATGGACTCCTAGGTAAAGGTCTTTTCTTTCTCGAGAGAAAAGAACCATTGTTGGCAAACGGTCTCGAGAGATAGTGAGAACAGAGAGGGGAAAACTTTCTTATCGATACCCTTAATACTCATTATTGTTTCGAATGCTCTTAAATGAAAATAAGGGTTATTAGTTGCTCTAAATTTTGGGATGTCGTTGGCATTGAACTTCTTGCGGAAGAAGATCTTTGTCCACTGGGACCGTTTGTAATGTCAGCCCTTGAAACTTGTAGTTGCTAGACAGGTTGCTTAGACTCTCTTGCATGAGGTCCATCTGTTGTTGCTTCAAGGGATCATCAATCTTGAGCGCTAGGAGCTTCAGTGTCTCAGTCACGGTAACCAGTTGGTTCCTAAGCTCGTTGACTTCTTCTTGTGTTGCCATTATAGTCTTAGCTTTCCTCTTACGAGCTATGGGTTTGTCGAAAAGTTAGACTTGTACAAAGAGGTTGTCTTTGATTAACCGCCCTTCCTTTCTTGACAACGCGCTGTAATTTAAACCATTTGGCGTTTTAATTACTTGACTCGAATCAACTTGACTTTACGGTTTATTTTAAAGAGGGAAAAAAAATGGGTGCATATTTTTGGCAAAAATAATGTACATATTTTTAGTGAATTAAGTATATTTTTTTATGAGAGGATTAATATCCGACTTACCCCCCTAAAAAAATGACGGAAAAAAACGCGCACACAAGACCCTCTTAAACATGGTCAAAGTATGTGTATTAGTGTGTGCATTTAGTGTGAGTGACATGCTTGGACTCTTGTGTAAGACCATGGGACTTAGTGCCTAAACTCGATTACCGACTCAAAAAAGTAATATTGACAGCAAAACTTAACCGAATCAATTAGAAAATTGATTAATTAGACGCTAGGTGATGACTAGACCAATAATCCGAACTATCGGCCAAACGACAGGACTGGCGTCGCACTGTGGATCTTGGCGCCAAACGACAGAGCTGTCGCCAGGCACCATACTCCATAGTTTGGCGCTACAACTCAGACTTTGGCGCCAATATTGGAGCTTCGGTCTGGGACTGTTTTCAGTGTTATTAGGCAACTGGGGTATGCCTAAAGCCGTACTAGGTCAATTCCTCAAAAAAATTAATTAATTAGGAAAAGTTCTTTAAGTCATTAATTTATTTAATCTCAACACAAGTCAAACAAACGGTTAAGAGAAACATAGAATATATGCACAACAAATAATGCACAATTAGTCAAGTAGGCACAATATGATGCAATGAGTTCGCAACCTAACCATGGCTCTAGTTCTCTAAAGTTCGGGATATGGTTTAGTCAAAGAGGGTCCATGGTTAATTGTCCGGATGCACCGCGCGGAAGCCTAACCGTGAAGGGTTAGCGCGAGTGGATGGGACACCGCGAGCTTTAGAAAAAACTCGCGTCAATTCTATGGTTTGGTGAATTCAACATCTCGGATGTACCCTTTGTTGCACGGAGCGTTCAATCGGGTAGATGGAGCATGAATTCCCAGAGGGTTATGTCCATATGTAGAACACATATGGGTTTCAGAAAAGTGAGAAAAAATTCAATCAGGAAGTAGGATCGAGCAAACAATACGAAAAACAGGTCGAAATTACAACGCATATTTCTGGCTCGGTATTGGGGGAAGTTGGCGCCAACAATCATAGACTGGCGCCACATTTTATCTGTAGCGCCTGGCGCCAATGCTAGCGTCTGACGCTACGGTTAAAATTGTGGAGCCAATGCTCTGGCTCCTGGCGCTACTTCCCACATGCCTCAGCAGCTTTTTGTGCTCGATAAAATTTTCCAGTTTCGCGCGGTGTTATGTCGGTCCTAGTTGTGAAAGATATTTCTCAAATTTCCTACGTGTAAAATCCTATGTTTTTAACTCATCACGGATGGTCTTTCCAATGAGATCTTTTTTATGCATATGACAATAATGTTAATAAAAATTAAGCACATGAAATACTTAGAACGTTTCGAGTCTCATCCACTCATTCTAAATCATTGCCAAAACAAATTCAGGAATTAAAATAGAAATCCTCCCCAGCGGAGTCGCCAAAAACTGTAGGGAATAATTTCAAGCGTTAACCCTTAGATTGAACCCCACTGTGATCATACACTAAAGTACGGTGGCGTCCAAAAGGGAATAAGATAGAGCAAAAGAGTCGCCAACAAGTTTTAGGAACTTGTAAACCGTTCACAGGGTGAAGGTTACACCCCTTAACGATCCAAGAGATCGTCAACTCCATAAGGTCTTGAACCAAATAAGGGTTCGGGGATTAAGGTACAAATCCAACCTAAAAGAGATAAAACCTGCCCTAATAATAGGCCTCTACTTTATTCTGATCGTATTCATGTGCGCTTTTGACTAACATGCAATCAATAGGATTAACCCTAAACCTGTTTATCTATGTTGGTTGAATATTAATGCACAAATAAACTATTATTGGCGATCACTTGAATTATAATCATAATTAACCCTAAATAAGATTATTAATTATCTTATTAAGCGTGATTACAAGTACCAATTCCCTTTAAACATGCAATAAAAGGCGTGATCAAGCAATAAATAAAATATCAAGCAACATAATAATAATAAAAAAATAATAAAATTATAATCATAATCAAGATAATAATAATCATAAAAATAATAATCATAATAATAATCATCATAAATAAAATCATCATCAAAATAATAATAATAATATTCATAATCATCATAAATTATAACAATTATAATCATAATCATATTCGTGTTAAAGCATAATAATAGCAAGATCCTAGGCGTGATACTAACAAGATTAATAACAAATCCTAGCATGTCACTAAGCAATAAAAATCAAATCTTTAACCCTAACATGATACTAACAATCATAAATATTAGGAAGAACATAAAAGGCATCATAACAATCATAATAAGCATATTTGATATTATAACCTTTTCCCTAAACATGATACTAGGAATATCATAATAACATTTTAAACATGATTTTACATCATAATATCAATTAAAACCTTTAAATCACTTACTTTAATGCCTCGTACCTCTTTCTATAACAAAATACACACGTTAGTAACTTCAAGGAAAATAATAAGCAAACAATCAAATTAAATAATTGAAAGAGAGATTTGGGACCAAACCCTCATAAATTAAACCTTTCACGTCTAGCGCGAAGACAACTTCGAATATGGCTAGGTGTTTCTAGATCTTGTGAATGTGGAATTTTGTATTTGAAAAGCAAGGTTTGAGAAAGAAAGAGAAAGATGAATTAATGAATGAATTGATTAGGGAAATCTTAAGGAGAATTAGCGAATGATTAAAGAGAATGAAAGAGAATTGAAAACTGATTGTTGATGAGAATTGGTGAATGAAAACGGAGTTTTTAATACGTTATTTATAGAGAAAATCAGCCAAAAAGATAAATAAACAGAAGAGAGTCCTGGCGCAACTGAAACAAAGCTGGCGCCAACCCTGGCTAACTGGCGCCAGGCGCCAACACTAGCGCCAGCGCCAATGGCTGGCGCCAGGCCTGGTTCCAGGTGCCTATGGCTGGAGTCAGGCGCCAGGCCTGTTTTTGACGCGTTTTCGAAAATCAGATAAATTTGCCGTACTGGAGGATAAAATGAAATATTTTCCTTGAAAATGCTATTTGATTTTAATTAAAACTCTGAAAAGTCAACAAAAGTCAATTTATCAATGCTAATTGAATTAGGAATGAAAAGAACCTTCTAGAAGAATCTAGAAGACTAAAACCATTCCTAATTGCATTAGGAATGATAAATCATATTAGGCCCTCCCCTAGATCATTACGCCGCATATAAGGCTCAAACCTAGCCCAGTTTAGTAAATTGGACATAACTTCCTCAATATTCATCGGAACTGGGCTTATAATATATCGTTGGAAAGGTCTTTGCAAGCCCCATCCAACTACACGACTATTGGACCCATATCATGGACCAACCGAACTGGATTAGCTGTTTTCTTAAAATAAGTTTTCAAAAATAGAGAGAAGAGAAAAGAAATTAAAACTATCCGCAACACTAGACTTTCCACACTTTTGCTTCATTTGATTATGATTCGACGCGAAAGGTACTCATCACCGGGTTTGGTTTTGGGGAGACACAAATGGGTGTCTACACTAAAACATAAATCCCAATCAACAAACAAGTGAACATTTGGCCACAACACCAATGTTCCCAAACACACTAAGGTATTAAAAAGCAAACATTCTCGAACCGTTTAACTTCTCCTAATCTAAACCTAAACTAAGCATCCAAGAAAAGAAAATAAAAAGAAGAAGATTAGAAGAATCTCACCGGGTGTCGAAGCTATTCTACATCAAACAAAGTGAAAGAACACCTTAATGAAGCACCAATATCCAAAGCATAAGCGACGAACCAAGGTGAGAAATAAACTAGACTATATACAAAGAAAATTGTTATTAACTTCAATACAAAAGAAAAGAAAAAATATAAAAGAGAAAATATATGCAAATAAGGAAAAAGCAATATATGATAGCATCATGAATGGGGTCAAGTAACAAAATAAGGAAACAGAATCATCATATAGAAACAGAGTCAGGATACAAGACATCAAACAATCATCATCACGAAGCATAATCATAATGAAGCAGAGATACATAGCAGACAACGATCAGTGAAACAAACAACACTACCAAGAACTAATAGGGAAATCATCAGAAGTACATCATCATCATCATCAGAGAAGCAAGAGATACATAGTGATCAATACCAAAAGTAAAAGAGACCAAGAGTGAACTACAAAAGAGAGGGAGGAAACGGTGAAGCACACAAACAACATAAATCAACCCCAAGCTCAAATGAACTACCCCCCAAACTCTAAACCTAATAACATATAGGCAAAAGAGAACATCATATACAACACATAAGAAAAGGGGGGTAGTCACGAAGTCTCACTCCACACTATGGTAAGGGGTAGAATGTGAACTTCCCTCACCAATCTCCAAGACATGACTTGAGCTTGCAATTTCACTCACCTCCGCGGGGGTTTTTCCCCTAAATCTCCCCTCCCTCCTAGCACGATCAACTAAAAAGAAATGAGACTAATCATCTAAGACTGGACCGCTCGACCTACCCCACCTACCAAAAGTCTCGGGGTCCGAAAAAGGCATAGGGTTAGCAGGATCAAAAATATAATCGCATCCACCGTGCTGCTTATAATTGTAAGTGGCAGGGGTAGTGCCCATGATATCACTAGGATTGATATGAGGACCCTCCCAATAGGGTAACAAGGTCTAGGATCGACGGTAGGGTCAAAGGGTTCCCATTAAGGGATAGGTCCTTGTTGGACCTGGTGGTATGGATAGTTCAAGTAAGGGTCAATATTCCCCATCCTCGCATGATAGTCATACACTTGATTGGCATGGAAATCATAGCTAAGAGACGAATCTCGCCCTAAAGGCATGGAACACAATACTTTAGTAATGGAGTCTAACTTGGCATGAATAGTATATAAATAAAATGTAGAAGTAGAAGTAGAAGGAGGGATAGGAGTACCTCCCTGTTCAACCGGGGGTAAAGATTGGAAGTCCATTGGGAGAGCATCATTGGAGGTGGTTCTTGTATGGTTAGTCTTCCGCCAAAGAGAGGGGTCAATTTTGCACTTAAGAGGTCTCTAAGTCAAAGAATCCTTCTTCGTCTTGCGGTTAGTAGCCTCCTTGCTTGAAATAAAGAACCAATAATTAACTCGAGGTACCTTCCATCTGAAAACATAACGCTTCTTGGTACGATCAATAAATTTTTTGTTTACAAGGGTGTAAACATTGTGGAAATGAGAAGGTGTCCTTTTTCAAGGGTCGACTATAGGAGGGAGCTCGCATAACAAATCTTTGTAAGAATCATTGAGGCAAAGAACGAGGATAGAGATCATCTCTCCTATTTCGATGCTCCTCAAAAGGCTAAGCACATCACGAATGTCTAAGAACCGATTAATTAAGTGTTGTGTGAAATCTTCGAGCTCAATCTCATGCGATTCTTGTTCGGCTATCCATAGCCAACAAAGTTCCTCTTGGGAGATGGCTCCCAAAGAATCCTTGGAGAAAAGGGCATATGGGAGAATATGGTTGAAGTACCTCATAGACGGATGAACAATCGATGCAGACTTAGAAGTTTGAGGCTCGTACTTCCCTTCGTCGGAAATACGCCGCCACCATCGGAGCTAATCATACCCATGGTCACTTGTCATTTTACCATAAGCCGGATAGACAAGATGGTCTTCATCAACGGCCCATGGGAACCGGAAGTAAGAACAAAGTTGTGATTCCAACGATTGATGATCATTGTTGAAAAGTTCAAAGGTCAAAGTTCTTGAGGAGTCACTACTTGTCTCTCTGACCACTTCAAGGGATGATAGAAATTTAAAGGTCACCCTAGCATAGGTAGGGGCACTCAAATCCAAGAACTCTAAGAGACCGAGGTTCTAGGCTAGGTAGCGAACGTCATCATCAATTCCAAGTAGCTTGGTTGTTGTTTGATCATAGAATCTTTTTTACTTAAGCTTCCTCTTGTATATTTTCTTGAACTGATCCCAATGTAGTTCCTTATAGAATTCAATGTCGTATGTTTCTACCACCTCAGGAGGAGGTGGAACAACGTTCCGAGCCTTGCTTAAACTTGATCTAGCACGCTTCTTTTGACGGATAGTAGCCATATGCAAGAAGTAAAGAAATTCATGAGCAATACATTTACAATTATCATTATTCAAGAATATGCATAAGAAATTGCTCAAGAATCAAGCACAAATGTAATTCATTCAAAAAGGAAGCAAGAAATGGTCACACATGAACCATGCCATAAATATAGAAACATAAGTTTGAAGCAACTAGTCATGAGTTAAAGGCAAAATTGAACATAAGAGAACAAATCATGAATCATTATGAGCAAATAAATCCCAAAACGTTGAATTATCAAAGAAATGAAACTATCACAAAGAATACCCATGAGAGAGAAAATGACCAACAATGGTGATTCAAGTATTCAAGCAAGGTATACAAATTCATCATGAAAAAGCTTCAATTTAACATCCAATAATATCATTCAACACAAACTACAAGCCAAAAGAACCAACAATGGAGTTCTACCATGAAAGCAAAAACAAGGGTTTCAAGCTTCAAAAAGGAGGAAGAAGATGACTAGAAAGTGAGAAATTATACGTCAATGAAGCTTTGAATTACTTAAAAATTTCACAATTTGAAGAATATAGAACAATTACAACACCCAAAGTCAAGTTCCAAGAACCAAAACAAAACCCTCAAAAATCGAATTTGTGCCCAAATTTACGAATTTCAATTCGAAAATTCTGATTTTTTTTTGTTGTTTTTAAAGAGATTTGATTATGGTTTTATGTAATTTGTGAAGAAATGAAATTAAAAAGGTGTAATTGAGTGAATTAGCAAAGATTAGGAAGGGTTTGAAGAAAGAAGAGTGAAAGGAGGATTAAGGGGAAATCGGGGAGAGAGAAAATCGGAGTGAAAATGGGGGTTTGTGAGAAGAGGGGCACGAAAAAGAAGGGCGAGGCTGCCTTAGCTGGTCCGTGCCCGTAGCCTAGGTGGTGCGTGCGCACTAGCTATGGCAGATGAGGGGGCTGCTTTGCCTGAAAACACACCAAAAAAGGCCAAACTCTGACCTCCTTGGTGCATACGCGCAACATGGATGGTGTGTGCACACTAAGAGGGTAATGGGAGCTTCAAATTTCTTCCATATTTCATCAAAATGAGCAAAAATTTTTGACCCCCTTGGTGCGCCCACGCAACCTACGATGCGTTCACACCAAACAAAAACTAGGGAGAGAAATTTTCACTCTTGAACATATTCTCGTCCTTGCGCTCTCATCGGCGCTAACGAGCATTGTGATCGAGCGCTTAAAATTCACACAAAAATAGTTCAAAAATCACTCAATCATGAGTAGAAATTCATGAGAATGCAAACACGAGAGCATGTAATCCTAACAAACTCCTTCACTTAAGTTTAGATAAACCGCATGAAACCATGAATAAACACTGAAATTGTTGGAAATCATCATCGATCCAATCTCGTGGTACCTTAAATCAAGAAAACAAAGAAAAATTAGAAAAGTTCTCAAAAATAAAAGAAAAGAGAGAGTTGAAAAATCAAAAGAAAGGGTTAGAAAACCTGGTTGCCTCCCGGGAAGCGCTTGTTTAACATCATAGCTCAACGTTCTCCACCTATTAAGGTGGTTGTCGGAGAAGCAATATGTGAATAAGGCCAACAAAAGCACCATCAAAATACTTCTTGAGTCAATGGCCATTGTCCTTAAACGGAGACGAAGAATCCATCATTGAAACCTCTATAACACCACTAGGAAAGACATTTTTAACCAAGTAAGGACCGCTCCATATTGATATGAGCTTTCTGGGAAACAACTTCATTTTTTGAATTGTAGAGAAGAACTTTGTCCCCAACACAAAACTCTTTTTTCTCAATAAGCTTGTCATGAGTTTCCTTGGAACGAGATTTGTAAATATTAGCACAATCGTAAGCATCAAGTCAAAGCTCCTCTAGCTTATGAAGATCTAACCACCTTTTCTCCCCCGCACTTGCCAAATCAAAGTTTATCTTCTTGATTGCCCAAAAAGTACAATGTTCGATTTCTACCGGGAGATGGCATGATTTTCCATAGACTAGGCGGTATGGAGTGGTACCTATAGGTGTCTTGAAAGCTGTTCAATAGGCCCAAAGAGCATCATCCAACCTATCCGACCAATCCTTCCTATTTCTTGCAACCGTCTTTTTAAGAATTAACTTGATTTGATGATTGGAAACCTCAACTTGGCAGCTTGTTTGAGGATGATATAGAAGGCCAAATCGTTGATGAAATCCATGTTTTTGCAACATCTTTTGAAAGGCATTGTGAATAATATAAGAACCATTATCGCTTATCAACGCCTTAGGTACAACAAACCTTGGAAAAATTATCTTTTTGAATAATTTCATTACCA
Source organism: Chenopodium album (assembly GCF_948465745.1). NCBI lineage: Eukaryota > Viridiplantae > Streptophyta > Magnoliopsida > Caryophyllales > Amaranthaceae > Chenopodium > Chenopodium album. Next base: position 37,221,081 of record NC_137834.1, on the reverse strand, counting down.
CCTTGTGGTCATTAGTTGGGGAAGCAATGGCCGCAACCCATTTAGACACGTAATCTAACGCCACAAGAATATATTAATTTCCAAAGGACAAGGGAAACGGTCCTATAAAATCAACTCCCTATACATCAAATACTTCCAATTCAAGTATAGGTTGTTGAGGCATCTCATTTAGCTTGGAGATATTCCCAACTCGTTGACAACGGTCGCATGTCTTAACAAAACCCCATGAATCCGTGAAGAGATGTGGCCACCATAAACCACTTTGAAGAATTTAAGTGGCAGTTTTAGAAACACCCATATGGCCACCACTAGGATCCGAGTGGCACATCATCAAAACACTAGGCACCTCTTCATTTGGAACAAAACGCCTATATAAGCCATCGAATCCCCGCTTGTACAAGATGGGATCATCCCACACATAGTGTCTTGCCTCTCTCTTGAGCTTATTTCGTTGATTCTTAGAAAAGGAAGGTGGAAACTCCCCACATGCAGGAAAATTCACTAAGTCGGCGAACCATGGGAGCTCTATTTCCTCAATAGCATACAAAAAGTCATCAAGCATTCAATCCTAAATTGGAGAACCATCATCTTGAATTTGAGAATCCTCAAGGCGAGAGAGATGGTCCGCCATAACATTTTCCGCTAATCGCTTATCCATAATCTCAATGTCAAGAGTTTGAAGTTCAAGTACCTACCGAATCAACCTAGGCTTGAACTCTTTCTTGGAAAAAAGGTACTTGAGAGCCGTATGATCCGTGAAGACAATGGTCTTGGAACCCAACAAATAACAACAGAACTTCTCAAAAGCATGAACATTAGCTAAAAATTCCTTCTCCGTTGTGATGTAATTCCGTTATGCACCATTTAGAGTCTTGGACATATAATAGATCACATGGAGCTTCTTTTCCACTCTTTGACCCAAGACACCTCCAATTGCTGAATCACTCAAATCTCACATCAACTAAAAAGGTAAATCCAATCTTGGGGCTTGAACAATAGGAGTAGAGATTAGATCCTTCTTTAACTTATTGAATGCCACCAAACACTTATCATCAAATACTAACTCGGCATCCTTTTGAAGAAGATCATTGAGGGGCTTTACAATGAGCATGAAATCCTTGATGAATCATCTATAAAACCTGGCATGTCCTAAGAACGATCTCACTCCTTTCACATTGACCAGAGGTGGAAGCTTCTCAATAACCTCAATTTTCGCTTTTTCCATCTCCATCCCCTTGTGAGAAATCTTATGGCCTAGAACTATGTCTCCCTCCACCATGAAATGACACTTCTCCCAATTAAAAACTGTAAGTAGGGTGATCCCATCGCAAGGGGGTCCTTCCTTAGATGCCCATGGCCATTTAAAAGCCTAGGAATTTACACTTTTTAAGGTGTACTAGGATTTGAATTCCTAACTGTTTGGGGGACCTTGAATTAGAATTGATTTTATCATTACGCTTTTTTTATAAGAAACAAGTAGGAGTCGCCAATGAGTTTTGGGAAAACTAATAAACCACGTTCATGCCTTTCTTCCATGTAGAGTTCATGGAATAATTAGAACGAATTGTAAGTTTACCCATGCCCAAATTGGTCTACATAAACCAGAATTGAGTTCGGGAGCGAGGGTACTAAAATAACATGCCTTTTAGGGATGAATCGCTATTGTAGCCCTAGTGCGGCCTCTATTAGCTCTTCCTTTTTTACAATTTCATCAATAAACAATATATGCAACGCGATACCTAAAACTAAGTTAGTTGATTCCATTTACACACATCAATTCAAGTAGGAATTACATTGCAAAGTCGTTATTCTTTATTTAATCAAATTCTTGAATAAGACAAGAAATAAACAATATTCGCCTTGGCTTAAGTGATCAACCAACAATTAATTATTCAATCCTAATCTTATTTAACGCAAGATACTATGTGGAATTGAATAATTAAACCTTTTTAAAGTGATCAAGCAACACTAATTAATCAATTAAAGTTCTTTTAAACAAGAAAATAAAAGTGATTTATCTAAGTGCTCGTGAATTCACCACTTCTCTTTTCTAGATCTCCGTTTAGAACACTTATGGACTCCTTCTTGTTCGGGAACCACCATCATGGTAACAAAATATCAAAGGGGTGAGTGTTTAGGACAAGATGGGTTAGGTAGCACAAGTTCACAAGTTTTTCTCTAGAGTTTAGGGTTAATTTCTGTCTGTTTAAGTCTTGGATTAAGCCTCTATTTATAGGGAATGGGTAGGTTAAGGGTTTTGAACATTCTGCCACAGCAGGTGTCGCGCGCAACTGGATGAGTTGCGCGCGGAAACCAAGCTCAAGTGATTGAGCTACATTGCTATAGGCAGCGCAACTAATTGTCTTACATGTTGCTTTTTGGCAAGATTCGATTTTCCAATTTTTTAAAATTCTGAATCTTTCACGGGCGCAACTCTAGCAGTTACGCTGAGTGTCACGCGCAACTAAATTAGTTGCGCACGCTAGCCCAGCGCGACTCCTTGAGATGCGCGCGTTATTTTCTGCGGCAGCGTTTATTTTAACCTAGGCGCTCCTAAATCCGTCATTATTGGGTTTTAAGTACGGGCTTAAGCCTAATTATGATCGGATTTAGTTAATTAAACTTTGTTTGGCTTTGTTTCTTGGTTTGGGCTAGTCTTTTGTGTTTTGTGGTTTAACTAGTTATCCATAAGCACTCTTCACTTCGATCCAACAAGAAGATGGTTTTTTTTTATCGTCATTGCATTTCCTGTCAGGACAGGAGTCCAAAAGTAGATGTCTACGGTTATCCCCCACTTTGATCGAGTCTAGAATAGACGAGGATCAAAGTAGTCAAGGAAATTGTTCCGAGACTCATTCTGCAAAGTTCACAAAGAGTAGAGAATCTTTCATAAATGTTAAGGATGTAAAAACGATCCTTGATTCACTAAGTGTATGAAACAAGTAGCTATTAAGGCCAGAAAAAAGTTATTTTTAGTCTTAACTCGCTAAAGAATCTAGATTGATCCATTGATTTTATAGAACGCTTTTACAAGTAAAGGTGTTCTGGTGATGTCAAATCATGAGAAGAGATCGATTTTAAAAAGAGTAAAGGGGGTGATTTCCTCTCAATCATGTCATCATTGGTCTAAAGTCCCTCGATATGTCATTGAAACTTTAGCTTGAATTTATCAAAGTAAAAAGATGAGAAAAGGTGTTTTCGGCATTTGAGCCTAAACGTTTTCGGCATTCGTGCCTAAATGTTTCGACATTCGAGCCTGAATGTTTTCGGTTTTCGAGCCTAAATGTTTTCGGCTTTTGAGCCTAAATGTTTTGGTATTCGAACCGGATGTCCACAAGATAGAAATACATGTCTTAATACTGGAGGCACATATCCAAATCTAGTCATGGAGAAGAAAGTCAGCAACTCTCTCAGCAGTTTTGTCAAAAAGATGAGTACACGTGTCTCTAGGGCACGTGACTGCATAGGTGCGACACCGCCTTGTCACTCTTTATACAGGGGAGGGACGGACACCCTAACTGTTTGGTAAGAAAGTAAGCTCACTAACTACCGTATTTGCTTCCAATAAAGAAGTGTCTGTTCCTGATGGTTCGGCGCGCCTGTCGACTCGTGAGCTAAAGCGTAAAGTAATCCTCTACCTTTTAGTTTTGAGAGGTAGATCTCGCAAAGCTTGGGCTGAAGTTAAATTTTATGCAACACCTACGCCATACGATTTTACGTTGTACGATACGCCTTGTATTACGCTGCATGATGACGCCTTCCTTTTTGCTTTGGACGTGAAAAAAGAAGAAAAGCCAGAAATTTATAACATTAGTACAGTAAAATGACAAACCTGTCTATGGGATCTTTTACGTAAAGCACCACTATGGAACGTCTTAAGACACATTTAAGAAAAATGTTCAAAACATATCCTTAGGAAGACACAAAGCAATTAAAAGATTTTGATAATTTGCGTGCCATTACGTCTAATAACGAGCAAAAACCGTTAAAAAATGATCAAACAGAACAAAATCTGGATACCAGTAATTTTAGCAACCATTATCCGCATGCAACTCAGTAGGCCGTGCTTTCTAGGTGCGCGCATCATTCTGATCTGCGCTTGTCTATCACGCGCAATAGATTTGGTTGCGCATGACATTTAAATCAGCAAAAAGAAATCGCTGAGCGCGATTTTTAGTTCGCATTTTCTCTCTTCTTCTTTCACCATCTTTACTCTTTCTCTCTCTAGAAAGCTCAGTTTTTTGTGATTTTTGACGCCAAAGGAAGTAGATCTTGTCCCTTATTCATATTTTCTATAATCAACGTTAGTTTTTTTACTAAATTTCGTTCATTTTTGGCTGAATTACGACGATTTTCGAATCGCTAAACCCTAAATTTTGAATTTGGTATTTTTTGATTTGGTCCATCATTCTTGAAATTGTTTGTTCCATGTTGTTATGCTATTTTTAAGGAGTGTTTTGCAACAAATTTCATGAAAAATGGTTAAGTATTGAACCTTGTATGCGCATTTCTCTGTTTAAGTTCGTTCTTGCTTTTTTTCTTCGAATTTTGCTTGAATCTGTTGCTTTCTTTTGCTCATTTTGGTTGTATTTGCTGATTCTGAAGTAGATTATAGTATTGGAACAAGTATTACTTTCATAGTTCACATTTTTTAAAAATGGCGCGAAATTTACTCTTAGCTCGTTTTTTTTGCAATGTTTAAACCTCAAAATTGTTTAGTAGACGATAATTATGTTTTTATTACCGTTATTCATCCAGGAGTAGTTGACTCTTTGAGACTTTGAAATACAATCCCTTGAATGCTTAGTTGAAACTGGTATAGGATGGCTTTTGCGGGTGTTAAAAGCCCCCATTTACTAAGTTTAACTGCAGGTATCGTAGCCCCATAGTATGGGTGGCATTCGATTTTCGTGTTTTCCCTATCGGCAGCCGTTGTGCTACCGAAATGGGTCTAGAACACGTTGTTGGGGTTTGATGAGTCCGATTCACCGCGGAAACAACCCCGACCCAAGGAACCACTCGTAATTAATAAAACCATAAGGCATAAAAAATAAGCATAAGAAAAGGAAGAACGAATCATACCCTTGAAGCGAGCTTCTCCCTATCAAAACGGGCTCTTACTTGAAAGCCTTGAGCACCGCAAATGCCGTGCCTCCAACGGTATCCACCCACAAAGGACGAACACGACTTTTTAGTTCCGCTACCTTGGAGTTAGCAAGGTCCGACAAAAACCCAAGTGTTAATGGAGTTTAAGATTTTTTCCAAAATATGGAAATCTCTTTCTAACTCCCACTCAACAAAGAATTCTCAAGCCATGCCATGACTATTTATAAGGAAGTATGCTTTGTGAATTCCACTCATCTTTCAATGTGGGACTTTTCACAAAAAGATCCTACATGGAAAGATTGGTGAATTCAACCCTTAGTTAAATAAACCAAGGAACAAGTAACAAGTGTCACATGGTTAGGAGTGGACCACTTTCTCACTTGGTCCCCAAGGCATTTCACATGCAATGTGAACTAACCATGTGTCACCCAACCTTGAGCCCCAAGTTGGGTTCGGTTGGGCCATTTTATTTTGGCCCGTGACCATGACCCTTCACCCCGGGTCCACGACCCCTTGCCACTTGTGACGCCACCGTGGCGCACCGCCACCATGGCGCGCTGCCACGTGGCATGCTGCCTATGTGGCACACTGCCACGTGGCACGCTGCCACTTGGTGGCTGCCACTAGGTGGCTGCCTACGTGGCGGCTGCCACTTAGCGGCTGCTGACTTGTCTGCCATGCGTGCTGCCACGTGTGCTGCCACATGGCACACTCCTATTGGGCATGCTTTCCTTGTTACTTGAAGCATTTTCCCATCTCGCCAAATCCTAAATTTTGGCTCGACATTTGAGATTCTACGACGCTCGGTTTCGACGCTCCAAGCTCGAATTTCCGACGTCTAAATATTTAATACTCGGGCGACGAATTAATTCGTCGAGTCGGTTCGTATATTTTGCTTGGGTGTGACCCGAAGGGTTCAGTCAAGATTAAGCTGTAATATTAATTATATTAATATTACTGATCGGAGGCGGCCTCCACCCAGGCATTCCGATCACTTGACCTTACTGAATGTATTAGCTTTCTAATAATTCTTAACCCGCTATCAGAATAATACACTTGTTCAAAGGACACCATTCCTTTCAATCTCCCACTTGTCCTTCTGGACAAGTGTGCATTTAGTGTATAGCCCATTTCCTATGTCTCTTCATGTCTCTTCATGAACTACAGAATAAGATTACTCGTCATCTATGTTACGTCCAGAAGTGTTTCTCAAAATCCGAGTTTGACTGTCAATAAGCACATGATTTCTAAAATCCATATGAGCACGGCCATGCATTTTCACAGTCTCGCTCTTCGAGAGGCCTTGTAAACAACAAGACATGTTCCCTATTGTTAGTAGGGGGACATTTCCAGTCTTGTAATGTAGCTTCTCTTACTAAGAGGACCTAGCCGCCTGATATCTGTCGTTATAATCCCCAGTTACGGCAGACGTTTGGCGGATACCAAAGCGGACTAGTACTCAAACAAGAGACCTCCCACTACTCATGGTCAAGGAAAAGAGTTCCGACAGTAATAATGAGAAAAATACTTATGACGATTTTTAAATCTCTTAAAGTATTCTCATATGTCGATCAAGTATGGTTCTAAACCAATACATGTGCAAATGATTTATATCCTCATAGCACAAGAAACGGTGCTATAAATCATACTACACACTAATCTCTAATGGTCATTAATCGTCCACAAAAAATATGACCTTGATTAGGGATAATTTTCGATTAAAATATTCAATGTTCACTTAATAGGTGTTTGTTTATCTAAGCCATTGACTTGATACCCTATTTTTAATATTTATTAAAATCGAATGGACTTATTATTTAATTCTAAACCACAATTAAATAGTTTTGTGGAATATTTAGAAATATTTTATTCCACTATGAAACTTCACAATGTTTCATCTTATGATAAATGGTTTTTCCCAAATGTTGTAAGAGTAGTACTCTTCATAAAACATTCATAGAAATAACACTCATATTTGATATGCTTTATTTCTTTCATGCAATTATGAATGTTGTTGTTCACTTATTGCATAGGTTTAGTTATAATTACTTTGCAAACCTTAGCATCTTCATTATCCACCATTTCCATAATAAGATGATAAAATTTTGAGAGTGTTAATGGATTACATGTGATTCAGGATTTATTGTCCAAGCAATGGCTCCCACTTATTTTCATGATTTGAGACCTTCTACTTGACAACCTACAATCATCAATGTTCAACAACGAACCTTTCCATTTAACATCTATCTTATCATTTCCTTTAAGGCAACAATATTCTCAACATATGTTTTAGTAGACTCTCCGATGATGCCTTGCATGGATTTCACTCCAAACGACTCACAATGAGTTGAAATACTCAATTCACTTACGATCATGGAAATTTATCTTAAATTTCCGCACATTATACATGGATGCATATCCATGTTACCATTCTTAAGCCACGACACTTCTTGCCTCGTGCTTATAAATGGCTTCCTTGCTAAGGATCTAATCCTTGTTAAGGTTTGTGCTTGCAACATCAAAACTCAAGTTGTATTTGTTTCCATGCGTCAAGAACTCATCCAACTACTTATTTAAGTGCTATGGATGTTCTTGACTATAGTCTAATGATCTAATACTTAGATTAATGTCGACTGGTATTATATACGTACTTCACATGCTCTAAGCAAGTAAGTCGTCTAACGATTCCATATCATAGCTTTACATGATGGATTTAATTCTAGAATGATTCTCAATTCTATTCCATCCATGTGACATTTAGCTCATTCAGTTACACTGAGTCTTGCTAAAATGTTCGCTATGTGATATGGTTGAAAGTCTCTTACTAGAGTCTTTCTTGGTTGACTTAGTATTTAGCCTAGCTTATACTTAGTTCAAACATTTACTTAGCTTCATACATATATGGGTCGAAAGCCTTTCAAAGTCCTTCATGTTTAACATGGTAAATTCCTTTACTCATTTAAACATTTAATTAAGTCTATACCATAGAACTTAATTACCAACATGTACTAAGTATCGTCTTTAGCTTGGTCCATTGTCGAAAATACTTTCAAATCTAAGCATTTAGCATTTGATAGTTGTTTCATAATAGAGTTCGTAAACTTCTCGTTGGACCTTTACTTTTGCTCCCACTAAACTTCTTGTTCATCAGAATTTCTATGTTTCTCCATAAGTCAATCCTCTTATTAACTTTATGAGAAAACACGTTCCAATTCCTTCATGCAATGCTTCCTTTAATCCCATGACGGATTCCTTGTGCTAGCTTTCAAATCTAGCATTATTTAGATTTTCAAAACCCTTAGACTATTCCATAGTCACTTCCAAGATCCTATTTTGGGAAGGCGGTTTTGGTATCTATTTTGCCATATTTCATATGTGCAAATTTGCTAGATCAATCACGAAAAGACTTAAGCATTCCGATTGGTGAATAGGTTTTTATTAAAATAAACTCCTTGAAATTAATTATATCCTTTTCAGCCAATCTAGCTATGTATGCTGTTGAGTCACTTAAGGTTTTGAGTGATGACAAACAGCTGACTAGCTGGTTCTTGTTGGTTTTATATCATATCAACTGACATTTTGAACAGGAACAGCTATCCCAAGTACTTGAGGCAATATGAAGTCCTTTTGAATCAAAGCATTCAAGAAATATGTATCAGAATGTTCTATCAAGGAAGGCCGTCAAGACTTGAAGATTATGAAGTCTCTCAGATTAGGATAGTTGATCTTTGTAGTCTTTATAATGTTAAGTGTGCATGGATGTTTGTACGTAAGCTATCTGTATCCCTTACTTAGAATATTTAGTGTTGTAGAGATCAGGAAAAGTTGACCTGATCTCTAGGACACTAACAGGTTAGGAAACAGCTGCTTCGTAGCTTGTTTCGTGAACCTGGACATTAGTTCAGTAAATATTTTCTGGAATATATATTTCCTATCCTTAGAGAATATTTACTAAACTAATTGATTCAGTTTATGCAGAGTTGGAGATGAATTATTTCGCATATAACTTAGAATATATTATTCTACCCATTTATGGAAAGTAGAATAATATCTTAGAATATCTCTTATTTACAAAATAAAAGATATTCTATTTTCCTAAGTTATGATCTGAAAAGATCACGAAAGAATTCATCTCCCAACCTTATAAAAGCATAAACTCGATCAGAATTTGGAGTTAGCTTTTCTGAAAAACTTCTCTATCTTTGAAAGCTCGAAATACACTCTAAGGGAAATAGTTAGTTCATCTCTTACAAACTATTTATGCACACAGTAAGAATTGTTTTGTAATTATCTCTTGTAAGCTTTGAGTGGAAGCATTTAGAGGGAAACAAAGGGTTTGTATTGAATCACTAAGAGGTTAGTGATTGGGTAGCATTTACGAGTGTGAGTGCAAGTGCTTGTGAGTTCAAGTGCGAAGTGACACCTAGAGTTAGGTGTGGGGATCACGAGTGTGATCATTTGTAATTGCTTTTGTTTTTCAGAGTTGATTAATAAAAGTAATTAGGGTAGTGGAGGACGTAGGCTCAGAGTTGAGCTGAACCTCGTTAAATCTTTGTGTTGATTATTTATTGAATTTTCTGTTTCCGCTGCAGGACCAGTTCATCACCTGGTCCCCTTACATAAATAGAGAAGAAAATCCAATAATTCTTAACACTGCCCTGTACTCAATTCAACCCCCCCCCCCTTCTTGAGTACCAGCTGCACTTTCAATTGGTATCAGAGCCTCGGCTTCTTGTAAGGGTAACACCTAGAGAAGTAGATCATGAGTACTCAGGAAATGAATGCTATGGGATATGACAACAAGACACCAAAGTTCAATGGGAAGAACTATGCATGGTGGAAGAACAGAATCAAGAACATCATCATTGGCATTGATTATGAATGCTGGTTGGTTGTTAAGAATGGTCCCTTGACCATTGAGAAGTCTGATCCAGAAGGGAAGCTAGTCCCAAAGGCTGAAGATGAATACATCTCCACTGATTACAAAAAGCTGGAGAAAAATGCTAAGGCTATGTCGATACTGCAACAGGCCATTGCTGAGAATGAGACAAACAGGATCTCAGCATGCACCACTGCCAAGGAAATCTGGGATACCCTTGAACTTGCCTTTGAGGGTACCAGTGAGGTAAAGAGGTCTAAAATTGATTTACTTATGTCAAAATATGAATCTTTTAATATGTTTAAGGATGAAGATATTAATACTTGTTTTGGTAGATTCATGACTATTGTAAATGATTTAAAATCTCTTGGTAAAAGCTTTACTGATGAAGATCTTGTTAGAAAGATTTTGAGAAGTTTGACAGGTGAATGGACTCCCAAGGTTACAGCCATTTATGAAGCAAAGGATCTTTCAATTCTTTCAGTTGAACAGTTGATAGGCTCCCTCATGACCCATGAAATGCTGGTTGGATCTAAGTCAGAGAAGGTACCAGCAAAAGGAATTGCTCTAAAGGGAACAGTCGAAGATGAGGATGATGAGATAGGAATGATGGCTAGAAGGTTTGAAAGAAGTTTCAGAAACCAGAAGGGAAAATTCATCAAGGGTAAGTTTAATAATGCATCAAATAAAAAATCTAACAACTTCTCTACAACAGGATGCTTTAAGTGTGGTGAGAAGGGACACCTTGTGAAGAATTGTCCTCAATGGAAGGACAACCAGTCCAAGGAAGCAGACAAGATGGCCTACAAAAAGGCCATGGTTGCTGCTGTCTGGGGAGATACAGACAGTGATGAAGAGGGAGATGATTCAAGTCAGTCAGATGTATGTATGACAGCAATACTGAATCAAAGTTCAGAAGAAGGTACCAGGAACAGCAGAGGAACTAGCTCAGATGTCCACTGCCTCATGGCAAAAAAGCACCCCTTGGATCAACATCAGGTAAACATTGATCAGATCAAAAAGGATATGCTCTTTTATGATAGAGAAAACTTGATGGAATGTGCTAGTAGTGCTTTAGATCAATGTTTAGAACTTGGAATTGCTTATCATAATTTTAAGAGAAAGTTTAAAGAAAAGTCTAAAGAATATGATATTGCTAATTCAAGTTGTGATTTGTTGGAAAGTGTCTGTGCTAACTTGAAACAGGAAGTGGCTGAACTAGAGATTGCTTTAGATCAAAGCAAACTTGAAATTCAGAGAATAAAATCTGATATGGGTTTGTGTGATGACAGTGATGATGAATGTGAGAAACAGTTTACAAGTTTTGTCATTAACGTGCTTGATTATAGTGATGATGACTTGTACGACTTTGATAGTATAAAATCTAGGGCAAGTGTTCTAAATAGGTCTAAACTGTTAGAAGGATTCAACTTGTTAGTTGATGATGTAGAGAAACTATATAAAGCATATGTCCTAGTTAAGGACAGCAAAAGTACTGGTTCTGAAACTGTTTCTAGTAATATGCATGATGAATGTGAAGCTAAAATTTGTAGCTTGCAGGTTGAGTTAGCCCAGCTTAGAAAGACTAATTCATGTGATTCTGTAGTTTTGCATGATTCAAGTATTTCAAAATTGCAAGCTGAGCTTGAAAGAGCTAAGCTTGACTTTGAGATAGTTGTTGACCAGAATTTATCCCTGCATGAGAAAATGAACTTAAAGGACAGAGAGTTCATAGAATTTAAGAAGAGAATGGATAAAGTCCTCCAATCCCAAAACTCATTGAACCAGTTAACCTTAACTGCTGGAAACAGTGGTAGAAGGGGACTTGGTTATACTGGGAAGGGGAACAGGAGGAACTGGTCTCCCAGAGATACTACATGGTTACAGGAGTATAAGAAAGGTAAGTATGTCTTAGCGAAAGACATGCATGTGTGCTATCATTGTGGCAAGAATGGCCATAAGAAATATGAGTGTAAAGACAGGAAAAGTAGATTGGATAAACAGATTTGGGTTAGAAAAGACTTGCTTGAATCTGTTGTTGGAAAGGGACCCAAAAAGATTTGGGTTCCTAAAGCTAACGTTTGAATTTTTCCTGTGCAGGCTGAAGTGAGAGACAATACCTACTGGTATTTGGACAGTGGCTGCTCAAGACACATGTCAGGGGATAGGAAACAGTTTCTCTCACTTACAGCTCATGAAGGGGGAAAGGTGACTTTTGGTGATAACAGCAAAGGTACCATTCTTGGAATTGGTAAGGTTGGTAAGTCACTTTCCCATGCTATTAGTGATGTATATTATGTTGATGGTTTACAACATAATCTCTTGAGTATTTCACAATTATGTGATAAAGGTAATAAAGTTGAGTTCAAGGACAACCTTTGTCACATAGTGAATTTGCAAACAAATGAACTTGTCTGCCAGGGATTCAGACATGAAAACGTTTACATTACTTATTTAAACCAAATCCCTGAGAACAAGTCCATCTGTTTGAGTGCTGTTTCTGATAGGGACCAGTGGCTTTGGCATAAAAGGATGGGACATGTCAGCTTTAGACTTCTTAACAAACTCAGGTCTCAAGAATTTGTGATAGGCCTGCCTAACATCAAGTTTGAAGCAGATAGAGTTTGTGAAGAATGTGCTAAAGGGAAACAAGTCAAATCCTTTTTTAAGCCAAAGAAAACTATCAGTACCAGCAGACCTCTAGAACTTATTCATATTGATTTATGTGGACCCATGAGAGTCCAAAGTAGAAATGGTTCTAGATATGTGTGTGTCATTGTTGATGATTATTCCAGATACACATGGATTCTATTTCTGTCTTCTAAAGATGAAACTTTTGATGAGTTTATTGTATTAGTAAAGCAGGTTCAGAACAAGATCAATCATCAACTGGCTGCCATAAGATCTGATCATGGATCAGAGTTTGATAACTCTAGCTTCATAGAGTTCTGCAGGGAACATGGAGTTTCTCACAATTTCTCTGCCCCAAGAACTCCTCAACAAAATGGAGTAGTTGAGAGGAAGAACAGGACTTTGGAAGAAATGGCAAGAACAATGCTCATTGAGAGTTGTCTCCCCAAGTCTTTTTGGGCAGAAGCTGTAAATACAGCTTGTCACATGTTAAATAGGTTGATGTTAAGGCCTCAAATGAAGAAGACTCCATACGAACTTCTTAGAGGAAGGAAACCAAACATAGCATACTTCAGAACCTTTGGTTGTAAGTGTTATGTGCATAATAATGGTAAGAACAACTTGGATAAATTTGATCCAAGAAGTGATGAAGCTGTTTTCCTTGGTTATTCTTCTCACAGTAAGGCATATAAAGTATTCAATAAGAAAACTTTATGTGTTGAAGAAAGTGTTCATGTAGTCTTTGATGAATTTAATATGTGTTGTGAGAATGTGCAGGTTGATGACTTAGATGAGATAGGACTTTTGTATTTTACAGGAGAATCAACTGATGTCTCCTTAGAAAAACCAGGTTCACATACTGGTTCACCAGATGCTGCTGGTGAAGGACTTGGTCACAATGAAGGAGATCCTCAACAAGTGGATACTCATGAGGATGGAGATGAAGGCCCCCAAGTAAATGGAGAAAGCAACACCTCAGGGGGAACAGAAAACTTTCAGGACAAGTTTTCCACCCAGGTAAGGGAGGTAGGGGGAACATCTCAGCATACTGGTCCATCTGCGCAAAACCAATTCGATGGCACAAATGAACCAGGGATGCATGATGGTTCTGATGGATTAAATGAGAATGCACCTAGATCTAGCATTTTTAAATATAAATCTTCTCATCCTACTGAACAAATTCTGAGTGATATCAGTAAAGGCATTCAGACTAGGAGAGCAGTTTATGAAAACTTTTGTGCATTTTTCTCATTTTTATCTAATATAGAACCAACTGACTACAAGATGGCTTTAAAAGATCCTGATTGGGTTTTGGCTATGCAAGATGAATTAAATCAATTTGAAAGAAATAAAGTGTGGCATCTTGAGCCAAGACCTGAGAACAGGTCAGTCATAGGTACCAGGTGGGTCTTCAGAAACAAATTGGATGATCTGGGTACTATAGTCAGAAACAAAGCTAGACTGGTCGTGCAAGGTTATAATCAGCAAGAAGGCATTGATTATGATGAAACCTTTGCCCCAGTAGCTAGACTTGAGGCAATAAGGATCTTGATTGCCTTTGCTGCTCATAAGAACATTAAGCTCTTTCAAATGGATGTTAAGACAGCATTTCTTAATGGTTATTTGAAAGAAGAAGTATATGTTGAGCAGCCCCCTGGCTTTGCTGATAATCAATTCCCAAATCATGTATATAAGCTGGACAAGGCTCTCTATGGTCTTAAACAAGCTCCTAGAGCTTGGTATGAAAGGCTGTCCAACTTTCTGATGGAACATGACTATAGAAGAGGAACGGTTGATAAGACCCTCTTTATCAAAACCAGGAATTTTGATTTGATTGTAGTACAGATATATGTAGATGATATAATATTTGGTGCTACTAATCAAATTTTGTGTAGTGAGTTTGCAGATCTGATGCAAAGTGAATTTGAGATGAGCATGATGGGAGAACTAGGATTCTTCCTATGATTGCAGATTAAGCAAACAGTTGATGGGATCATGATACATCAACAGAAGTATCTAAAGGAACTAATCAAGAAGTATGGATTGCAAGACAGTAAATCATATGCAACTCCAATTCCTACAAATGCAAAGCTAGACAGTGATGATAAAGGAGAGAGTGTGGAAGCTACACTGTTTAGAGGTATGATTGGTTCTCTTCTCTACTTGACAGCTAGTAGGCCAGATATAGTGTTTTCTGTGGGATTGTGTGCACGTTTTCAAAGCAATCCCAAAGAATCTCACCTAAAGGCTGTCAAGAGAATATTTAGATACTTAGTAGGAACAGATGACCTGTACTTGTGGTACCCCAAAGGTGGTTCAATTGAACTATTAGGATACACAGATGCAGATTATGTTGGATTCCTAGTAGACAGAAAGAGCACATCTGGTATGGCACTCTTCTTAGGTCCCTGCTTGATTTCATGGGGATCAAAGAAACAAAATTCTGTTGCTTTATCCACAGCAGAATCTGAATACATAGCTGCTGCAGCTTGCTGCTCCCAGCTGTTGTGGATAAGGAACCAGTTGAAAGATTTTGGTATTTTCTATGAAAATGTACCTATTTTATGTGATAATACAAGTGCTATTAACATTTCTAAGAATCCTGTGCAGCATTCCAGGACAAAGCATATTGAGATAAGACATCATTTCCTAAGAGATAATGTTGAGAAAGGTCTTGTAGAGCTGAGTTTTTGCAACAGTGAAGAACAAATTGCAGATATCTTCACTAAGCCATTGGGTAAAGAGTCTTTCTGCAAGTTTAGAGTCATGTTGGGTCTGACTAGGTCAAACTAAGAGACCTCTCTCAGCTGTTTTCCCCAATGATTGGCTAATTAAGTATTCTTTAAATGTGTGCGTGCATCATACCTTTGCAATCTGTCTATTATCTCAATGTTAATTGCTTATCTCTATGTGAGCAATATTGCAGCTAATCACTTTCAGGATTGAAGGCCATATTGAACAGATGAGCAACTGTTTCAGTAACCCTACCAGCAGAGGAAACAGCAGCAAATACAAACGGATTAATTTTGAAATTAATTTCAAATTAAACCGTGAGAAAATATTTTTTATTCTTATTTGATTTTAAAATCTTTTAAATATGGCAGTTATTTTCCTCCAACGGCAATTTGTTCTGACAGTTGCAATTATGGGCAGTTGTTCATTTATGGAAGTTATTTCCAAATTAAAATAACTTCCAAATATCTTCTGATTCTCTGATTTTATTTCTGATTGTCTCTATAATTCCTCTTGCTATATATTTGCTTCCCTTTCCTTGCTCCGTGATTATTCATCATTCATAAAAAATTCTCAACTTCTCTCTCTACTCAAGATCAATTCTTCGAAGCTTAGACAAGCAACAATGGTGAGAAAGGCTGGAACTGGAAGGAAAGGAGGAAGGAAAGGAGGTTCCAAAGCACGTTTGGCTAGTTCCCCCTCGTCAAAATCTCAAGAAACAATCAAGGATGTTCTTATGAACGTCTCTGAGCAGACTCCTTCACAAGCAACACCAGAAATCATCCCCTCTGAAACTGAACCCATCAAGGCCGTTCCCTTGAGACAAACTCCTTCAAAAGAGAATGTCTTGAAGGAAAAACCTGCCTCATCATCAAAGACTAAAACTTTAACCCCTTCTCCACAAAAATCCAAATCCAAAAAGGCCCCAACAGAGAAATCCATCGAAACCCTCACTCAAATAACTGAAACCATTTCTTCAAACCCCAAATCACCTTCTGAGGGTGAACCTGTTAAAAAGATAGCCAAGAAACTTGAAAAACAGTTAGAGGAACTGGCTGATGAAGGATTGGATGAGGAGAAGGAGGACAAGAAGATGGAGGAGGATCTAGATGTAGTGGTGACCAAGGTGGTTGCTGGTACCACTACTGGTTCTGTAAGGAAAAGGCAGACTAGGGCTGCTTCAAAGGTCATTAAGGGCTCAGAAGAGAAGGAGACTACACCATCTGAGTCTAAGAGAGGAGAGAAAAGGAAAGCAACATCATCTGTTTCCCGTATCTCCAAGGCTGCTAATGGTAAACAACCTGTTAACCCCAGTACTGGTGCAACTTCTTTAAGTTCTAGGACTGTGTTATCTGGTTGTGGTGTTGAGAATGAATATTTTGATATTCCTGCTTTGAGTCAAGTTAAGGAACTTCTTGCGTTCCAAGGATGGATGTCTCTGTTTAATGATTTAAATGATGCTTTTGTTGGTCCTGTTCGTCAGTTTTTTGTTAATCTGAAGCAAAACATTGATATGTCTGTGGCATCAACTGTTTCTGGTAGTATTGTCCATGTTTCTGAGTCTGTTTTATCTGAGTTGCTGGGAATACCTAGAGATGGTTTTGGTAGATATAGCAGTGATGGGTGGCCCCTAATGGGAGGAGTAACACCTGAGGAGGTTACTCAGTTTTTGTTTGGAAAGAAGGAAGAAGCTGGTTCCCCTAGTGACTTTAGGGAGGCAATTATGTTAGTTCTTCACTCCATGTGTTTGAAGGTCTTTCTTCCCAAAGGTCAAGGCAGAGGTACTGTTAGGATCATGGACATGGTTCTGATCTATCTGATCCTGAAAAAGGTTAAGGTTAATCTGCCTGCTCTAATGATGGAGCACATGTTGTACTGCCATGCTTCATCCCACAACTCCCTGCCTTATGGTTCCTTTATCTGCAAAATCATCAAGGAGCAGAATCCCAAGTTTTCTTTTTCTGGTGAAGTGGTGAGTCTTCAGTTGTTCTCCAAGAAAATACTCACTCAAAAGAAGATTGACTACTCTGGAAAGAGGCTGACTTTTGTAGGTCAAGAAAGTAGCCCAAGGGATGCAGGGAACCAGGAGGAAATCACTCCTGAGGATGTGGCAATGCTTCTTGCCAAGTTGGAAAGGCAGGATGAGAGGATCATAAAGTTGGCTGCCAGTCTAGTGCTGGCTGAAGAAGAAAGGAAGCTTGACAAGCTTATGAACAACAGGAAATTCCTCACTATTTGCAGGGTGATTGATCACCTGTTGCCCCCAGAGTCTGGGATGCAGTTTGACTCTACACACTGTAGGATCATTGAGACGGATGATGAGGAATCCTCCAGTGAGAAGGGTCCTGATGCTGAAAAAGGAGAGGGTTCTGAAGAAGAGGAAAATGAATCTGATGAGGAAGAAGAAGAAGAGACAGAGGAAAAGGAGAAGAAGGAAGAAGAAAAGACAGCTGAGGAAGGTTCTGAATTCGAGGAGGAGATCAACCCAGAGGATGAAGAAGAGGATGAAGATGATGATGAATGATCACTTCAGTCTCCCCCTCCCCTTCCATTAACTGCCATAATATTTGCTGTTCCCCCACACTGCTAGACTGTTTTTCATGCAGTGTGGTTTCTATTATGTTTCTAACCTTCTGGTGTGTAATCCTGAACAGTTTTAAGCTTTTTCTGTTTCATGTGATTGAATAACCTGTTTGTGCTAACCTGCAGCATTGAGATTGATCAGTGGTTGAAACTACTGATTTTTGGCTTACTTGCGATATTTTGGTGTGCAATTCTATTTTTTGAATGCTTTTTAATGATGCCAAAAGGGGGAAAAGCAGGTTGAAGTTTCTGAAAAGGCCTTGTTAGACAATTAGATTGAGTCTTTTATTTCCTTGAGTCAGATAATCACAAAAACAAGTTAAAATAGAGAGAACAGTTAGATTAACTAACTGTTTCAGTGTCTTTTTCCAAAAATCCAAAAACAAGTTGTTTCTTTTAAATAAAGATGGCTATCCTGGTCAGTCATCAGTGTCATAAGTCTTTTACACAAGATATCCCTTGTGTAGAAAGTCTAGTAGAAAGTCTTGTCTTCTTAAGTGTAGATTAGAACTTTCTTTACTTTGCTGTTTCTCACTAACGTGCAGGTGCAGGAAACTTCAAAGTGTTTGTCATCATCAAAAAGGGGGAATTTGTTGAGTCACTTAAGGTTTTGAGTGATGACAAACAGCTGACTAGCTGGTTCTTGTTGGTTTTATATCATATCAACTGACATTTTGAACAGGAACAGCTATCCCAAGTACTTGAGGCAATATGAAGTCCTTTTGAATCAAAGCATTCAAGAAATATGTATCAGAATGTTCTATCAAGGAAGGCCGTCAAGACTTGAAGATTATGAAGTCTCTCAGATTAGGATAGTTGATCTTTGTAGTCTTTATAATGTTAAGTGTGCATGGATGTTTGTACGTAAGCTATCTGTATCCCTTACTTAGAATATTTAGTGTTGTAGAGATCAGGAAAAGTTGACCTGATCTCTAGGACACTAACAGGTTAGGAAACAGCTGCTTCGTAGCTTGTTTCGTGAACCTGGACATTAGTTCAGTAAATATTTTCTGGAATATATATTTCCTATCCTTAGAGAATATTTACTAAACTAATTGATTCAGTTTATGCAGAGTTGGAGATGAATTATTTCGCATATAACTTAGAATATATTATTCTACCCATTTATGGAAAGTAGAATAATATCTTAGAATATCTCTTATTTACAAAATAAAAGATATTCTATTTTCCTAAGTTATGATCTGAAAAGATCACGAAAGAATTCATCTCCCAACCTTATAAAAGCATAAACTCGATCAGAATTTCTAGTTAGCTTTTCTGAAAAACTTCTCTATCTTTGAAAGCTCGAAATACACTCTAAGGGAAATAGTTAGTTCATCTCTTACAAACTATTTATGCACACAGTAAGAATTGTTTTGTAATTATCTCTTGTAAGCTTTGAGTGGAAGCATTTAGAGGGAAACAAAGGGTTTGTATTGAATCACTAAGAGGTTAGTGATTGGGTAGCATTTACGAGTGTGAGTGCAAGTGCTTGTGAGTTCAAGTGCGAAGTGACACCTAGAGTTAGGTGTGGGGATCACGAGTGTGATCATTTGTAATTGCTTTTGTTTTTCAGAGTTGATTAATAAAAGTAATTAGGGTAGTGGAGGACGTAGGCTCAGAGTTGAGCTGAACCTCGTTAAATCTTTGTGTTGATTATTTATTGAATTTTCTGTTTCCGCTGCAGGACCAGTTCATCACCTGGTCCCCTTACATAAATAGAGAAGAAAATCCAATAATTCTTAACACTGCCCTGTACTCAATTCAACCCCCCCCCCCCCTTCTTGAGTACCAGCTGCACTTTCATATGCATATACATTTCCACATTTGTTAGTTTTCTCCTTGAAACTTATTTGCAATTGATGGATCTTTCATCCTTCATGCAAATTAATCAAGTTTCGAACATGATTTTCAAACATGGAGTCTATTTCGGATTTTCATGGCCTTTAACCATCATTCGGAATTTGGATTTGTCGTAGCTATCTTACAAGAAATTATTCCTTTGCTTGTAAGTCTTATGTTTATTTCTAACTTAATAGAAAATTTATAGGATTCAGTCCAAGCCTTTGGTGAATTCTATACCGATACGGGGTAATTGCATCAAACACTAAGTTTTATGGCGCTTTTAACGCCCTTTTATCATGTTGATTTTACTCCAACATTTTTAATGTTTTGTGAGTAATGAATTCTCTTTTAAGGCACTTGTAAAGTCCTTTTGAGTATTCTTGATCAAGCATTCTCATGAAGTCCTTTAAGGTCTTCCGAGATTCTCAGTTCTAGTTTGTTGCTAAGCTCGATAGTTATCGAGTTCATTTTCCTCCCACTTGCCGTTTTGGAAACGTGTTACTTTCCAGAAAGACACCACTTTGAGCAGCAAACATTATGTTCTCAATTAGCATGTGGAGGTAATGCCCGTAGTCTCACTTGAATGCTTACAAAGAGACATGTATATTGTCTTTGGGTAAAAGTTCGTTGTGAAATAAACAATTAACTCCCACTTGAGCTATCTGTAGTCTTTATTGAGCCATTCAGCTCCCACTGAGCCACCTAGCTCCCACTGAGCCACTTAGCTCCCACTGAGCTAGTGAACTCCCAGTGAGACTAAGAGCCTTAGACATGTACTTGAAAAGACTTTTAGAAGTTATTTCTATCCATAACTGAATATGGCGTCCTTTCTTAGGTTCGACATATTGTTTAGTGTAACATTAGTCATTTGTGCAAATCTTTAAGAACTTTATAGGAAGGGTTGTGAACCATCATCGTTTGAGTCATTTTCCAATGACATCGAGGTCTCCGTGAGGACACACTATGTTCTTTGTGCATTTCTTTATGAAAATTTCCATTCATAACTTTGAGATGGTCACGCTTGGCTCAAGAAAACATTGCTCAATCTAATCTAGAAGTTTTGATATCTTGCCAAGTCGATTCGGTACTTCACTGGACTCTTGAGCTACTCAGGTCAAGTTTGTTCACATTTGATGAATATAGCCATATCCTTTCATATTCTTTGTGAAACATTGAAGTAATTGATTCCTCTTTAGCCTTCGGAGTCAATTGTCTATACCAAGAACAATAGCTCTCTGCTTTGTCGGTTTCAACAACTAAGACTTGCTTGTCTTAGAATGATTCCAAATCGAGAAACTATCAAGAGTCTATCTAATAGAATCTTGAGTACGTTCTTGTCGATATGACATTGCTAAAGATGTTTGGAACGCAAATCAAGCCCATGACTTGAACTTAGTGAGTTAATCATGTTAGGGAAATGTTTGTTTATAATCAAGCATTCTTCACTCAACGCTTGGATAACCATGCCATTCAAATAAATCTCGCAACTATTGCTCATTACTTTGAATGTGAGTCTTTCCGTGTGTAAACGGATCAATTGCTGATTATGGAACATAATAACCATTATTTGTTCCAGCCTTTGGCTTAAAAGGTCTTTAAACAAAACATACAACCTTACAACTGATGTAGCTCTTATTGCTTCATTCTAAGCTTGTAAGTCGATAACTTAGCTTAACTTCAATAGTTTGAGGTCACTATCATAGTGGAACACTCAAGCAGTATCCGATACTTGTGAAGATAAAGAATTGCTAAGTTATCTACAATAACATGAACTCATGAGTTGAAATGGAATCTAATTCTTTTTTTTTTTTTTTTTTTTTTTTTTTTTTTTTTTTTTTTTTTTTTTTGTTCCTTCTTTCCTATATTTCTTATCATACAATATCTCATAATCTTACTTTAAGAATTATTTCTTTAAGTACCTTGACTCTTATACTTTGTTAGGCATAATCAAGCACCTAGTGCGCCGTAAAACAAAGTTCCATCTTTTTCATTAATTCTTACTTGAATTACCTCATCAATGAGTCCTACTCAATTATGTCTGATGCGAAAAGATACATTGGTTGTCAAACATTGACAATCTTGAGTTTGCAACTCAATACCTCATGTTTTATCAAAACTACCTAGTATTTTTAATACATGATGTCCAATCGTCCTTTCGGACTTAGTTATAAAAGTCATTTATCAGAATTGTATTTTAGAAATGCTTTTCATGTCTTTGAGAACTATTCTCAAGGATTTCCTTTACCAATCATGGAAACAATATTATGTGATTTAGAATACTATAAATATGTGTGCAAAGTATAACCATTTATCAAGAAGATAATAAGTTTGAAAT
Source organism: Chenopodium album (assembly GCF_948465745.1). Classification (NCBI taxonomy): domain Eukaryota; kingdom Viridiplantae; phylum Streptophyta; class Magnoliopsida; order Caryophyllales; family Amaranthaceae; genus Chenopodium; species Chenopodium album. The sequence goes on along the minus strand of NC_137834.1, from coordinate 37,198,969 downwards.
TTAATAGCATTCATGCAAACTTCAATCTTATTAAACGTCTTATTTACCCATAAAAATTGTCTCTATTTAGCGAAAATAAGGCGATTCCAAGATTCGAAGAAACAAAGTGTGGTTAAGCATGCTTTGGCTTGTCTTAACACTCAATCTTCTAAGGTTATCATTGCCTTGCTAATGGCTCTAAGCCACTCTTGGTTAGATAATCGTCGCATCTAATGCATCTTTGACGATGTATCTCTTTTTCCACGGTATGTGAGGACTCCTCACTCATACCAATGAGTTAAACCAAAACCAACGTGCACACCCAGTGTGCCTTATGAGCCTTGGAGAAGTGATGGTACCTCGCTTTGGCGTAGCCTACCATCACTTTCGTTCGGTTGGTAAGTGTTGTTTTGGAAAGGCAAATTTTAATCAATATTATTAGGAACCTAGGATTTCTATGTTGGTTGATTTAAGTGAACTTAACTAATCATCGCAACATAAAGAAAACCTAAACATGCATTTAAAGAATAATTCACATGTATATAAGCATAAAATATAAAGCGAAATAATAGATGCATATTGGCAACTAGCATGACCCCTTGAATTCTTCAAGTCTTCAAAAGGTCTTCATTTGCAATTCAAAGCTTTGTCTTCCAAGATACGCCGTCTTCAAGACTTAACCAAACTATGCAAATACTAGTGTCTACGACTAGGAATAATCTGAATATTAAGGTACAAAAATACTTAACGGTGCGTAAACCGTATTTAGATTTACAAAAATACATAACGACACGTAGTCCGTATTTTCTATCCTAATCGGGTCCCACTAGTTGCCATTTCAGAAAACCTGTGAGAGAGAATATATATTCCATTCATCCATTCACTATTTGTGAATGGCCCATGAAATTTACAATATCAAACAAGTAAAAAGCATTTAAACAACGCGCGCACTAGTAACTAATCTTGGTGGTTAATCCGATTAACACGCCTAATTAAAACTAGTCAAAGTTGTTTAACTGATTATGTAATTGACGTCAATAATAATTGAAGCTCCCACTAAATTCCTTATTTCCCTTAATTAATCCAATTAATTAAGTCGGTAGCACCCAAACTTGTCAAAATAAAATTTTGTCAATGCCGCTCAAAACCGAAGCCTACCCTCCCAAAATTTTAATTAAAATAAAAAAAATTAATTAAAATAAATAAAACGGCAAAATAAGCATTATTAAGCAAACCACATTTCAAGTGGCTTTCGCTTTAAGCGTTTTGCCAAAGAAACTCGAATAATTGCGGCTCGTGCAAAACAAGCACACTACGACCATTCGCCTCACCGCACCAAGCACATATACACACAAAAGCTCCGCACACACGGCCCGCGGCAAGCAGCCTTGAGCTGCTGCCACTACCGCACGCACGCGCACGCACAGCCATGGATGCTGCTGCGTGGCTGTAGTGGCCGTGTGCTACTGCCGCGCATATGGCCGCACGCATGGCGGGGCAGCCACCTTGGCAGCCACATGCGGGCTGCTATGCAGCCCGGCTAGCCAAGTGTGGTTCTTTGCCTCATTTCGCGTGCCATGGCCTCGGGATTTGATCCCATTTCGCGAGACATAATTAATTAATTCTAAATTAATTTTAGAACTAACTTAATGAGCAAAATTGAAATTTTTTTAAACAAGTCCAACTTAATAAAATTTCAAAGTGCAAATAACCAAAATAATTCCAAGAACCATTCTTAATTAAATTGATTTAGCTTGGTGCAATAACAAAGTTGAGGCAATTTCTCACTTTTAATTTAATCAATTGAAATTAAACTTGAGAATTTGACAAAGTAAGGGGAAGTTGGAAAAATATGAAATTTAATGTTCAAATCAAAATTCCAACATCTAAATTTTGTGAATCCTTCAAAATTATATCTTTCAACATGAAGATAACCAAATTCCAATCAACTCAAAATGATTAAATTAACGAAGTTTAACACAAAATAACATGAAATTTAGTGGTTTTTAAAGTTTCAATCACTTATCACAAATAAAGATTGAATGTTTAACACTTAGGAAGCCTCAAAACAAAAAATTTCACACTAAAAAGCAATTAGTTTGCAATTATGTGAAAAAAATCAACCTTTAAGCATCAAATACTACCAAGTAAGTGTGCTTTAAGGGGACTTAAAAAAGCAGAAAATAATGCAAATAATCAACCACATAAGCAACAAGTTATGCCATTAATTTCATGGTTAGAAAAGACTTAAAATTTTTCGTCAAAAACGAAAAATCCCTCGAAAAAGGCATTTCTGGTCAGAATTTGGCTAAAATCACAGTCCTAAAAGGGTAAAAACCTTTCCATAACACCTTTTCCACCCAATATTCACTATTTTTGGGCGAAAATCTGGGTTCTGAGCGAAATACGACATTAAAACGGGATTAAAATAAATAAAACCGAGCTACTAACCTAATTAGCAACTTAAACCAGAAAAATAAGCCAAAATAAACCTTGAAAAACATGATTATAAAAATAAACGAGCGGGGCTCCGATACCGCTGTTGGGATTTGATGAGTCCGACTCACCGCGGAAACAACCCCGACCAAAGGAACCACTCATAATTAATAAAACCATAAGGCATAAATAAATAAGCACAAGAAAAGGAAGAACGAATCATACCCTTGAAGTGAGCTTCGCCCTCTCAAAACAGCCTCTTACTTGAAAGCCTTGAGCACCGCAAATGCCGTGCCTCCAACGGTATCCACCCACAAAGGACGAACACGACTTTTTAGGTCTGTTACCTTGGAGTTAGCAATGTCCGACCAAAACCCAAGTGTTAATGGAGTTTAAGAGTTTTTCCAAAATATGGAATGCTCTTTCTAACTCCCACTAAAGCAAAGAATTCTCAAGCCATGCCATGACTATTTATAAGGAAGTATGCTTTGTGAATTCCACTCATCTTTCAATGTGGGACTTATCACAAAAAGATCCCACATGGAAAGATTGGTGAATTCAACCCTTAGTTAATAAACCAATGAACAAGTAACAAGTGTCACATGGTTAGGAGTGGACCCCTTTCTCACTTGGTCCCCAAGGCATTTCACATGCAATGTGAACTAACCATGTGTCACCCAACCTTGAGCCCCAAGTTGGGTTAGGTTGGGCCATTTTATTTTGGCCCGTGACCATGACCCTTCACCCCGGGTCCACGGCCCCTTGCCACTTGTGACGCCAACGTGGCGCACCGCCATCGTGGCGCGCTGCCACGTGGCATGCTGCCTACGTGACGCGCTGCCACTTGGCACGCTGCCACTTGGTGGCTGCCAACGTGGCGGCTGCAACTTGGCGGCTGCCAACGTGGCTTCCATGTGTGCTACCACGTGTGCTGCCACATGGCTTTTTTCCATGTGTGCTGCCACGTGGCACACTCCTATTGGGCACGCTTTCCTTGTTACTTGAAGAATTTTCCCGTCTCGCCAAATCCTAAATTTTTGGCTCGACATTTGAGATTCTCCGACGCTCGGTTTCGACGCTCCAAGCTCGAATTTCCGACGTCTAAATATTTAATACTCGGGCGCCGAATTAATTTCTTCTAAATTAATTCGTCGAGTCTGTTCGTATATTTTTCTTGGGTGTGACCCAAAGGGTTCAATCAAGATTAAGCTGTAATATAAATGATATTAATATTACTGATTGGAAGCGGCCTCCACCCAGGCATTCCGATCACTTGACCTTACTGAATGTATTAGCTTTCTAATGATTCTGAACCCGCTATCAGAATAATACACTTGTTCTAAGGACACCATTCCTTTCACACGTAAAGAAGCTTAGTTTTAGAATGAAAATAAACTAATAAAAAAACTTATCCAATCATAGCATGGACTCGCCTCCATTCGTCGATGCTAAGGAGATTCTAGAAAGGTCCTAACGAGGCGGTCCACCCTCGAAAGAGGGTGACCTGTCCTCTTGAGGATGTTCGGGAGCGACATGTCGCAGCTGATCGACGTCGCTAGAAGGATGTGGTTTGGGAGGCTCCTCCCAACTAGGACCGTAGGGTCCTTAAGTGGGACCCAGACCATCATTTCTCGATCTGAGTGTGGCGCGACATCGTGAGTTCTTTGCGCCTTCGTTTTTCTTTTTTGGTTTTTCTCCTTTTCAAACCACAATCGTTTTTTTAATTCTTTTTACTTTTCCTTAGAGTGTGCCTAGCATACTTCTATACGACTCTTGTGACCTGCGGGCCCGTTTTGAGAGTTTTCCCAAGGTGGTACAGGAGGTTGTGGAGCTTTCGAGGATCAGCCCCTAGCTGGAGGCTCTTCGAGATTTATCGAGATAGCCAGCGTCGTCATCTTTCCACCGTGGATCGCTGGAGTTTTGGTGGGATACCACCAACACTTTCCACTTTCCATGCGGAGGGATGACGGTTACTCCTTTCAACTTCTATATGATTACGGGTTTTCCTTTTGGAGAAGAGCCCGTAGCTATAGATATCTTTAAAAGGTCAGACGAGAGACTACGTGACCTTGTGGGGGACCGTCTCGTGGCGGCCCCACGCGTACGTGCAATCTTGTCTGTACTCGGTTCTTGCCAATGAGTTTTCGGCCGACGAGGTTGATCGGGAGTGTACACTTGAGGAGCTGGCTTAGATATACATTGCTCACGTTCTTTCTGTCACTATCTTGAGTGATCTGGGAAAACGTTTCACTATTGAGTTACTTATTTGCCTCAGTTTTTTGGGGTAAGTATTTAACTTGAGCAGGGCGGAGGTGTCGTATGCCCGTGTGCTTACAGCTATGGGCAAGGCAACCCGGGTGATAGATCCCGCGACAGCTATTGAGGTGCCTCGGATCTCCCTTAGGTGACATTGTCGTAACCTTGAGGTACGTACTTTAAATTTCTTTCAATCATTATTTTTGCCTTTTCCCATTAAGCTTATTATTTTTCGATTTACTTTTAGGCTTGGGGATACTCGTACCCGCCTTTCTTAGCCCCTAGGATGCTTGGGGCTGCTCGTCTTCCTATCATCCATCGACTGGTCATGATTAAGAAGAGACAAGCCACTTCAGCCGGTGACTTTTGCTAGAGGATCCTTCCGGCGACTCGTGCGTCGGTGAATATTTCAACCACATGTGCATCTTTTGATTTTTTTTGTTTATTTTATGATGATTTTTCATGTGTTTGTGTTTATAGATTGACCTCCCTCCTTGGAGTTTGATCGTCGAAGTCCCTAAGGCTGTCAGGTCTAGCATGATTCGTTGCCGTTTTCAGGCCCTTTATCAGGGACTTCCAGTCCTCCAGAGGATAGGCTCTTGGCTTTTAGGCGAGTGTCTTCTCTGGCAGTTTGCATACGAGGAGCCTAGGGTTCCTGCGGATCCTCCGATCCGGATGTTGCGTCCGGACTTGCTGTCTACCGAGGATTGAGCTCATGCGATCCTTTGTTATCCAGAGGAGCAGCTGGTGCTGGCGGATGCATCATATTCGACTTTCATTGCATTCAGGCTGACTCCTTTCCCAGCTTTTGTTCCGGTTAGTGCTTTGACTTTCTCTTTTTTATTTATATTTATTTTTTCGGAACCTTGACCCTTTTATTATATTTTTAGTGAGTGGAGCTATATGATTGGGTGCCTCATATGGCAGAGATCACGTACACCGATGCCGTTGGATTGGTAATTTGTGAGATCCTTCCAGCAGTTGAGGATGAGGAGGGGATACTATTTGTTCCAGAGACGGTTGAGTCGGTATGTTCTTTTCAGGCCCTCATTACTTTGTCATGCCGCGATCATCGGATGGTCGCGGTTAGTTTATTTTTCTCTCTCCCTCTTTTTTTTTTCCTTTTTTTAACGAAGTGATGACACATTTTATATATTGATCTTCGCTTGGATTTCGCAGTATGTGCAGCAGCCGTCTGGTAGTCGCCGAGCATCCGAACCTCTTTTGTACACATTTTTTTTGTTTAGGAAACAGATGTACATATTATATTTGTTGTACATATGATCAATTTTTTGTATATATAGGTCATTATTATTTTCTTTTGTTTCCATGCGTACATTTTTTATACATAAAAAACAAAAAAAAAATTGTGAGGGAGGGAAGGGTTCCCGACTTACCCCCCTCGAAAAAATAACAAAAACAGACAGGAAAGAGAAAAGAAAAGGGAAAGAGAAGCGGAAAGAGAAAGGAAAAGAAGAGAATAACAATAAAATAAATTAAAATAAAAAAGGAAAATAAGAAAGAAACAAATAAGAAAGAAAAAAAATAGACACAAGAGTTAGCAAAAGGCAAGCGTATAACTAGTCTTAAGATTTCGTCAAGATTCACCCATTAAGTAGTCAAAAATATGGAAATAAATCTAATTCACATGTCGCGACAGACCAGACGCGCGCAACTGGATGAGTTGCGCGCGGCTGTCGCGCGCTTGTAAATTAGTTGCGCGCGCCACGTGCTGAACTTTCCTTTGAGCGAAAATTGCTGAAATTTTGCCTTTCTTAGGTCTATTTAAACGTGGTTTCGTGTAGGCTTTTGATCATCTCGCATTCATTTTCTTAGTGATATCATAAGAAACTAAAAAGAATTTATCTCTCTAAATTATCTATTCTTCTTTTTTTTTTTTTTTTTTTTTTTTAAATTGAACATTGGTTAAAATCTTTGAACAACGTTGAAGTTCAAAATTTACCACCTAAACCCTCTATTGTGTTACATGCAACTAGTGATTAATTTTGATTTCCTTCATGCCGCCGTCAATCGTTGGGCCTCTAATCACCATCTTTTTTAGTTTAAAGGGGATAAAATTGTCCCACTACCTGGTGACTTTGAGGCCTTGCTAGGCTTCCCTGCAAATTCTCTCCATGTTACCTATGCGCCTACCTTATCGGATCACAAACCTATATTCCAAAGATTTTTTTGTTTGTCTGACAATGATATGCCTAACATTGGAACTGAAGAAGACGTGAATTTAATAAAATTTATTGAACACTTCGTCACCCCTCGTGACAACATGACTAAACAACGCTTTAAAATTCGTTCTTTATGTTATTGTCTTGTTGTTAATTGTTTACTTAGGACAGGTAAAGAGTATAGAGTTATTCCATGGTGTCCATTGTAGAGAAAATAGAGGGATTTCATTCACCCGCTCCTTTAGCTTTGGCGAGAATAGTTCTATGCTTGAATTGCCTTAGAGGAGACCCTAACGAAAACGGTTTCACGCGAAGTCCACTCTTATTACACGTACCTTTTTTTTTTATTTTTTTTAGTCGTGTAGCAGCGCAGGCTCTGCAGTTGCGCTGGATTGACCAGCGCAATCTTCTGCGATGCGCGCGGATGGCGCATGCAACTGATTTTGATGCGCGCGCCACCTGCTTGTGTAAAATCGCAATTAATTATTTTTTTTTTTTTTTTTTTCTGATTTAGCTCATGGAGCGTTTGGAATTGTTGATCATCCACAAAACCTTGAGGTTAATGGAGTAAGGACATTCCCTGGACATCGAATTCTCTACAAGCACAAGAATTAAGAAGAATGGACGTTGTTTTTCTTTCACGGGGTTCCTAACATACGCTTTGTGATTCCTTGGTGGAACATAAGTAGTATGGTTGGAAATAGTTTTAATTTCCCTTATATTAGGCTTCTAGGCCTATCTAGTACTACTTATATCTTTCCTTGTAGGGTGATGAGACAATACGGGATGAAACAAATTATTCCTGTGCAAGATTGTGACGCCCCTAAAGATGTGATCTTTAAACCCGAACGAATTTCTCATTGGATGGAATATTGGTCAAGTCTCCCTAGATGGGTAGTACAAAATCCTACTGCGAGTAAGGTATTATCTTCCTTTTACAAGGCTTGGATGAATGCGGCGAATAAGGGCAAATTAAACAAGGCTCGATCACAACATCAAGCCGCCACGGCTCGCAATCCACCTAAGCCTTTGATGCATTCGGCCACCACTACTCCTCCTAGTGGCCAAAACAAAGGAGTAAGAAGAAAATTGGACTTCTCATCTCCTAAGGCTTGTTCAAAAGAACCAAAGAGAAAGGCTCCTCTTAAACATGCGCAAGAAGGGGTGAAGATTTAAGAACCTTCACAAAATACTCGCAAGAAGGCTCCAATTGTTAAAGGAAAAGGAAAATAGGTTGCAAAGGCCCCAATCCCTAAATTGAAGAACAATATTTGGGTGAAAAAGAAGAATGAAGGGGAAAGCTCTAAGATTTCCGAAAATACTATGATGGAAACTACTCCTCCATCATCCGTGACAATTGAGGACATATTAAAACCTTATAGTGTTAAACAATTTTGTCATTACTTTAATTTTAATAAAGTGTAATTACTACTATGTTTTTTCTATTTTATTATCTAGTTCAATAATGTCTCTTATTTTTTGAATTTTGAATGAAATAAAATGAGCTTTATATTTTTTCTTTTGATAAGACCGAATCATAAAGATTGCCTTTGTATTCGTATTATGAAATCAGGTCTCTACGTAGTTTTTTGAAATTAGTATATATATATATTTTTTTTTCTTTAATCTCTTATGTAGAAATTAAATGAAAAAATTAATCCGAATTTGTTTAGATAAAACTTAAATCAAAGTTTAGTTTTTTTAATTTTCGGAGTATTTGTTATTTTCGAGAAACACCCTCTTTTTATCGCAAGTAAAAGTCGTAACTTTAAGCAAGCGTAAAAATATTTGTGTTTTCAATTCGTTATCAGATGGCACCAACAACATTAGAGGTTACGCAAGCCTGTCGAGCGTAACTGGATTTGTTGCGTGTGACATCGACGCGCAACCATTCTTGTTGCTCGCGACACTTGTACTACGAGTGTTAATTTTTTTTCTGCATTATTACCCCCCCAAGTATGAAGAGTTTTTCGTGATGTTTGAAAAAATCTGAACACTTAGAATGGTCTATTGTTTTTAAATTACCCCCCAAGTGTTATGTATTTTACCGTGTTATTCGGTAAAGTGCATAACACTTAGAATCTTTAAATTGAATGCTAAAAATGATTTGTTTAATTAATGAACGAGTTTATCCGGATTTTATATGTAAAATTTTTTAAGTCGATCAATGTTTATTAATTGGCGAATTTCATCACCTTTAATATCCATTGATCTGACGGCTCCTCCTGATAGGATTTTAATTACACGGTAAGGACCTATCCAATCAGGCTTGAATTTCCCTCTTGGATCGGTTGGTGGACCCTTAACCTCCTTTAGTACAAAGTCCACTTCTTTGATATTTCTAGGTCGTACCCTTTTATTAAAATGGCGCACAATGCGTCGTTGGTAAACTTGTACATGATGCAAAGCTCTTAATCATCATTCGTCGAGGAATAAAAGTTCTTCATACCTCGCTCTTACCCATTCAGCTTCCGGTAGCTTACTTTCGAGTACGATGCGTAGGGATGGTATTTCCAGTTTGACTGGTTGAACTGTGTCCATTCCAAAAACCAAGGAGTATGGAGTTACTCCTATTGATGTTCGTATGGACGTTCAATAACCCCATAGTGCGAAGTGTAGTTTATTCCACCAGTCTTTATAATTTTCTGCCAATATCTTACTGATGACTGCTATGTTTTTATTTTCCGATTCTACAGCTCCATTCATTTGAGGTCTATATGGAGATGAGTGATGATGTGTTAATTTATAACGAGTTAAGGGGAAGTGAGATTATATAGTTCGGATGGTGGAAGGTGTTGTAAATTAGCGAACATTTGGCACTCTAGACATTTTTTAACATATTGTATGCAATCATGTTCCATAGTGGACCAATATTACCCTTGTCATGAAATTATTTTTGCAAGCATTTTACTATTCATGTGAGGTCCACAAACACCTTTGTCACTATTCTGCATAAGGCGTGTGGTTTCAGGTTGGTCTATAAACAATAAACTTTGTAGCGTAGAGAACTAAAGAGGTGCGATTGATGAGTGACATTTATGTCACTCCTAAGGAGTAGTTTTAGAGATATTTCCGTGTTTATTTTCCCTTATTTTCCCTTTTATTATCTTGTTTTCTTTTTAATAAAGTTTCTAGTTTATTTCTTAGTTTTAGTGTGTTTTAATTTTATTTCTTTATTTAATTGGTTTCTAGTTTATTTTCGTAATTTATTTGCTTTTGTTTATTTTATTCTGTTCCTTCTATGTGTTACTTTCATAGTTTTAATAACCTTTATGTTTATTTTGTTATTTTATTTTACTTTATTTGCTTGTATAGTTGTATTTAATTTTGTTTGTTTTAGTTTATTTTCGTATTTATTTATTTTTGGTTTTTGTTTTGTTTCTCTTTATTTTCATTTTATTTTATTTTATATTTTTCCCGATTCTCCCTTGTGTATATTTTGTTTTGTAGGATCGTGTTCGGAGGTCTGAGGTTCGAGTCAAATGAGCAATAGCTCTCGCTCCACGTAATTGCTGCTGATCTTGCTGCACCTTGCCCTTCCTATCCTCCACCCCACCATATCCTATCCTACACCACACTTCTTCCCAGCTCCTGCAACCTGCAACAACCAACTCCCCTGCAGCAACCTACCACCAAAATCACCATAGCAGCCCCTCACCAACACCCCGTAACAGCAGCACCACCATTCTCACCACCAACCTTTCCCCTGCTCCCTCATGCAACCACCAAATCATCTCACCAGCCACCACAACCGCAGCCTCCTATTTTCCTCCACCAACAGCAGTCGCAACAGCGCACACCAAGGACCACCACTCACCTCCATTCCCCCCTGCTCTAATTCGCACCAACAACCACCTGACCACCTAGAACCTCCCCTGTTCCACCGTCCAACCACTCTACAATTCAGCAATTAAACCGCAACCTACCACAACCCAGCCACACCAGCTCACCTTCTCACCCTCAATATCCAGCCACCGTGCAACCCACAACAACAACAACCCCTTCATTCGAACAGTAGCAACCTCACCAAACTACAACCCAGACCACCGCAATAAACCACTTTTAGCCAGCCAAAACGACAACCCTTCACCACACCTGACCCGCAACTACTCAACCCTCCAATTTGCGCATGAAATAGAGCAAAATCAGAGGAAATTACGAATTAATCAAGTTCGAGCAAACCAATAAGGGTTCGGTCGAAGTGCGAGTCAGAAACTTTGGAGGTTTTGTTATTCGAAGAGGAGTGGTCGAACACACCCATGGTTCGACCGAACCAACCCCGTAGTTCGGTCGAACCAACCATCGGTTCGATCGAACCTCTCCACGAGCTTCACACGTGGTTATTAATGGAGATCAACCGGTTTAATAATGACGATGATGATGCAATTGGTTTTGATAGCCATTAATTTGGAGCATTGATTATGATCGATGGTGGTGATTCAATGATGATTATTGATGAACGGTGGTGTTCGAATGCGAAGGAGGAAGAAAGAAGAGGGTCTGATTTGATTTTGTTTTATTTTTTCCTTTTGTTTTATTTTTATTTCTTTTCTTTTGCTTTTCCTTTTCTTATTTATTTTCTCTTTTATTTCTTTTCTATTTTATTTTCTTTTTATTTTCCTTTTCTTTCTTTATTTATTTCCTTCTTTTTCTATTTTTTCCTATTTTTATTAAGTTAGTATAAATACCCATTTTGGGGTAATTAAAAAAACATTCAATAACTATCTATTCTACTCTCTAATTAGTTTTAGGTTAGGATTAGTCTTCATTGGTAGAGAGAGAAAGTGTGGTTTTCTTCATTGATGAACTTGGATTTTGAAGGAGGAGCTTGTTCAATCCTTTGTAGACCTTCATCTTCAATTAATGAGCAATCTCTTACTCTTTCTCTTTACCTTTGTATTTGGTTTTGCTTATTTGCTTTGATTTTTTTTCTTTGCTTATTAATCATGTTGATGCTTATTGATTTGATGATTGATATTATTTTCAATATAATTTGTGAGTAGTCCCCTAGCCAAGGGTGTGGGGATGGTGTAGTTGCTAATTGTTTATGCTTATAATGTTGGGGTTATGTTAATGGTGATTAAAGTCTTTGCATGCTTGATATTCTTTGGTCTTCTTGCAAGTGCACGTTGTTAGTTGATCAAAGATGAGTCTTTGCTAACAAGTAACGGAAGTTGACTTAGTTGAGAATCATTACTATCGATTGTTATTTAATAGTACCTCCTAGTAAATGGTTATAATGTGGAAAACATAGAGGCTATGTTAGGAGAAGCCAATTGACCCCAGAAGGCGGTTAGATTGGACCCCTTTACTTAGGTATTCATGCATTTTAGTTTACCATTGATTTGCTACTTTGTTATTGCATTATCAAGCGTCAACTTCACCTACCCATTTCCCTTGGTGCCTTAATGTTTTATTTCTTGTTTTAGCATCTTAAGACTTTAGTTTATTCATCTCCTATTCCGGACTAGCTTAATTGTCGATAACATTTTGTGGTGTTTATCCGTTCTCTATGGTTCGACCCCTATGCTTGCCTTATACTCGTATTAGGTTTGTTTAGGTTGTATAAATTGTATTTGATCTAGGGATAGACAATTGACGACACGTTTATTCCCTTGTCAAATTGGCGCCGTTGCCGGGGAACGGCTTCCATTACCGTTATGTTGTCTTATTAAGACTAGTCCATTGTTTATAATTTTCTTTTGATTTGTTGTTTTTTTTTATTTGTGTTGCTTTATTTGAAAAAATGGCTTATATTTCTATTCCTGAATTTGATAATGAACCGTTTTGGGTGTATTTCAATAGACTTGAGGATTTCCTAGATGGTGTTAAAGGTTTAACCAAGGGTGATTATTGTGAAATCATTAATTTGGGATTAAATGAGAATTTTAGAGGAGTAGTTGATACTATGTTAAATGGTAAATTTCAAGACATGTCTTCGGATGAAGCTTGAGATTTATATTCATGGTTAGCTAGGGATAATTATGATTGGGAGAGGGCCAATCATGAGACTTATGTTCGGGATTCTCATGCTTTTAATGTTGATGCTAATTGTCATGATTTGTCTAATATGAATTCCCATGATGTGCTTGATGATCCCCATAGTGACCATGTAATGCATGATTTCAACTCCCCTCCCTTTATAGCTCAATGTAATGAGGTACATTCTAATGATAATGAAGTGCATGTTCTTTCTCATATTGCATCTGATTTTCGCATGAATTCTAAAGGTGTGCCCCATAGTCCCCTAGATGATTCCAATGAGCAAGCTTTTGACTCGTCTATCCATGATGATTTGGACTCATTTGAGATTATGGCCCAAATATTTCTTGAGTTTCAAACGGTAGCCCATAACCTTATGAGTGAGTTCATTGATAAGGCTTCATTAGAAAGAGATGAGTTTGAGAGAAATTTGCCCCCATTCACTCTTGATTTTGAGATGGTAGGCCTTGAGAAATTTAAGGGAGATGTTGTTCAAGGTTGTGAAGAGGAGGTTGAGATTGAATCATTTCGAGTTTTTGAGCTTGAGGGAGATGTAGAACATGAGGGTTCTTCATTTGAGGATTCCATGATTGATTTTCATTCCCTCATTAGTGATGTGAGATCTTGTGATGAGGGATTAGCTACCCCTTTTTCCCTTTATCATACACCTTTTTCCCAAATCTTTAACCATATCTCCTACTATCCTATGTTCCTCCCTTCTTTTCTCAAAGAACCTCTTAGGGATCCTCTTCCTATTCATGCTTCCGAAGCCCCTAACTCTTTCATTGTTGATGAGGAAAAGAGTTATAATGCCAACCAAAAAGATTTTTGTGAGGATTTTTCTTTTTCTTCTTCTATTGTTTCTTCTTATTTTCTTGATTTTTCTTTTGATTCTTTTACTTTTTCTTTTCTCCCTTCTCTCAAGCATAAAGTCTCCTTGTACTTTATGTTTGCTTGTCATATGAGCATCGCGTATGCTCTATTTGTTGATATGTTTGCCGGTGCATATGACAAGCTTTTGCGTTCTTTGTCGGGTTATTTACTAGGTTTGTCATGCTTGGACGTTAAGCAAGCCTTTCTCGGGAAGTAACCCGTGTTTTATTGCTTTCTTTTTCTTTCTTTTGTGTTTCTCATTTTTGTTTACTCTCTTGTCTATGTGTATAGGTACTCGATGCATATACTCATCTGCAAGGATTTTTGATTGAGCTCCTTGAGAAGAAGCACACCGACGATTGCTTGCATTTGGAAAAGCAATAAAGACGAGGAATTAGATGAAATTGTGGACAATGTGCTCAATTGCGGGTTTCAACACCCACCTCACATTTGGTTTACTCTTTCCTTCTTCCCTCATCTTTGCTTTCTTATATGCATTTGGATTGAATGAATATGATTTGTTGTGTGAATGTGTTTTCTTTCTTCCCCTCCCACCCACCCTTTGTGCCTTTATTTTGAGCATTGAGGACAATGCTCCATTCTAGCTTGGGGGAGTAGCTATTCGCTAACTTGGGGGGTTATCTATATCTCCTGGTGGTTTCTTAATCCATAGTCTCATGATTGCTTGATTTATTTCTCTCATACTTGCCAAAGTCTATTATTGAGATTGGTTTTCTATGTTTGGATGGCCATGAGTGCCTTATTGAGTTGATTTTTGGTATTTGTAGCTTTGATTGATCATGCTTTCATCTTTCACAATTGTATATGCATTCTTGAGTATTGTTGGTTTTGTTAATATTTATGTGTATAGTGTCTTTCCATGGCATCCAAGGCAAAGTTTCAAAATGTTTTGTTTTAAACTTGGACATAATTGGGCTTTAGCACCTAGAATACCCTCTTTGCTAGTTGTTAGAGGTTTTCATGCACTTGAATGTCGAGGTTGGTTCACACATATAGAGTTGCCAAGGTAGTAGAACTTAAGGGCTTTGAGACCTTAGTTCACTTGGTTTGTGGTAAGATGGTTGTCGCTCTCTAGCTAGTTGAAGCTTTAAAGGTGATTTTTGCTACTCCACTACCGTCATTTTTTGTGAGGATGTGTCTATTTTGTTCTAGCCTTCTACATTTCTTGCATGTGTGGCGTTTGGATCCTTGGCATTGCTAGCTTATATCGAGAATTTGGCTTAATCTACCCAAGATCGAGACCGAACCAACCTAGGGGAAGACGAAGGCAATTAGGATTTTTGTTTTGTTTTATTATTTTCTATTCTTTTATTTTTCTTACTTTGGCTAGCTTAGTATAAATACCCAATTTTGGGGGTAATTAAGAAAACATTCAATAACTATCTATTCTACTCTCTAATTAGTTTTAGGTTAGGATTAGTCTTCATTGGTAGAGAGAGAAAGTGTGGTTTTTTCTTCATTGATGAACTTGGATTTTGAAGAAGGAGCTTGTTCACTCCTTTGTAGACCTTCATCTTCAATTAATGAGCAATCTCTTACTCTTTCTCTTTACCTTTGTTTTTTATTTTGCTTATTTGCTTTGATTTTTCTTCTTTGCTTATTAATCATGTTGATGCTTATTAATTTGATGATAGATATTTTTCAATATGATTTGTGAGTAGTCACCTAGCCAAGGGTGTGGGGACGGTGTAGTTGCTAATTGTTCATGCTTATAATGTTGGGGTTATGTTAATGGTGATTAAAGTTTTTGCATGCTTGATATTCTTTGGTCTTCTTGGAAGTGCACGTTGTTAGTTGATCAAAGATGAGTCTTTGCTAACAAGTAACGGAAGTTGACTTAGTTGAGGTTCATTACTATCGATTGTTATTTAATAGTACCTCCTAGTATGTGGTTTTAATGTGGAAACATAGAGGCTATGTTAGGGGAAGCCA
This sequence comes from Chenopodium album, assembly GCF_948465745.1. NCBI lineage: Eukaryota > Viridiplantae > Streptophyta > Magnoliopsida > Caryophyllales > Amaranthaceae > Chenopodium > Chenopodium album. The sequence continues at coordinate 37,183,307 of NC_137834.1, read as the reverse complement.
ATTGACCCCGGAAGGCGGTTAGATTGGACCCCTTTACTTCGGTATTCATGCATGTTTAGTTTACCATTGATTTGCTACTTTGTTATTGCATGATCAAGCGTCAACTTCACCTAACCATTTCCCTTGGTGCCTTAATGTTTTATTTCTTGTTTTAGCATCTTTAGACTTTAGTTTATTCATCTCCTATTCCGGACAAGCTTAATTGTCGATAACATTTGGTGGTGTTTATCTGTTCTCTGTGGTTCGACCCCTATGCTTGCCTTATACTCGTATTAGGTTTTTTTAGGTTGTATAAATTGTATTTGATCTAGGGATAGACAATTGACGACACGTTTATTCCCTTGTCAGCAATCCAATTTCATCCCAACCAATCTAGCCGCGTTCTCCGTATGGTTTCCCTTAGTAAGCGTCCATATGGTTCTTCGAAGGAACAGGAAAAAGAGTAGAATTTGAGGGTTTCCCGATATCTTGACCTTGCATCCCTTTTCTTTAAGCTTTAACCCAAAATGCCCTCCCTCGGTATATTACTCTACCACTAGGTCGAAAGGACTTTCCCAAAGGTTGTAACGTAAGGGCAAAAGGTTAGGGGTTGGCTAAAAATTTAAAATTTTGTGGTATCGCTAAAAGTGAAGCAAAGAACGGGCCCTTTCTTAGAATCACAATAAAGTAGTCACCAAACAAAAACAAACTAACACCCCCAAGCTTATTCAAAGCTACATCCACAAGTATATATACAAAAATCGTAAAAGTTTCTCCCCCAAGCTAAAAGGAAGCATTGTCCTCAATGCTTGAAAAGGGAAAAGGAATTACATCAAAATATTTATGGATTTTTTTTTTTTCACTTTTTTTTTCACTTATAACAAACACAATTGTCCATGCCACTTAAACTTAGGACGACTTTTACAAATTTGCAATTGCAGTGTCCTTGCCTTTTGTTTTATTTTGGACGACTTTTACATTATTCACTTGCCATTATTCACACAAATATCACAGCATAAACTTGCTTTCAAAAGAACCAAATATCCAAACTTCTTCCACTACAAGAAAATAACCTTTTCGTAGCGATTATTTTAACCTTTAGTATCGATTGTAATTGCAATAAAAAGCTTCCCAACGAATGGTCATCCTTAGCCTTTAGTAGTGGTTTTCAATATCGCTGGGATTGGCCTCAATAATCGATACGAAAAACTACATCCAATCGTGGTGATTATTGTAGCAATTACAATCGGTATAAATATTTAACTCATTTTCTTCCGAAAAAAAAACAAGCGTATGATCTTTACAAGATTCAAACATGCAACCTCAAACTCTTATATTAAATGTTTCACCAATAAGCTATGACATATTTTTTGTATTCTTTGTCAAATAATATTTATATATCTGGAGTTGAAAACGCTTTTCGTATCGATTTTTAGGATTTCGTGACGATTGTAAATGATACGATTTCTCAAAATTATATAAAAGTGTAAAAATAGTGTGAATATGTATTATTATGTTTTCCGTATCGATTTTATATGGAAAAACCATGGCGATTGTAAAATGATACGACTTCCTTAATTATTTCACAAACATACTTGCATATTGTAACGAATGTACAATCGCTACGAAAAAATCGCTACGAAAAGGCATTTTCCTTGTAGTGTTCACCACAAACTCCAACAATAATAATCGATTGCTTCACAAAAACCAATAACGGAACGAAAATGAAACAAAAGGCTCAAGATCTAAAGTTATGGCTAGAAAAGAAGGAAAAAGGCTCAAATGGTTAGCAAGAAGGCAAATGTAAACACAATGAACTAAAAAGAAAAAAAAAAGCCTAGAAATGAAAAGTTACCACCCCGAAAAGATGCCTTTGTCCTCCCTAGTTGGTTCGGTCTCGAGTTGTATAATTATGAATCAAGATTCAAGATTAGGTCCGCAATAGTCAAAGATCCATGCCGTTCATGAAAATATATGTTAAAGGCTTGAAAAATAATGAACCTCGCATGGATGTAGCAAAAACTCACTAAAGGTGTCAAATCAACCAAAGGAAGCAACTCCGTCTTACCACAAACCCAACGGAATCCAGCTTCAAGGCCCCAAAAGGTCTAAAATGCTACCTTAGCATACCCTATCCTAGAGTCAACCGCAAATATTCTCAAAATATGCACACCAATTAAACATAGGAAAGCATACATGCAAAGGCAAAATTCCGAGTAGTAGAATATCCAAAGAAAAGAGCTAGATAAGCCAAAAAAAAAAAAAAAAAAAAAAGAGTAGCCTCAAAAATGTTTTATTTCTTATTTGATAGAAAGAAAAAAACTAAAAATAAAAAGAAAGAGAGAAAAGCGCAAGAATGCAAGCAAATACAAGTAATACCCAATTGTCAAACAAGTGGTCATTCGACAACAACGCCAATGACCCCAAACACGCTAGGTGTTACAAAGCAAACACCCTCGAACCATTCAACTCAAACAAAAGCTATTCCTAAACTAAGCATCCAAGAAAAGAAAGACAAGAGATATAGAAAGATCTCACCGAGCGCCAAAGCTAAGCTACATAATCAAGGTGTAAGGGCACACTAGTGGAAAAAATTTCATTCGTAACAGGCTATTTGTAACGGGCAAAACTTTTCCCGTTACAATTAAGATATTCGTAATGGGCAAAATAGTGTCCGTTACGAATACTTATTTATTCGTAACGGACAAAATAGTGTCCGTTACTAATACGTATGTATTCGTAACGGGCAAAATACTGTCCGTTACAAATAAATAAGTAATCGTAACGGACACTATTTTGCCCGTTACAAATACTATATGACAAGTAGATGACCAAACATGGCCCAACTAATGAGAGGAGAGCCCAATACTCGGCTTACTAGGGTTTCACTTAACAGCCGTCACACCTCTTTCTCTCTCATCAGTCCCTCACTCCCTCTCTCTCCTCTCCTCTCCTCTCCTCTCCTCCCCTCCCCTCCCCGTCATTCACCTCTTTCTCTGTTTTCAAACTCACGAGAAGACCTTGAGCAGCTATTGCGTTCATCTGGAGACGAGAAAACTTGACCGGCGGCTTCAATCAGAGCTCCCTAGAGACGTCGGTTTTGGGAGGAGGTGTAACCGGCAGTGACGAAACTCTTGCTCGAAAACCCACTCCAGTTCGACCAGGGTCCGAACCTGGTTAGCGTCGATTGTGGCGAGGTTGAGAACAACCAAGCCCGTAGGCTTCTTCCTCTTTAGATCTAAGTCGTTGAACGAACCGATGCTATGTAAGATTTTTCTCTTTGAAATCATCGAATATTAAGTTAGTTGATTCAACTTTATTTTTTGAAATTTATGTTGTTTTTTATTGATTAAGTTTCTGGGTACTGGATTTTCGGGATATTTTGTGCTGAATTTTTGCAGATTCAGGAATGATTATTGTCTTTTTTTTTTAGATCTAAAGTTTTTGATTTTATTCCAATTCTATCTTTATTTTGTATTTTAATCTCCTCAATTATTTTTAGCTCTCTAATTTGAGTGATTTCTGATTTTTCATCTTTAGTTTAATTTCTTAGTAGGATTTTTTGTTCTGTTCATAGGTTCGTTTCGATTTCCTTCTCTTTTGCATTCTTTTCGTTCTTCGATTTGTTGTGCTCGTTGTTTTGATCTTCGCATTGAATTTTGTAGGATTTGTAATTGGTTATTGTTCGAGAATTATTTAGGTTTTTGAGTGATTTAATAGATTTTTAATGTGACTATTGATTCATCATTTGATCCGATTTTCAGTACGTGTTGTTAGTGAATTTGTGAAATCATGCATTCTCATCATTGGTAAGATTTGAGAATTTCTCTTCTAGATGTTTGATTCTTATTGATGATTTTAGGATTTGTGATTTTGGATTGTTTATTTCAATGATATGAGGATTTTGTGGTGTAAATCTTGTAGATGTGTAAATTTATTTGACTTTTGAAAATGGCTATTTAGGGCCTGTTTGCGAATTTGAATATAGCTTGGAAATGAGATGCGATTTGGTAGTTATGACTTTAAATTGGTGAAAAACAAACTGATTTTTTATATCTGTAAGTAATGCGAAAATGTTTGTCGTTCCGAAGCTTAATTATGCTTGAATTATGCAATTTTATGGTGAAATCAGCTTATTTTCTTTCATTTTTAGTACTTGCAAGCATTTTTGTTATGCCGATCTGACATATATGTTGCCTGAATCACATGGATCCGGGAATTTACAGCTAGATTTTGAATTTCGAAATCATGATCAAAATTCCGGGTGATTTGTAGTGCCTGATATAGTTTCACTTACATTATTTTGTTAAATTATGCATCTCATTTTATAAATGAGCCTGGTTTCTTTATTACATATTGGTGTCGGAATATTGATCCATCGATTTTTACTGAATGTAGAATTTAGTGACTAATTCAAGGGAAGAAATATGGGGCTTACCTTTGTTGGGATCTTTTGTGACGTCTTTGGGATCATTCTCTATAGTGCACCTCTCATTGTTATGGTATGAATTTTGCATATGTACTTGTATTTTTCGATGTTAGCTTTATAACATTGCTGTTAATTACAAGTTGTTACACGCATATCATGTACTGAATTATGAAAAAATGTTTGTTTGGCACAAACAGTACAAGGTCATAATAATGAAGAGTGTTGAATTCATGCCATTGACTCTTTCATTGGCTGGTTTGTCTAATAAAGTTATTTGGAGTGCATAGGCCTTCATCAGATTTGATCCTTATATTCTGGTAATCAATTATACCTCATTATATTTCATCTAGTGATTATCAAAGTAAGCGTTATAATGCTTGCAATTTGTATCCTAATCCTTTGTTTCTTTGTTGCGCGCAGATTGGCAATGGGGTTGGAGCCATACTTGCCGTAGCATAACTGATCTTGTACGCTTGCTACTATGGGTCTACATCGAAGGAGGGGAAGCCCGTGAAGGACCCCGTGAAGCCAACAGCACCACAAGTGCAGATGACTGTTTCTGCCGTCTAAAGTTGATACTCAGTTTAATCTAGCTAGGTCCCTATCCTTTTTAATTTATTCTTGTGTTGGCTAGCTTGTGTGTTTTTTGCTAGCATAGGTAGTGATTTTGGTTGTAGCTTAAAAACAGTAATATTAATATGGATGAGATTAGGAGATTTTGATGTTGTAATTAAAATTAAAATGGTGTGTAAAATCCAGCATTTTGCTGGAATTTTTTTAAATTTGATTATACAGTATTCGTAACGGCCAAACCATGTCCCGTTACGGATAATGGTGTGAAAAATCCAGCATTTTGCTGGATTTATTTTTTTTATATTTTGATTATCCATTATTCGTAACGGGCAAAACCGTGTCCCGTTACAGATAACGGGGTTATTCGTAACAGGCACCTGAAAAGCCGTTACGGACACATACGTAACGGACGGTGCCCGTTACAAATAACAAAGGCCTTCCGTAACGGCCACATACGTAACGGATGCTGCCCGTTACGGATGGCCTTTTTTCCACTAGTGGCACCTTATGAATCGTGGAAATCCAAAGCATAAGAAAAAGAGATAGGTGAGAATATAAGAACTATATACAAAGAAATTTGTTAGTAACTTCCAAACAAAATAAATGAAGAAAAGAAAGATAATAAAATAATGAAAATAAAGAATAAGCAAGTAGTAATAGCAACAAGAGTAATATCCAATGAGACATCAGACCGAAACAGTACCAGAAACTAATATAACAGATAATCATCATCAGGAATCATCATAACAGAGATACAGAGAAATGCATCAGACAGCGATTTGCGAATCAAACAACAAGGCTAATAGCCGGGCAGAGAAATCAACATAAGCGCAGCATCATCATCATAACCAAAGGACACATAGATCGATACCAGATGCAGACGAGACTAAGAATGAACTACAAAACAAAGGGGGGAAACAACGAAGCACAACAACAAACGACATAGAACACCCCCAAGCTTAAAATGGGCCACCCCCCAAACTCTAAACCTAAAGAAATAGGCAAAAGAGAAACATCATATAAAACACATAGGAAGGGGGCATGGTAGTATTGTTCCGCACTATGGTAAGGGGTAGAATAAGAACTCCCCTCACCAGTCTCCATCAAATGACTAGAGATTGCCATCTCGCTCACCTCCATGGGAGCCTTACCCCTTAACCAACTTTCCCTCCTAATTCTATCAACCTCAAAATAATGAGACCAATTATCTAGGACCAGCTCACCCGACCTACCCCACCTACCAAAAGTCTCAGGGTCCAGAAAAGGCGAAGGATTAACCGGATCAGATGCATAATCACAACCACCAGGCCGCCTATAGTCGTAAGTGCCCGGGGTAGTGCCTATGATAGAACTAGGGTGAACTTGGGGTCCCTCCTAATAAGGGTAACAAAGTCTAGGACCCACAGTAGGATAAAAAAGCTCCCATTGAGGGACAGATCCTTCTTGGACTTGGAGGTACGGATAGTTGACTTAAGGTTCTATCTCACCCCTCCAAACATGAAAATCATATAGTCGACACTGCTAACCAAGGGAAGGGGGTTGCATAGAAGACATGGAGTACAACACGTTAGCAATAGAATCAAGCTTGGCATGAATGGATGACATATCAAAAGTAGAAGGAGTGGGATAGGGAGAAAGAGTAGGTGTACCTCCTGGTTCAACCGGGGGAAGAGAATGAGCATTCGATGAGCACGCATTGGTTGAATGACCTCTTGTACAATTTGTCCTTCGTTGGATAGAAGGATTAATATCTCACACTAGGGGCCTCCAAGACAAGGAATCTCTCTCCTCGGGTCGGGAAGTTGCCTCTTTGCATTAGATGAGGAACCATTCCTTATACCGAAATACCTTCCAAAGGAAAACATCATCCTTCCTAGTTCGATCGAGAAACTTTTGATTAACAAGGGTGGAGATGTTGAGGAAATGAGAGGGAGACTTTTCTCGAGGATCAATAATCGAGGGAAGCTCATCTAATAAAGTCTTGTAGTCATCATTGGTGCAAAGAGCTAGGATAGAAATCATCCCACCCAATTGGATGCACCCCGATAGGCAAACTCCATCACGAATATCAAAGAATCGAGACACTAAAAGCTCCGTGAAATCCACCGACTCAATCTCAAAGTCGTTTTGGTCGGCTATCCACAACCAACAAAGCTCCTCACGGGAGATAGCTCCAAAAGATTCCTTGGAGCAAAGAGTGTATGTGAGGATTCAGTTGATATACCGCATAGCCGGATGAATCATGGAAGCGGACTTTGAAGTTTTAGGGTTATACTTTCCTTTCTCCGAGATACTCTTCCACCAACATTGCTCATCATATCCTTGATCACTTGACATTCTACTATGAGCCGGATAGATACAATGATCTAGATCCTCGGCCCAAGGAAACTTGAAATATGAACATAGTTGAGCATCCGTCAATGAGTGATCATTGTTGAAGTGCTGGAAAGTCAAAATCTTTGAGTAATTTGCACCCAGTTCAAGGACAACTTCAAGAGAAGAAAGGAATTCATAAGTCACCCTAGAATATGTAGGGGCACTCAAATCCATAGACTCTAAAAGATCAAGGCCCTTCGAAAGAAGACGAACATCCTCATCAATCCCTAGAAACTTGGTTGTTGCTTGATCGTAGAATCTCGTTGGCCTAAGCTTCCTCTTGGATAGACGTTTGAAACAATCCCAATGTGATTCTTTTTAAAATTCAATGCCATATGTTTCATCAACCTCGGGTGGAGGCGGAACAACATACCTAGGCTTGCTTGAACTTGCTCTAGCTCGCTTCTTATGACGAAGTGTGGCCATCTACAAAGTATCAAGACTTAGTATAAGTAGTTGTTCAAGAACAAGAACAAAATTGAATTATCTCACAATAGAAGCAAGAGATGGTAACAAATGAACAATGCCATTAATAACATCATAAATATTAAGCAAATAAACATGGATTAAAGGCAAAATTGAACATAAGAAACAAAATCATGAGTTAAATGAGAAAAATAAATCCCAAACATTGGATTATCAAAGATATGAAATCATCATAAAGAAAACCCATGAGAGAGAAAATAGCCAACAATGGTTATTCAAGAATTCAATCAAAGTTTACACATTTATTATGAAGAAACTTTGATATGTGACTTTTATGTCACTTCTAGGGTGTTTATTGAGTCATTTTCCGGCTTATTTTCCAATAGTTTAGCTCATTTTGTCCTTTATTTCTATTATTTGCTTATTCTCATCTTTTATCTTTATTTTATGTATTTTAGTAGTTTTTGATGAGTGACATTTATGTCACTCTTAAGGAGTAGTTTTAGAGTAATTTTCGTGCTCATTTTCTCTTATTTTCCCCTTTTATTCTCTTGTTTTCTCGTTAATAAACTTTCTAGTTTATTTCGTTATTTTGTCGTGTTTCAGTTCTTTTCGTAGTTTTTATTAGAATTAGTCTATTTTCGTATTTTATTTGCTTTTGATTTGTTATATTTCGTTCTTTATTTTTTTTCCTTGAAAGTATTCTAATTTACTTTTATTTATTTCAATTAGTTTTAGTCTTTTTCATATTTTATTTGTTTGTGTTTTTATTTAATTTTGTTAGTTTAGTTTTATGTCTCTTATTTTCTATTTTAGCTTATTTAGTTCAATTTTATTATTTATTTTATTTTATTTGTCTTAGTTTCATCCTCGGGTTTGTTTGTGTGTAGGTTTGAGATCATGGTCCAAGTTGATCCATCCAATTACAACCAAAAACAGCCAGCAACCCCTGCTCCCTCACTCAACAAATCAGCCCCCGCATCTCCAAACAACCACCAGCAGCCCTTGCTACCTCACGCAGCTCTCAGCCCACCAATAACACCACCGTCCACCTCCAACTGCACCTAGCAGCTGCTCCATTCCCTCACCGCAGCTGCAGCCACCCAATTTCACCATAACACCCGTAACAACAACTCTAATCACTCTTACCCAAGCTGCATCGCAAGCCAATTCGCAACCACCAATTACCCGCAATTGCAGCAACAACAAAACAAAGCAGCGCCACCCACACCACCGTTAACAGATTAGCCACCACCAACCTCCAACTTTAGCCACTCATCACCTTACGCACACCACAACGACAACCACCAATCCACATTTACACCATCAACGAATTCCGGCCATCACTCTTCACCATTTGCAAACAATCGAACCTAAATTAAGGTCCAATTTGATTGAAGCTGTTTGGGGGTAAAAATACCCCCTATATGTGGACCAATGCGACCCCGACACGTGTCCACAAGCTCAACGCTTAATGAGCCAATCAGAGCATGACACGTGTCAATCAATGATAGAAGGGTGAAAACGGGCTTTAAGCCCACAACCCTAGAAACCGTATAACGGTGGGAAGCCAATCTACTTAGGTTAAATAACCTAAGAGGCACATATCCCAATGCTCTATAAATACTGATCATTACATCAGTTTCAGGGTATCTAATTCTCTCTCCCAGGGCAATGCCCCCCACATTTACTCTCCCTTCTCTCTACTTTCTCTCTCTAAAATACATTATTTCGGTCACTAACTTGATCGTCGGAGGCGGACCTCCGGCCTCCCCTGGGTCCGTTGTTTTGTAGGTGATCGGGTCGCTCGATTGTTGCATTGCAGATCTGTCTTCTGAGGGACGTACACACCCTCCATTCGGGTACGTAAAAAAAACCCCAAAACATTTGGCGTCGTCTTTGGGGAGACACACTTGTAATGGCACAATAGTTGTGGATCACCGACTCAAGAAGGGAGCCTCCTTTAGGAGGCAGCAGGCGTTACGAGGCCGGATGTCAAGTATAGCAGGCATCAAGAGGCTAAATATCGAGAGTTAGGCGGCCAAAAAGGCATGTCAGACTAAGTCATGCATTTTTTAAGGTTAAAGGGCAATGCTGTTTAATCTAAGTTTTATTAGGGGAGAGACGGCTAAATTGGCGAACTCAACTATTTCAATCTGACTCATTTAATGAGTCGGCCGCATGCTCAGGTCACCGAGCCGGATCATACAGCCGGCATTTATGCTCAGTCAAGTGGCCACAAGCTATCTTTGATTGATAGTTTGATACTATCAACATCACACAAATTGTATTATTACATACGTAATATTACCCAAGAGTAAACTCTTGTAATTAGTGGAAGTGCATGCGGCAAGTGACATTCACTTCCATACTTCCAAGTTTTGACAGCTAGCCTGTTCATTAATTCACTAAAGTTTAGTAGCTCATTAACTAGTGGAAGGAGAGATTCCATCATTTTTAATTTTTAAAATTAAGCGGCTGCCTTGCTTGCATTATGACAGCCGACATTTCTCCATTTGAGGGAATTGGTGAGCTCCATGATTAGCAATAACTCAAGCGGCATGACAAATTTTTGGCAAAAAAGTCAGCCGTAAGAGCAACCTGGCTCTTAAATTAAGTTCGGCTGCAATGCTGAAATTTTGATTGTTTGATTAGTCAGACGACATTTTGAAAGTGGATGCCTGATTGATACAAATTTAGAAAGTGCATGATATTCATGATTGATAGTTTGATACTATGAACATCATATATATTAACAAATATATATATGTACATGAATGTTAACAATTGTTTTTATTATATATATACATAATATTATACAATTGATTTCAATTGTAAACTATTGTAATTAGTGGGATACATGCATGCGGCAAGTATATTCATGCATTTCCACACTCCCAAGTTTTTGACAGCTAGCAAGTTTGATTTATTAGATTTCATAAGCTACACTTGAGTCATTATGCATTAAAATAGCATAGGCGGCAACTATCTACTATACACTTTCATGAGCAGCTTGTATATTCATCACGTTGAAAGTAAGCTCCATGTTCATACATCATTCAAAGCCGCGTATGAGTGTCATGCGGCACATTCATTCCACATTGCTCAATACACCCAGTGCTACATGCTATTAATACATACGGCAAGTCGGCAACTGGGAGACATACGGCCTCTAGGAAAAGCTGTTGAGCTACCTAAACGGCCTAGCTTATTTCTTGTGTTAGCATACACAAGCGGTTCTATAGTCGGCCCAGACGGTATTTAATACTATATCACATTGAAGCTCACATGGAAATACTCATATATATAGATATATGAAAAGTCGTATGTAGTATATGAGCATTTATGTGAAATCAAAAGCCGCTCTTTCATCAAAGTGGAGCATCACTATCCCAATCGGCAATAATTCAAGAGAATTCTTGGGGGTACAATCGTACAATGATCAGACGGTATCCATACCCAACAGTACACAAGAGGCTCTAATGCCGAGCCGAATGGGTTCATGTGTGGAAGCTGCTATGTGTGTTATTGCTATCAATAGGGTTAGACGGCACTTGATGGCCGGATGATCATGGAGTTGGTGAGTGTCGCATGTATGGGTAAGTGCAGCAAACGCAAGCGGCTCTATAGCCGACTCAAGCGGTAATAAATACCGGCACCTAGACCGACCGATCAAGCGACACCATTGAGTTACTCCGCTGTTATTATAATGAGTTTGTCTTTAGTTATTCTCATGAGTAACAATATTATACATACGGTTGGTATTTTACACAAGTACTACAACCGGCCTGGCGGCCTATGTAATTAACAAGCTGGCATTGAGCTACAAGCGCATACAGCCGGTCATGCAAGCTTGCAACCCCGCATCTACAAGCGGCCGAGCTATTTTCTTGTGTTAACATACATAAGCGGCCGAATTATTTTCTTGTGTTAACATACACAAGAAGCAAAGCCTTTTTCTTGTGTTAGCATACACAAGCGGCACGCAACCGTAGTCAGTCCAACTCAACTGTTATGCAGGCGGCATGGGGCAGCTTTGCCCCAATGTTGTCAGCCGGTGATCACTATCCATGGTGGCAGCAGGGGCATCTCTGCTAACCAATTATTTAGGCATCTTTGCTCGTCAAATAAGCCAGCTATAGGGCCAGCTTTTCTCGCCAATTAATCCCGGCTGTAGGGGCATCCTTGCTCATCAATTAAGTCCGGCTGCAATGCTACTATATTCATCTGATAAAAAAAGAAATTTTGATCGTTTGATTAGTCAGGCGGGCCATATGATTAAGCTTGATTGTTATACCCACACGAAGGCAAAGTATTAGCCAGCGCACCTTATCACCGTCTGACACGAAAGCAAAAGGCTTGTCATATGACAAAGCTCCTTTTGAGAGCATTAGGTGGCAATCTTCTATTATAACAAGCTTTATATATTCATGCATGAGAATAATACCACATACATTTTGGAAGCTTGCTTGAGCTGTCATGAGACAATTTTACCAGTTTGTATGTTTATACAACTTCGGTGGAAAAAAGGAAGAGCTACTCCGTTATTACCATCATCAAATGTATCAGCCGGGTAGCCGGTCAGCATTATCAATGGTGTCAGCCCGCCTTCTTTCGATTTTAGGTGGGTAAACGGCAAACGGCTGGGAGTATCAATAGGGTCAAGCGAGTAAAATCATCAATGTTGTTAACCCGGCCGCGGCATTGGCTCATTGAGGATGAGCTGACTCCAAACCGGCTGCCACGGATACTTTGTTCATTAATCAAAGCCGGCTCTAGGGGGTGCTGCATTGAACCTCAAGAACGACTGCAATGGCCGCTTGGTTCATTCTCGAAGCTGGCCACAAGTAGTGGCTGCAATATTCATCAATTATTCACCAATTAAGCCGGCTGCCATGGATGTCTTGTTCGACCTAAAATCCGGCTTGCTTGATTGTTTTATTAACATAAGCGGCAGTCGGCAGTCGGCAGTCGGCACCTGATGATTGTTTTATTAAAAATACCCCCTATATGTGGACCAATGCCACCTAGAAATGTGTCCGCAAGCTCAACGCTTAATGAGCCAATTAGAGCATGACACGTGTCACTCAATGATAGAAGGGTGAAAATGGGCTTTAAGCCCACAACCCTAGAAACCGTATAACGGTGGGAAGCAATCTACTTAGGTTAAATAACCTAAGAAGCACATATCCCAATGCTCTATAAATACTGATCATTACATCAGTTTCAGGGGATCAAATTCTCTCTCCAAGGGCAATGCCCCCCACATTTACTCTCCCTTCTCTCTACTTTCTCTCTCTAAAATACATTATTTTGGTCACTAACTTGATATCGTCGGAGGCGGACCTCCGGCCCCCCAGGGTCCGTTGTTTTGCAGGTGATCGGGTCGCTCGAGTGTTGTATTGCAGATCTGTCTCCCGAGGGACGTACACACCCTCCATTCGGGTACGTACAAAAAACCCTAAAACAGAAGTTATTCGCGGCCGCGCAACCCTTTCAGAAGGCGCACAAATGGAGTCCTAATTAAGATTGTAGGCAGTAAGTTTGCGCGACCTCTTTGCAGGTGTGCAAATGTTGGTTCAATCAAGAGCTTATCACGTGATTTTAATGAAAATCTGATGGCCACGATTTGATGCTCGATTATAGTTGATGATGATGAATGGTGGGGATTTGATGACGATGTTTGATGACGGAGTTTGATGGTGAGTGAAGCAGGGGATCATTCCCCTTTAAAGCAGCTTAAAAATCGAAGAAGAAGAGATTGGTGGTCTTATGGTTTGATGGGGATTGATTGTTTTATTATTTTTAGTTTCTTTTTCCTTTTATTTTTCTTTCTTTAGTTTATTTTATTTTTCATTCTTTTTAGTTTACTTATTTTATTTCCCTTTCTTTTATTTCAAGTCTATTTTCCTAGCTTTGTATAAATACCTATTTTTTGGGTAATTAGGGGGAGGAGATTTTTATTCTATTTTTTTTTTAATTAGTTTTAGGAGAGATTCTCCTTCTTAGGGTTAGATTAGCCTAATCTAGAGAGAGAAAGTAGATTGTTATTCAAACTTCCTTTTTGTATTCAACTTTGCTCAAGTTTAATCTTCAATCAAGCAAGAATCCAAGTTTTCATCTTTCATTAATCCTTTCTTTATTAATCTCTTATCCTTTCCTTTAGTTTTATTTATTTGTTTTATTGTTGATTATTCTTGTAAATCTTATTACTTCATCTAGTTGTTATTGATTTCATTGATTTTAAACATGTTTTGTTTTGAGTTTCTTGAGTTTGTTTCTAGTTTTGATATTATATTTAATCTCCCTTCTCTAGGCTAATCTTTTAGCTAGGGGAAGGGGGTGGAAGATATGAGTTGATATTGGATGAATGATGATGGTTGGATTAAACTTATGCCATAAATTGATGAAAGACATGATTTTTAATAGCTTGAGATTATTGTTGCATTCTATTTGATGTTTTCGAGTTTAAATGCATGAAAGTGATTTGAACTAGATTAAGATCATCTCTATTTTAATGATTGCATGAGAATGAGTTATTAAAGTGGAGTTTTTATGGATTGTGCTTCTTTATTCTCTTGATTTGATTGTGACTAATAGGATGCATTAGAATGATCCTTATTAGTGTAGATCTCTTTCATTGATTTGCCTAGACTATTGCATGAGAATGAATTGTTTAGGTAGAATCTTGTGTTTTTTGGCATGTGTTTCATGATAATCATCATTATTCCCCTCTTTCTAATCATATTTGACACCCCCGTATCCCTAGCGTCATTTTCCCTTGGTTTTAATCATCATTTTCTTGCCTCTTTGTAGTTTTAGTGTTCTTACTCAACAAAACAAACAAAAATAATCCCTTTTTTTTACTCTTGCATTAGTGATTATTGATGTTGAATTAGTGTGCTTCCCTAGTGGTTCGACCCTTACTTGCCGCTAACTAGTTTGGTGTAGGTTTAGGTATAAATGATTAATTTAATTAGGGTAGTAGCTTAAAGACCTACCTAACCATCGATCAAACTTCAATTCCACACTCAATCATATCATTCAACATAAATTTCAAGTGAAAATAACTAACCATAGAGTTTCACCATGAAAGCATAACAAGGGTTCAAGCTTGAATCAAAGAGGAAAAAGATGAATAGAAAATAAGAAACCGTACCTCAATAAAGCCTTAAAATGCTTGTAAAATGCTCAAAATGAAGGTGTAAGAAAAAATAGAACTCCCAAAAACAAGCTCCAAACCTCAACACAAAACTTCAAAATTTTGAAAAAGTCCCAATTGTTGATTGAATTGGGGAAGAGAATCTGAAACTTTTGGGTTTTAGATTTGAAAACATGATGTTAGCAATTGTTATTGATGTTGAAATGATAGCAAAAGAGGTGAAGTATGTTTGATATTGCAAGAGAGGGTATAGGGTTTTAGGAGGGAAAAATGATAGAATTGAAAGAGTAGGGTGCGTTTTGGGGTTATAAGGGCTGCCAGCAGGTGCGTGCGCGCAACAAAAGGCCACGCCCACTCCCGATATTGCTGCGCCCATGGTAAGGTAGCCTCCGGCCAACGCGCGGGGAGTTCTTGGTCAGATTTTGTGATTTTTGATGTGCAGATACCCGCGCCCGCGGGTCATCTTTGTGGTCCGTGCGCACCACATGCAACATGAGAAGGCCCAAAAAAGAGAAACACCCCTTAAGAATGATTTGATGTTTACATTCTCACCGTCCCTATCGAATGTCATGATCAAGGACTCAAAAATTTCATAAGAAACAACCCAAAGTATGTTTGAACATGTATAAAAATCGATGGGAATGCAAACACGAGAACATATAACCTCAACGAACCCTTTCCTCTAAGCTTAACCAAACTTCACGAAATCTTGAAGTAGCACTAAAATTGTTGGAAATTTTCTCCTATCCAATCTCATGGTACCTAGGATCAAAAGAACAAACAAAAATTAATAGAAATAATAAAAGTTCTCAAAGGAGGAAGTATAGGAAATTGTAAAATCAAAGAAAAAGGTTAGAAAATCGGGTTGCCTCCCAGGTAGAGCTTTTGGTTAACGTCGTTAGCTTGACGTCCTCCACCAATTAAGGTGGTTGTCAGAGAAACAATAAGTGAACAAGACCAACAAAAGCATCTTTAAAATAATTCTTAGACGATTGCTTTTGACCATGAGCGGAGAAGAAGAATCTTTCATTAGGACTTTTACAAAATCATTCGGAAAAACAATCTTGGCTGAATTTGGACCGCTCCATCTTGATCCCTTGATGCTAAGGTGTGATAGAAGCGATTTGAGCTCAACCATTGGTACACCTTTACCTTCCTTTGAAGTGGTGGCTTGCAAAGCATCTTAGCTTGAGATATTTATGCACATATGCTCATATACTTCCTCAATGCTTCCATTTAGCAAATCCTCATACACTGTCACTTCCTTATAGGAGCACCTATCTTATCTTTGTTCAACATGACATTTTCAAGAGGATCATTAGAAGTGAGCAAGTGCTTATGCGTGGATGATACAACAATATAAAGAGAATCAATCAACATGCAATTTTCTAAAAAAGAACATGGATACTTCATGCTTTCATTCAAGTCAATTCAATGACCTCTTCTCCTACCTTAAGCAAATTTTTCGCACTCTTAACATCAATAATAGCACCCGAGATAGCAAGAAAAGATCTACCAAGAATAATGGGAATTGTAGCGTCTTCATCCATTTCAAGAACCACAAAATCTACCGGAATTACATACTTCCCTACTCTCAAAGGAATATCCTCAACCTTTCCCTTAGGAATCTTAATTGACCTATCGGCCAATTGCAAGGTAATATTGGAAGGCATAAGTTCCCCTAACTCAAGTCTTTGATAAATCGAATATGGCATTAAGCTAATACTAGCTACTAATTCACATAAGGCAATATCAATTTGCATCTTGTTAATGACACAAGGGATAGAGAAGTTTCCGGGATCTTTCAACTGGGGTGGCATCTTGTTCTTTATAATGACACTACAACTCTAATTCTAGTTGACCGTCTCCACCACATCACATGACCTCCAACCACTCAAATTGTCTTTGAGGAATTTTGCACAGTTAGGCATTTAGGTAACATCTTCGGTAAAAGGTAGAGAAAGATGAAGTTGCTTAAGCATGTCAAAAAATCTTCCAAATTGTTCATCCAACTTATTTCTCATGAATTTTTGTGGATATGGAAGCTTGGGTTTCACAATTTCTTTCTCCACTCTCACCTCTCTAGGTGTCTTAATCACAACCTCACTCAAAGATGCACCATTTCTCTCATTCTTCTACCAAGACCTCCTTAGTGACCTCCTTAGTTCCGCTCTTCCTAGGAAAACTCTCCTCAAGAATCTTACCACTCCTTGTAACAATAGCATTCACGGGTCTCTTAGGATCTAAGCCTTGGGAAGGTAAAGAAGAAGGACTAGCATGGTCTTTCAAAGCATTGGCAAGTTGAGAAATTTGATTTTCTAGCATCTTATTATGAGTCATCACCTCATTGAATTTCTTGTCACTTACGGCCATGTAAGTGCTCAACAACTTTGTTTGATTTTCAATGATTTCCTCCAAATTAGTCCTAGAAGAAGAAGATTGTGAATAGGAATTATCAACTTGAGTCTTTGAAGCAAATCCGGGCGGAGAGCCTCTTTGAGCATTATTTTGAAAATTGCCCCTCCATTGATTGTTCCAATTACCCCTATTTTGATTTTGACCATAACCTTTATTTTGGTTACCTCCACATTGATTATGATTTCCATAGCCTTGGTTTTGATTACCATAATTTTGGTTTTGATTTTGGCCACTATAACCTTGGTTGTTATAGTTACCTCGAGAATCTTGGTTCCCTTGGTTCCTATAACCACCACCTTGGTTATAATCAGGCCCGTTTCTGAGATTTGTGTGGCCTAGGGGCGAACCTATAAATTGGGGCCCTAGTTGTTTAATATATTACTTTTATTTTGTTATTACTTAAAAAAAAATCATTCGGGTATGCAAAAAAAATCTATATTTTAACGCAAGACTTTTATTTGAAGTACAAAATGATTTCTTAGAGATATTAATAGCACTTATCCTTGAAAGTTGAAATTATTGAAGATTAAGAAAATCCTTCTCAAAATCAATAAGGTCGAGATCAACACTGATTATACACAAAAATAAAATTAATCATAATATTATATTTGATTAATTTCATCCTATAACTCATCGATAATTCAATATCATTTTTTTAATATCAATTAATTTGTTATTTTTAATAATCTACTACGGAGTTTTTTTTTTTTTTTTTGACGCATACTAGTAATCTTATTATACCCCTATAATTCATATTTATGTGTAAACGAAGAAAAAAAATTATACACATGGAAAAGAAACTCAGAAAATTATATTCATTTAATTTTATTTTTAAAAATCATCAATATAATCATTTATCATCAATTAATTAGTTACCTATATTAATTAAAGAATAATACTACGTAATGAAGAACAAATTATTATAAAAAAAATAAGAAAAATTAAATAATACTGCCAATCTCAAAATCATCTTGGAGTATCACTTCAAAATTCACCAAAACATCCAGATGTATAGTTATATAAAAATAACATAAAATAGTAGTAGTACATTAAAATGTATTGAGATGTGAGATAGACCGATGAAGTACATGTAAAAATAATTGAAAGAGTCAGTCAAAAAATAAATAATTTTTTTTTTTTGAAAGAGTATAATTATTAAAATGAACGCTTAAGGGAGAATTAATATGGTTGAATATGTTGTTTTAGGAATTAATGGGGAGATTAAATTAGGAAGATATAAAATCAGAAAATAAAGATAATAAATTAATTATTTGATGATGTTTTTTAGGTTGTTATTGATTGACATTTTTTTTGGAACATTCAACAGTTCAACTTCCCAAGTTGATGATGTTAATTCCTATGATTACACTATTACGCCATTAAGAAACGTACTAGTATATTGTGTACAAATTTCTTTTTTTTTCTTTAAAAACATTTGGGGTTCTGATATGGGGCCCTAGGCGGGCGCCCTGGCTGCCCCGGTTCAAATACGGGCCTGGTTATAATTGCCAAAATTACCATTGTTTTGGTAATTTGTATTCCATTAACCCCTTTGGTTATCAAACCTTTACACATTATTATTGTTTGACACATAGTTCACATGTTAACTCTCATTATTATCAAAATCATCATTACTCTCTGGAAAAAGCATGAGGGCAATTACTAGAATAGTGATCATATGAACAACACACATCACAAAACAAACAACCACTAGGCATGTTACTAGAAGGAGGGGGATGAGAGTTAGAAGGAGTACCTCTACCCTTAAATTGGGAGGGAAGACTTGGAGCTTGGAAAGAAGAACTCTCCAATTTTTCCTTGATTGCACTAACTTCCTTCCCTAAGTTTGCCATTTGTGAGGAGAGATTGTTGATTGCATTACAATGATCAACAAAGTACACCAAAGATCTACTCTTGCTAGTTGATTCTCTCTCACCATCTTGCCAATCTCTATAATACCTCGCAACATCCTCAATGATGTCCACCACTTCTTCTTCCGTCCTATTCATGATGGGACCTCCGGCTCCTCCATCTAGGCATGACTTGCCTTGGGGACTTAGGCCTCCATAGAAAATCTGAATAATTTGATAGGTTGGAATTCCGTGGTGAGGACACTCTATTTGATACTCCTTATATCTCTCCCATGCTTCATAGAGGCTCTCACTTCGCTTTTGTTTGAAGCCTTGAATCAAAGCTCTTGCCTCCGCCGTTTTCTTTTGTGGATAGACTCGAGATAGAAATTCTATTGTAACCTCGTCCCATGTAGTCAGAGAATTTGTCTTAACGTTCTTGTCTAGCCATTCTAAATCACGCCCAATGAGAGAAAAGGGAAAGAGCTTGAGGCGGATGAATTCTTGGGAAACTCCGTTCACCTTGATAGTATAACAATACTTTTCAAACTCCTTGAGATGATTTAGCGGGCTCTCATGCTTGGCTGCACTAAATTGTCTCCTCTATATAAAAGTGATCATAGCCGGCCTAATTTCAAAATCATTTTCCGGTGTTGTGGGTGGAGAATTTCCACTCTCAAATCTATATGCACCAGGAATCCCCAATTCTTTCAATGCCACTCTCGGATTCTCTCCCATTCTTGCTTGTTCCTCTTGTTACGGTTCTTCTTCACTTGAAATGATAGAGCTAAAATATCGCCTAGCAACCCGTAGCCTTGTAGTAGTCCTCTCAATCTCCGGATCAACTGGCACTAGTGAATGACCACGTGCTCTATGCATACAACTCAAATGAAATGATTAGGTTCACGGCTACAAGTGTAGCCATAAAGAGAAAAATCTTTTTGTTTTTTTTTATATAATGAAATAGACTCAACAACTATAACAAAGCACCAATGTCACTCCCCGGCAACGACGCCATTTTGACAAGGGTTGAAATTAGGTCGTCATCTAATTTTCCCTTGGTCAAACTAAATTTTTAAATGCTTAACAAACCTTATACGAGTATAGAAGCAAGTTACGGGTCGAACCCAAAGGAATGAATCGAAGCTATGCTTAGTCTAATGTTAAGCTAAATCGATGAATTATCAGTGGTTGAGTTTGTAACTAAGATAACAAGAACCAAGACAATTCAAAGAAATCAATCAATATACTAAACAATAGGGATATAGATTCCACATGCAAGCTTAACAATCATGCTTATTTATAGATCACCCAATTGATTCAAACATTGCAAGGGACAAACAATAGTTGCAATCAAAGGAATTCAAAGGCTAACTCCTATAAACTATGCTAGGGTTAACTATGAATGGTTAACAAGGAGAATAACAATCAAATTCAATCAATAAAAGCAATTTCCAAATAAATTAATCGTGTCATTGAAATTTGCAATACAATCTAGATTAATCTTAAAGGTTTATCATTCCTAGTCTAATTAATCACATGCACAACTATGTCAACCAATTTAATTTCAACAATTCAATCAATCAAGGATCATCAACTAGCAAAAATTCAATAACAAACACATTCATCTCAAGCACATTCAATAACAAACACATTCATCTCAAGCTAAATCAAAAGGAAATACAATAAATCAACAAATTCTCAAAACTAAATCAAAATACAAACTAAACTTTCAAGCATAAGAGAAAATTGCAATGGAAGTAAATTCAAAGGAAAGAAATCTCACAAACTTTCATTGATTTGAATAAGAATTCCAAACTTGATTGAAGAAGCGATGTTGAATTACAAATCAAATCCAAAGATTACAATCTCTACTTTCTCTCTAACTTCTCTTTAGTTTCTCTCTCTAAAAACTAAGCAAATGAATAATTATCTAAAAGTTGTCCTTCAAAAGGATTTACAAGAGTATATATAGACAAAGAAGAAAAATTGATCGGTCGCGTGGTCGCGCCATCTCCAAGAAAACTCCGCGGGCGCGCAAAAATGGGTACGGAACCCATAACTAACTCCGTGAGCAATCTAGGCAAGACCCGCGCCAGCGGGTAATGTAGCCCGAGCCCGCGGCAATGCCACCCGCGCTCTCGGTTTAGGGCGCCGAAGATCCCCTGTTCTAGGTGAAGCAGGGGGGCTGCGGTCTCTCTATTCTGGAGCGGTCTCTCAAGATCCTCCGCGCCCGCGGCTAGACCGCGGCTAAGGCGTGGAGAGTTCCTGCCCAAAATCACCAAAATGATGTACTTAACCCGCACCCGCGGCCCTTGGGTCCTGCACTCGCGGCCATGAGAAAAAGCGGAGAGCCCTCTCCAAGAGGCTTAAATCTCCTTTGCTTAGCTCTTTTTGCTCCTCTTGAATCCTTTGCGAAGCTAAGACGTTAAGCACCTACAAGAGAAACCAAAGAGAGAAAATAGAAGAGAAAAAGAGCAATATAAAAGGATAACACGAAGAAAAGCACATAAAGGAAAGTAAAACATGAAGGAAGAAGAAATAGAGAAACTAAATAAGAAATGACCAAAATGATAAAATAAAAGCATGAAAAATAAGGTGAAAATATCCTAAAACAATACTCTATGAGTACCATAAATGACACTCATCACTCTGCAATCACCTCCGCCACCAGAATAGTGTTCTCCATGACTTCATCAAGCAAGCTCTCCACTGAAACGTCTGTAGACATGATTCTCTTTTCTTTTCTCTTCCTGAAATTACGCGATCTGGGTCTAGAATTTTGCTTCGCCTTTTCGCTTCTTCTTAGATTTTTAGCCTGAATTCTAACTCCCCTTGCCCTTCTTTCTCTTCGCCATTAAAATTGAGCTCAAAACAAATTTGTGGGGTTCAATAAAAAATAGGGCTTTCTCTCTTTAGCGCACAAGAATTTCTCACTCTAGCGCGCGCAACTCTAACAGTTGCTTGCGGATGAGGTTTGCCTTATACGAAAACGCGTTTTTAAAACTTTCATAATTTTGATTGTAAAGTTAGATTAAGGTGTGTAAGATATCATTGTAAAGCTACTAATGTCTAAAATCCCCAATGAAATCTCTCACTTTCTCTCTCTAAATCTACTCCTAAAACTAACACTAAAACTAGATAGAGAAACTCTCAACTAAGCTAAAATTTTAATCAAAATTATGTCTCAAACTTCATACAAAAATCCGGTTAAAAATTGGGTTAAAGGAAAGTTCACCAACAGGAGTCGCGCGCAACACATGAGTTGCGCGAGACATCCGCGTGCATTTAATTCACATGCATGCGACAGCCGCACGCAACTCACGTTGTTGCGCGCGTCTCCCCTGACGCGGCATGTGAGTTGGATTTATTTCCGTATTTTGGCTCATATAATGATGGAATCTTCACGAAATCTTAAGACGAATCATACGCTTGCCTTTTAACACTTTGTGTCCCTTTTCTTGCCTACTTTTTGATTTTCTTTTTCTTTTTCTTTATTTATTTTTTATTATTGTCTTACTTTCTTATTTTATTTTAATTATTTTCCTACTTTCTTTTTCTTTTTATTTTCGTTATTATAATTTTCCTACTTCCTTATTTTCTTTTTTATTATTATTATTTTCTTTTTTCTTCTTTTTTGTTTTCGCCTTCTTTTTCGAGTTTGGTTATTTTTTCAAGGAGGGTAAGTCGGGAACCCTTTCCCTCCCTCGAAATTTTTTTTTGCATTTTTTTGATTTTAATAATAAAATAATAATAATGTACACATGGAAACAAAAAATAATGATGACATATATACAAATTTGTCATGTGTACAACAACACAAAAAAAAACAATACATACATATATATATATATATATATATATATATATATATACACACATCAGTTTCCTAAAAAAATGTCTACAAGAAGAATCAGGTTGCTCGTCAATGACTAGACGGTTGTTGCACATCCTGCAAAATCCAAAACGAAGATTAATACATAAAATGTAATAACTTCGTTGAAAAGAAAACAAATAAAACTTACCGCGATCATCCGATGATCACGACATGATAAAGTCATGAGGGCTCTCCGATAAACAGCTCGGAAATCACGTAAATTTCTCACCTTGTCGTTCACGGTTTCCCGCGGAACTTGTTCCAAGAATACAAGGATAGTAAGTAAATAAATGTATATGAAACAAAAAATAAATAGAAATATTTATGTACATATACATAAAAGACATACCGACTCAACCGTCTCAGGTACAAACGGTATCCCCTCGTCATCCTCTATTGCTGGAAGGGTCTCACGAATTACCAATTCGACATTATCGGTATACGTGATCTCCGCTGCAGGAGGCACCCGACCACCTAGCTCGACCCGCTAAAATATATATATGACAAAAAAACGATAAAAGGGTCAAAATTTCGAAAAATAAATAGAAACAAGGAAAAGAGAGAGTTAGAGTACTAACCGGAACAAAAGCCGGAAAATGAGTCAACTAGGATACTATAAAAGCCGGATAAGAAACCTCCGGCAGCACCAGCTGCTCCGCTGGATAACCAAGGCTCGCCTGGGCTCGATCCTCCGTAGACAGCAAGTCCGGACGCAGCATCCGGATTGGGGGATTCGCAAGAACCAAAGGCTCCTTGGACGAAAGCTTCCAGAGAACACGCTCGCCTAAAAACCAAGCGTCTGTCCTCTGGAGCACTGAGTGTTCGACAATCAAACTCCAAGGACGGAGATCGATCTATAAAAAAACAACCATGAAATATCATCAGAAAATAAATGAAATCAAAGAATGTACTTGTAGTTGGAATACTCACCGATGCACGAGTAGCCGAAAGGATCCTCTAACGAAAGTCGCCGGCAGAAGTGGCTTATCTCTTCTTAATCGCGACCAATCGATGGCCGATAGGAAAACAAGCAGTCCCAAGCAATCTAGGGGCTAAGAAAGGAAGGTACGAGTATCCCCAAGCCTGAAACCAAGAAAAGATAAGCCTAAAGGAAAAGGCAAAAGTAATAACTGAAAGAAGCTTAAAACACGTAACTCAAGGAAAGGACCATGCCACATAAGCGAGATCCGAGGCACCTTAGTAGCTGCCGCGGAATCCATCACCCGGGTCGCCTTGCCCATAGCTGTAAGCATACGAGCATACGACACCTCCGCCTAACTCAGGTCACCTACTTACCCCAAATTGCTGAGGCAAATAAGTAACCTAATAGCAAAACGCTCTCCTCGATCACTCAAGATGGTGACGGAAAGAACGTGAGCAATGTATATCCGAGCCAGCTGCTCAGGTGTACAGTGCCGATCAAGCTCGTCTGCCGACAACTCGTCGACAAGAACCGAGTACAGACAAGACTGCGCGTACACGTGAAGGGCCGACACAAGACGGTCCCCCACAAGATTGCGTAGTCTCTCGTCTGACCCCTTAACGAACTCTATGGCTACAGGCTCGCCTCCAAAAGGAAAACCCGTAATCATAGAGAAATCGAAAGGGGTAACCGTCACCTCTCCCCATGGAAAGTGGAAAGTTTTTGTGGAATCCCACCAAAACTCCAGCAATCCACGGAGGAAAGCTGACGATGTAGAATGATTCGATAAATCCTAAAGAGCCGCAAGTTAGGATTCAATCCCAGAAAGTGCTACAATCTCCTTTGCCACCTCGGGCAAACTCTCAAAACGGGCTCGCAGGTCACCAGAGCTGTATAAACGCATGCTAGGCTCACTCTAATGAAAATAAAAGAATAGAAAAAAAAATGTTATGGTTTAAAAAGGAGAAGAAACAAAAGAAAAAAGAAAGAAACAATGGCCCGAAAAACTCACGATGCCGCACCACCCTATGATCGAAACGTGATGGTCTGGGTCTCACTTAAGGACCCTTGGTTCCCAGTTGGGAGGAGCCTCCTAAACCACATCCTCCTGACAAGAACCGAGTACAGACAAGAATGCGCGTACACGTGAAGGGCCGACATAAGACGGTCCCCCACAAGATTGCGTAGTCTCTCGTCTGACCCCTTAATGAACTCTTTGGCTACGGGCTCGCCTCCAAAAGGAAAACCCGTAATCACAGAGAAATCGAAAGGGGTAACCGTCACCTCTCCCCATGGAAAGTGGAAAGTGTTTGTGGAATCCCACCAAAACTCCAGCAATCCACGGAGGAAAGCTGACGATGTAGAATGATTCGATAAATCCTAAAGAGCCGCAAGTTAGGATTCAATCCTAGAAAGTGCTACAATCTCCTTTGCCACCTCGGGCAAACTCTCAAAACGGGCTCGCAGGTCACCAGAGCTGTATAAACGCATGTTAGGCTCACTCTAATGAAAATAAAAGAATAGAAAAAAAAAATGTTATGGTTTAAAAAGGAGATGAAAAAAAAGAAAAAAAAAGAAACAAAGGCGCGAAAAACTCACGATGCCGTGCCACCCTATGATCGAAACGTGATGGTCTGGGTCCCACTTAAGGACCCTGGGTTCCCAGTTAGGAGGAGCCTCTTAAACCACATCCTCCTGGCCACGTCGATCAGCCGCGACGCGTTTCCCTCAAACCTCCTCTCGAGGACAAATGGAGGCGAGTCCATGCTATGATGGATAAAGTTCCTTTAATTAGTTTACTATAATTCCTAAATTAAACTAATATACGTATTCTAAACCCATTTCGGCAGCATAACGACTGACGATAGGGTAAAACACGATAATCGAATGCCACCCATACTTGGGGGCTACGATACCTGCAATTAAACTTAGTAAATGGGGCCTTCTAACACCCACAAAAGCCAACCTATACCAGTTTCAACTAAGTATTCAAGGGATTGTATTCAAAAATCTCTAAGAATCAACTACTTTTAGACGAATAACAGTAATATAAACACAATTATCGTCTACCAAACAATTTTTAAGTTCGAATATGGCAAAAATAAGTTGAGAGTATGTTTCGCGCCATTTTTCAACAATTCAAAATTCCCAAAAATTAATTATGAAAGTAATATTAGTTTTATCACTATAATATACTTTATAATCATCAATTATAACCAAAATGAGCAAGAAAAAGCAATAAAATCAAGCAAAATTTGAAAAAAAAAAGCAAGAACGAACTTGAACAAAGAAATGCTCTTACACGGTTCAATACTTAACCATTTATCATGAAATTTGTTGCAAAACACTACTTAAACATAGCATGAAAGCATGGAAAAAACAATTTCAAGAATAATGGACTTAATAAAAAACCCCCAAATTTGAAATTTGGGGTTTACGATTCAAAAATTGTTCGAATTCAGACGGAAAAGAACAAATTCTAGCAAAAAACTTACATTGGTTTACGGCAAATATGAATTAAGGGCGAAATTTGCTTCCTTTAGCTTCGAAAATCACAAAAAAAAACCGAGCTTCACAAAAAACTTTCATTGGTTTACGGCAACTTAGAACGATGCGCGGGCCTGGCCAGCGCGACCCTCTGAGTTGCGCGCGGATACTGATCACTAAAAGACCAGGATTTTGATTTTGATCCGTTTGATCATTTTTAACAGTTTTTGCTTGTTATTAGACGTAATGGCGCGTAAATTATCAAAATCTTTTTAATTGTTTTGCATATTATAGTTTATTTTCTTTTTTGTTAGTTTTTTGCATCTTTCTTGCATGTACACCGTGCTTTGTGCCTTCCCCAACCATACGTTTTGAACGTTTTTCGTAAGAGTGCCTTAAGACGTTCCGTAGTGGTGATTTACGTAAAAGCACCTGTAGACAGGTTTGTCATTTTACTGTACTGGCGTTTTCATGCAGCGTAAAAATGCAAATGGCGTACCATACTGCGTATGTGTTGCATAAAATTTCACTAAGACCAAGCTTTGCAAGATCTACCTCTCGGGACAAAAGGTAGAGAGTTACTATAGGCGTTAGCTCACGAATTGACAGGCGCGCCGAACCTTCAGGAACAGGCACTTCTTGAATGGGAGCAAATACGGTAGTTAGTGCGTTTACTAACTTACCGGACAGTTAGGGTATCGAAATCATCCCCTGTATAAAGAAGCGACGAGATGATGTCGCGCCTATGTAGTCACGTGCCCCCAGTCCTAAGACACGTGTACTCATCTTGTGGAAAAAACAGCTGAGAGAGTTGCTGACTTTCTTCCCTCTCACTGAATTTTGATATATCCGTCCATTCCTGAGACATATATTTCTACCTTATGGACATCCGGCTCGAATACCGGACCCGGCTTGAATACCAGATCATTTCGGTTACCGAAAACCATTTCCATCTTTTTACTTTTTAAAGTTAGGCTAAAGTTTTAATGACATATCGAGGGACTTTATACCAACAATGACACGATTGAGAGGAAATCTTCCCCTTTAATCCTTTCAAAACCGATCTCTTCTCATGACTTGACATCACCTCAGAACACCTGTACTTGTAAAAGCGTTCTACAATTACAAAGGATCAATCTAGATTCTTTAGCGCGTTAAGACTAGGAAGAATTTTTCTATCCTTAACAGCTACTTGTTTTAAACTCTTAGCGAACCAAGGATTGTTTCGACATCCTTAAACATTACTGAAAGATTCTCTATCCTTAGAGAACTTTACGAAATGAGTCTTGAATTTATTTCCTTGACTACTTTGGTCATCGTCTATTCTAGAGTCGATCAAAGCGGGGGCTAACTGTAGACATCTACTTTTGGCCTCCTATCCCGATAGGAAGTACAATGACGATAAATAAAACCATGTTCGTGTTGGATCGAAGTGAAGAATACTTATGGATAACCAGTTGAGCCACAAAAGACTAGCCCAAATTAAAGAAAAAGCCAAAACTAAGGTCCAATTAACTAAACCCGATCTTAATTAGGCTTAAACTCGTTTTTAAAACCTAATAATGACGGATTTTGGAGCGCCTAGGTTAAATCTTAGTGCTTCGACAGAAAAAGCTGCGCGCATCTCAAAGAGTCGCGCTAGGCTGCCGCGCGCAACTAATTCAGTTGCGCGTGACACCCATCGTAACCCCCAGAGTTGCGCTGCGGAAGACTCGACATTATATGGATACTATAAAATCGAATCTTACCATAAAGCCGCACGCAAGACAATTAGTTGCGCTGCCCGTAGCAACGCAACCCAATCACTTGCGCTAGGATGCCGCGCGCAACTTATTCTTTTGCGCGCGACACCTGCTGCGGCAGAATGCTCAAAACCCTAAATATAATCATTCCCTATAATACGAGCTTAGACTGAGGCTTAAACAAACATAAATTAACCTAAAACTCTGGCGAAATACTTGTGAACTTGTGAAATATAGCCCCTCTTGTCCTAAACACTCACCCTTTTGATATCTTGTTACTACGGTGGAGGTTCCCTAACAAGAAGGAGTCCATAAGTGTTCTAAACGGAGATCTAGCAAAGAAAAGTGGTAATTTCCCGAGCACTTAGTTAAATCATATTTATTTTCTTGTCTAAAAGAACTTTAATTAATAAATTAGTATAATTTGATCACCTTTAAGATAATTAATTAATCAATTCCATATAGTTTCTTGCGTTAAACAAAGATTAGAATTGAATTAAATAATTGTTGGTTGATCACTTAAGCCAAGACGAAAATTGTTTATTTTTCTTGTCCTTTTCACGAAAATTGATAAAATAAGAATAACGACTTTTGCAATGTAATTCCTACGTGATTAATGTTTGTAAAAAAATCAACTAACTTAGTCTTTAGGTATCACGTTGCATATATTGTTTGGTAATGAAATTGTGAAAAAGGAAGAGCTAGTAGAGGCCGTACTAGGGCTAGAATAGCGATTCCTCCCTAAAAGGAACGTTATTTTAGTAGCCTCGCTCCCAAACTCATTTCTGGTTTATGTAGACCAATTTGGGCATGAATAAACTTATGATTCATGCTAATTATTCCATGAACTCCACATGGAAGAAAGTCATGAACGAGATCTATGAGTTTTTCCTAAAACTCATTGGCGACTCCTACATGTTTCTTACAAAAAAGCGTAATGATAGAATCAATTTTAATTCAAGGTCCCCCAAACAGTCAGGAATTCAAATCCTACTACACCATAACAAGTGTAAAGTCCTAGGCTTTTAAGTGTCCAAGGGTATTTAAGGAGAGTACCCCTTACGATGGGATCACCCTCCTTACACACATTTACAGCTGACCCATCGTCCACCAAAGTAAGAGGGATGTCGTATCCCTTGCACCCCACGGTTAAGTATAATGCATTATTGTGGGTGGTGTCTGTTGAAGGTAAATCAACACTAGTAAAAATGATTCATTTTTCGGATTTCTCGCTACTAAGAAAGCTAATGAGATCTTAGGGAGTTTGATCTGTGTTTCAGACAAAGTCGTTAGAGCGTTCATAAGAGAATTCCTATGTTCTTTAGAAGTACTTAGGAGTTCCAAAATGCTAACAATTGCCTTGGATTGGAGAAGTTGTTTTACTAATGGATCTTCCACCTCAAGGGGAGGTGGTATTGAATTTTGAGTTTGACCTTGAGTTTGATTTTGAGTGGTCGAAGATCCATTTGGTGGTGCTTGAAAAACTCGCCCATAACGAGTTAGATGATCAGCCTCATTTGGGATAGTTGTAAGGCTATTGAACCAACTTTCTCCTAGAGGCTTTGAATGTGCCTCCATTTCAAGATGTTGCATGAGTTTTGCTTGATGCCATTGTTCATCCAAGGAGAGATTTTATATATCTTGCGATTTCCCCAAGATATGATCCCAATCAAGCACTTCATTTGTCTCATTTTGTATACAAGGTGGAGGTGGGACGGCAGCGTACTTAGAGACATATAAGTGTTGGAAGTCGTCATCCCATAATCCACACACTTTGATAGCTGCCCCTACGAGTGTTGTGGCTAGAGGTTTCCCTATAGGTGTGATATAGTCTAAAGGACTAAACGTATCATTTCCCATATGTTACTAATCAATGTGAAATACTCCTAATGGGGCTACATTGTTGTTGGGTTAGGCGTGGGAATTCTCCCATCGTCTACTAGATCTTGTACTTTGTGTTTTAAGACATAGCAACGTTCAATATCATGCCCAACACCTCTATGATAAGCACAATATCCATTGCTACCCCATTAAGCGTATCTTCTTTCTGGTGGAGTGGGTGGCATTGGCCTGTTGGTGTAAGTAAACTATTTTCGCTTAATTTTTCTAATAACTATTTGTAACTCAAAGGGAATGGTGTAAATTTTCTTTCCTTTGTCCATCTTCTTCGAGGATCATTACAGTGATACAGAGTCGTGTTATTGTATTGCGTAGAATTCGCAAATACATTAATAGAGAATAAAGTATTATCATTCCCATTTTTGTAGTTATTTTTAGGTTGATGATGATGAGTCTTATTTGCTTTTTTTTAACAAGATCATCTTCAATCCTAGTAGCCACACAACAGACCTTTTGGAAAGTGTCTAAACCAAGGTAACGTAGATGTTTGTTGTACTTTTTATGACAATTGTCAATGAATTTTTGTACTAACTTGAGTTCTAATGGCCTTTGGGAAAGGTGGGCGCCTTTTCTCGCCATCTACCATAGAAATCAATTACACCTTCATCGTCGCCTTGCTTAAGCGTTTTAAGTTCACGTAGAGTGGATTTGTACTCCACTTTACTCTCGTATTGGGAAATGAAAGCCGAGACTACATCTTCCAATGTTGCTTTTATTTTTTGATCTAGCCCATAGTACCACTCTCTCGCGATTGGGTCTAGATATAAAGGGAAAGTCAAAGCATAAATCTTATGATCAAATCCCTGTAAAGCCATAGTGCCAGTAAAACACGTTAGATGGTTTTGTGGATTAATGGTCACCTTGAATATTGGCAAGTCCGTAGCTACGAACTTTTCTGGTAAAGTAAGTCCTGTAGGAGGAGCAAAATTTTCTGTGTCGAAGTACTTGTTCCCCATTGTAGAACAAAGAACGAGCTTCCCCAACGCCTTTTTTTTGGATAGTTGTTTCATCTTTTGTTGCAAGGCTAAAGCTTTGGCATTTTTCTTTTCAGCCTTTTCAAGTTTTTTAGTTCTTCTCTCCTCGGCCTCTTGAGCCTTTTCTTCTCTCAAGAGAGAAATCTCTTCATGAAGTGGCTCTATGGATGACATTGTTGTTGAACTAGAACTTTTTGTAGAGGGAAGGTGGTTTGAAAGGGGTGGATTGTTTAGTGGTAAATGTAGAATTTGAACTCCCAAGAGACTTCATTCACAAGCTTAAAAATATGGATTGTATTTATACACACATTAATCACGTAGGAATTACATTGCAAAGTTGTTATTCTTTATTCAATTCAAGTTCTTGATAGGAAAAAACAAACAAGATTTGCCTTGGCTTAAGTGATCACTCAACAATTATTTATTCAATTCTATTCTTTTTAACGCAAGATACTATATGAAATTGATTAACTAGAAATCCGTTTAAAGTGATCAAACAACACTAATTATTTAATTAAAGTCCTATTAAACAATAAAAATAAAGGTGATTAATCTAAATGCTCGGGAATTTACCACTTCTCTTTGCTAGATCTTCGTTTAGAACACTTATGGACTCCTTCTTTTTCGGGAACCTCCACCGTAGTAATAAAGATTAAGAGCGGTGAGTGTTTAAAATAAGAGGGTTTGGTTGCACACAATTTCACAAGCACCACTACAAAATTGGCCAAAGAGACCCGTCCAAATTAGCCAAAGAGACTGCCTTAGAGGCGGTCTCTAGCGCAGCGGTCTCTTTGGTAAAGAGACTGCTTTAATAGAGGCGGTCTCTAGAATGTGAAAGCTAAGACCGCCTCTTAAACATAAGCGGTCTCAATTTTTAAGGAAATTGAGACTGCCTTTTAAAGAAAAGCAGTCTCTGTTTTCAGAAAACTGAGACCGCATATCTTAAATAAGCATTCTCTTTTTTTAGAAAAGTGAGACCACTTTTTAGCTTAACACGTCTCTTTGGGCTCATTTTAAATAAAAAAAAAAAAGATTTTTTTTATAATTACAATTCATTAATAATAACTTTTTAAATTTTATTAATTTTTTCCATTATTAAATAAGAAGTTTTTTTGACTGAATTATTAAATAAGAAATTAAAAAAAAATATTCTTGCATTTCATACAGCTCAAAAATTACGTACATAGTAATTACAGATTTCAATACATAAATCAAAATAAAAGTTTGGAAATGACGACTATAAACTCCCTAGATCTTTAATTACAGATTTCTTCTATTCAAACTTGAAACTTGAAAGATCGGTACCTACAACCACATATATAGACATGTCAAAAAATAAAAAAAATAAAAGCAAATATTATTATCCAGAAAATAAATCATAACAACGAACAAATTGAAAAAGAAAATAACAAACTAAAATTCGTTTACAATAAAAAAAATGAGAAATTGTTCAATTTTTTTTTTTTTTTTTAGAAATTGTTCAATTTAACTAATGAAATACGAGAATCCAAAGTAAAATTCGTTTAAAATGATATTGAACACAACCAAAAAAAAAAAAAATCAAAGACAAGTTACAGAACAATTCGTCATGAAAATCTCAAAGGAATTTTTAAAAAAATACCATAACTTAAACTAAAGCACTTAATTCGAAATTGGAAATGGAAACAGATATAGAAAATCAAATGCGAAATTAATAAATACAAAATTACTAGATCTGATTTCATATGAAAGAAGTAAGCAATAATAACGAAAAAATAGTAGATCTGACTATTAAAGGTCTTTTTAAACAAAATAAATCGGCGAAAATAATTTTTGAAACGAAAATATTAACATAGCAAACAAACAATCTACTATCGACTAAACTAAAAATCGGACAAATTATTGTTTTAACTTTTGATAAATTAATGAAGCTAAGCTCGGTATTGTGTCAAAAAAAAAAACTCTTAATAACGAAAAATAATACAAAACTCACCTTGTAATAGATCTTGAAAATTTGAAATGATAGAGGGAAGATAACTTCTTGAGATTGAGAAAGAAGTAAAGGATGAAATTTTATGTGTGAGACTCACCCTAGAAACTAGAAAAAATGATCAAGCAAGAGGAAAACAAATTAAGATGGTGAGAGGAGGGAGAAGAGAGAAAAAGAAAAGATGAAATGAAATGTGTTGGGAGTGAAAAGTGGCGGAGGACCATAGTGAGAAAATGAAAAGTATGTTCTAGGGTTTGGTACTTAATGGGCTTAATTATGGCTGCCTAAATATATGCGGGTGAATAAAATTTCTCACATTTTCAAAAACAACATCCAAAAGACCGGTTATGTTAATTGGCCGGTTTCTTGGACATTACTTGAGACCGGTTATGTTAATTGACCGGTCTCTCCTCTATAAGAGACCTGTTATGCACTTAACCAGTCTCTTATTTTGGGTCTCTTTTGCTATTTTTGTAGTAGTGAAGTTTTCTACCAGCATTTTAGGTTAAAATCTGTCATTGAGCCTCGTATTAAGCCCCTATTTATAGGGAAGGGACCGATTGGGGTTTTGAGCATTCTACCGCAGCAGGTGTCGCGCGCATCTGAATAGGTTGCGAGCTATTAACTAACGCAAGTGATTTAGTTACGCTGCTATAGGATGCGCAACAGATTGTCTTCCGAGCAGTGTTATGGTAAGATTCAATTTCATAATTTTTTAAAATTTTTAATCTTCCTCAAGTGTATCTTAGGAGGTTGTGCTTGTAGGGAATTATAGGTACTACGCAGCGGAAATAAACACGAATCATATTCATATAGCACCTAACCAAGGATCTCATGCATAACACATAAAGAGAAAGAATTATACCTTTGAAGCGTGATTCCACTAGTAATCGAGCAAGAACAAGGGAGACAAAGAACCTCAAACGTGATTCCTCTACTTGGTCCACAGGCACGGATTAAGACCTCCACTAATGCTAGTTAGTCGCGATCGAACTCTTCAATAGACTTTCAACGGAGAAGTATGAACAACGAACTAGTCACAAACCACCACGAACCACCGCGAGCACCACTTGGGGTGGCCGGCCGCAAGTCCAAGGGGGAAGGAGAGGGGTGCCGTGAGAGAGAGAGGGAGATGAGGGTTTTGGGATTTTGTTGCCTTGATTCACAATTCACTGTAAGTTAATTGTGACTCCTATTTTGCAACCCTAGGCATGGATCTTATTTATAGATCACATCCATAAATAAGAGTCCATGACCAAGCCCAATTCCTAATCCCAATCAAACTACAGTAGCCCAATCCTATTCATGAATAGTTAAATGCTCATAAGGCCCATTAATGGGCCTCTTACTTGCTTAACCCAATACCTTTGTGTGTGACCTCATAGGATCCATTCTAGCGGGCTTTGGACTATTTTACTAGCCCAAAGATCATCTCTCATAGTCTAGCACCAGATGATGACGCCCCAACAGAATGAACTTATTATCTCCATAATAGTGATCCTTGATATATCTAGTAATTGCTCTTATCGAAGATACAACTCCTTTAATCTCTCACTTGTCTTAGACAAGTGCGCAATGTTCAAATTCCTTAAGTCAATGTGTGTCGACTTGATAATATGATTGCATATCATGTCGTGATCATATTAGTTTACAAATATTTTCTTAAAAAACTGAGTGAGATTCAAAGAACAAATGATTACTATGTAATGCATTTCAGCACGACCATGCATTTTTCTGAATTCTCCCTCTTCAAGGGGCAAGACACATTCCTAATTAAATAGGTAGACTCAATCCAATCTTGTGGCAACCAAGCTCCCACTCAACTTCTGAAATATCCGGGAAACACCCTTTATAATCTCCAATTACGGGCAGACGTTTGAGTGTACCGCAGCCATAACATCCATTGAAAGAAATTAATGTTCCACTCATGTCAGAGGAATCCACTAATATATCCGGAAGATCTATACTTGAACTTCAAAGTAGGTCTATAGTTCGATCATGCATATCCATGTGATTGACCGAGCGTCACTATGCTCCTATAGCCCATGAAACTGCGCTATCCAATCAATCTTACATGCTAG
The DNA here is from genome assembly GCF_948465745.1 of Chenopodium album. Lineage (NCBI taxonomy): Eukaryota > Viridiplantae > Streptophyta > Magnoliopsida > Caryophyllales > Amaranthaceae > Chenopodium > Chenopodium album. The sequence goes on along the minus strand of NC_137834.1, from coordinate 37,148,143 downwards.
TCCATTATTATAAATCATTTATGTCCAGTTTAATGATTCCGAACTAGGAACTTAAATAATATATGAATTTAGTTCACCTGTGGGGTTTCATTCATCAGGTCATCAACCTGATGAGCCCATCAATTCATAATTATTTTGGACATTTTGTTTAATATTGAAACCACGATTAAATAAGAGAAATGATAAAATTTATGATTAAACATAATTCTGCAAATGAGTGTATTACATATGTAACTTATTTTTCTCCAATAATAAATACAACTTCTAATTACATTATTTGCTTTAATCCAGCTTCACTAGCATGTTTCTCATGCTTAGGTAGTGGAAGGGGTTTAGTAAGTGGATCAGCGATATTCTCATCCGTATGAACTTTGCACATCTTCACATCTCCTCTGTTAACGATCTCTCGAATGAGGTGATACTTTCTCTCGACATGTTTGGATTTGAAGTGTGACCTAGGCTCCTTTGATTGAGCAATGGTGCCATTGTTCTCACAATACAATTCTATTCCCTTTTGAGCACTTGGCACGATATCTAGCTCAGTTAGGAACTTCTTTATCCAAACTGCTTCTTTGGCTGCTTCAACTGCAGCCAAATATTTTGATTATGCTGTAGAGTCTACGACAGTGCTCTGCTTTGAACTCTTTTAGCTCACTACTTCTCCATTTAGACAGAAAATGTACCCAGACTGTGATCTAAAGTCATCTCTGTCTGTTTGGAAACTCGCATCCGTATAACTTTTGACAACCAACTCATCTTCGCCACCATAAACCAGAAACATTCCTTTTGTCCTTCTCAAGTACTTAAGGATGTTCTTGACAGCCGTCCAGTGTGCATCACCTGGATTTGCCTGAAACCTGCTACACATGCTTAGAGCTAATGCAACATCCGGCCTCGTACAAATCATGGCATACATTATTGATCCTATTGCAGAAGCATAAGGAGTGATAGGCATACGTCTCATCTCATCCGGCATAACCGGACATTGAGATTTACTGAGCGTAATGCCATGAGACATGGGGAGAAATCCTCTCTTGGAGTTTGTCATCTCAAACCTGTCAAGAACCTTATCAATATAAGTCTCTTGACTTAGTCCAATCATCCTTCAAGATCTGTCTCGATGGATCTTGATTCCCAAAATGTACTCGACGTTACCCAAGTCCTTCATGGAAAAACAACTCTTCAACCATTCCTTGACTGACTCAAGCATTGGTATGTCATTTCCCATGAGCAGTATGTCATCCACATAAAGGACTAGGAAAACTATGCTGCTCCCACTAGACTTCTTTTATAAACAAGGTTCCTCTTCCAAACTGTTTGATTGCTTCATCAAAACGAAGATTCCAACTCCTGGATGCTTGTTTCAATCCATAAATGGATTTCTGAAGTTTGCATACCTTTCTAGGATTTTCTGGATCTTCAAAACCCTCAGGTTGTGTCATGTACACTTCCTCCGTCAAGAACCCATTCATGAAGGCGGTTTTGACATCCATCTGCCAAATTTCGTAATCGAAAAATGCAGCAATCGCTTGAAGAATCCGAATGGACTTAAGCATGGCTACTGGGGAAAAGGTTTCATCATAGTTCAATACCATGAATCTGTCTATATCCTTTCGCAACCAGTCTTGCTTTATGGATGTAGGCATTTCCATCCTTGTCTGTTTTAATTTTGTAAACCCATTTGCAACCAATAGGTTTTACCCCATCAGGCAAGTCAACTAGGGTCCACACTTCATTTTCAGACATTGATTCCATTTCGGACTTCATGGCATCAAGCCATTTATCAGAGTTGGGGCTCGCCAAAGCTTGCTTGTAGGTTGTAGGTTCTTCATTCTCCAATAAGAAGATTTCAGAATCCTCACTTATCAGAACCTCAACAAACTGTTTGTTTCTGATTCTAGAAAACCTACGTGGGGTAGGAGCAACAATAGAAATATTCTCTCCAACTCCTTGAAGATTTTCGCATGAACTAGGTTCAAGTGGGACGATAGGAGTCTCGCTAGTCGAATTAGCTCGCTCCGACGCATGATTAATCCAGTCATGCGCCCTCGCCTCTGATGTGGTGTTATCCACATCCATTTGTTGCTCGTCTCGAATTTCTTCGAGAACCACTTTACTCCCACTTGGCATTCTAGACAGGAATTCCTTTTCTAGAAAGACACCATGGCGAGCAACAAACATTTTGTTATCTTCGCGATTGTAGAATTAATACCCTTTTGTTTCTTTTGGATAGCCCACAAAGAAACACTTGTCTAATTTAGGGTGTAGTTTATCACCTTGTAAACGTTTTACATAGGCTTCACATCCCCAAATCTTGAGAAAAGACAACTTTGGAGCTCTTCCATTCCACATCTCATATGGAGTCTTTTCAACTGCTTTGGACGAGCTTCTGTTTAGTATTCTCGCAGCTGCTTCTAATTCATATCCCCAAAATGATATGTGAAGATCAGTAAAGATCATCATGGACCTCACCATATCAACTAATCATATGTTCATCAAATTCTTGGGTCAAATATTCACCACCACGATCAGATCATAATGCTTTAATCGTTTTCCCATGTTGGTTTTGTACTTCATTCTGGAATTCTTTGAACTTTTCAAAGGATTCCGATTTGTTCTTCATTAAGTAAACATAACCATATCTACTTATTAAATCATCAGTAAAAGTAATGAAGTAATTAAACCCACCCCTTGCTTTTGAACTCATTGGTCCATACACATCTGTATGTATACCCGTGAAGGGTGACTTAGTCATTTTCCCAAGCAAGCATGACTCACAATTTTCAAATGATTCATAATCAAATGAAGAGAAAAGTCCATCCTTATGTAATTTCTGGATGCGCTTTTGGTTGATGTTACCAAGCCTACAATGCCATAGGTAAGTTGGGTTTGAACCATCTGTTTTCTGCTTTTTATGATCAATGTTGTAGACATGAGTTATATATTCTAAGACATACAAACCATTAATTAATTTTGCGTTAGCATATAACATATTTTCTTTCGAAATGAAACAACATTTGTCTCTTATTTCAAATGAAAATCCGTCAGAATCTAAAATAGGAACTGAAATAATGCTTTTAGTAATTTTTGGTACATAATAACAGTTATTAAGCACCAAAATAAGTCCAGAGGGAAGTCTTAAATGATAACTTCCAATAGCAAGTGCAGCAACTTTTGCTCCATTTCCTACTCGAAGAGTTACTTCCCCTTTTGCTAACTTCTTATTTTCTTTCAAGCCTTGCACGTTATTAACGAAATGAGCACCACAGCCGGTATCAAATATCCAAGTGGAAGATTAAGTAAGATTAATTTCTACAACGAAAAAATCAAGTAACTCTTTACCTTATGTTTTCACTGGTGTATAGTGGGGACACCCTTGTGTATGGCATGGCCAACTACTGCAAAAGAAGCATTCGCTTCCTCTCCTTTTCAGGAACTCCTCAGCATGGTTAAGCAAAAGATTGATCAATGTCACTAACGATCCCTCATCATTATGAGTGAGCTTGACAATGTCAAAACCATCATGGAGTGAGAACAAGATAATATCATGTGCAGAGTCATCATCGATCAGTTTTCCAAGGACATCCATCTGATTGAACATTTCAATCAGTTCCTTGACATGGGCCCTTACTAACTGACCAGGCATGAGTCTTTTAGCCATTATCTTACAATGAACATTGTAAGCCTCATACCTGACCCTGTCAGTCCATGAATAGTAAATCTGAGGGATTGAGTTAACGACCTCTCTTACATTTTGATCTTTGAAGCCTCCACTTCCTAACGCCCAATGCCACCTCGACAGATAGCACGAAGACATTTGTACAAGTTGGTTAGCTCATAGTGCCTGAATCTCCTTTTCCAACAAATTGGAATAGATTCTAAAATGAGCCCACTGATTTTCTGTGCATCTGCAAGAATTTCAGCATGCCTTTCAGCTTTATATTTTCCTGTATACTTGCTCTCAATAGGAATATATAAACGAGATTCAAGCCCATGGCTTGTGACAACTTTTCTCAACTCATTTTCCCATCCCTTGAAGTTTCTGAGATTCAGCCTTAAGTTAAGTTTCCTTGGTAAAACAGTGTTGTCGTATAAGTTATTCATCTACAAACAAAAACAAACGAGGCAAAGTTCAATAATTATGTTTAATAAATTTTTAAAGTACCATAAGCGATTATAAAACTGGTAGCTTTAAAACATTCATTAAAATTAATTGATCCCTATTGAATAGAATGATTCCAAGATCCTTTATTTGTGCAATAATTGACCGGACTGAGGCCCTACCATAAAGTATTGCATTTTTAAGGTGAGTAAACTCTTTACTGATTACAACTCTTTGTAATTCTTTGTTGAATAATTACCCATAACATGTTTAATTATTACTCTTAGCTTCAAGGTTCTAAACTCTTTAGGTAACCTTGTTGAGTATAACCAATTAAAAGTGTAAAACGTGATTTACCCCCAATCCCCTAATATATAGTATGACACCCAGTTGAGGCATGACCTGCCATAAATATAGAAGGTTTCATCGGGTTTTTAATTGGAAAAGCAACCTCAATATTACTAGGACCTAGATTTATGATGTTGTGATTATTTAGTGAACTCTAGCGCATCATCAAACAACATAAATAAAATCTAACATGCATATTCTACTAATGCATAAATAAAACATGACATAGATGACCCCTTAATCCTAAGAAAACTAATAAAGCAAAAGCTTCCACTTGAACCTTCATGGATCTCATCTATCTTGCTCCTTTTGGCCTCCACTCCATGGATTCTTGGATTAACTTCAACCTGTAATACTATTCTATTCTATCTACTACTTAAATAAAATTAAATAAATTACAAAAATACTTAACGGTACGCAGACCGTATTTAGATTACAAAAATATGAAACGATGCGCAGATCGTATTTAGAATCTATGGGTCATACTGGTCTATATAGCAATAAATAACATCATATATTATAAAATGCCATATAATAAATCACTAATCATGCTTTCCTAAACTACAACATCGAATGTTCACAGTAAAGGAAACATGGCTCCTAAATATCTCATATTTTAATCAATTACTGTAATTAGATAATATCATATATTATTCATAACAGTTTATAAAATATCATATATTTTAATTTAGGTATGAGATAGAATCAAATCTTATTTTAATTATGGAAGATAAATCATATTTATTTTCCATGATTATCCTAACATTTAGGAAATTCTATCCTAATTACTTGCCAATCACATATTTTAAATCAATTAATATCCTAAAATAATTATGGGATAATCATATTATTTAATCAATTATTATCCAAATAGAATCTTTTGCTCCATCTTTATCCTATCTTTACAAAATTAACAACTTTAACTTTGTTAATTATCTTTTTCAAAATCAAAACTTATCTTTTAATTTTTAATTTTGAATACTGATTGTTATCCAAAATAAAATAATTTATTTTTTTATTATTATTTTTTTAAAATAGCGTCAGCCACCGTGGTGTAGCCAGCCGAAGCCAGCCACGGTGGCCGTACACCTTGTGGTGTACGCTGCCCCTGCAGCGACGCAAGGACAGCAGCAGCAGCAGCACACAGAACGGGGTGGTGCACTGGTGCGCTGCCCCTTGACCGACCCATGCCCAGCCCACCCTTCCTCCTGGACCACCACCAGTGCGGAAGTCGCCGTGGCTGTGCCACCCAGCCGCGGCTGCCGCACCGAAACCCCCTTTTTTTATTTTTATTTTTAATTTAAAACAAAATTTTTTTATTAAAATTAAAATTTATGTGGTCCATCTAATTTTTAAATTAAATCATATTCAATTTCAAAATTAAGGTTCTTCATGAATTTAATCCCAATTCAATTTAACTTTTAAATTAAATAGGTTGATCATGAAAAATTCACAATTTAACATGAAATCAAAAGGATAAAATTCTTTAGACACCAAATTTTCGAATTATATCAAAATCAAAACACAAAATTTCATAAATTAGGGTTCTTGATTTCGAAATTTTCGAAATATTAGGGGGGTTTTCGAATTTTTTGAAAAATATAGGGCAATTTTCGGATCAGTTTAGGGCTAATATGGAGCAAATTAAACAACTTTTAATGATTCTATATTTTTAAATCACATTTAATATAATAATTGACCCATAATTAAATTATTCTCTCTCTTAATTGAATTAAAATTGTGGATTATCAAAGGATTGATACTCAATATATGTAATTGCAAGAGGCTAACTAATACCACTGTAGGGAATTATAGGTACTACGCAGCGGAAATAAACATGAATCATATTCATATAGCACCTAACCAAGGATCTCATGCATAACACATAAAGAGTAAGAATTATACCTTTGAAGCGTGATTCCACTAGTAATCGAGCACGAACAAGGGGACAAAGAACCTCAAATGTGATTCCTCTACTTGGTCCACAGACACAGATTAAGACCTCCACTAATGCTAGTTAGTCGCGATCGAACTCTTCAATCGACTTTCTACGGAGAAGTATGAACAACGAACTAGTCACGAACCACCACGAACCACCGCGAGCACAACCAAGGGTGGTCGGCCGCAAGTCCAAGGGGGAAGGTGAGGGGTGCCGTGAGAGAGAGAGAGGGAGATGAGAGTTTTGGGATTTTGTTGCCTTGATTCACAATTCACTGTAAGTTAATTGTGACTCCTATTTTGCAACCCTAGGCATGGATTTTATTTATAGATCACATCCATAAATAAGAGTCCATGACCAAGTCTAATTCCTAATCCCAATCAAACTATACTAGCCCAATCCTATTCATGATTAGTTAAATGCTCATAAGGCCCATTAATAGGTCTCTTACTTTCTTAACCCAATACCTTTGTGTGTGACCTCATAGGATCCATTCTAGCGGGCTTTGGACTATTTTACTAGCCCAAAGATCATCTCTTAAAGTCTAGCAACAGATGATGATACCCCAAGAAAATGAACTTATTATATCTATAATAGTGATCCTTGATATATCTAGTAATTGCAGTTATCGAAGACACAACTCCTTCAGTGCTGGGTGTTGCGCGCAACCTTTTGAGTTGCGTGCGCTAGACCAACGCGACTTAGTGAGATGCACGCGGATTTATCTGCGGCTGCATCAATTTGAACCTAGGCGCCTCTAAATTCATCATTATTAGGTTTTAAGCTCGGGCTTAAGCCTAATTAGGATGGGGCTTAGTTGATTGGACTGTAATGCTTTTGTTTTTTATTTAGGCTAGCTTAATTTTATGTTCTTGCAATTCAATCAGTAATCCACAAATGTTCTTTACGTTTATTCAACACGAAGATGGTTTTATTTATCGTCATTGCACTTCCTGTCGGGACAGGAGGCCAAAAGTATATGTCTGCACATATCATATAGTTTAAACATTAAAAATAATATCAAAATAGTTACTAATAATATTTATCCAAACAATTAATCTTATTATACCAATTAATCATATCATCCAGTCCATACATATTGGGATATCATCCAAATAAACATATTATTCAAGCAATCTAGAAATATAAGATGTCATCAACACAATGAACAACGTCATCCAGCCAATTAATCATATCATCTCGCCCATGAATTAAATATATCCATCACGACTCATGATGGGATAAAATCGTATCTCCTAATCAAAAGAATTACCTAAGTCCTCTAACTAAAGTAGATAGGGAAGTAGGGTCAAACCACAGCGAAACAAGACAATTAATTCCTAATTAATTAAAATAATTTAAATTATTAAGTGATCGAATAATTGTTATAAAAATAATTAAACTAAGGAGATTAAGAATAGGGAGAAATCAAATATTAAAAGACTACGGTATAGGTTCACCAATAAACAATATTATTTCTTGCTTCATAATTTTTATCCAAATCTTATATTGTTGGATAGATCTTAAAATTATCTTTCCAATTATATATTAATTTTGAGCTATAACAAAAAAGATATGAAAGAAATAAAAAACTCTATCTAAAACTAACATTGTCCCACTATTTCGGCCATATCTGTTATTAAACAAAAGGTTTTAATCTGACTCTAATTGGTTTAAATATTAGACTTTAAGAGCTTTCCAACAACATATAATATTACTTATTTGAACTTATGGATCAAAAGATATGATAAAAACAAAATCCGCAAATAACTTTCGTAGCGCCAAAGGACAACCTTGTCGCACGACGACAAACTCTGTCGCCATGCGTGATTCCTGTTGTTTTATGCTGGGTTCTGTCATTCGCGACAGGAGCCAATTCTATTCCAATTCAAATTCTAAGTCTTTTCTATTGTTTCCGGAATATTTTCTCTATAAATAGGGTCGTATTTCCCCGTTTTCAATCACCAACAATCAAAATCTTGATCACCAATAATCTCTCTTCTCCCTTAAGCTAGAAGCTTATTCTTTCTCTCTCTTTCTAAGCCCTTGTACACCTTTTTACAAAATACAATATTCTTCATTCACATGACTTAGACACACCTAGTCGAGTTCAAAATTGTCTTCGCCCTAGACGTGAAAGGTTGATAAGTTTTGAGGATTTGGTCCCATATCTTATTTCAATTCTTTTATTAGTTTTACAGTTTAATATTTTCGTTGAAGTTACTAATGTGTATTGTTTTGATAGAAAGAGATACGAGGCATCAAAGTAAGTAATTCGATTATTTACTATTTTTTTGGTATATAAATCATGTTTATGTTCCTAGTACATGTTTAGGGTATTAACTAATATTTCTAATATCATTTATGTTCCTAGTACCATGTCAGGAAATTATTCATTGCTTTCTAGTTTCATTTTTAGGTTGCTTCATATTTCTTTTATCATGTTAGGGATAAAGCTTTGATCTTTAATGTTTAGTGACATGCTAGGATTTGTAAGTAATCTTGTTAGTATCATGCCTAGGATGTTGGTAATATTATTATGCTTTCATGAGATAGAGATTATTATCATGATGATGATTGTTTTTATTATGTTGCTTGATATATTATTGTTATTGCTTGATCACGCCCTCTCTTGCAGGTTTAAAGGGAATTTGTACTTGTAATCACGCTTATTAAGATAATTAATAATCTTGTTTAGGCTAATATGATTATTTTTCAAGTGATCGCCAATAATAGATTTGTTTTTTTGCATTACTAATAAACCAACATAGTTAAACAAGTTTAGGATTAATATATTGTTTATATGTTAGTCAGATTGCGCACATGAATATGAGAAAAATAAAGTAGAGGCCTTTTTTAAAGCTAGGTCTATTTCTCTTAGGTTGGATTTGTACCTTCATCTCCGAATATCCAGTCATGGTTCCAGACCACTATGGTGTTAGAAATCTCATGGATCGTGAAGGGGTGTAACCTTCACCCTGTGAACGGTTTACAAGTTCCTAAAACTTGTTAGCGACTCTTTTACTCTAGCTTCCTTCCCTATGGACGCCACTATGCTTAAGTGTATGATCACAGTGGGGCTCAAGTGTGGAATGCTTGAAATATTCCCTACAGTTTTTTGCCGACTCCACTGTGTTGGATTTCTATTTTTATTCCTAAAAATTATTTTGGCAATAATTTAGAATGAGTGGATGAGACTCAAAACATTCTAAGTATCAATGTACGTAATTTTGATTTACAATATTCACATATGTATTAAAAAGGTCAGCATTGGAAATACCATCCTTAATGCGTCAAAAACATAGGATTTTTACACATAGAAAATTTGGGAAATATCATTCACAACTAGGATCGAAAAAACGCTACAAAAAATCGAAAAATTCAAAGAACAGAAAAAACTGCTGAGGCATGTAGTAACCGGCGCCAAGAAAACAGAGTTAGCGTCATGCGATGGCTCTGTCGCTGCGCGAAAACAATGTATTATGGCGAGAGATCTATATTATGGCAATAGTTCCTGTTGTCTCGCACCATGTTCTTCTAATACCGATCCAGAAATCTACCTTTTTGGTTCGACAGATTTTAGTACTATTCGCTCGATTTTACTTCTTAATTGAGTTTTTCTCACTTTTCTGAACCTATATATGTTCTAAATATGGCCATAACCCTGTGGGAATTCACGCTCCATCTACCCAATCGAACGCTCATGGCAATAAAGGGTACATCCGAGTTTGTTGAATTCACCAAACAGTGGAAGCGAGATTAACTCGCGGGGTCCCATCCACTCGCGCCAACCCTTCCAAAGGTAAGGCTTCCACGTGGTTCATCCGGAATCCTAACCATGGACCTTCTTTGACTAATCCTTATCCTTGAACTTTAGAGAACTAGAGCCATGGTTAGGTTGCAAACTCATTACATCATATTGTGACTATTTGACTACTTACGCATTACTTGCTTGTGCATACTTACATGTGATTAAACTAACCGTTTGTTTTGACTTGTGTTTGTAAATAAGTCTTAATAAACTTATCAATGACTAGAGGACTTTTCTTAATTAATTGATTAATTAATTTGAACTCATAACTATGTCGAAAATTAAGTCATAATTCCTTTGAGTCAACCCGGAATTTTATTCCCGTATACTGCATAAACGTCAACTTATTTTGGTTATAGCCGGAGTTCTAGAAAGAATAACGAGTTGTACAAACTATGGATTCGTAGCCCCGAGTTTTATCTTTAATTTGGAGTTGATTTCGTCCAATTCGGAGTCAGAAATAAAAAGTTAAGACTGAAATACTACAGCCTTTCAAGTTTTTGCTTGAGTTTAGTCACATAGTCTAGTCTCATGGTCATGACACGAGTCTTGAACATATCACACACACTCACAAATATTCACACAGTTTCTACATACTCTTTTCACACCATGACCATGTCTTAAGTTAATGCATGAGTTGTTCTTTCCGTCATTTGAATTGGGGGTCCACTTTATTCCTAAATTCTTCAACATCTCTCTATCTACATCATTTTTCCACTCTCCACATGCTTGCTCCACACATATCATTAACCTCATTATTCCGTACTCTTTCTCATCTATGCATGTTGAATCGAGTTTAAATCATATAATTAATAATAAACATCAATGACTTCTCTTTCCACAACACTTGGTCAAGAAAGGAAGGACGGCTAATGAAGGATAACACTTTTGTTCAAGTATTACTTTTTGATAAACTGATTCGTCAAAAGAGTAAAGTTAAGAAGATAATGGCAACTCAAGAAGAAGTCAATGAACTTAGGCAAAACTTTGCGAATTAAACTGAAATGATGAAGACTATGGCTCTTTAAATCAATGACCCTCCGAAACCACAATGGATGGAGCGAATGGAGGAAAGCTTGAGAAAGATCTTCAACGACTATAAATTCTAGGCATTAGCTCACAAGGGGTCTCAGTGGAAAAGGAGCTTCTTCCGCAGAAGTTCAATGCCAATGACATACCTAGGTTAAACCAACTGACAATCCTTATTTCCACTTAAGATCTTTTGAAACTATAATGTACATTAAGAGGATTGATAGGAAAATTTTTCAATCTTTGTTCTCACTATCTCTTGAAACCATTTGTCAACAATGGTTCTTTTCTCTTGATAAAGAGAAGATCTCTACTTTGGATGGAATAGTAAACGCTTTCTTTGATATATACAAATGTAACATTCAAGTTGAAACTGGCCATAGAGAACTTGAGATATTAAAACAAAAATAGAATGAGGGTTTTACTTCCTTCTTTAACAAGTGGAGGTAAACTTTTGCTAAAATGGTTAAGGTGCCTAGTGAGAAAGAATCTGTAAAATGTTCATTAAGAACCTCCAAGAAAACTATTCAAAGCATATGAAATATCAACACAATTAGAGTAATTTCAAGGCCTTCTATGACATAGATATTGAAATTGAAGATGACCTTGCAAAATAAAAAGCTATTAATAATAATAGAACAGTGGCAAGAAAGGAAGGAAGAACAACAATCCTTCTTCTTTCGATAATACCTACTCTAGTAACAATGTTAATACCTTTGACCTTAATGAAATTTTAGCCATGGGTAATTAAGGACCTAAAAAACAACTAAGGAAAGAGTTCACTCCTATTGGGATGAGCTATGATACTGCCTTTGATCGACTCCATGCCAAGGGACTCATTACTCCAACTGGACCTATTAAAGATCCCGCACCTGAAAAGAGGTTGCCTAGTTAGAACCCCAAAAAACATTGCAAGTACCATCAAGATTAAGGTCATACCACTGAGTATTGTTGGAAGCTAAAAGAAGTCATACATTATTTGATCGATAATAACAAGCTTCCCATACCTCCAGCTGACAAGATGACCGTGTGATGATGAAGCACAAGACACGAGGCGAGTTTCAACGAAAAGATTTTGTGACCTCCTTTCTTCTTCTTTTTTTTTTCAAACCCTTCCCTAATAAGTCTCGCATATACCCCATGCTTCCTCCTTAAATTTATTTCTTAGAATTTGATTTTTTTTACCCTTCACTTTTTAAATAAAATGAACATTTACATTCTTACATATGATCATTGCATTAAAAAACATAAGTGAAAAAAAATCCAAGCCAAACTAAGAACAAGGTATACCAATGATTTGAGGCACACTTTGTAGCCACATCATATCACCTTTCACCCTTCATATATACAATCATTTCTAGACAAACCACTTTAAGCCTTGTTGTCTAACGATAGACCTTTATTTTTTCAACCCACATCTACCTAGCCTTGGGAAGGGATGGTTTGCAACTTATGCAAATACAAAAGCTTGAGTGATTTTATTTAGATCTCAAAAATTCAAAAAAGCAAAAATAGCATTAAAATTTTACAAAAGCATGTCTTTTACATAAACATGTCTTTGCTATGAACACGTCTCAGATTGCGTCTCTTATTGAGTGCTTGGTACCGTGCCTAAACATGAATGCCAAGTGAGTGATAGACTGCATGATCGGGATTGCCCACGGTTTAAAAAAAGGGATTTGAATTTGAAAAAATGATAAAACAAAAAAATAGAGACCAAAATATAAACAGAAGAGAGTTCAAAAGTGAGGAAACCTCAAGCATAAAAATATCAAGATTTTAAAAGCAAGGCTGCACACCTTGGGGCTTATTTAGGATCTTGAGCTTTTATCCCCTTCCTCTTCAACATTTAGCCTAACCACGTTACAACTCTTAAAAGACCTCTTTGAAGTATACACACACTTGTGCGAGGTTTGGCTAGAGCTACGTTTGGCCTGATTCCTAAAAAATACGTAGGCAACCTCACATTGAGGTGCGGCCGTGATAAAATGCATTCATATACACATTCATACATGATCAAATTGAAGGATCAAATTGAAGGATCTCCTATGCTCATCCCTATCCCTACATCATTAGCATACCTAGCAAAGAGTCACCTGTAACACCCCGTCTAAAATAGAAGGCGAGACGTTAGCGGAAATAACGTCAAGATGGAATGTCACTCTAAGGGTTACTAAAAACTAAAAAAAATAAATAAATAACTGAAATAAAAATTATAAAGAGAAAGAAATCCCAAATGATCAAATAAAACTTTCAACGAAGCAAAACAACCTCAAATTCGACTATCTCATAAAGATATGTAAATACATCAAAAGATAGTCAATAAAACTACTTGGGAATAACCTAAACACTCTGATCTCAGCCCAGACTCAACAAACGCTACTCTTCACCTGCAAATATCATTTAGGTTCCACTATTAGTGGAGAATAACAAGCAGTTCTCCCAAAACTGGTAGAAACACAAAGCTAAGCATAGTGTAAAGCATAGAAGCATACATTCAATTAATACAACATATATATATATATATATATGTATATATATATATATATATATATGTATATATATATATATATATATATATATATATATATATATATATATATATGTCAAGCAACAACTTCATAATATAGACAAGATAAACATGATAAGATACATAGATAGGAATACAAGTCAACACATGCAACTTGATTACAATACAAATCAATATAAACATGTAAATTGAACAAAGTAATTATATTACCACATGATTACACAGTAAGAATAAATAGCACCCAAAACAGAGCAATAAACTCATAAAACAAAAATTAACACTTATAAGGTTCTTTACATATATCTAGAAAATCCTTGACTTGACTTAAGAAGACCTTCTCAAAAGAGTAATAATATTAAAATAGAGAATTTTAACTTTTCAAAAACTGATTCATAGTGAGGTAAGCATATAAAATATGAACGCCAGTGAATTCCGCAGCCCACCATTAAAGGTTTGTCCGGGCAAACCTACAGACGATTCCGCAGCCATCTGTGTCTGAGAATGGCCAAACTCCCAGTTTTCCTACTCGAATTCCGCAGCCCGAGTAGTTCCGGACGACAACAATTAACCTAGAAAATTACATCTCGAATTCCGCAGCCCAAGATGTTGGTATATTCCAACCATTGAATTCCGCAGCCCAATGGTTGTCTTACACTCACGAATCATATAAAACAGTAAAAATACTTCTTCAAAATCATCCAAACACATTTTAGGGATCATCAACCCTTATTTAAAATACTGCAAGTCTTTACTTCTAAGACCAAAATTCAATGAAAACCTTCAACAGAGTTTAACTTCAAAATTATTCAAAATATACAAAAAATCATTTATATATCAATCAGGTGTCACTCTTATTGTCTGGATTTAGGTACGAATCACAATACACTCCGTACACAACCCTTGGGGAAGAGGTGCTAAAAACAATGTTATTATACTTTAAAGCACAACGACGTCAACAACTTATTTAATAACATAAAATGGCGGCAACTGTAGTACTTCGTTAACACTTCATAAACACACTCAAATCATGTCAAAATGATGAATTAGGACTATGGAATTTTATTCCACTTATTAAAAAATACATACATATAAGATAAGCCTAAATTCACGACTTTAACATGGTGAAAAAAACATGAAAACGGAGCAGCCCCTAATCAGAATTTCACCAACATATTGCACAACAATATCACCAAAAACCAATCTTAAATCCATAATAAACCTTAAAACGTTAACATAAATACTCTAAAAACATAATAGGTCATTATAGGCACAAGAATAGGCATAAAAATTATGCAAAACGTCTCTTAAATTTAATCAATTCATAGGGTTCACAAACTGACATGATGGAAGCATTACCTTTGCTTGGTTTTAGGCATATAAACAAATCAAAATCTACCCAAAAACGTAATAATTTAATTTAGGAGTTAACCTACCATGATGATAAATTATTTTAGGCACAAAAACAAAACGAATCAAGGTAAGTAAAGACTGGAAACTTACTTCACAATGACAGGAATTATAGCTGCAGTTTTGTGAGCATTAGTGTTCATATCATTCTTAAAAACCACCCAAAAACACTACAACAATCTATGGAACCAAACCCTAGTATATTTACAACTTCTAGGAAAGATTATCTAGCATAGAAACCAGCAATAAGCATGAAAAAGGGACCCTTATTTCTCACGCACAAAGCAGCAAACAAACATGAAATTCTAGCACTAAATTACTACAAATTCTAATATGACCAACTCTTATTTGCACCTATCCTTAACCTATCCTAGACATGATTCCTAAAGCTTGAAATAGTGCTAGTTACCTCTTATATGAAGGCCATAAAAGTCAGATTAAATTGCAGAAAGGGTTGCCCACCAAAACGCCCCAAACGATGCTTTATTCACCCCTTTGTCTTGATGTTCTTGAGTACAATTGAGTGATCGAATTTGAGAGGAAAAGCAGCAGCAAATTAACCACAAAAATCCCCATGTTTGAGCCTTGACATCACACCAAAATTTTGAGGGAAAGGAGGAGATAAACAGAAGAGATATGAGCAGCAAAAAGGATACTCAAAACCATGAAGTTTTGCACGTTCAAAAAGGGGGAAAGGAGAAGAGTCCTTGAAAACTACTTAAAGAGGAGTAAAGGGGGTGTTATTACATGAGTAATTAGGGAGTTTTAGAATTTTGACACTGATCAATAATCAGCCTAAGGCTGGCGTGAGAGAGGAGAGAAATTAGGCTTCAAATAAGCTTCTCACAAACCCTAATTTAAGCTACACTTATGGGTTTGATTGAATGATTAATTTAGGCTTAAGAACGGGATTAGTAAAGCTAATAAACAAGTCTATATTAATCTATTTAGTCATGACAGCTTTGAGGAAAAACCCGACCCATAGATAAATGCTTGTTGGCCCAAAACTAGACTAGGAATGGAATATAACGGGAGGCATTTTAAAACGCGTTCAAAAACGATAATATAGATTGTATTATTAATATCTCAAAAAATAATATCCATAATAGTAATGAAAATAATAATTTAAATTACAACATAGAATTATATATAAAGTTCATATGTACCGAAAAGCGATATAAAAGACAAAAAGCGAAACTAGTAATATTATTCATTTATAATGACCTAATTAATAAAATGACATTATAATGAGTTTTATAAATAAAAGAATTAAAGAACACATTATAAACAATACCAATTTGATAAACGAGTTGACGGAATCACCCAATACAACTTTTATCGATATTGATACGATAGCACGTAAAACGTTTTTAAAACTCGAAAAATCATTTTTGTACCTATTAGATTGGTACTTTAGTCAAGGAATCACCCATGATGACCCGTATCAATCGCAATAGGATAAATATAAAAATTATATGTAATTTAGTAACACTTAGTGAATTAAGGCTTAGGCTTAAGGAATCACCCTTTTATGCTAATATCGATTCAGACATAGTTGAAATGATTAAAACTCAAACATAAAACCTTTTAAATAATAACTTTCAATCGTTTCGGTAAAACATTATAATAAGGGTTTCAAAAGCTTTAGATTACCCTTAAATTAAATAGCGATCATAATAATTAAATTAGAATTTCAATTTAGAAATTGAGATTTAAACTAGAAATTAGGCTTTATAGGTTGAAACACATATAAGATAATGGTTCGAAAAAACGGGGTGTTACATCACCACTATTTGACTCTTTTCAAAATATTTTCCATGTACTTAGCCTTTGTAGCTTAGACTTAGTGTCACTTTCACACACATCACATATACATAGACAAAAAATCCATCCCTTAGGAACCTTTTTTCATGAAATTTTAACACAACATCGAAGCATGCCTTGTCATATCAAAATCATTCATCGCTATAATCATCATTGCATCACAAAGTATGAAGTATTTAGCCTCCGTGCCTAAGTTACTTAAATACTTTCATCATCAAATCAATAATTGAGATAGCCGATGATGAATCAATCCTTGAACTATGAGATACAACATTAACATATACATTTGACTAATCTCATTCAACATGCACCTTAAAACCTCGAAACACTTCATTTCTTCCTTTTTTGTGCCTTTCTTTTTCGGGAGAAAGTCGGTACACTCCACAAAAATGAAGTAAAATTTTTGTTGTTCATTATACACCGCACACATGAGTCATCTACGTCATGTCATGTTATATTGAGTCATCACCGAGTCGATTTTGCACCTTGAGTTGAGTCTAACAAATGTGCTAAACCACATTGAGTCACAATGAGTTGAATAGCACCAAGCCTTAGGTCAACTCTAAGAAAAACATGATCAAAGTCATATAGTCCAAAACATAGCTGCAGGTACACAAAGAGGCAATTTGAGAGCTGAAAAAGCTCTGACTTTGATTCAAGCACAACGCAACACGACGTACTCCAACGCAGCATGATACACCTTGGCGCAGTGCGATGCACCTTGACGTAACACGACATACTTGTCGCTGCACGATAGCATTGTTGTTACGTGATGGATCTGATTTGCCCGCGTCAGCCTTCGATGGTCTTACAACTTTGATCGGTTGGTCAGCAACTAATCCATTTGAGCCTCTTGATGAGCATTTGATTCTTATTGGATTGGTAATCGTCCCGATGACGATCATATCAAATGAACAACTTTGAAATTACACCTTTAATTAGTAGTCAGCTTGATTAAAACTCGATTGATGATTGGCCTGATGATGATCAAATGAAGCAGATTTGAAAATTAATTAAAAATATTTGAGTAATTCCTAAGATGGAATATTTCTACAAACCAATTTGAAGACTCTAAGGATCCTATCTATGGCTCTTAAAATTAATTTTCCAAACATGGACAAGATGATTTGAAAGCTCAAGATGAAGAAGCCTTCGACAGGTGGCTGTAAGATTAAGGGGTCTCTCACTTCGAGTTGAGAAGGGTGGTTCGAGATAAAGCGGTCTTCGACGACTTTCGCTAAGATTGTGGAAGTTATCGCTGGGATTTGACAAAGACATTTCAAGATGAAGCGGTCTTTGATAACTTTCGCTAAGATTGTAGAGCTTATCATTTGATTTTAGAAGATGGCATGAGATGGGCTATCTTTGATGCCTTTTGATAAGATTGTGAAGGTTATCATTTGATTTGAGAAGATGGAACAAGATGGGCGGTCTTCGATGGCTTTCACTAGGATTGTGGAGGTTATCATTTAATTTCAGAAGATGACACGAGATGGGCGATCTTCAATGGCTTTCAATAAGATTGTGGAGGTTATCACTTGATTTGAGAAGATAGCATGAGATGGGCGGTATTCGATGGTTTTTTGCTATGATTTAGGAGTTTATCATTTTATTTGAGAAGATGGAACGAGATGGGCGATCTTCGACAATGACTTTCGCTAAGATTGTGGAGGTTGTAATTAGATTTGAGAAGAACGGTTCGTGATGAGGTGATTGTGAAGGTTGTCACCTTGATTCAAGAAAATAGCTTGTGATGTATCAGCAATGATAGACGATGTTCCCTAGGATGTGGAAAATTGTCACAGCGAAAGCTGAAGATAACTATAAGCAGTCACCTTCGACGATGTTCCCTAGGACGTGGAAAGTTGTCAGAAACAATAGAGGATAGCTTTAAGCAGTGGTCTTTGACGATGACATTCACGAGGCGCTGTGGAGGTTGTCACAACAAAAATGCAGCAACAAAATTGGTTACTCCAAAGACGTGTGCTCGACAGTGCAAGATACGCGTTTCTTAACTCTTTTATCTGTTTAATTTATGCTAGTTTGCAGGTATCGGTCTTACAAGAATGATTTAGGATCGTAGAACGTTTTGAATCATTCTCCGTCCCTATTGCTATTTTGACTTATGTTTTAAAAACTTTCGTTTCAACAAACTCAGCCAAAGTGGGGGCTTCTTTAGACACCTGAATGTGTCTTCCCAAAAACCAAACCCAGTTATGTATATCTTTCACGTCATTTAATTATCAAACGAGGTGAAATGTGAAAAGTCTTGTGGTGAGGTCATTTAAATAGAAAAAAACATAAAACTATTTTCGAAAATATTCCTTTCCGTACCCTGTAGACACCCAAATGTGTTTCCCCAAAACCAAACCCAGTGATGAATACCTTTCATGTCATTTGAGTATCGAACGAGGCAACCGTGTGAAAAGTTTAGTGATGAGGATGTTTATATTAAAATATCTCTTCTATCTGTTTTTGAAAATATTTCTTTTCTTACCCTATTTTATGAAAATAGCCAATCCAGTTTAGTTTGGTCCATGAAAAGGGTCCAATAACAGTGTAGTTTCATAGGGCTTTAAAAGACCTTTCCAACCACATATTATAAGCCCAATTCCGATGAATAATGAGGAAGTTATGGCCAAAATACTAAACTGGGCTCGGTTTGGTTCTTACATACGGCCCAATGATCTACAGGAGGGCCTATAATTAAGGAACATTCCTAAGCTATTAGGAATGATTATAGTATTATAGATTAATCTAGAAGTTTCTCTTAAATCCTAATGGAGTTAGGATTGATAAATATGTTTCAAAGAGTTTGAAATTGAATAAAACTACTCCTTTTGAGAATCCTTGTTTTATACGAAATGGAATATATTCAGATATTATTTTTGTGACTCGTAATATTTATCCAAATCATATATGGTTCAATAGATCTTGAAATTATCTTTTCAATGATATATTATAATATTAATTCCGAGCTATAACGAAAAAGATATGAATGGAATATGAAACTCTATCCAAAACTAACACCCTTCTGCTATCTCGGCCATATCTTTTTATGTACAAAAGATTTTAGTCTGATTCCAATTGGATTGGAAATTAGACTTCAATAGCTTTATAACGACACATTATATGACTTATTTGAACTTTTGGATCAAAAGATGTGATAAAAACAAAATCCACAAAAAATGTCTTGCAGTGCCGGACAACAGGTTTGTCGCCTGGCGGCAGACCCTGACGCGTGGTAACAGATCCTGTCGTTTGCGATAGAGACATGTTTTATTCCATTTCGAACTCTGATTTGTTACTATCGATTTCGGACTATTTTCTTATAAATAAGGTCCCTGGACCTCCGTTTTCAATCACAAATCCTCAACTAGTATTCTCTAATTCTCTTCTCTCTCTTTCTAAGCTAAAGATTATTCTCTCTCTCCCTCTTTCTAGCCTAGCCTTTTACAAACAAAATTTCTCTTACATTAGCACTAGACAGACCTAGCCATGTTTGAAGTTGCATTCGCCCTAGACATGAAAGGTTTTATATTTATGAGGGTTTGGTCCCAAATCTCTATTTAAACTATTTAATTTTTTTTTAAGACATTTCAACTATTTAATTTAATTCTTTGATTTTATTATTATCCTTGAAGTTACTAACGTGTGTATTTTATAACTTGCAAAATTTGAAATACAAAAATATTATGTTAGAACAAACTACTTAGGCTAAACAATATGTATTTTATCAAATATGACCTATATGACTTCTATTTATCCCATTTCCTACATTTCTTATCAAATGAACTATTTATTTCTCATAACATGTCAATGTCACCTATTTTTATGTGTGTAAGCCTTAAAATTGAATCAAAAGAGAATTTTATTAGGGTTTAAGACGCTTTTTACTCAAAATGGCCCAAATATGGCCTATATGACTTTACATTGCCCATTTCCTACAATTCTTATCAAATGAACTTTATTTATCTCATAACATGTCAATATTATTTAGTTATAGGTGTATAAGGAATGAAATCACATCAAAAGAGCATATTAACACAAAATGGTCGTAATATGGCCCATATGACTTCTATTCAGCCCATTTTCTACCTTTGTTATCAAATGACTTATTTATTTCTCATAACTTGTCAATGTTGGATAATATGAGGTGTCTAAGGCTAGAAATCACATCAAAATAGCATTTCATTAAGTGTTGCAACGCAATTTACTCAAAATGGCCCAAATATGGCGTATATATGACTTCTATTTAGCCCATTTCCCACATTTCTTATTACTAGTTGAGCCATCGCGCGCCACACGCGCGATAGCCCAATAAACACGGAATGAGTGTGACTAATGTTGTTATTAAATATACGTGATATACTAATTTAATTTAGCTATTGCATGTAAAGGGTGTTATTATATTATTTGTTTTTGTGTTTAGACCAAGTTTAGATTTAGCTAGGTATGTAATGGGAGGTCGTAAAATTTGTAAATACTCGAAACTTATTATTGCTTAAGATTATTTGTAGCAAATCGCTTTCTAAAAATAGAAAAACGACTAACACACGTGTGTATAGATATTGTGGAAATAAGGAAATCTATGAAAAGGGACTTTCTATTCTTGCATTTTTTAATGTACATGTACAGTGCTAGAATCTAGGAAGTCATAAAGTTTTCCGTCATTCAAGATTTTAGTCATTATTGCTTCACTTGCTTTTTATTGGTCAATGTGTGTACTTCTATTGCGTGGTGTATAAAGTATAGTCAGCTGCATTTCTGTCTTTCATTTTCTGTTGATTTTTTTTCCCTTTTTTGTTGAGTCTTAAAAGTTTATCTTGTTCTTTGCTTGATTTTAAATTTCTAAGCCATAACAATGGCAAGCACCGATAGCACTGCCACCTCTAGCAGAGTATTTTTGCCACCAATTTGGAGACCTAATGAAGCAAAATAAAGGGAAGAAAACATTGCAAATTTTCGTTTGTACTCTTTGGAAATGGAGATGAAGATGAAGAGGAATTTGGAATTTATGCAACAAGGGCTTTCAAAGGTTGAAAGCAAAAAAGAAAAAGGTGAATCAAGTAAAAAAAGGAAACAGGAAGTAGTAAGGAATGACTGTGGAGAATGGCCTGTTATCGTGATTGAATCAGACAATGTTGATACAGAAATTAATCCTAAGGAAGGAGTTGGTGTAGAAGAGGATGGGGAGGAAAGAGACGATGATGATGAGACTGATGAAGATGAAGAGACCATGGAAGACGATGAAACTGATGAGAATCCACAAAGCATTGTGAATTTTGATTCAGAAAGTGAGAGTGAAAAAAAGTTGTTGTCAATTCCGATGAATCATCCGAATCAAAAAGCGATAGCTATAATGATAATGATGATTCTGGTCCGGATTCTGATTTTGGGAACCAACAAGAAGGAAGTCAAGAAGCAAGTGAAGATTCATCCATGTTCCGTATGAAAATTTCTGACTAATTGTGTTCTGTCTGTTCTTGAGGGTTTTTTTGGGTCTAAGATGTAGTAGTGGTAGGATGAAGAAAGGGATTGTAAGGGGTTTTTTTTTTGTGTGCTAGGCTATGATTGGTGTTCTAAGGGTTGTTGGTGTCTCTTGGTGATCTTAACTGTCCTGATGTCTTTTTGGAGTATCAGATGTAGGTACCTAATTAGTTGATGAAAGGCCTATAAGCAGTGTAATTAGTAAGAAAGGATGGTAGGTTGTAATTATTGCAAAATAAGATTTTGCTCTTGATATAAATGAATGATCGAACTTGATTATATACTCTGTGTTTTTCATGTTTGTCTATAAGTTGTATTATATTGTTATTAGCCATTTTCTATATAAATCCAAAGCTTATGAGTTCATATGTACAAACTAATGGAATAACATAATGACAATGCAGAGACTGTTTGAGTTTAAAACTTCTCTGTCAATATAGAACAATGAATTTGCCTGAGAAATATATGGCAAGCAAATGCAAAAAGTAAAATTTACAGTACTAAGCCATAATAATAATATATATATATATATATATATATATATATATATATATATATATATATATATATATATATATATATATATACTCCCTCCATTTTTTTTATATGCATCACTTTCCTTTTTGAGGTGTTTTTTTTAAATGCATCACTTCTATATTTGGTAACTTTTTACTATATTTTATCATTTAATTTCTCTCTCTTCCTTAAACTCCACTCAACTTATTTTATCATTTCTCTCTCTTCCATGGTCCCCACTAAAATAATAAAAAAAATCTATTCTCTCTCACATATTATCTCTTTCATGGTCCCCATCTTATTTTTACTATAATAATTTATTCACCGCATCACATTATAATATTACTCTTCTAAAACTTTGTGCAAACCAAAGTGATGCATATAAAAAAAACGGAGGGAGTATCACATAAGAGTTCCATAATAGGTACATGATTGATAGCTACATTGCTACATCTTCCCTAAACTTTAAATAACTAATGTCTTATTGTGTTACAAAGCATGACTAAGTAACCAGACAACAAAAGCTAGATGGACTAATCACAGCCTGTGTCAAGATAAACACATTTCGAAGTAGTGTTACACAGGAACAAACACTTATGAAATGCTTGTTCCTATATAAAACCATAATTCTTGATTGTCTCTTATAACCACAGAGAAGCAATCAAGTAGCAAAAGATAGATAGTCTAGTTTCTTACTAAGCCCATAGTCCTCAAAGGTCTTAACCATAACCGATTTTTTACCTAGTCTATATGGCTTTATTTAGGAACATGTAATTAAGAGTACTTGTTCCTTCTAAAATCCACATTTCTAATAGCATAATATATACATAGCAAAAGATTTAGTAGTGAAGCTGTTACCCAACTGATCTGTCACGAGTCTTACTTCTAGTCCTGAATCTAAGAGTCATCTGAGTCATCATCATGAAATACAAGTTCTCGACGCTTGCTGTCTTTTTCTTGCTTAATAACTTTGACTGTTTCTGCAGAGAGTAATTGGTGTGTCATAGTCAATTCCCTTTCCTTTTAGTGCTGCTTACATAGCCTGATCCTTCTCCTTTTCCTTGATGAGATGTGCATTCCTGATAGCTGAAGCTATTTCATGGTCAATAACATCCTTTGCTGGTGTGGTAGCATCAAGCTGACTATCAGCATCAACCTTCTTTCTTTTTTGTCCTACATCCTCTGCATCAGACTGTGCTGCTTTTTCTGCTGCAGCCATTGCTTCTGCTGCTAAGCAAGCATCTTCCTCTTCCTGGCTGAAGACTGATAGATCATATGTAGCAACTGTTTCTTTCTTGATGGTCTTGCGGAGAGGATCTTTGTTTTGAAGTGCACTCTCATTGTGTTGGTCAGAAGCAGCAACTTTGGCATCAACTATTGGTTCTGCATTCTTAATTTCAGATTCTGCAACAGCAGTTGTGGAGCTGCTTCCCACAACATTAGGTGTGGCTGTATCTTCCATCTCCACACCCTTTAAACCCCCCTGCAAAACATAATTCTATTCTAAGGTAGTCGTAGGACCAACCTTTATCAAGAAGTATGTAGTTGATAGCCTATAAGCTATCCTACGGAATCTAGTAGTATCATCCTGAAACAAGATAGATGGTGAGTTAATATAAAAGAAAGTACAAATACAAATCAAGGAGCACTAAGAATTGTTAACATACGACATGCACTATACTTAATCATTTACCGTAGCCTTCATGTGATAAATTTCTTCAGCTGATAGCTTAAAAAGTGGGAAGCAGTTTTCAGTGAATGCAGTGAGCTGAAGTGCTCCAGTTCCATCAGAGAAAGTCATTGTAATAGTTGCTCTGTATAATTTTAAGGATTAGTGTTTTCTTTTAATGGTTACTATACCTCGTTATTTTTATCAGCTAATGTGAAAAAGTAGTGCTATTTACCGGTGAGTTGCAGTTATTTCATCTCTGTTACAGGCTGCACAATTATAGATGGTTTCGAGAGGAAGCTGTGTTCGCTTTCCTTAGTAAGAGCATCCTATATATGTTTTGAGCCTATCATACTGCATATCAGATGCAACAACTCGCAACCAATATACTTCCTGTGGAAGTGTTTTTGTTGCCTACATTGAGAATATAAAGTCATGTAAGAGTAGTACATTACTATTGATAGTGAGTTAAGAAGTAATAATGGAATAGCATAGGAATCTACCTTTTTTGCCTTGATGCGACCTATTGTAGTTAAAATTCTTTTTGCAGGTGGATTCCAGGTAGCCACAACTCTATTCTAATGATCTATCAGAACAGGTCGATGTTTTCTTTTCCTGTAAACAAGAATTGTAATTTGTATCAGTTCAAAAGCATATAAAATATGTACAGTCTAGAATTCTACAAAGATAAATGGTAAATGGCATACCATTCAGTTAATGCAGCTGCTTTTTCGCCTTCAGGGTCTTCAATTATTACAGTAGACATGGTTGATTCAAGTTGGAAACCTGTATGTTAAAGATATTAGGAAATATATTATTAGTTGATTGATAGATATCGATACAAATCAAATTAGGCATATACTTATTAGGGTGTCTTATTGGCTACCTTTACGAGTGACAGGAGGCAGAGCTGTAATACCAATGACTTTGAAGTTGTCATTGTCAAAAACAAGAGTTTCATAGTGGCTTCCTGATAGATCATTCCATGTGCATACCTTTATAGATTGATCAGTGCTGAAAGTATAGCAAAAGCATAAATGTTAGAGTAAATTTATCGCAAGCATTGTCTTGTTATGATGGAATCTAAATTGATAGCAAAAGTAAAGTCACCTATGGTCTATCACTATCAGGTCGCGCACAAAAGATTCTATGTTCAGAGTTTGTCACGATTTTCCTTGGTTCTTTTGCAACATATATCACAATGACAAGAATATCTAAAATGGAAAAGATACTGGTGTTAAGCTATTTAATGGGATGAGTTAATAATATATAATCATAGGCTTAAAATATGAAGATGAATTGTTTTGTTACCATGTCGAGTGTAATCAAGGGCAACTCTTGGAATAGAAGCAAGAGACTGATATCTAGGGAATACTTGTTCTCCTTCAGGATCAAAAGATTGGATGAGAGTCCTGCTGCTTATTGTCATCTGAAATGGAAGATCTGTTTCCTTAGCCCTGTATTAGGGATCTAATGGTCTTATCAAGGCATTAGCAATATCATAGTTGCCTCTTAATAAGATGACATCTTTATATGCATCAATCTGATCACCAAACAGTGTCATTTTCATCTGATTTTTCTGGAAAAGGGAAAAAAATGCGTTATAACATAATTATGTGTCATGTTATGTTTTAGGATTAATGGATGTTTGTAAATGGTATGCATGAACTATACCTTATCATCTTGTAAGATAATATACTGGTACATTATTTTTTTCTCAGATTCCTTCTTGCGACCCTTTTCTGCAACGTTAACTTTTACCTTGTATGACTTACTCGATGTATTGAGTTCATCAAGAAATTTTTGCTGAGGTGCCATTAAAAGATTCTACATACAATATAATCAGAAAGCTAAATAAGTCTTGGTTGCATACATACATGTATGATAGTAATTTTGTCTAAATAATTAACAGATAAGCTTACATGAAAACAGAAATATTAGCCACCAGTTGATTTTATCTTCTTTTTAAAATGGTAATCATAAAGTAAACTAATTATACATGTATTTTAATCATTCAATCTAAGTGTACTGCTCTCTTTAATAATATCTTACTGATAATAAGGGCAAACAACATAAGCAATGATACATAGCCATTTAAAGACAAAAATCAAACCGATTCTAATGACTTGAGTCGTAATGTAACATCTATGTTTTACAAAATGAATCAACTAATTTAGATATGTAACTAAAGCTGCTGATTAATCTTGCACTCTTATAATATCTAACAGTTCCAACACTAATCTAACCTAAATTATATGGCCATTTGTAACCTAATTAAGTGCATGTCCTTTTAAATTTTAATGATGTGATCTACTAAATAGATTTAAACAAGAGCAAGCATTATTAAAGAACTATACATATGTAACTGTGAATGTACAAAAGCATACATACAAATAATGACTTTTTCATATTCTACACCTAAAGGTCTTTGAAGAATTTAAACGTATGACATATACATTGCATGCAAGGATATTCAGTTAGTAATTTAAACTGTGAATGTACATAGCCATTCTTAAATAAATGAAGTAAAATAGTACACAGATTGATCATACCAGTC
Source organism: Chenopodium album (assembly GCF_948465745.1). Classification (NCBI taxonomy): domain Eukaryota; kingdom Viridiplantae; phylum Streptophyta; class Magnoliopsida; order Caryophyllales; family Amaranthaceae; genus Chenopodium; species Chenopodium album. The sequence continues at coordinate 37,120,921 of NC_137834.1, read as the reverse complement.
AAGTTGCAGGGGTGTTAATGTTGATAGTGTAGATTGAAGCTTCTGGTTGGAATTTTCTTTCCTGGTCTCCTTCCTATGGTTTACTACAGAATATTAAATGTTATGAGGCATATAAAGACCTAACGGTAGTAGTGTTTTTATAGTACAACTTGTTATTTTTTTCATAAAAAGAAATTGAGGAAAAAAGGCAAGAATTCAACACTACTGTTCATTGAAATAGTGGTCTGCTGTATTTTTTCCCATAAAATCAGCAGAGTTTACTACCTAAAATACTTCCTTATATACTCCATAGATATAGGATGTACTTGTTAATACTTAAATATGGAGTTGCATATCTGTATTAATATCTTTAGTCTGAAATTATAGTACTTACATGATATATATATATATATATATATTTTAATCATTTTGTAAAATTCACTTTAATAAGAAACAGACACCATAACTTGAACCATCTAAAGTTGAAATGCACTATTTCTGCATTTGACTGTACTTGTTTTTATTAGCTATAACTTATCCTTGCAATTCTTTTTTTTCATTATTATAACTACATAAAAAAGACCTCTATTTGATATATATTATAGAATTTAATATTTCCTAGGCAGTTATAAACCTGTAGATGTAATATAGTGTTTTGTGTCATTTTGTTTATAAGGCATTGTATAATTTCTTCTACTTTAGTTCTATATATATAACAACCGATGTTTGAGCCTTTTTTTCTTGAAAATATGTCTTGTTGTATGCCTCTTGTAAGGATATTGTGGATCCAATTTATGTTAGAGATATTCTGTACATACAGACCAAGCATTTCACATTTAACCACTCATGTGCGTATGGCTATGAGGATACACTACGCATAAAATTACCCTTAGGCTTATAGCTAGATAGGAAAACTAATAACATATTCCGGGTTGCAGTAAATTACAAACGAAAGCATTTTACTAAGTAAGTAACATTACAAAATAATACTTGATTATTACAATTACAAATAACACGCTGATTAGAAGATGTAGGCTTATCCACTGAAATATGTATAAATGCCTAGAAAAATTAGCAGAATAGTTGTTCTCTTGCAAGCATATGATCACCAAAATTTCCCCTAAGCACTGCAGAAATAAAAGAAAAAATTTGTACATCAGTGATGAGTGTCATTTATGGCACTCATAGGGTAGTCTTTTAGGGTTATTTCTTTCCCCTTTTCATGCTTTCTTCTCTTATTTTTGGTCCTTTTTCCTTTAGTTTCTCTTTTTCCTCTTTTCTTTATAATTCTCGTGTTTTTATCGTGTTTTCCTTTATTTGGCTCTTTTTCCCTTTTATTTCCTTTCTTTGTTTACTTGTGTAGGTATTGTGAGAATCACTTTGGCAAAGGATTCAATTTGGGACCTTAATGATCAAGCAAGGAAGAAGCATTTGGCTAGAGAGGGCTTAGAGAGGCCTTGGAGAGGCCTCGGAGAGGTTTCCAAGGCAAATCCAGCAGGCCGCGGGCGCGGGTCATCTTGCCGCGGGCGCGGGCCTATGTTACTCAAAATTGCCAAAACTTGGCAGGAACTTGCCGCGGTTGCCCCGCGGGCTCTCCGCGGACGCGGGTAAAATGGAGAGGTCGCTCCATTCAAAGAGACCGCGGCCCCCTGATCAGGCTTTGGGAGCAAGGGATTAGCCGCGGGCGCGGGTTTCACTGCCGCGGGCGAGGGTCTCTGTTGCCGCGGGCGCGGGGTCTGCCCAGATAGCCCGCGGAGGGTTCCGTACCCATTTCTCCGCAGCCGCGGGTCTATCGAGAGAGGGCGCGGGAGCTGCCGATTTCTTCTTTGCTTATAAATAGAATTGTATTTCCTTTTTGAAATCAACTTTTTGATAATTTTCATTAGCTTAGTTTTAGAGAGAGAATCTAGAGAGAAGTTAGAGAGAAGTTCTTGGTTTTGGATTTGTTACTCAACATTTGATCAATCAAGTTGGATTTCTTCATTTTCAATTACCAATATTAGTGAGAATCTATTCCTTCCTTCATCTTTTACTTACTTGCTATTTGATTTTTGCTTGTTGCTTGTTCTTCTTTGGATTTGAATTTGATATTGTTGATTATTTTGATTTCTCTTAGATTTTACCATAGTGTCAACCATAATATCAACTCCATCTTCGAGGTAGCTTGACTTAGACTCTAGTTTTCATCATTGCATTCCCTAGGGATCGATCCTTAACTTGCCCTATATTCATATAAGAATGGTTAGGTGTTTACAAATTTTGTTTGACTTGGGGGAAGGGTAGATAACGACATACATTTTCCCCTTGTCAAAATGGCGCCGTTGCCGGGGAGTGCTATTGGTGCTTAGCTTTTGTTGTTGAGTCTACTTCATTTTAATTAAAAAAAAACAAAAAAAAAAACAAAAAGATTTTGTTTCTTTAGGCTACACTTGTAGCCGGGCTACTAATATTTTCTTTGAAGTTTTTCATGCATAGAGCTCGTGATCGATCCATTGTGCCTTTTGAACCGGAAATTGAGAGGACTCTCTCAAGAAGAAGAATAGCTAATCGATTCTCCTTGGGGTATAGTTCTTCAAGTGAAGAAGAGATTGAAGAAGAGCAAGGCATGGGAGAAAATCCGAGAGTGGCCTTGAAGGAGCTAGGAATACCCGGTGCTTATAGGTTTGAGAGCGGCATAGCTCCGCCTACTACACCGGCAAATGATTTCGAGATTCAGCCGGCCATGATCACCTTAATTGAGAGGAGGCAATATAGTGGGGCTAAGAATGAGAGCTCGTTGAACCATCTTAAAGAATTTGAAAAATATTGCAACACCATCAAAGTCAACAGAGTTTCTCAAGAGTTCATACGCCTCAAGTTGTTCCCCTTCTCTCTCATAGGAAGATCCTTAGAGTGGCTAGATAAAGAGATGAAGCCAAATTCCTTGAGAACATGGGATGATGTTACAAAGGCCTTCTTGTCCCGTTTTTACCCTCAAAAGAAGACGGCGGAGGCAAGAGCCTTGATTCAAGGGTTCAAGCAAAGGCCAAATGAAAGCCTTTACGAAGCATGGGAGAGATACAAAGAGTATCAAAGGGAGTGCCCTCACCACGGAATCCCAACATACCAAATGGTCCAAATCTTCTATGGCGGTTTAAGTCCCCAAGGCAAGTCATGCCTTGATGGGGGGGCCGGGGGTCCTATCATGAACAAGACCGAAGAAGAAGTGGTGGACATCATTGAGGACGTGGTGACGTACTATAGAGATTGGCAAGATGGGGAGAGAGACTCTTCAAGCAAGCAATCTTCTTTGTACTCGGTAGACCATCTAAATGCGATCAACAACCTTTCCTCCCAAATGACAAACTTGGGAAAGGAGATGACCGCAATCAAAGCCAAGTTGGAGAGCACTTCTACTTCATCCCAAGCTTCGAATCTTCCCTCCCAATTTAAGGGGAGAGGTACTCCTTCTAACTCTCAACCCCCTCCCTCTTCACATAATATGCCTATGGGTTGTTTGTTTTGTGATGCATGTGGATCGTATGATCATGACTCTAGTAATTGTCCTAATGAATGTGTTGATGAGTTTGATAAAAATGAGAGTGAGCATGTGAATTATGTGTCAAATAATAATGCTCAAAGGTTTGATAATCAAAGAGGTCAATGGAATAGGAATTACCAAAACCAAGGCAATTTTGACAACTATAATCAAGGTGTGGTGGTTATAGAAACCAAGGGAACCAAGGTTTTCGTGGTAGCTATAATAATCAAGGTTATAGTGGCCAAAATCAAAGCCAAAATTATGGTAATCAAAACCAAGGTTATGGAAATCACAACCAAGGTAGTGGTAACCATAATCAAGGTGGTGGTAACCATAATCAAGGTTATGGACAAAATCAAAATAGGGGTACTTGGAACAATCAAGGGAAGGACAATTTTCAAAATAATGCTCAAAGAGGTCCCCCACCCGGATTTGTTCCAAGGACTCAAGGAGAAAATTCCTATTCCCAACCTTCTTCACCTAGGACCAATTTAGAAGAAATAATTGAGAATCAAACCAAGTTGTTGAACACATACATGGCCGTTAGTGATAAGAAGTTCAATGAAATGATGACCCACAATAAAATGCTTGAAAATCAAATTTCTCAACTTGCTAATGCTTTGAAAGATCATGAAAGCCCTTCTTCTTTACCTTCCCAAGGTATTGATCCCAAGAAACACGTGAATGCTATTGTTACTAGGAGTGGTAAGGTTCTTGAGGAGAGATTGCCTAGGAAGGGTGAGGATAAGGAGATTCCTAAGATAGCCTTGGTTGAGAATGAGGGGGATAGGTCATCATTGGATGAGGTTGTGGTTGAGACACCTAGAGAGGTGAGAGTAGAGAAAGAAATTGTGAAACCCAAGCTCCCTTACCCACAAAAATTTATGAGACACAAATTGGATGAGCAATTTGGGAGATTCATTGATATGCTAAAACAACTTCATCTTTCTCTACCTTTTACCGATGTGATCAACCAAATGCCAAATTATGCCAAATTCCTCAAGGACATTTTGAGTGGGAAAAGGACTTGTGAGGTTGTGGAAACTATCAATTTGACCGAAAATTGTAGTGCTATCATCATGAACAAAATGCCACCCAAATTGAAAGACCCCGGAAACTTCTCCATCCCTTGTGCCATTAACAAGATGCAAATTGATAATACCTTATGTGACTTGGGAGCTAGTGTTAGCATAATGCCATATTCGGTTTATCAAAGGCTTGAACTAGGGGAATTCTTACCTTCTAACATTACCTTGAAATTAGCCGATAGGTCAATCAAGTTTCCAAAAGGTAAGGTAGAAGATGTTCCATTGAGGGTTGGGAAGTTTGTGTTCCCGGTGGATTTAATTGTGCTTGAAATGGATGAAGATGCTACCATTCCAATCATTTTAGGTAGACCCTTTCTTGCTACCTCGGGTGCTATGATTGATGTGAGGAGTGCAAAGATTTCCCTTAAGGTAGGAGATGAGGTCATTGAATTTGATTTGAATGAAAGCATGAAATATCCATCTTCTTCTCTAGAAAATTGCATGATGATTGATTCACTTGATCATGTTGTGTCTTCCATGCATGAGCACTTGCTCACCTCTAACGATGCTCTTGAGAATGTTTTGTTGAACAAGGACAAAGTAGGTACACCATGCAAGCTTGCAAGTGGATGAGCAAATGTGCTTGAAAATCTCAAGCCAAGAGGCTTTACAAGCGGCCATATCAAAGGAAGGTAATGGTGTGCCTATGGTAGAGCTCAAACCTCTACCATCACACCTTAGGTATGAGTTCTTGGGCCCTCATTCCACTTATCCTGTGATAGTTAGTGCATCCTTGAGCGTGAGCCAAGCTCAAGCGTTATGTGGTATTTTGAGAAAGCACCAAGGTGCTTTGGGGTACACAATTGATGATCTTAAAGGTATAAGCCCCGCCTTGTGCCAACACCATATAACACTTGAGGAAGGCGCCCTTCCTTCTATCGAACGACAAAGAAAACTACATCCCCAAATGGGAGAGGTAGTTAAGAAGGAAATCACCAAGCTATTGAATGCGGGAATTATATTCCCCATCTCTAGCTCAAGGTGGGTCTCCCCCGTGCATGTCGTTCCAAAGAAGGGGGGCATGACCGTGGTTGAGAATGAGAAGGGTGAGCTCATTCCAACTAGGACGGTCACGGGTTGGCGGATGTGTATAGACTATAGACGTCTAAACACATCCACCAAGAAGGATCACTTCCCTCTTCCATTTATTGATCAAATGCTTGAAAGACTAACAAGGCACAAGTTCTATTGTTTCCTCGATAGATATTCGGGATTCTTCCAAATCCCCATTCACCCCGATGATCAAGAGAAACCTACCTTCACATGTCCTTATGGGACCTTTGCCTATCAAAGAATGCCCTTTGGGTTATGCAATGCACCCGCTACATTCCAAAGGTGCATGATGAGTATCTTTGGGGATATGTTGGAGGAGGAAATGGAGGTCTTCATGGATGACTTTTCGGTGGGGGGTGTCTCATTTGAGGAGTGCCTTGTGAACCTTGAGAAGTGTTTGGAAAGATGTGTTAAGGTCAATCTTGTTTTGAATTGGGAGAAATGCCACTTCATGGTGGAAGAAGGTATAGTGCTTGGGCACAAGATTTCAAATAGAGGCATTGAGGTGGATAAGGCAAAAATAGAAGTTATTGAGAAACTTCCACCTCCGGTAAATGTCAAGGGTGTGAGATCGTTCCTTGGTCATGCGGGTTTCTATAGAAGATTCATCAAGGATTTTTCACTTATTGCTAAGCCCCTAAATGACCTTCTTAAAAAGGATGTTGAGTTCATTTTTGATGACAAATGCTTGAAGGCATTTGATAAATTGAAGAAGGCCCTTATCTCCAGTCCTATTGTTCAAGCCCCAAGGTGGGATCTTCCTTTTGAATTGATGTGTGATGCAAGTGATTGGGCTATTGGAGGTGTTTTGGGACAACGTGTAGAAAAGAAGCTTCATGTGATCTATTATATGTCCAAGACACTCAATGGGGCTCAAAAGAACTACAACAACGGAAAAAGAATTTTTAGCAATTGTGCACTCTTTTGAGAAATTCCGTTGTTACTTGTTGGGTTCCAAGACCATAGTCTTCACGGATCACGCGGCCCTCAAGTATCTCTTTGCCAAGAAAGAGTCCAAGCCTAGGTTGATTCGATGGGTGCTTGAATTGCAAACTTTTGAGATTGAGATTAGGGATAAGAAGGGTGCGGAGAATGTTGTGGCGGACCATCTTTCTCGCCTTGAGGGTGATCACATTCATGATGATGGTTCACTAATTGAGGATAGAATGCTTGATGACTTCTTATATGCCATAGAGGTGAAGGAACTCCCATGGTATGCCGACTTGGTGAATTTTCTAGCATGTGGGGAGTTTCCACCCTCTTTCTCAAAGAACCAAAGGAAGAAAATCAAGAGGGAGGCTAGACATTACTTGTGGGATGATCCCATCCTATACTAACGAGGGGTTGATGGCTTACTTAGGCGTTGTGTTCCAAATGAAGAGGTGCCTAGTGTTTTAAGGATGTGCCACTCGAACCCTAGTGGTGGGCATATGGGTGTTTCCAAGACCGCTACCAAGGTTCTTCAATGTGGTTTGTGGTGGCCGCATCTCTTCAAGGACTCATGGGGCGTTGTGAAGTCATGTGACCGATGTCAAAGGGTTGGGAATATTTCCAAGAGGAATGAGATGCCTCAACAACCCATTCTTGAGTTAGAGGTGTTCGATGTTTGGGGGATTGACTTCATGGGACCGTTCCCATCTTCATATGGTAATCAATTCATACTTGTGGTTGTGGACTATGTTTCTAAATGGGTTGAGGCCATTGCCTCCCCTACTAATGACCACAAAGTAGTGTTGAAGTTGTTCAACAAAATCATCATCCCAAGGTTTGGCGTGCCTAAGGCTGTGATAAGCGATAACGGATCTCATTTTGTTCACAACGCTTTCCAAAAGATGTTGAGGAAACATGGAGTGCATCAACGGTTCGGCCTTCCATATCATCCTCAATCGAGTGGCCAAGTCGAGGTTTCCAATCGTCAAATAAAGCTCATTCTTGAGAAGACGGTTGCAAGGAATAGAAAGGATTGGTCGAACAAGTTAGATGATGCTCTTTGGGCTAATAGAACGGCTTTTAAGACGCCTACTGGTACCACTCCATATCTCCTTGTCAATGGAAAATCGTGCCATCTCCCGGTAGAGCTTGAACATCGTGCCTTATGGGCTATCAAGAAGATAAATTTTGACTTAGCTAGTGCGGGGGAAAAGAGGTGGTTGGATCTTCATGAGCTAGAGGAACTTCGACTTGATGCTTACGATTGTGCTAGCACCTACAAGGCTCGCTCCAAAGAGGTTCATGACAAGTTGATCGAGAAAAAGGTGTTTTGTGTAGGTGACAAAGTCCTCCTCTACAATTCAAGGATGAAGTTGTTTCCCGGAAAGCTCATGTCAAGATGGAGTGGACCATTCTTGGTGAAAGATGTTTTTGATAATGGTGTCGTGGAGATTTCTCCTTTGAACTCCTCATCTTCATTCAAAGTTAATGGTCATCGGCTCAAGAAGTACTATAAGGGAGTGTTTGTTGGACTTGTTCACAACATGATTCTTTTCAAGCCACCTTGAGATGGTGGTGCACGTCGAGCTAACGACGTTAACCAAAAGCGCTTACGGGAGGCAACCCGGATTCTCATCTCATTTCTTTTTCCTTTCTTTTCTTTTATTTTTCCTTGATTGGTGTTTTATTTTATTTTTGAGTTAGTTTTGTGTTTGTCTTGTAGGTCGGGCATTATCATCGCTTGTTGGAGGAAAAAGGGGTTTGAAGAAAAGTAAAGAGTGCTGGGGAGAGGGCTCCCCGAGGGCAAGGAGAGACCTCGGGGGCAATTTCTCCTCTTGAGGCAAATTTATAATGTCATTTCCAGGGACTTCCCGCGGTTGCCCCGCGGTCTCTCCGCGGGCGCGGGAGGTTCTGGAGAGCGCGCCCCCTGTTGGAGAGGGTGCGGGCCTCAATTCGACCAAATTTGAATCTTCATTCCAGGAAGTCCCCGCGGTTGCCCCGCGGTCACTCCGCGGGCACTCCATGTTTGGAGAGGGCGCGGCCTAAATTCAAGCAAATTTGGATCCCCATTCCAGGGACTTCCCGCGGTTGCCCCGCGGTCTCTCCTTATGGCCAATAGTCCCCTTATGCATGCTTGTTTCCTTTTTTTTTTGTTCTCCCCTTTCCCTATTTTGCATGATTATAGGCATCGCGGTCGATGCCTTCATTTTGTGAGGGGGGAGGGTCCAAAAGGATGTTTTATGTTGGTTTGGGGAAGCACCTGGGGCTCGGTGGGAAGTCTTTGATAAGGCTTTTGGTGGATTTTTGCTAATGGTCTCGTTGGTCTGTTGCTTGTTGTTTTGGTTCATTTCCTGATGTTTTTGGGAGTTTCTTGAGAAGAAAAAAAAAACAAATAAATAGAAATTTTGATGATGATGGTTTCTCTAGGTCTTTGTATATAATTTGTATCTAAGTGTTTTATTGGTTGCTTTTGTTTGGAAGTTAGTAACAATTTCATTTTGTATATATAACCTTTTTCTTTAACTCACTTTGCTCGTAGCCTATGCTTTGGATTGCGGAACCTTTTGGAGATGCACATTCCTACTCCTTGGGTACTTTAATTTAGAGCGGATGCTTGGTGAGGCCTTTCTTATTTTTACCTTTTTATTTTCACTTCTTCATTTTCTTGGTTGCTTAGATTAAGATTAGATTTAGGAGAAGTTGAACGGTTCGAGGATGTATGATTTTAACACCTAGTGTGTTTGGGATCTTTGGCGATGTGGCCATTAGACCGCTTGTATGTCGATTGGGATAAAACGTGCTATGATTGCATCTTTGCTCTTCTCCTCTTTCCCTTTCTTGTCCTTGTCTAAGTTTTCCATTCTTTTCTTTTCTTTTCTTTCCTTTTCTTTTAATCTTGTTTGTGTGCATAACTTTTTGAGGCTTCATTTTCACTCTTTCTCTTTTTGAAAATTGGACTTGTATGTACTGGACTTTTGCTTTTGAATAATGGTCTTCTTAGGTAATAATGGTATGCACGGTTTGAGATTACGTTTGGTTGATTCTAGGATAAAGCATGCTAAGATAGTTGTCTAGAACTAGGGGGATCATGAAACCGGATTCTACTCGTTTGTGGCATGTTGGTAGTTGCTCCCTATCTTTGATTTGACACCCTTAGTGAGTCTTTGCTACAACCATGTGAGATTTATATTTGTTCAAGCTTTCATCATACTCTTGCATGAGCGGCATGGATCCTTGATTTTCGCAAACCTAATCTAGAATCTTAGCGTATGATTCCTAAGACCGTGACCGAACTACCTAGGGAGGACAAAGGCAAATTTTTCGGGGAGGTATTTTTCTCTTTCTAGGATAGTCACTTTTTGGTTTGGGATACATTTGCCTACTTGTTACCCCTTTGAACCCTTTTCCCTCTTTTCAAGCCGCATAATTAGATATCTTGAGCCTTTTTTTTCTTTCTCCTTCTTTTTGGTTTTTATGAAGCAAGGGTCAATGTTTGGTGATTGTGGTCTATGAAGTTGGGGTTTGGTTCGAATTGGTACACATAATTGAGTTGTTTATATTTGGTAAATAATTGCAAATGCTTATGTAAAACCCGTCCTTAGTAAAAAAAGGGCAAGGACTAATGCTTTTAAGGAGTTCAAGGAAATTCAAACAATTTTATTAATGAGAAAATTCAAAAAAAAAAAAAAAAAAAAAAAAAAAAAAAAAAAAAAAAAAAAATTGAAGTGTCTTTCTCCTCTCTATGCATTGAGGACAATGTTTCTTTTAGCTTGGGGGGAAAGCGCTTGCGCTTTTTGTTCTAGTGATTGTAGATTGTTGCTTTGAATAAGCTTGGGGGTGTTAATATGTTTTTGTTTGGTGATTACTTAAGTTTGGTGTTGAGATTTGGCCGGTCTTTGCTTTACAATTTAGGATAACCACCAAATTTTAAATTTTAAGCCTACCTTAACCCTTCTTGCCTTACGTTACAACCTTGGGGAATACCTTTGGACCTAGGAGTTGAGTCTTTCATCGGTGGAGGGAATCATAGGTTGTAGACTAAGGAAAGGGGATGCGAAATCAAGATGTCGAGTAGCCCAAAAATTTTATCCTTTTCCGGTTCCTTCGCGGAATCTATGAGATGCTCACTTAGGGGAGACATGAGATTAGTAGGGGGAACGCGGTAAGACCGTTTGAGATGAAAGTGGAATGTGATAACTAGTTCCTATGCTTAGCATATTTATGTTTCAATCAACCTTAGGTATCTTATAACGTGTATACCATAATTCTCTTTAGAAAGGTTGTTATTCATTTGAATTATAGTCTCTTTGTAAAGTCCATTTCGTAAAGATTTTGTTTCCTTTTTCCTCTTTCTTTTCCTTCTCTGGTTTGCCTCTTGAGGGTTTGGTGGAGAGTTATGGGTAAACTCTTAGGATACCCTTACGAGAGCATCACTCGTCCTCTAGAGCGATCTAGGGGTTTAAATGGCTTGTTGTAGCTAAAAACAACCGTGATTCCTACCACAGTGAGTCTTAGTGTAAATTCTCGCCCCTCTTTTTCTTTTTGCTTCAAATAAGCCCTTCTTATTCCTTTTTAGACTTTGTTTTGCTCGGGACAAGAAAAAGTCTAGCTTGGGGGAATTTGATGAGTGTCATTTATGGCACTCATAGGGTAGTCTTTTAGGGTTATTTCTTTCCCCTTTTCATGCTTTCTTCTCTTATTTTTGGTCCTTTTTCCTTTAAATTCTCTTTTTCCTCTTTTCTTTATTTTTATCGTGTTTTCCTTTATTTGGCTCTTTTTCCCTTTTCCTTTCTTTGTTTACTTGTGTAGGTATTGTGAGAATCACTTTGGCAAAGGATTCAATTTGGGACCTTAATGATCAAGCAAGGAAGAAGCATTTGGCTAGAGAGGGCTTAGAGAGGCCTCGGAGAGGTTTCTAAGGCAAATCCAGCAGGCCGCGGGCGCGGGTCATCTTGCCGCGAGCGCGTGCCTATGTTACTCAAAATTGCCAAAACTTGGCAGGATCTTGTCGCGGTTGCCCCGCGTGCTCTCCGCGGGCGTGGGTAAAATGGAGAGGCCGCTCCATTCAGAGAGACCGCGGCCCCCTGATCAGGCTTTGGGAACAGGGGATTAGCCGCGGGCGCGGGTTTCACTGCCGCGGGCGAGGGTCTCTGTTGCCGCGGGCGCGGGGTCTGCCCAGATAGCTCGCGGAGGGTTCCGTACCCATTTCTCCGCGGCCGCGGGTCTATTGAGAGAGGGCGCGGGAGCTGCCGATTTCTTCTTTGCTTATAAATAGAATTGTATTTCCTTTTTGAAATCAACTTTTTGATAATTTCATTAGCTTTGTTTTAGAGAGAGAATCTAGAGAGAAGTTAGAGAGAAGTTCTTGGTTTTGAATTTGTAACTCAACATTTGATCAATCAAGTTGGATTTCTTCATTTTCAATTACCAATATTAGTGAGAATCTATTCCTTCCTTCATCTTTTACTTACTTGCTATTTAATTTTTGCTTGTTGCTTGTTCTTCTTTGGATTTGAATTTGATATTTTTGATTATTTTGATTTCTCTTAGATTTTGATATAGAAATGAAGATTAAAGCAATATCTAGTTGTTTGTTCTTAAATTTCACCATGATTAGTGAGTAGATTAGTTGCTAGGGAAAGGGAGAAGCATGTTTGATTAATGAAATTGCTAGTTGATGCTCTTTGATTGATTGATTTGTTGCAATTAAATTGGTTGACATAGTTTTGCATGTGATTGATTAGACTAGGAGTGATCAACCTATAAGATTAATCTAGATTGCATTGCAACTCTTAATGACATGAACAATTGAATTGACAGTTGCTCTAATTGATTGGGTTTGCTTGTGATTCTTCTTGATTTGCCTTTCATAGTGACACCTAGATTGGCCTATAGGAGATAGCATTTGAACTTTCTTGATTGCTACTATTGTTTGTCCATTGCAATACTTGAATTAATTGATTGAGATCTAAACTAGCATTATCATTGAAATTGCATGTGGAACCCATATCCTTAGTGTTTAGACCTTTGTTTTACTTGATTAGACTTGCTTTATTTTACCATAGTGTCAACCATAATATCAACTCCATCTTCGAGGTAGCTTGACTTAGACTCTAGTTTTCATCATTGCATTCCCTAGGGATCGACCATTAACTTGCCCTATATTCATATAAGGTTGGTTAGGTGTTTACAAATTTTGTTTGACTTGGGGGAAGGGTAGATAACGACATACATTTTCCCCTTGTCAATCAGGCACTTGCTAATTTGTAAAATCTAGCTTCAGATCAGAACAATAGATCATAAAGTACTTGATATCATTAAATAGCATATCATACTTTTAAAGAATCCCATTATTTTGATTGGTGAATGATGAGATACCTCAAAAGGAACACATGCCGCAGATAGTGCAGTCTATAGCTAGAGAATGAAAGCAAATAAGCCAGAAAACTCTGTATGGAATCTAAAAAAATGGTAAAGAAATCCAAAACAAACTTTAATTAGAAGAAATAGAAAGGTATTACTCACTGATGAAGCTAAATGATGCCAGCCAGATGGAGAATATCATAGGATACTACATTCCTGACATGACCTAAAGTTGGCTTATCATCACTAACATTAGTTATAATATTGACATAAGATGCTTGTCGAGCTCGAGAAAGAGCCACGTATAGCTGTCCATGTGTAAAGCATGATCGTGGCAAATAAACAGCAACTTTGTTCAATGTTTGTCCCTAAGCTTTGTTGATGGTCATTGCAAAGCTATGCTTTAAGGGGAACTGTTTTCTCTAAAACTAAAAAGGGTAAGCCGAGGACTCTGATGGTCTTAGATTAATTCTTGGTATTAGTACATGTTCTCCTTTATGATGACCAACCGCAATAACACATTCAATGAGGTTTGGAAAGAATTTCTTGCATATCAGACGCATTCCATTGCAAAGACCGGATGATGGCAAGATGTAGCGTAATAAGATAACTGGACTATTGGCTTTTAATATAAGCTCATAAGGGCTCATGCCAACAGGACATAGCTTATTTAAGAATTAAGTTGGACAGATGGAACAATTATCATCAATCATCGAATCATAACTCTTGTAAGCTACTTCTTCACCTGGAAACTTATCTATCAAGATCGCATTTATAACATCAACATCATCATTGACAGGTGTTAGTATAGCTCTAGTGGTAAATATATCTGCACTAAATGGAGGCATATCCATTTCTGGAAAAGCAACGGATGTTAGGTGCATATCTTGAGGTGTGGCAGCATCATAAGGCTCAATAATTTCTGCAGGCAGCTTAACCAATGCATTTTCACTGTCCTCCAGCTCCCCATTTCCCAATGCCAGCAAGAAAGCATCATATGTTAAATCATGTCTAGCTCGAATATTTTCTGTTAATCTTAATTTATTTAACAGTGGCCATAGAGCAGAATTAACCAAGCTAGCAGCAACTGCCTCGCGTTGTGTTCTTTTGGGGACAACAGGAAGAACCTGACTTAAATCTTCTCCAAATACGATGATTTTACCTCCAAACAATAAGTGAGGATCACATATATCCCTCAGCAACATATCAAGTGATTAAACGTTTTCTTTTTTTGCCATTGAAGCTTCATCCCAAATGATAAGCGTCGTTTCTCTGAGCAATGCAGCCAGACTACCTTGTTTAGGTACAGTACAGGCACGTGACTCAAGCGGATCCTGTGGAATCTTAAACCGTGAGTGTGCAGTCCTTCCAGAGGGAATATTAGCTGCAGCTATACCGGACGTTGCTGTTGGCAATACAATCTTATTCATCAATCTTATCTCTGCATATAAAGCATTATATAAAAAGGGTTTTCCTGTTCCACCAGGACCATCAATAAAAAAAGCTCCTGGCATTTTCTTTGTAACATGATCCATTATAACATCAAAAGCCTCTCGCTGAGCCTGATTCAACTGACTCTTGCACTACAGACACTGTTCTGGAATTGGAGCATTCAATGCATCCTCTATATCCTTTAATACATGTATTTCATCATCTTTAGGCTCAACTAAATGGTCTAATCCATAAATAGCAAGAGAACTACCCATCGATTCTAAAAACCACTCAACTGATTTAACAGTAAGACGCCTCACTTTATATTTATCAGAAGCATACCTATGTCTAAAATCCTCAGACAGGGAATTATAATATTTCATCCAGAGAGTCAGGGGATCGCTAGGATTACAAAATATAAGCACAATATCAAACAGCTTGCGAATTGCAAGTGGCATCTGAACAACACAACCTTCTCTAAGACATAGATCAACTGAATCATCTTCTTCTCACAAGTTAAGCTTAAGTGCAGCCTGTTGAAAGGTGTCACATACATGACCATCAACTGTACGAAGATATTCAAATGACTTAGGACTTTTAACATTATGCAGCAATAATCAGAGATAATATCTTTCTCCATCTGAAGGTCCAACAAAAGCCAATCTACCAATGACTATCTTTTTTTTATGTCTTTTATACCAACGCTTGTCAGATGAATCCCAGCGATAGTGTTCTGAAAATTTATTGTACTTCAGTCCTGTTCCAGGAGACAGCTTGACATTCATTCAAAAGAACTCTATAAGACAAGTTCTAGAACGTTTATCATCTGAAACCACTGATGTAAGTCGTTCATGGGCCTAAGCTGGACCAAATGTGAATTAGGAAAATGCACAAGAAGAGGCAGAACTGGTGGATGCATTTCATACATATCAAAGCCAAAAAGGCGCTAAGTAGCTTCACAGGGTGAAACCCATCGACCTGACTGATACTACTGTATTTCATCTTGGACAGGAACATCATCTTCAGACTAAACAATATTAAAAGACACTCTGTCATGACCCTTATAAACATACTTATACAAATACTTGACCGCCTCTATAGTAGAGCAAACCTCAACATTTAAATGATAGTCAAAGTATGAATAAAGATATGGACTATATGGGATAACCCATTTATTATCCATAATTGTCTTTCGAACTATAACAGTTTCTCCTGTGTCTCTTCTTCGGTACAATGGATATCCATCACTGCTATTTTTAGTTTCATCACAGAACTGCTTTGGATAACCATATTTACAACGACCAAGACTTTCTTTGTGCTTCATACAAGGACACTCTGGATTCAAGTGACCGCAGGGACCATGCATCATGTGTTTGAGTATCACTTTTCTAAGATAACTATTGTCAACTGATAGTATCTCAGCACATACAAATTTATCAAAATCAGAGGGGCATTTGATTTTGTACTCTTGCTTTAAAATGACCAAAAAGTGAGCATGAGGTAAACCTCTCTACTGGAACTCAATCACATATATCATTGCTGCAACCTCCCCAAACACCTTTTTTTTTTTTTATCAGATGCTTTAAAGCTAAAACTTTTGCTCTGAAGATCCTTGCAACTATATCTGGTCTGTCCTGTGCCTTTTCTCCAACAGCAAGCTCCTTTTTAATTTCAGACCAATTAGCATTACAAGTCATTGTAATAAATAGATCCGGCTTACCAAACCGCTGAACTAAACCATTGCATTAAGGTATCTCTTTTTAAGATTTCGAAGACCACCAAAAAATGTTGGAGGTAAGATCACTCTACGACCAACATTTGCTGCATAGTTCTCTCCACAGTCAATAGTATCTAGGATTCCTTGATAGAGATCTGCTCTTATAGCTTGCTGATTTTTACGAAAGAAATCCAATCATGTATTCTCCACTTTGACATAAATATCCACTATATACTGCTGAAAGCATCTACCTGCTCTTAGCAACATATTATTGGGCCTGCATTGAAGCTTGTATGCATAGTATTCCCTTGCTGAAATGTTCCTGTCTGTATTTGAAGAACCTCCATTTGCACCTACAAATCAACATTATTTTTCCCTATTAAAAAGCATAGCTGCAATGGAAAACAATGACTATAACGGGATTGAGACACATTTTATTAAAAGTGTTTTGTATCCATGTTAATTTTTTCTTTTTGTTAAGGATTTTTTATCCTCTTGACTTGCTTGAATGATGGAGGTAATAGGATATACATACGTCTTGCTTCCTCCTCTAGCAAGTCTTCTGTTGTATGAACACTGCATGAAGAACAGGATCAGGTTGTGATTGCAGCTGCTGAATTCCACCATATGACATCTTTTTTAACCCCTGAGTCCATCCATATGAAGCGGGTACTGCAGAGGATTGTAACAACCATAATAGTGCATTATCCTATGACATGACTTTATTTCAGATAAATCACCTTTAGATGACTCACTGTAAGATGAATGATCTTCAGCTGAATAATTTTCAGCCGAATTCTCCTGTAATCCATCCCTTCTTGCTGTAACCAAAATATGAGGGCTTTCTGCCTTGCTGGAAGATGTATTTTCTGGACATATGACAACAACTTCATCGGTGGAAGGGGCATTGTAAACACGCTGATCTGGCACAGTTGTTTTGTTTATCAAAATCTGAGTAGAATCATTAATTTGGATCTCTCTCAGTGAACAAAAGAACCTGGCATAAGGGTTCACTTCAGTAGCTTTCATTAGAATAGCCAACACATCTTCCCTTAGTTCTGGAAAACAGCCTAGTCATTTCTGAGCCTCAAGCTATCCATCATAGAAATAGAGCTGCATATACTTTGGTCCTTCCTTTCCTAGAAGTAAGTAAGGAATGTAATGGTATATCTGACCATGCAGCTTAAAAACATAGATCCCTTTTTTAGTCTTAGCATCATATTTTCCACCTAACGATGTAAATGCAAACAAATTGTTATACAATCGTATGTACTGCCTAAAATGCTCTGCGTCCTCATCAATAGAAGTGAGAAGCCTCACAAGCTCTGCAGGGTAATCATTCGCAGCGATCTTAACCTCACCCCCAGAACAGCAGAAATGAGGTATTTCAAAAGAAAATTTGCGTTCCCTACAATTAGAACACTCAGTAGGACAAGGAAGCTGATATTGTTCTGTAGGTAATCTCTTACCTATTGATGAATCAGGGACCTCTGATCAAGATAAAAGATTCATAAAACACTCATGTATGTATACAACAATCAACATGTAAAATCATAATGAAATGCTATAAGAAAACATAAATTCTATTACTTGTAACTGGATGCCTAGTCTTCGGTATCTTTGCACGTTTTATGGAAGGTTCAGCCTGTGCCCTAAAAAAGGAAAAGGAATACAACATTTCACTATCACTGGGTATATTTTTTCCTACAAGGATGAAAAGCAACTGCTACTAATCCTAACTATTCTGCAATTTAAATGAAGTATCTCCATGTACACATACTTTTATCAGCAATCACTTTTCTGTATCATACCTCTGTAGTTCATCCTGAGATCCAGACTCTAAACTCTTAAGGCGTTTAGTGCGATATCCATTTGGAGATGATGGTTCTTATAATAGACGATCTATAACATGCTCAGTCAAAAAAAATGTTTGGGATAATTAGCCTAACAATTTTAATCAGTTATGAAGCATACACAACATAGTCTAGAACATACTCATATCTGAATAGCTTTGTACCAAGCACCAAGCCACAACTAATGTTGTGTTTGCACATGCACTTAATTGTGATTCCAACAGCTGATCAGCTACAATACATCAGGTTCAGACTCTCCAATACATCATGCACTGAGCGAATAGTTAACTGACATCATATAAAAAGTTCAATGACTAAATAATAAAAGAATGGCAATATAGAAGAACTGTGTATTTCATACAGCAAAAAATGCACTACAACAGGATTTATATATAGATATAATAAAGGACTTTGGAAAATCCATCACATTGCTCCAGGAAAGATCATACATAAGTTTAGCTTCAGGAAAGCCCTTAACAAAAGAAACCTTACGTAGCTTCAACAAAGTTCCTAACAAAAGAAGCTTTACATAACGACATCTAACAGAGCCCTAACACCATACAAAAGCATATGAAATATACTAACATAGTACACCAACAACCCAGCCTAATAAATAAGCAAAAAGAACCAAGCAATACATCCGCAAAAGTGCTAGTTTCAACATAGACACTTAAAGGTCCTAACCTCTAACAAACTTTCCACGCTTAAGACAACAATCAAAATCTTTTGGTAATGGAAACATTGAGACCATCTCACAATCAGAATCAAGAACAGGTATTGTCTCTGCATAGATGTGTCGCAGCTGGCGCTTTTTAGGAGGCAAGAGAGGTGGAATAGACACGAGAACCTGAAACTCTTTTCCAAGAGGAGTAAGGCAGTCCTGCTCAATGAGAACTGTGGAAAGCTCTAGCTGCTCTTTAATGCCTAAAACACGTTCCTTAACACCTACATAGCTCTCCCTCTCTAAGGTACATAAAATGGCATCAAATCTAGTTGTTGTCACCTTGTAATTAGCATCAACTATTACAAGGTTAAAGACATTAGAAAGATAGTCCACAGCCTTCCTATCTAAGCTCTGCTTTGCTGCAGCTGTAGTTGGACAATAAGCTCTAAACATACAGCGGAAACCTACTCCTTCTTTGTGAGGCATGATAGTAAACCATGAAGTGAACTGATCAGGAGAATGTTCAATGGTTTCAATTGGAGTGCATCTTCTATCGACAGTTCTAAAGATAGCCCTTAGAATAACAATAAAGTCCACTACAATCTTCTTATGGTTGCTTTCAAGCTCATAACTAACTTCCTCATGCATACAAATCTTAGGTTCCTCCCTTTCAATGCGCTCCAGCTCCTCCTTTTTAAACCAAAACAGCTGACCGCAACGGTCATACAGCTGTTTCCTTAAATAGGTCACATCCTCGACGACTATTTCATATTTCTTCGTAAGATCATAGACAGCCTTTCTAGCAGCCACCTCACAAGACTCTTCTACACTCTTAGT
The DNA here is from genome assembly GCF_948465745.1 of Chenopodium album. Lineage (NCBI taxonomy): Eukaryota > Viridiplantae > Streptophyta > Magnoliopsida > Caryophyllales > Amaranthaceae > Chenopodium > Chenopodium album. The sequence continues at coordinate 37,101,486 of NC_137834.1, read as the reverse complement.
ATAGCCACCTATATAAACAGAACAAATGGGACCACAGTCAATTTTTATCACCACACAAGCAATGCTACCTGGTTCATCTACAATCTGGTAATCTGGATCAGGGAAGTTCAAGTAACTGGTAATCTGCTTCAGGAGAGGTCGGAAAGGCATTATCACTTGCGTGGGTGGTAAGTCCATGACCTAAAAACAATTATAATTCAATCAGTCCATTGATAATGGCGCGATTCTTATTAAAGACTACTATGGTGCAGGCAGTCTTAGACCTACACTATAACCCTCATGCTGGAACCACAAAGTCTATATTTTCTTAAAAAGTCCATTGCATCAAACAAATCCCTAACAACATAGTAGGTCCTTATAAACAGCTAGGAAAAAATAAGCATAAAATAATAACAACAAACAGACACAAGGAACACCTTTCATGATCATAGTTAGCTATGGAACTACATAAATGAACACATGCTTCTCCTACAAACCAATGGCTCTAAAGCAAAAAAAAAAACTAACAACCACACTCATCTTTCCTCCACACAACCATGACTGCTTAAAAACCAAGATCATTCATCAGCTCACTTTAAAAACTCAACACCTAAAACTCCACAAAAGAGACTAAAATTCCTGTAAATAACAATTCATTACTACCCTGCACTCCAAACAGAACAACTTCCCTTCCCCTCCCCCCTAAAAAAACACAATCTAATAAAATACATCCTTCTACTAACAACATATAACATGAAAGCAGCATCCTAAAATTCAAAAGAGACTAAAATTTCATGACAACTACAAGCTAAATCTAATGAACAACTCACTGAACAAAAAAACAAGTTATTACAATCAATCCACTAATTAAAGGGAAAACAAAAATTATTTAACCTGTAACTAAAAAAAAAAAGCAAATAATGATTCATCACATGAATTACACTCCATACACAGAACACACACCATAGAAAAAACACCAATCAATCTACAAATTTTAATCAGATTGCTGATTCGAAAGCAAAAAATGATTTAGCACATAAATCACACTCCATAAACAAAACACATAGCAAAGGAAAAACACCATCAACACGGAAATTATAATCAGATTGTTGCTTTGTCCTTGTCACAGTCCAGTAATGTATGGAATTGTTATTTGTCATGGCTAATCACAGTCCGGGTCCGTTTAATTTCTGGCAGTTTTTGCATCAACCAAACAATGCAATTATTTAAAAAGATAGCTATGTAACAATGTTGAGATAATGAAATCCAAGTTACCAGAGTTTCCTTTGTGTAAAATTTATCAGTCTGTCGTAGGCTTTCAGAACACAAAAAAGAAATATAAATTTAGATGCAAGAATGCAAATGATAGACAGACTGCAAAGAATGTGGATTCTTTATATAAATATCTAACGCAAGCACACAATAATAAGGTAATAATAAATAAATACTTTGCTAGTAAGCAAAAGGAGACACAAAGTCAAGACCTATAACCAGTCAAAGAAGGGAAAACTCTAACAAGCCTTAAAATATGGAGGACCACACCCACACAAACACACAACCTCATTGACTACATTTATTTATTTATTTTTTTTTTTAAAGGACCTCATTGAATACATTAGTCTAACCACTCTTCTAACAAACCCATCATCAGGACACTAATATAACAGCACTAAGCTAATTAACAGTCACAATAATCCTTTGTTTTCCCTTTTTTAAAAACAAAAAAAGAGCCAACAACACTAAGTCAACTAATAAGCATATAATCTAACACGACAAAGCTAATGAAGAATTATAAGTCTCTTGCCTTGTCAAAAAAAAAAGGAAAAACAAAAAGCAACAAAGCTAACTTTAAATATTTTTCTAAACATCAAAAAAGGGATAAAAAACCTTCTTAACAACACTCTTTGTAAAAATCGTAAACAGTTTCTTTTCCAAAAAGGCAAAAGGAAAAAAGGATAAAACAAAAAAAAGATTATAGAGCAAATCACAATCCAACCAATTGGGCCCAGAGTAAAATAAGGAAAGGCATCAGTCAGCAATGCCAAAGTCCAGCACAAAGCAAACAACAAATACCACGTGGCAAATACAGGAAAGGAAAAAAAAGGGGAAAAAGGTGTGCAAGGGCAGAATTGTAAATGCACTGCAGATTTGGAACAGTAACCAAACTTCTGTTTCTTAAAAGGGTAAGGAAATAAACTATTTATTACTTATAACATGTGAATTTCACCTAGTTTTATGTGTCTAAACCCAAAAATTGAATCAAAAGAGAATTTTATTAAGGTTTAAGACGCTCTTCACTCAAAATGGCCCAAATAAGGCCTATATGACTTTACTTTGCCCATTTCCTACAATTCTTATCAAATAAACTTTATTTATTTCATAACATGTCAATATTATCTAGTTATAGGTGTATAAAGAATGAAATCACATCAAAAGAGCATATTAACACAAAATGGCCCAAATATGGCCCATATGACTTATATTCCGCCAATTTTCTACCTTTCTTAACAAATGACCTATTTTTTTTCTCATAACTTCTCAATGTTGGGTAACATTAGGTGTATAAAGATAGAAATCACATCAAAATAGCATTTCATAAAGTTTCACAACGCATTTTACTCAAAATGGCCCAAATATGACGTATATGACTTCTATTTAGCCCATTTGCCACATTTCTTATCAAATGAACTATTTTTTTCTCGTAACATGTCAATGTAACCTAGTTTTATGTGTCTAAGCCCTAATAATTTATCAAAACAACATTTTATTAAGGTTTAAGACTTTTTTACTCAAAATGGACCAAATATGGCCCATATGACTTTACTTTGCCCATTTCATACAATTCTTATAAAATTAATTTTATTTGTCTCATAACATGTCAATATTATCTAGTTATAGGTGTATAAGGAATGAAATCACATCAAAGGAGCATATTAACACAAAATGGCCCAAATATGGCCCATATGACTTCTATTCCGCCCAGTTTCTACCTTTCTTATCAAATGACCTATTTATTTCTCATAACGTGTCAATGTTGGGTAATATTAAGTGGCTAAGGCTAGAAATCACATCAAAATAGCATTTCATTATGCTTTACAACACATTTTACTTAAAATGGTCCAAATATGGCGTATATGACTTCTATTTAGCCCATTTCCCACATTTCTTATCAAATGAACTATTTCTTTCTCGTAACATGTCAATGTCACCTTTTTTATGTGTTTAAGCCCTAAAACTAAATCAAAAGAGCATTTTATTAAGGTTTAAGACGCTTTTTACTCAAAATGGCCCAAATATGGCCTATATGACTATATTTTGTCCATTTCCTACAATTCTTATCAAATAAACTTTATTTATCTCATAACATGTCAATATTATTTAGTTATAGGTGTATAAATAATGAAATCACATCAAAAGAGCATATTAACACAAAATGGCCCAAATATGGCCCATATGACTTCTATTTCACCCATTCTCAACTTTTCTTATCAAATGACCTATTTATTTCTCATAACTTGTCAATTTTGGGTAGTATTAGGTGTCTTAGGCAAGAAATCACATAAAAAATAGTATTTCATTAAGTTTTACAATGTATTTTTTACTCAAAATGGCCCAAATATGGCCTATATGACTTCTATTTAGCCCATTTCCCACATTTCATATCAAATAAACTATTTATTTCTCGTAACATGTCAATGTCACCTAGTTTTATGTGTCTAAGCCCTAAAATTTAATCAAAAGAGCATTTTGTTAAGGTTTAAGACGCTTTTTACTCAAAATGGCCCAAACATGGGCTATATGACTTTACATTGCCCATTTCCTACAATTCTATCAAATGAACTTTATTTATCTCATAACATGTCAATATTATCTAGTTATAGGTGTATATGGAATGAAATCACATCAAAAGAGCATATTAACAAAAAATTGCTCAAATATGGCCATATGACTTCTATTCTGCCCATTTTCTACCTTTCTTATCAAATGACCTATTTATTTCTCATTACATGTCAATGTTGGGTAATATTAGGTGTCTAAGGCTAGAAATCACATCAAAATAGCATTTCATTAAGTTTTATGACTTACCTCATCAAGCTGTTAAGTGTCCCTACAATGAGTCACTATGTAAAGCATGAATCTCATCACATACAAAGCATAATCAAGTCCATTTTCTTGTTGTGCGCACTAGCATATGACGAACAAATCACATCAGTGAAACATGCAAAGGAAATTAGAAAATATTTACTAACATAGATTTTGAATATAATCACAATATCATGTAATTACCAACGATGACTTCCATGTTGGACCCTGAGGGGCACGACAATGTAGCTTCTTCATAACACTGTAGTAAATAAAGTACACTCAAATTTTATTAGCCATTTGACTACTAAATTAGTTATTATTAGCAATAATCAACACTATGTAGCTATATATATTTACTTTTGCAATATAGACTTCACCAGCCACTTCTCCGATGATCAAGCTTAATCAAGGTGATAAATTGTGTTATTGGAATTACAAATAACCATGAGACTCTAATACTCCCTACAAAAGTTCACAATAGACAAGCAAATTAATATTTAGGAGTCAACATATAATGAGGCCAAATCGATTGAATTTTACATGGTTAGACTTACTCTCTATAACAGGGGGCAAATATGAACTTGTCTTCTGCACACCCTGATTCTCTGATACTCTATTCAACATAGTACAACACGTCACGGGGGTTGCCTAGGATTCTAGTAGTGGATAACTACTCGGAGCATAACCACCCAACTTTACAAGGAGAATCAGTTTCAGTTAAGTGCTCATGTAGTGCTCTGCGTGCATGAACATTGAATATTTAATTAAATGAAGGATAATCACCACAAATTTAAATATGTTAAGCTTTGCACCACGTAGAAATTCCTTCACATCTTCTTTGTTGATCCATGCAAGTGCATCCTCATTATAGTGGAACATTGCGTTAGGAAGTGCAACTTCCATGGGATCGACCAAATGACAAGCACGGTTGTGAAGAAATGTCATGTCAGGAGAGAGAGATTGAAGAACAATGTGTTCAACAAGTGGATTAGGTTGCATGGGTGAACCTTTTGAAGAGTGCAACTTTGACGCTTGTTCACTCTTGGGCCGTTGTTCACTTAGCTTCTTATTAGGTTGAACAATGCTTTTACGCTTCTCCACCCTCTTTCTCTTTGAATTTTTGCTTCCATGGGAAATCTGATATAGTTTGAGAAAGAATAAGTTTATAAGTTGAGAAATGAAGAAAATTTGCATATTATAAGTTATTTTGGCTTAAAATGTTTTATTTTGATTAAATGGACTCGTAAACTTAGAAATTAGCTTCTTTTATGTAATTTCAACTCACAATCACTTATAAATATGTAATTTTGAGATGGTGTGAGAAAGAATAAGTATATAAGTTGAGAAATGAAGAAAATAGACAAGTGAGAAGCCATTTCGGCTCAAAATGGCTTTATTTTGATGAAATGGACCCAAAAACTTAGAACTTAGCTTCTTTTATGGCATTTCAAGTCACAATCACTTATAAATACGTAATTATGAGATGGTTTGAGAAATAATAAGTTTATAAGTTGATAAATGAAGAAAAATAGGCAAGTGAGAAGCCATATCGGCTTAAAATGGCTTGATTTTAATGAAATGGATTCAAAAACATAGAACTTAGCTTCTTTTATGTCATTTATAGTCACAATCACTTATAAATATGTAATTTTGATATGGTTTGAGAAAGGATAAGTTTATAAGTTGAGAATTGAATAAAATAGGCAAGTGAGAAGCCATTTCGGCTTAAAATGGCTTTATTTTAATGAAATGGACCCAAAAACTTAGAACTTAGATTATTTTATGTAATTTTAAGTCACAATCACTTATAAATATATAATTATTAGATGTTTTGAGAAAGAATAAGTTTATAAGTTGAGAAATGAAAAAAATAGGCAAGTGAGAAGCCATTTCGGCACAAAATGGCTTTATTTTGATGAAATGGACCCAAAACTTAGAAATTAGCTTCTTTTATGTCATTTTAAGTCACAATCACTTATAAATATGTAATTATGAGATGGTTTGAGATAGAATAAGTTTATAAGTTGAGAAATAAAGAAAATAGGCAAGCGAGATGCCATTTCGGCCCAAAATGGCTTTATTTTGACGTAATGGAGCAGAAAACTTAGAAATTAGCTTTTTTTTTTTATGTCATTTCAAGTAACATTCACATATAAATAAGAAATTTTGATATGATTTGAGAAAGAATAAGTTTGTAAGTTGAGAAAAGAAGAAAATAGGCATGTGAGAAGCCATTTTCTCTAAAAATGGCATTAGTTTGATGAAATGGACTTAAAAACATAGATCATAGCTTCTTTTATGTTATTGCAAGTCACAATCACTTATAAATATGTAATTATCATATAAATTCAACGACTGAGTGAGCCACCGCCATTGCCGGAACAGCCCTGGCAGCCGCTGCCGAGGCCGAGGCCGCCCTAGAAGCCCCCGCCAAAGCCACAGCAGCCCTGGCAGCCGCTTGCCGAGGCTGCAGCAGCCCCGGCAGCCTGTGCCTTGGCTAATATAATGAATATGAGTTGTTAGAATGATTAAATGTTAGTTTATACACAAAATAAAGGACTTAGGTTAAGTAGAAGGTCATTTAAGCCATTTTCACCTACTTATGGTCCTATAACCTTGTATATGCATGATAATGAGTACTCTTAGTCAATTTCAAACTACAAACATGTTAAATATAATGAATATGAGTTGTTAGCATGATTAAATGTTAGTTCATACACAAAACAAACGACTTGGGTTAACAAGAAGCTCATTTAAGCCATTTTCACCTACTTATGGTCCTATAACCTTGGATATGCATGATAATGAGTACACTTAGGCAATTTCAAACTACAAACATGTTAGTTTATATACAAAACAAAGGATTTGGATCAAATACAAGCTCATTTATGTTATTTAATGTCTTTTTTGCCTTCTTATGCTCCTATATACATGATAACTAAACTATATTTGCAATGAAGCCATTACTAACTTTTAATTATACTTCCTCAATCTGAAATTCCTTCGTTGTGGTCTGATCGCATATAACCTGCATCGTTGTCTATGTCATTTAGTAAAATGGGTTTAAAAACAGTAAAAGTTGCATAATCATCAAACGCATCATATTCTTCGTCATCCTCAACATCTCCAATGCCTAGGATTCTTCATTTTCTAGCTAGCACTATAGACCATTTTGAATCGACTGGGTCAGTTACGTAGAACACTTGCTTATCTTGAGATGCAAGGATAAATGGTTCCGTACTATCATTCAAGTGGCCAAGATCTACAAGAGTAAAGTCATCACATTTGTTGTTACGCCTGATATTATCAACCCACTTACACTTGAAAAGAGCAACCGTGAAGTTACAATAATCAAGCTCCCATATTTCTTGAATTCGACCATAGTATGACAACTCTGCATCGAAAGGTGATTTATCCTTACCACTTGCAAACTCCCTTGACGATTCCACAAGTGTTACACCATTGTTTTGGGTGGAGGAAAATTTCAAATCACGACCCTCGGTCCAAAAAGTGTACCCATTGATGTCATATCCCTCAAATGAAAGAACATCATCCCTAGGACCATACGCAAGCCACCGTACCGTATCGGTCACATTAGTATCATCCAATCAACTCATTACTCAATCACGAAACCAATTAACAAACCTCTTATTATGCAACTGCATAAGTGCCCTTTCATCTTTCGATGGAAATTCATCACGCAAACTAGCCATGTGCTCGTCTAAATATGAGTGGACATCTGAAACATGGTGCAACACATAAAGGTGTGCTTGTAAAAACTGATCTCGGTCAGGTGACATTCGTTTAGACCCAATTATACCATGACCATTAAGCCTACCTTCATGTCGAGAAGTAGGAAGACCAATAGGTTGAGCAAGGGCTATGTAGTCCGCCACAAAGTTACCTATCTCCTCACCCACGATCCCTTGCATCATACTTCCATCAAGGTGAGCCTGGTTCCGTACTTTATCTTGTAATTTACCAATGTGTCTTTCAAAAGGGTAGCACCACCTTATGAACACTGGACCGCACAACTTAATCTCACACACCAAATGAAGAACCAGATGAACCATTATGTCAAAAAATGAGGGTGGGAAATACATCTCAAATTTGCAAAGTCACAACCACATCTGCTTGTAAAGCATCTAGTGTACAAGGATCAAGCACTTTGCTACAAATTGTATTGAAAAACGAACAAAGGCTTGTAATCGCTTCCCTCACGTACTTCGGTAGAATACCACGGATTACAATCGGTAGGAATAATTGCATCATAATGTGAAAATCATGGGATTTCATACTTGTTAGCTTCAATTCTCCATTCAAGGTTACAAATCTTTTCATGTTAGATGAGTACCCTGATGGAACCTTAATGCCGTACAAACATGCACAAAACATACGTTACTCTACCCTTGACAATGTATAGCAAGACGGGGGTAAATAAGTCTTTTCATCCTTCCCTTTACCCTCAACTTTCTTCTTTGACGCATCTGTGGCCTTTCCCTTTTCCTTTCCCTTGCTCTTCTCCTTCCCTTTTTTCAAAACATTTTCATCTTCTTTTCTCGGTTCCTTCCCCTTTCTAACCTTTCCCTGAGGCCACAATTCTAGACGAATCCCCATCTCTTTTAAATCTAACCGTGCACCATTTCCGTCCTTTGTTTTGCCTTGGATATTTATAAGCGTTCCCAAAAGAGCATCACATACATTCTTCTCTATATGCATCACATCAAGACAGTGCCTAACGTCATGTTCTCTCTAGTACGGAAGCTTCCAAAAGATTGATTCTTTCTTATACAAAGCAGCTGAGACCACAATTTTTTTTTTTTGTGATTTTCCAAACACAGTTCGTATCCCTTTCACACGAGCACAAATCTTAGCACCATTCAATGGTCTAGGCGCAATATCCTCTTCCACTATTCCATCAAAAGCCTTTTTCTGCCTCTGGTACGAGTGATCACGCCTACGGAACCTTTGAGTTCGCAAGTAGACATCTTTGCGAGAATGAGTTCTATTACGCTTGATGTGTCATCAATACATATGGGGCATGCTTTTATCCCTTTGAACTTGTACCAACACAAGTTGCCATATGCATGGAAGTCATTCATGGTCCACATAAGGGATGCACGCAATGTGAACATCTTGTTCGGATGAGCATCGAAAAATGGAAACCCCTTCGTCCCTTATCTTTCTCAAGTCGTCAATAAGCGGCGCAAGGTAAACATCTATGTCGTTTCAAGGTTGCCTAGGCCCCGTTATTAGCAATGAAAGCATTTCATACTTACGTTTCATGCACAGCCAAGGAGGCAAATTATAAACCACTGAAAGTATCGGCCATGTGCTGTGTTGGGTTCTAAGAGTGGCAAATGACATGTGGCATCATAAGTCACTCATTACCCCATATGCCACATGTCACCTCCCTTAATATTTATATTTAAGTCTTTATGCATTCTACAACTTGCAAATTCAATTAAGAAAGTGAAGTGTTTCATTTCCACCATAATAAAATAAAGTTCAATTAATTAGTACACAACTACACATTACATCTTTTTTTAAAAAAAAAAAACTACGCATTACATAAATATATAAATTATAATAAAAATTGTCTTTTCATCTCATAGACTTTAAATATATTCTTAATTAATATGTCATTTCATATCCCACAATCTTTATGTATATATATATATATATCTAACTAAATTCCTTCATCTTTTTTCACAGTTCTATTCTCACACTTTTTTTTTTGTTTTCCTTTTAAGTTATAGAAATAAAGCATACCTATATATGAAAATAATTAACCCAAGTAACAACCCGTGCATTGAACGGGCCAAAAAGCTAGTTGAGAATAGACGCTTAAACCTTGGAATAATGGGAAGATACCACAACACCTTAGAAGGAGGTCCCTCCGTACCAGGATTGCAACTCATGCGCTTGTAGCACGACTGCTTGCATCGTGGACACTCCGGCAATTGTTCTTTTGATACAGAATACAGTTATTAGGACATGCATGTATCTTCTTATACTCCAAACCAAAGGGACACATGAGCTTCTTTTCATAATAGTAAGACTTAGGAATTTCATTCCCATCGGGCAACATATCACTTAATGCAGTCAACAAAGAAGTAAAACTAATGTCCGTCCACCAATGCTTCGACTTAATGTTAAAAAGTGTTAGCACGACCGATAGTTTTGTGTATTTTTTGCACCCAGGATACAAACGCTTTTTGGAAGCCTCCGATAATAACTCAAACACTCCACCTTCAACACCATGCAACATCTCATCCACGTGTTCATCCTCGACCTCATCCGCCTGATCATCATCGGCTCCATCTTCACCATTATCAACAATATAGTCATCATTCTTGTATTCCTCGTCTACATGAATCTATTTGCTTCTAACACGCAAAACATTCCGATCAAGATCCCCACTGTACTCTCCACATTCACCGTGCCAAATCCACACATGATATTTATGCCTAAACCCATGACATAATTCAACACTATCGACCACATTCACATTATTACAATCAACACAAGGACAATAAAGGCCTTTGTCACCAAGTTTGCGTTAATAAGATAAAGCCCTCTCGCAAAACTCTTGAACCCCATTCCAAAATGCCAATGTATCGCGTCTACCCTACATCCAACCACGATCATTCTCCATTTAGTAAATTGTCTCTAAAGATATAGAGCAACATATAATGAATAATGTGTAATTGCTACATATTTTATGTAAATCAAATTCAAGTACAAAACGTGAATATACCATTCATATAGTGAAAAAATTGCATGTTTCCAAAGGGTCCTTATCACTCCAACCTAACCGATCCTTGAATGTCTACTCTCACTAGTGAATGTATGTCAACTTTCAAAGTTTAAGGAAAATTCGGCAGCATTTCCCCCTAGTTCTCCAAGTACACGATGTAGATAAATAATTACCCACAAATGTACCCAGAGAAGATAGTGAGGAAATGGTAAGCCAAGATGTTCCTTAAAATCGAAAAGAAGACATACATTCACCACCTAAGTGAGAGTACACATTCAAGAACAGTCTCAACCGGGGACTATTCAAGACTTTCTCCTAATGAGAAAGCCTTTAACGGGTATCTATGCATATGATGATGCAAGAATTCTATATATTGTTGTATTTATTTGCAATTAAACAATAAATAAGTTGCAATACCATGAAAAAACTTTTATTAAATGGATAAATAGAAGGAAATATAGCTTAGTAAAGTTTATAAGTCATACCAATATAGCAACTACCCACTTAAGCTCAATATGTAGTCCTTAAGCTAAACTCGTGCTTCACATATGAATCCATTAAAAAAACAAAAACAAAAATTAGGTTAAATATTATGTATGTGCTATTTCTTTGTCATAACATGTCAATTCACTAATTTATTTCTAAGCTAAAACACATCATTCATCAAACTAACAATTGCTTAACTATGTATTCACTAATTTGTTAAAAATTCATCTAATTTATTAAAAATTACTAAACTAACAAAGTTACTAATCTCTAATTTATTCAATATTACCCATCAAAACAACTTAAAAGTAACCATTAAAACATTCCAAAATTCATCTACTTTAGTAACAAGATTACTAATCTCTAATTTATTCAAAAATACCCATCAAAATAACTTAATATTAACCATTTAAACATTCCAAAATTCAACTAATTTATCAAGGTTTCTAATCTCTAATTTATTCAAAATAACCCATCAAAACAACTTAAAATTAACCATTAAAAGTAACATACAAAATTTCAACTAATTAAGTACCAAGGTTAATATATATTCTATAATTAATTCAAAATTATCCACCAAAACAAATTAAATTAACCATTAAAACATATTAAAATCCAACTAATTGAGAAAATTCTCTAATATTTTCACAAATTCCCAATAAAACAACCTAAAATTAAGAAAAATTGGAGTATAATTATGTAGGCGTCGCTCGAATTGCGCCTATGTTAAAGCATGTGTAAATATGCTTGGCACACTTAGGAAGTGGGAATTGACGTATACGATTAGGGACAAGGAAAGTAGGGAGCCGCCAACAAGTTTCTTATGGAACTTGTAAACCGTTCATGGATCATAAAAAGGCACCCACGATAAGGGACAACGACAAGAAACAACGATTGACCCGTGAAGGTTACACCCCATTCATAATCCATGAGATTACTAACTTGACCAATATGGTCAAGACTCTAATGATCATGTTCAAGATAGTCAAGGGTCAATTGTCCAAGATGAAGAGGTTCAAAACGGTGTTAGTGTTCAAGGTGATAAAGAATTATTTTTGTCCAAATCTTTCTTTAATCCTATGCACGGTTTTGGTCCAAATATTCTTACAAAGGGTTGCACTTCACTTAGTGTAATTAACCTTGTAACAAGCATCTAGCAAGTGACGGTTTTCAAGCTTATTGGGGCTGATTAAAGAGGCGTGATTTGTGGCACTTGTTAGGCGTAAGTTATGGGATTTGTTGGCTGAATATTGCACCTCATTATTTGGGGGTTATGTGGGTTTTATTTCAGAGTTGTTGCTGGAATAAAGGGGCGTGAATCAAGGAATTAAAATGGGAGTTACAAGCTTGAAGAATGGGGCTGTTTTGGGCGTGTGTTTGATGCTCTTTGGATGCTTATTTTGGCTGGTCATTTTCCCTTGTTTCAAGCCTAGTCTTTAGCATAATTTGGTAGTTTAATTATGTGTGTAATGGGAGTTAAGTTGGACGGTTATGAGCCACTTATTCCCTTAGTTAATTTCGTTCTGTTTATTTTGTTTTGTTAATTAAAATGGGCAAGTGAAAGGTTGTAGTGAATGATGTAAATGCTATATATAGCATACTTTGAATGAATGAAAAATCATCCAAGAAATTTTGCCTAAAACGTGAGTTTGTTTAATGGAAGTGACTTGTGTTTAGTTCACTTTTTGTGTCCAAATTTGAGTGTTCAGATTTGAAGAGTACTAACTTTGGTGAGAGTTCCCAAGGTTAAGACTTGTAGTTTGTGATTTGGTGAGAGTTCCCTTGTCTAAACTACCCCAAGCAATTGAGTGAGAGTTCCTCTTTGCTATATCCTTAGCTTAGGGTGAGTGTTCCCCTAACTAAACTGATCATCCTAAAACAATACTTAAAATTCGATTGACCTTCTTTAATTCATCTTTTGTAACAAGGTTTCTCATCTTGTTTACACGTCATTTGGCGCGTCAGGTAGGGGGAGAGTTTTCTCAAATTCTTCCAAAGGGGCCGAATACCTACATACCATGGGGGAAAATCAAGACTTGAGGTTGGCTTTGGATGCTCTCAATCGATCCATTGCTAGTCAAGAGAGGTTGGCCGAAACCAATGCCAATCTACAAGGGAATCTTGCTGCCTTGATGGCAAGACTCATGAACGAGCAAGATAGAAGAGAACAAGGTGAAGAACCTCCACCTAGGAGGGAAGATAGGAGTCTCAAAGTGGACGTTCCATCCTTTGATGGTTCACTTGATCCTGAGAAGTACTTGGAGTGGGAGAAATCCTTAGAAAGATACTTTGAGTACAAGGGCATCCATGAGGAAGTCCAACAGTACAAGATAGCCAAAGTCAAACTGAAGGGCTATGGTGACAGTTGGTTGCAAGGAGAGCAAAGGGCACGTACCCTTAGGGGTAAGGCTCACATTTCCACTTGGGAAAAGCTGAAGAAAAGAATGAGAGATCGTTTCATTCCTCACAATTACAAGCAAAGTCAATATGTGAAGTGGAGTACTTTGCAACAGAATGGTGACTCTGTAGAAGACTATATCAAAGAGTTTGATAGGCTTGCCATTGTGTGTGAGGTGACTGAAAATGAAGAACTGAAGTTGGGACGTTTTGTAGCTGGGTTGGATCAAGAGTTACAAGACAAACTTGAAGGTTACACTAACCTCACGTTTGTGGAAGCTTGCAAACTTGTGACAAAGTTTGATGCTAAAAGGAAAAAGAAGAAAACGCCTACCACTACTCCAGTGGTGCGTAAACCACCCTTTCCCTTGAAGGAGGGTTCTTCTTTTAGTAGACCTAATGAACCACCTAAGAAGAACACAAAAGACTTCAAGCTTAGTGACATTGTATGTTACAAGTGTGGAGGTAGAGGACATTACAAAAAAGATTGTCCTAATTCAAGAGCCCTAACCATGCAAGAGGTTAAACTCATAGCCACCCAAAACATCAATTGGGAGGAAATTGAGTCTGAAGAAGGGGAGGCCGAAACTCCCAATGAAGAGGATGAAGATAGTGATTGCTTTCCTGAGAGGGAGGACAAGACCAACCTAGTGGTGAGAAGGGCATTGCAAGCTCGTGTGGAGGAACCTTTGGCGCCACAAAGACAACACATTTTCATCACCAAATGTAAAATTGGTGACGAGGTATGTGATTTGATTATTGATGGGGGTAGTGAGGCTAATACTGTGTCAAAAACTTTAGTGACTAGACTTGGTCTTACCACCACTAATCATCCACACCCTTACAAGTTGAGTTGGTTAGATTCTAATGCTAGTACCGGGGTTAGGAAGCAATGCTTGGTGAATTTTTCTATTGGTTCATATCATGATAGTCAATTGTGTGATGTTGTTTTAATGGATGCTTGTCACATTCTTCTTGGTAGACCATGGCAATCTGATAAAAAATCAATTCATGATGGGTACCATAACACTTACACTATCACTCACCAAGGGAAACAAAAAAAATTGCACCCATTACCACCCCCACGGTTTTCACAACCACAAAAACCACAAATTTCTTTGTTGTCTTGTAAAGAATTTGAGAGGGAGTTTGAAGGTGAGGGAGAGATATTCATGTTGTACTCTAAAGAAATCCATGAAAAATTTGTGAGTCAAAATCCTAAACTTGCAAAATTGATTAAGGAGTTTGAGGATGTTTTTCCTGATGAGTTACCTAAGGGATTACCACCCTTGAGAGGAATTGAGCATCAAATTGATCTCATTCCAGGCGCACCTCTACCAAATAAACCTGCCTATAGATGTAACCCTTTAGAAACTAAGGAGTTGCAAAGACAAATTGAAGAATTGATGGGTATGGGTTATGTGCGTGAGTCTATGAGTCCATGTGCGGTTCCTGCTTTGTTGGTCCCTAAAAAGGATGGTACTTGGCGCATGTGTATTGATAGTAGAGCTGTTAACAATATTACCATCAAGTACAGGTTTCCAATTCCAAGGCTTGATGATATGTTGGACGAATTGAGTGGTTCAAGACTATTCTCAAAGGTTGATTTGAGAAGTGGTTACCATCAAATTCGTATGAGGGAAGGTGATGAATGGAAGACTGCATTCAAGACAAAGCATGGGTTGTATGAATGGCTCGTGATGCCGTTTGGCCTTACAAATGCCCCTAGCACTTTCATGAGGTTGATGAACGAGGTGTTGAGGCCATTTCTTGGCAAGTTTGTGGTGGTGTACCTTGATGATATCCTTATTTACTCTAAAAATGAGGATGAACATTTAGATCATCTATTTCAAGTTTTTTCTGTTTTGAGAAAGCAAAAATTGTATGGAAAACTTGAAAAATGTGATTTTATGTTATATGAGGTCACTTTTCTTGGTTACATAGTTTCAGGTAATGGCGTGAAAGTTGATCCTAGCAAGATTGAGGCTATTCAGTCCTGGCCGAGTCCAAAAACACTCACGGAGGTCCGTTCCTTTCATGGATTAGCTTCCTTTTATAGGAGGTTCATTCGCAATTTTAGCACTCTCATGGCTCCTATCACCGAGTGCACAAAGAAGGGTTCATTTGAGTGGACTCCTCAAGCTCAAGAGGCGTTTGAAGCAGTCAAGGAGAAGATGTGCAACACTCCTATTCTTGCACTCCCGGATTTTTCCAAGCCATTTGAAGTTGAATGTGATGCAAGTGGGAAGGGGATTGGAGCAGTTCTAATTCAAGAAGGACGTCCAATTGCATATTTCAGTGAGAAGTTGAGTCAAGGCAAGTTGAATTATTCCACCTATGATAAAGAGTTCTATGCTATGGTAAGAGCTCTAGATCATTGGTCACATTACTTGAGGCCACAACCGTTCATATTGCATTCCGATCATGAGTCCTTGAGATTCATTCATGGTCAAAAGAAGCTGAATTCAAGACATGCTAAATGGGTTGAATTCTTGCAAACATTTAATTTTTCCTCTAAATACAAGAGTGGAAAAGCTAATGTTGTTGCGGATGCCTTATCTAGGAGGCATAATTTGCTTGGTGTTGTTGAAGCAAAGGTCCTTGGTTTTGATTTGATCAAGGAATACTACAAGGAAGATGGCGATTTTAATGGCATCTTAGAGAGGTGTGTTCATGGAGTATATGATTTATTTTCCTTACATGATGGCTTTCTTTTTAAGGGAAATAGATTATGCATTCCGAAGTGTCCAATTAGAAGCTTGTTGATTCATGAGGCTCATGGAGGAGGTCTAGCTGGTCACGTTGGGATTCAAAAAACAATGGAGCTTCTTCAAGCTCACTTTTATTGGCCCAAAATGTTAGCCACGGTTCATCATGTGGTTAGTCGTTGTTCTACTTGTCAAAGGGCCAAGATGGTGTTTCACAAAGGTCTTTACAAGCCATTGCCAATTCCGGAAAGACCTTGGGAAGATGTAAGCATGGATTTCATTGTGGCTTTACCTAGGACTCAAAGGGGTAAAGACTCAATCATGGTGGTTGTTGATCGATTTTCAAAGATGGCTCATTTCATTCCTTGCCATAAAACTGAAGATGCCATGAAAGTGGCTAAGTTATATTTTGAAGAAGTGGTTCGTTTTCATGGGGTACCACGCACCATTGTGTCTGATCGTGATACAAAGTTCCTTAGTCATTTTTGGAAGTCAATATGGCGCCTAATGGGAACAAAGCTGCTGTTTTCTACTTCACACCATCCACAAACCGATGGGCAAACTGAAGTGGTGAATAGAATACTTGGTTCTTTGCTTAGGACCTTGGTTAGTAAGAGTACTAAGGATTGGGATGTCAAGTTAGCTCATGCCGAGTTTGCTTACAATAGGACTCCTAGTGCTACTACAAAGTACTCTCCTTTTGAAGTGGTCTATGGTGTCAATCCTTATGTTCCTATTGATCTCATAGCTTTGCCACAAGACAAGTTCGTTCATGGTGGAGCTAAGGAACAAGCCGAGTTCATGTTAAAGGTCCACAAGGAAGTTAGGAAGAATATTGAGAAAGCAAATGAAGTCTACAAGAAACAAGCCAACAAGAGAGTGAAAAATGTGAAGCAATTCGAAGTTGGTGACTTAGTGTGGATCTACATGAGAAAAGAAAGAATTCCTAGCAAAAGAAAGAACAAGCTAATGCCAAGAGCCGAGGGTCCATTTGAGATCGTGGGGAAGATCAGTGACAATGCATACAAAGTTGATTTGGGGGGCCAATTTGGTGTCTCAAGTACATTCAACGTTGGTGATCTTGCTCCTTACTTTGATGATGACGAATTGAGGGCAATTCCTTTTGAAGAAGAGGAGGATGACCAATATGGTCAAGACTCTAATGATCATGTTCAAGATAGTCAAGGGTCAATTGTCCAAGATGAAGAGGTTCAAAACGGTGTTAGTGTTCAAGGTGATAAAGAATTATTTTTGTCCAAATCTTTCTTTAATCCTATGCACGGTTTTGGTCCAAATATTCTTACAAAGGGTTGCACTTCACTTAGTGTAATTAACCTTGTAACAAGCATCTAGCAAGTGACGGTTTTCAAGCTTATTGGGGCTGATTAAAGAGGCGTGATTTGTGGCACTTGTTAGGCGTAAGTTATGGGATTTGTTGGCTGAATATTGCACCTCATTATTTGGGGGTTATGTGGGTTTTATTTCAGAGTTGTTGCTGGAATAAAGGGGCGTGAATCAAGGAATTAAAATGGGAGTTACAAGCTTGAAGAATGGGGCTGTTTTGGGCGTGTGTTTGATGCTCTTTGGATGCTTATTTTGGCTGGTCATTTTCCCTTGTTTCAAGCCTAGTCTTTAGCATAATTTGGTAGTTTAATTATGTGTGTAATGGGAGTTAAGTTGGACGGTTATGAGCCACTTATTCCCTTAGTTAATTTCGTTCTGTTTATTTTGTTTTGTTAATTAAAATGGGCAAGTGAAAGGTTGTAGTGAATGATGTAAATGCTATATATAGCATACTTTGAATGAATGAAAAATCATCCAAGAAATTTTGCCTAAAACGTGAGTTTGTTTAATGGAAGTGACTTGTGTTTAGTTCACTTTTTGTGTCCAAATTTGAGTGTTCAGATTTGAAGAGTACTAACTTTGGTGAGAGTTCCCAAGGTTAAGACTTGTAGTTTGTGATTTGGTGAGAGTTCCCTTGTCTAAACTACCCCAAGCAATTGAGTGAGAGTTCCTCTTTGCTATATCCTTAGCTTAGGGTGAGTGTTCCCCTAACTAAACTGATCATCCTAAAACAATACTTAAAATTCGATTGACCTTCTTTAATTCATCTTTTGTAATATGGTTCGGAACCACGAAAGGAGGATCGGGGATGATGGTACGAAGTGAGTCATGGAGTCACATTCGCCCGTATTGGCCTCTACTCGATTCTTATATTGAAAAATGATTCCTGCGATCTCAAAGGCATGCAAACAAAGATTCAATTTTCTCCAAACTATTATTATGCAAAGTTGGTTGAATCTTAATGCAACATATAATTCTAAAACATTGTGATCACTTGAATTAATAACAAGATTAAAAAGGAACCTAAACCGGTCGTCCAAATTATCTTATTAGGCATGATTTTCAATTACATATTCCCTCGAAACATGCAATATGGTGATCAATAAATAAAATAAAGTAAGCATTAATATTGGAAGCAATTTAAAAATAATAGCGTTAGTAAAAAAAAATATTAAATTAACCTAATCATGATACTAGCAATATTAAAATAAAATAAGAGTAATTAAATTAATTAATTACTCACATTTCGCACGTTCCTTTAAATTGCTACACCATGAGGAGACAGGAAAGGAACGTTTCCCCTTAAAACCCCCTCGGGGGGATGTTTACGAGGAACCATAATAAACTATTAGTAGCTTCAATTAAAATATAAATCAAATTGAAATAATTAAACTAATTAAAAGTAGAGTTAATTTGGTCAAAACCCTCAATTAATTATACCTTTCACGTCTTGGTTTAATTATAGAACTTCGGGTATTGTATGGACTCCTTGGAGTGCTTAAGGGAAGAATGGTGTAATAATGGGGAGGCTAGTGTTTAGGCTAAAGAAGGAGAAGAGAATTATTTTATGATCAAGCTTGTTTATAATTGGAAAAGGGATGATATGACCTCCATTTATAGAGAAAAAAAAGAAGGGTCGAAAAATTAAGATAAGATCCGAATTAAATCGGAATAAAACTCGATTGACTGCACTTTTGGCAATTTTTGTTTTATCATATATTTTGATCCAGAAATTTGAATAAGATGAATAAGATATCATTGGAAATATTTTGAAGTCTACTTTCTAACCTAATTAGAATCATATTAAAATATTATAATGAATAAAAGATATAGCCGAAATAGTGAGACGGTGTCAGTTTTGGATAGAGTTTGACATTTTATTCATATCTTTTCCTTTATAGCTCAGAATTGATATTATAATATATAATTGGAAAGATACTTTCAAGGGATATCCAAACATATAAAATTTGGATAAAAACTATGAGACACGAAAATATTATCTGTCTATCTTTGAATGTCTTTCAATTCGAATAAAATCAGGACTTTAAAAAAAAAAGAGTTGTATTCAATTTCAAACTCTTTAATCTTATCTTTTCTAAATGAATAATTAAGATATTTTAGAAACTTATAGAAGATTCTAATTAATCCTAATTGGTTTAGGAATGGGATTAAATAATTTGGACCCTCCACATGATCAATGGGTCGTAAGTAAAGTGGGCTTAGGTTCAGTTTGGGCTCAGTTTAATATTTTGACCATAACTTATTCGTTATAACTCGGATTTGGGCTTATAATATATTTTTGGAAAGCTCTTTCAAAGCTCCATCCAACTATTAAATCATTTTACCCATATAATGGACCAAAATAAACTGTATTAAACGTTTTTATATAAAGGACACGAAATGAATGATTTTAAAGGACACGAAATGAATTATTTTGGGTTTAAAGGCACGAAAAGAGGAAAATAAGTTATGGTTTGAGGAATTGGGCTAGGAATTAGGTTGGTTTATGAAAATATGGATTTAAGCATTCCAAAGATTAAATACTCAACACGACCAATAATGGCGGTGAAAGGTTGTTCATCATCAGTTTTGGTTTTGGGGAGACATTTTTAGGTGTCTACAGAAGCCCCCACTTTGAGTGAGTTTGTAGAAACGTTAGTTTTGAAAACGATAGTCAAAGTAGTCGATAGGGACGGAGAATGGTTTTAGACGTTCTACGATCCTAAATCACTTTGTATACGCCGATACCTGCAAAAAATGTTAATTCCACATATAAAAGAGTAAAGGGATAGAACGCTTATCTGACACTAGTGTATCGGTGACAAATGAATTTAGTATATTCCTATGCTTGAAGGAATCCACCGGATGACGTTTGTTAAAATGCTTTCCATGCTTGAGGAAAGCCGACAGATGAGTTTGGTAGCTTTCTAAGCCTGAAGAAGCCTACCGGATAACACTTTCCATGCTTGAGGAAAGTCGACATATGATTTTGGCGTTTTTCTATGCTTGAAGAAATCCACCGATAATGATTTCCATGCTTGAGGAAAGCCGACAAAGGAATTTGGTTGTTTTCTATGCTTGAAGAAATCCATCGGATAATACTTTCCATGCTTGAGGAAAGTCGACAGATGATGAGATTGCAAGTCTCTGTGTATCGAGAACCTTGCGTCATGAAATGATGGTGGTTTGATTGTCCCCGAACGTGGGCTGTAGATGGTCCGCTTGTCCCCGAACGTGGGCTGTAGTTGGTTTGCTTGTCCCCAAACGTGGGCTATAAATGGTTCGCTTATCCCCGAACGTGGGCTGTAGATGGTCCGCTTGTCCCCGGACGTGGGCTGTAGATGGTCCGCTTTTCCCCGGACGTGGGCTGTAGTTGGTTTACTTGTCCCCAAACGTGGGCTATAAATGGTTCGCTTGTCCCCGAACGTGGGCTGTAGATGGTCCGCTTGTCCCCGAATGTGGGCTGTAGATGGTCCGCTTGTCCCTGGACGTGGGTTGTAGATGATCCGCTTGTCCCCGAACGTGAGCTGTAGTTGGTTCGCTTGTCCCCGAACGTGGGATGTAGATGAGACCTGCAAAAATAAATTTGCCAATGGACTCTTACATATTGTGATTGACTTAACCACTGACTTGACCAAGTTTGACTTGATGTGACATGACATGTGTATGACTTGTGAGTGTTTGTGCAGACACAAGCAAACGAAGATGCAAAAGCAAAAATTTTCCGTCAATTTTTGTCATGAATGGAGGGTACCGAATTTCTCTCGAAAAGAAAGACGTGAAAAATGAAGTTTTGTTTTTAAACTTCCCCAAAATAAAAGTCATGATAAAAAAGGGAAGAAGTTTTGAACTTCCTTATTGATCAAGAGGAAATGAATCACATGGATTTTCTTCTTGTCATATTGAACTGCTCGTCTTGAGTATAATGTATGCATGATGCATGTTCTTAGGCTAGGAGGCTAAGGGAAATTACGTCATGTGACACGATAGGTGAATGAACTTAGATCATGGAGCTAAGCATCATATATGGTGTAAAGAAATGATCTTGAAAGTAACTTAGGTCTTGAAGCTAAGCACGTATATAGTTGAAGTGATTATTGCATAATGAACGTTGCTTAGGTCAAGGAGCTAAGTACGATATGCTTTGTATGATTACAAATCATTAATATAGAAATGTTACTCAGCACATTATGCGATGCATGAAACAATGAACATTGCTCAGGTCAAGAAGCTAAGAAAGTATACAACGTTTCTTCTAATGAATTTTGTCTTGAAAATGATGAAGCATGCGAGGTAGGGAAACAAGATTTCATGATAAAAGGTTCCTAAGGGAAATCTGATATGGCTATGTATGTGAGAAAGACGCGTGTGAAAGTGATACTAAGGCTGGCTGCAAGGGTTATGGTGATGAAAATATATGTGAGAAGAGTCAAAGATGATGACTCTTTAGGCTGGGTAGGCTAAATGATGTGGGTTTAAGCCCCCAAGTCTAGCTCTAAATGGGTAGGGGTAAGCATTGGATATTTTTTACTCGATCAAGTACGGATATGAATATAAATGTAAATATGAATGTTGTCGCACCACGATGTGAGGTTCCCTACATATCTGTTAGGAATCAGGCCAACGTAGCTCTAGCCGAACATTGCACAAGTATGTATACACCTTAAAGAGGTCTTCCAAGGGTTGTAATGTGGTTAAGCTGATGGTTTAAGGAAGAAAGGGGTAAAAGGATCAAGACGCATGAGAAGCCCCCAAGATATGCAATTATGTATTAGACTTTGCAAGTTTTATTTTCAACATTTTTTTTGAGTTTCTTTTTTTTCATTCTTTTGAATCAATGTAGGCAATCTCAGATCATGCGGTCCATCACTCACTTAGCATTCATGTTTCTCAGGAACAATACCAAGCACTCTATGAGAGACGCAATTTGAGACGTGTTCATATCAAAGACATTGGAACACTTGCCCTTAGACATTGTTATTTATTTATTTATTATTATTATTCTTTTTTTTATTTGAACTTGCTTTCTGATTGTTACACAAATTGCACACCTTCCCATCCCAGGTTTAAGTGAATGTGGGTTGAATAAATAAGGTCAATCGTTAGACAAGGCTCA
Source organism: Chenopodium album (assembly GCF_948465745.1). Lineage (NCBI taxonomy): Eukaryota > Viridiplantae > Streptophyta > Magnoliopsida > Caryophyllales > Amaranthaceae > Chenopodium > Chenopodium album. The sequence goes on along the minus strand of NC_137834.1, from coordinate 37,078,610 downwards.
AAGTGGTTGATGAAGAAATGGATATGTGATTGAATGGTTAATAGGGAATGAAAGGGTTGCAAAGGTGCCTCAAGTCATTTGTGTACCTTGTGTTTAGTTCGGTAATTTTTTTTTATTGGCAAATGACATGATCTAATGTAAAGAAAAGAAATGCTCATTGATGGAACATGGCATATAGACATAAGGATAAGGAGAACCTATGCTATACTTTTAGGGGGAAAGGTTTGAAACAAAAGAAGAAGAAAACATGAAATCTTGGTGAGAAGCTTGCATCGTGCTTTATCTTCATGGCTGTTTATTTATGAGTTACTTCTTGCCGCCTGGTGAGGCAAAAAGTTTGTTGTTGTTGATGCTTTGATTGGAAGGAAAGAAGGAAGGAGTGACGTTCCCCTTATTCTTCCAACTATCGCCTAGTGATTTGACTCAAGTATTGTGTAAGGATGAACTCACTTAATGCATTCACTCGATTCTCGGATTGGAAAGGAAGAGTGTATGAAATAATTTTGAAAACCGACAGGAATTACTCCACTCATTTCTATTACGACGAAAATGACGCATGCATGGTCCTAATATACGATCATAAACAATATAATGCATTACTCGAAGACAAAGTGTGTGCAATGACTCAACATGTGTGATTAGGTGAGTTTATTAAGACTCGTGGTATGATCGCATGGCTAGACATGAGGACGTTGTGAAAAATAAAAGACCGAATGACCAAATAGCACAGAAGTCTAAAAAACAAACTAACTTGATTAATTTTGTCCAATTTTAATGTTTATGCTATTTACTAGGTGAAAACGGTCCCTTGGAAATTGTTAGTCATAAATAAGATAAACCACAATCAAAGACAAAGAACACATGTTAAGGTTAGCACAAAAAATCAATCACAAGAAACTAGGAAGAGGACTAAAATTCTAGAAGAGTTATGACTAATGGATAAATAAAATAAAAATAAATATCTATAATCCTATATTATACGAGCTGACACGGATTAAAGGACTTGGCTAAGACCAGCTTGACACGAAAAGATATTTAAAAAAAAAAAAAAAGTTGACGCTAAAAAGACACCTAAGCTGGACAGGTTGTACTATATCGGTTATAACTTTTGATATGTGACTCTGATTAAGACGAAACTAATTGCAAAAGAAAGATAAAACTCGGGGCTACATATCCATAGGTTTTATGACATGTAACTCTTTCTAGAACTCCGGATATGACCAAAACAATTTGACTCTTGTGCAGTATACGGGAATAAAAATCCGGGTGACTCAAAATTAAAAAATAAAAAAAAAATCTATGGCTCGACTCTAATAGTAATGATAAAAATTAAAGGATTTGATAAGAGAAAAAAAATAAAAAAATAAAAAGTAAAAAATGCACATATAAGGACATTGTCACAAATGATGCAATGAAGTTCGCAACCTTAAGTCAAGTACTATGTTCGACTATGGTAAAGCTTAAAAGGGTGTCAAAGGGTACTATGGTTAAGAGTTTGGACGCGTTAGCAAGGCAGCCTCCCTTGAGGGTTTATTCCAACGGGCAGCTCCCCGAGTTCGTGATGAAATCGAACTCGACTCCATAGGTTGGGTGGATTTATAAACTCGGATGAACCCTTATTGCCATTAGAGTTTTTGGGTTGATAGAGCTTAAATCCCCCGGGCTAGCCATATACGTAGAACACGTACTATTGTGGCAAAAAAAGGTAACCTAAAAAGCATATGCATATGTGACAATGCCAATTAAATCGCAGGAATAAAATTCAAGAATCTTTCAAGTCTCATCCACTCATCTTAATTAAATACCGATCACTCAAATCGATAAGTAACCAAGAATCCTCCAAGTGGAGTCGCCAAATTGTAGGCATCGCTCGAAGTGCGCCTACGTTAAAGCATGTGTGAATATGTTTGGCACTCTTAAGAAGTGGGAATTGACGTATACGATTAGGGACAAGGAAAGTAGGGAGCCGCCAACAAGTTTCTTTAAGGAACTTGTAAACAGTTCACGGATCATAAAAAGGCAACCACTATAAGGGACAACGATAGGCAACAACGATTGACCCGTGAAGGTTACACCCCATTCATAATCCATGAGATTACTAACTCTATATGGTTTGGAACCACGAAAGGAGGATCGAGGATGATGGTACGAAGTGAGTCATGGAGTCACATTCGCCCGTATTGGCCTCTACTCGATTCTTATAGTGAAAAATGATTCATGCGATCTCAAAGGCATGCAAACAAAGATTCAATTTGCTCCAAACTATTATTATGCTAAATTGGTTAAATCTTAATGCAACATATAATTCTAAAATATCGTGATCACTTGAATTAATAACTAGATTAAAAAGGAACCTAAACCGGTCGTCCAAATTATCTTATTAGGCGTAATTTTCAATTACAGATATCCTTTAAACATGTAATATGGTGATAAATAAATAAAATAAAATCAGCATTAATATTGGAAGCAATTTAACAATAATAGCGTTAGTCAAATCAAATATAAAATTACTCTTATCATGATACTAGCATTATTAAAATAAAATAAGAGTAATTAAATTAATAAATTACTCACATTTTGCGTGTTCCTTTAAATTGCTACATCATGAATAAACTATTAGTAACTTCAATTAAAATATAAATCAAAATGAAAAAATTAAACTAAATAAAAGTTGAGTTAATTTATTCCAAACCCTCAATTAATTATACCCTTCACGCCTTGGCTTAAGTATAGAATTTCGGGTATTGTATGGACTCCTTGGAGTGCTTAAGGGAAGAATGGTGTAATAATGGGGAGGCTAGTGTTTAGGCTAAAGAGGGAGAAGACAATGATTTTTTGATCAAGCTTCTTGATGATTGGAAAAGGGGTGATATGACCTCTATTTATAGAGAAAAAAAGAAGGGTCGAAGAATTAAGATAAGGTCCGAATTAAATCGGAATAAAACTCGATAGACTGCACTTTTGGTGGTTTTTGTTTTTATCATATATTTTGATCCAGAAATTAGAATAAGATGAATAAGATATTTTTGGAAAGCTCTTGAAGTTTACTTTCTAATCCAATTAGAATCAGATTAAAATACGGTATAGAATAAAAGATATGACCGAAATAGTGAGACGGTGTCAGTTTTTGATAGAGTTTGACATTTTATTCATATCTTTTCCGTTATAGCTCGGAATTGATATTATAATATATCATTGGAAAGATACTTTAATTAAAGGGCTATCCAACCATATAATATTTGGATAAAAAATATGAGGCGAAAAAATAATATCTGTCTATCTTTGAATGTATTTCAATTCGAATAAAATTAGGACTTTTAAAAACAGAGTTGTATTCAATTTAAAACTCTTTAATCTTAACTTTTCAAAAAGAATAATTAAGATATTTTAGAAACTTATAGAAGCTTTAAATTAATCCTAATTGGTTTAGGAATAGGATTTAATAAGTTTTACCCTCCACATGATCATTGGGTCGTAGGTAAGGTGGGCTTAGGTTCGGTTTGGGCTCAGTTTAATATTTTGACCATAACTTATTCGTTATAACTCGGATTTGGGCTTATAATACATTGTTGGAAAGCTCTTTTAAAGCCCCATCCAAATATTTAATCATTGGACTCAAATTATGGACCAAAATAAACTGTATTAAATGTTTTTATAAAAAGGACACGAAATGAATGATTTTAAAGGACACGAAATGAATTATTTTGGGTTTAAAGGCACGAAAAGAGGAAAATAATTTATGGTTTGGGGAAATGGGCTAGGAATCGGGTTGGTTTATGAAAATATGCATTTAAGCACTCCAAAGATTAAATACTCAACCCGACCAATAATCGCGGTGAAAGGTTGTTCATCATCGGGTTTTGTTTTGGGTAGACATTTTTAGGTGTCTACAAATTATATTCAAACCTAAATTTTAATTTGTAAACAATGATTCAACATGTAAAAAACATTAATATATGTACATAATTGGAAAATAAATGTGAAATTAAAAAAAAAAAAAGGAAAAACCTTGAAGGGAAGATGGAGGGCAGTAGAAGCTAGGTGGTGGAGGAGCCTTAGGGAATAAGGAGGGCAGCAGCAGCTAGGTGGCGCGGCGACCTTAGGGTAGTAGAAGCTCGGTGGTGCGGCGACCTTAGGGCTGTGGCGCGGTGACCTTAAGGTGATTGCGCGGCTTCAAGACCTTGACAACCCTCGAATTAAGAGGGAAACCCACTTGAATTACAATAGAGAAACAGAAGGACAAGGGAGAAAGAGCAGGGCAGGGGAGAAAGAGAAGGGCGGGGCAGGTGGCCAGCGACGTTGGCGGTGGCGGCTCTAGTTGAGGGAAAATTGAGAAAGTTTAGGTGAGGGTTTGAACAATGAAGCTAAGGGAATGCAATAGTGAAAGCCGAAATGAAAATGAAAGAGAGAAGGAAGAAGAAAGAATACAACGCGGGTTTTTTTTTTTTTGGTATGCTGCACCGGTTTAGTGGCACCGGTTCAAACCGGTGGCCTTTGTATTTTTGGCACCGGTTTGAGCTGAACCGGTGCCATTGTTCTTGGTCCAAAACCCCGCCCAATTTTAGGCCAGTTTTTGCCATCGGTTTGGCCCTAACAGTTGGCATTTGGGGGTTGCCTATTTGTATTTTTCTACTAGAGTAGGATTTGTTATTAATCTTGTTAGTATCATGCCTACTTACTATTATTATTATGCTTTGACATGATTAATTTTATTATTGTTATTATTGATTATTTTTATAATTATTATTATGATTATTTTTATTATTATTATGATTATTATTATTATTATTATTATTATTATTATTATTATTATTATTATTATTATTATTATTATTATTATTATTATTATTATTATTGTTATTATTTTTCTTGATGTTATTTACTATTATTGCTTGATCACGCCTTTTATGCATGTTTAAAGGGAATTTGTACTTGTAATCATGCTTAATAAGATAATTCATAATATTGTTAGGGTTAATATGATTATAATTCAAGTGATCGTAAATAATAGTTTTATTTTTGCATTAATATTCAACCAACATAGATAAACAGGTTTAGGGTAAACCTATTGATTGCATGTTAGTCAGAAAGCGCACATAAATACGAGTAGAATAAAGTAGAGGCCTATTATTAGGAAAGGTTCTTTCTCTTTTAGAATGGATTTGTACCTTCATCCCCGAACTTCCAGTATACGATACCACTCATCCCGGGTATGAAGCCTGTCAAAAAAAAGTTGCGCCGTATGAAACCGGATGTGGCCCGTCAATTAGAAAGCAATTGGCTGCAGGTTTCATCAAAGTATCCAATTATCCAGAATGGTTAGCAAATATGGTTCCAGTTCCAAAGAAGGATGGAAGGGCCATAATGTGTGTTGATTACAGGGACCTCAATAAGGCAAGCCCGAAAGATGGGTTCCCTCTACCTCACATTGACATTCTGGTCGATAACACAACAAACCATGCACTCCTATAGTTCATGGACGGCTACGCCGGATATAATCAAGTATTAAGGGCCGAGGAAGATATGGAGAAAACCACATTCATCACGCAATGAGGTACATATTGCTATATGGTAATGCCATTCAGGTTGAAAAACGATGGTGCCACCTACCAAAGAGTTGCCATAGCATTTTTACATAATTTGATGCACAAAGAGGTGGAGGTCTATGTCGATGATATGATTGTTAAGTCTAAAGATCGCCTAGGCCACATCATTGCACTCCGCAAGTTCTTCGAAAGACTCCGCAAGTACAACATGAGATTAAATCCAGCAAAGTGTGCATTTGGAGTCACGTCAGGCAAACTACTTGGATATGTGATCAGCTCTCGAGGGATTGAAATAGATCCCACAAAAGTCAAAGCGATCATGGTCATGCCACCACCCAAGAATGAGAAGGAAATTCGAGGCTTCATTGGAAGGTTGCAATATATAAGTAGGTTCATATCAAAACTCACGGCGATATGTGAACCTATATTCAAGAAGCTTAAGAAAAATGTCCCAGTCACATGGGATGATGATTGCCAAAAGCCTTCAACAAAATCAAAGAGTACCTGGCAAACCAGCCCGTGCTTGCGCCAACAATACCTGACTTTCCTCTTCGACTCTACCTTACGGTCACAGGAGAAACGATGGGGGCAATGCTAGCACAAGAGATTGAAAGCAAGGAGAATGCAATTTACTATTTGAGCAAGAAGCTTCAAGGATATGAGACACGATACACACCACTTGAAAAGTTGTGTCTCGCACTTGTGTGGGCCGCACATAAACTAAGACATTACATGCTCACTCATACAGTGCATGTTGTGTCCAAGATGGATCCTCTCAAATATTTGTTCGAAAAAGCAACACTCAATGGCAGATTATCAAGGTGGATAGTCAACCTTGCTCAGTTTGACTTGAAATTTGTACCACAAAAAGCCATCATAGGTTATGCGGTTTCTGACTTCTTAGCAGATTTTTCGCTAGAAGAAGTGGAGAAAGAAGAAGATGAGTACGATTTCCCTAACGAAGATTTACTCATGACCGAAGATGATAGCTGGACGCTCTATTTCGACAGAGCTTCAAACCAACAAGGGTGTGGTGTAGGAGTCTTGCTTGTATCACCCAATGAAGAGCATATCCCAATTTCCATGAAGCTTGACTTTGATGTCACTAACAATGCCGCAGAGTACGAGGCACGTATTTTGGGATTAGAAATAGTTGTGGCCTTGGGAATTAAGAAGCTTAGAATCTACAGTGATTCTTCACTAATCATTAACTTGATCTCCTGGTCTCACAGTATGTGCTCATCAGAGGAGAACTCCACAAAAGGACTGCACTAGGGAGAAATCTCTTATGCATAGCCAAGAAAGAATCACACAAAACCATGGAAAATCTTCATGCCGGCATATGTGGAACGCATATGAATGCAAAGATGTTATTACAGATTTATCATATGCTAAGTTAACGACAAAACACGTAGCTCAATTCATTGAGAAAAATATCATATGCCGCTATGGGGTACCTCATGAGATGATCAATGATAATGGAACACATTTCCAAGCCGAATGCGCGGAATTATTACAGAAATATCATATCAAGCATCACAAATTATCACCCTACAGACCACAAACAAATGGTGCGGTCGAATCGGCAAAAAAAAAATGTGAAAACTATCATCGAAAAGATGACGGAAAATTACAAAGATTGGCCAAGTAAGCTACATTTTGCCCTTTGGGGTTATGGAACCTCTGTTCGTACATCAACGGGGGCTACCCCTTTCTCTTTGGTATATGGAGTTGAAGTTGTACAACCAATAGAGCTCGAAATCCCTTCTCTCCGAATCGCGTTGGAAAGACAACTAGATGAAGTCGACTGGATTAGAGCAAGATATGATGAATTATTCTTACTTGACGAAAAACGCTTGGCAGCTTTGCATCATGTCCAAACCTACCAACAGCGTATGGCGCGACATTTCAATAAAAAAGTCAAGACTAGGAACATCAAAGAAGGTGACCTGGTGCTTAAGGCACTTCGCAAAAATGTGTTGGATCCAAGAGGAAAATTCAGACCAAATTGGTCAAGCCCGTACATTGTTAAAGCCATCTTGACTTGTGGAGCGGCACAATTGGTAGATATGGACAGTAACGGTTTCCACAATTTAACCAATTTGGATCAACTCAAGAAATTCTATGCCTAGTTTCATGGGTTCATGACCCAATAGAGTTACGTTTGGCCTGATTCCTTTTTAAGGATACGTAGGCAACCCCTCAAGGGGGCCCGACCACTAAAAAAAAAATTCCTTCCTCCGTCGATCAAGTATACGCGCCTGTTCGGCATTGTGTCACGACAAAAACGGAGCTAAAATTAAAAAAAAAGGTTGCCGCGCCACGGGATTATCCACCATGTCACGGCAAAGTCCACTGTGGCGCGGTGGAATTGCAGCAAAAAAAAATTAAAAAAAAAATTGCCGCGCCACGGGAATTTCCACCGTGGCACGGTGGAATTTCACACTTTCCGATTTTTTTGGTGACGCAGTCTTTGCAAATTCAGTTACTTGTTCGACGTTTTTTATTTTCATTCTTCCATTGCGTCCGACTTCTTGACTCGGATAATAAAAAAAATAAAAAAAAGTCTTTGTAATTTTTATTTAAGGCGAAAATAAATATGCTATTATTATTGAAATTAATGTGACTACAATTATTGGCATCATGCGCCTTATTTAAAAATTGTAAATCATATAAGCAAAGCAATACTGATCTAATCCTTCTTTACTTTAGGAACCTCCTTCTCTTTTTCAACTAGGTCGGCCTTCACCATTAATGTGTCTTTTGTAGCCCGAACCATCACACCCCTAGTCGAATCTTCACCCCTTTCACCTTTCTTAAAATTCTTTGGTTGCTTGTCTCTATAAACCATCTTCTCCTTACCCTTCCCTTTAACATAATTCTTCCTTTTAGGCATTATAGGAGTCTTAAAATCAATCCCTTGTGTTCTCGGACCTAGACGATCTTTAAGAGGCGCTTTTTTATTTCCAAGACAGCTCTTCACATCAAAGTTGCGTGATCCGACTCGATCCCTTCTACTTCTAGGATTCAACCATGCCTTGTATGCACTAGATAAGGGAGGAGGAGCTTGGATACTTGTAGAAACGGTCCACAAAGGTCTTCCAATCCAATAGGAGACCTCCCAGATTAAACATGTTTCAGCACAGATGCTACACAAGCATGTCCTACCCTACCGTTTGCAAATAAAAGCTTGATAAACATGCAAAAAATATAAGACCTTCTACGGTATACATGATAAGACTCGGAGACAGGGCGATTGAAATATAAATTTGCATGTTTTTCTAAGTCTACCTCATTACCACACACAATTCTATTTAAATCTGGATCTGTTAGATTCGGATGGCGTTCAAAGTCTTGGTAATAATACTCACGTAGGGTAGGCATGGGAATAAGATTTCTGGCAGGAAAACCAAAGATGGCACCGAATTCCTCCGGCAGGGGACAGATTTCATCGTAATCAAATTTAAAACAATGTGTTTCTAGACTCCAATAGTCTAATGCTGCCCTAAGAAAATCATGTTCAATCGCTACATGTCTCTGAGCTAATAAACCCCTGACATGAAACAATTCCAACTCTTATTTGTCAGCATTGGTCAAAGAATAAGACAAGTCGCACAGTGTATTATCAAAATTCTGAGACATTATTAATGAAATATGAAATTCTAATTATTTTATGTTTCGTAATTATGCATATCACGAATATACTGGTCCTATTTTATAGCAAAAACGCTCGGAAATACTCAGAATCTATCTTTCTAGACGCGTAAACCACACCATTGCAGAATACTCGCACTGTGACACGGGAGTTCCCACCGTGTCACGGGAATTTATGCTGCGACACAGTAAATTTTGCCGTGACACGGTGTATAGTGTCGTGTCGCGGCGCCCACACGTTTTTTTTTTTATCCTTTTCCTGTATCTATCTGGATTTTTATTGTTTAATCTTCACCGTTTATTTTTTCTATTCTCATCTTTTTTATATTATTATTTTTATTTTTTATTTTTCTCATTTTATTTTACTTTTACTTTCTTATTAGGAAAAATTGCTCCCATTAATCTGAACTTTGCCTCGTCCGCCGAAAATAATCCCAACTTTCGTTTATTATCTATTGCACCCAACTTTAGGGGGTATTAATTTTCGTTGCACCCAACAGGTCATCTAACCTGATGTAGCAGGTTACCTAGCCACGTGTCAGCGTATGATTGGCTTAAATTTAAAAAAAAAAAATTAAAAACCCCACAAACCCACCCATACCCAACGGCTGCCACCACACCCCCACCCCCACCCCGCCGGAAAACACCCCCACCCCCGAAAAAACCCTCCCCTGGTGCCGGAAACCACCGCCCACCCCCGGAAACCCCTCCCCCTCCCTCGAAACCCACCCCTTCCCTTCCCCCACCCACGAAAACCCCAGAAAATCACCCACCCCGAAAATTAATTTCCACCGCCCACCCCCGGAAACCAATCCCCCACCCTCGAAAAACCCTGACTGAACCCCTAGCGATGGCTAGGGAGGTCCGATTAGGGTTTTCGAGGGTGGGGGATGGGTTTATGTGGTTTTGCGGGAGAGTGGTTGCGGGAGAGGGTGGGGAGGGTGGTTGCGGGAGAGGGAGGGGACGATACGCGAGAGAGAGGGGGTCGGCGCCGGTGATGGTGGTGTTGGTGATGGCGGTGCTAGTGATGGTGGTGCAGGTGATGGTGGTGATGGTGGTGCTGGTGGCTGGTGGAGAAGCTAAGGGTGGCTGTTGGGGTTTTTTTTTTTTTAATTATGTTTTTAATTTTTTTTTCCTATTTTTTTTTAACCAATTACATGTTGACACGTGTGCAAAAAAAAAATAAATCAGAAATGTTTACCTGATTTACCGGTTGCAGGTCATTTGGTTGCAATAGAAATTAATACCCCCCAAAGTTGGGTGCAATAGATAATAAACGAAAGTTGGGATTATTTTCGGCGGACGAGGCAAAGTTCAGATTAATGGGAGCAATTTTTCCTTCTTATTATTTCTATTTATCTTTATTATTTTTTATTTTTTTTATTATTTACTCTTATTTCTATTATTATTATTATTTTATTTTGTTCTTTCTTCGGGGATGTTATAAACCTTGTCCCATTTCCATACATATTTATTTTGGAGGAGTTGTTAAACTTATTCATTTTTATTCTTTTTTCTTTTGGGGAAGGTCGGTACCCTCCACTTACATTTTTTTTTGCGTCATCAATAAATACACAATCACACACAATGAGTCTCAAGCACACACTAACACACACTAATGAATACATAAACTGTGAATAATGTACAAAATGAGTTATAATAGATAAGCAGCGTTAAGTGTCATCACAGTATGTACAAATAAAGACCCTCGGTCAAAAATATGTAGAACTAGAAGAGTGAGGATCAGTGTCATCTCCAGCCTACGAATACGGGAGCGGTGAGCCAAAGAGTCCCGCCATCATCCGGGTACGAGGAGTAGTATCCCTACTAGTCCCTGTAGCTCCAGTAGGAGTAAAACTCAAAGCAGGACCCGTCCAACTGGAAAACGGTGTAGACTGACTCAAACAAGTAGGAAGCGTCGGTGGAGGCATCGTCCCATACACTGGAACTGAATACAAGCCTGGCATCTGGGGAGGAAGCGCCCTAGACGATGGAGCTGAGTACAGGCCCTGATCCACGGGAGTGATAACTGGCCTAAACTCAGGCTGTGAAGACTGTGAAAACAACTGTCGCTGCCACTAACCCTGACCATGAAAGCGCTGGAAAGGCTAGGAAGACTGAGGCTGCTGCCACTGAGCCTCCTGAAACGACTGAGAAATCTGAGCCTCCCGCTGAGACTGAGAATGCCGATGAACCTCAAGAGATCGTCTGCCATGACTAGGCTCCCCCTCGTCCGAGCCTCTATGCCGCGAGCGCGAGCAGGACCTCCGTCGCTCTTGAAAGACATAAAATCAAAAGATGTCAATGGCGAAAGACAAAATAAATGGTAAAAATGGAAAAGTGACCATACCTTAAGAACATCGCCAGAATCACCTCGACAACTCGTACCACGCCGAAGCTTGATGATGCAGTACTTCAAAGCGTCAACCAGCTTCATGAAGTCCATCATCTCCTGGTGAATAGGCTGAGAACAAAGCAAAGAGAAAAATCAGTAAAAAGCGGTATTTAAATTGTTGAATAATGTATCAAAAGCTTACCGGCTCAAAAACATCGGGCAAAGACTCCTGCGCCTGTCTGAAACCCTGTGGCGCGTCAGCAATATGGTCCTCAGTAATACCAATCGGCCCTGGGTAGCAGCATATTGAGGCGGAATCTCAATCCTCCCCACACGGCGAACAGTCGTCTGAAAATACGATCGAATAATCAAGTTATTTGACGGTTTAAACAGAGACCAGCAACAGACTCCTCAAAAGTAATTTTACCTCGGGAAGACGGGGTGGAGGAACCAAAGAGGGAAGCAAGTCCTGCGCATAATCGCCCTCCATACGCACAAGCTCCTACTAAGGAAAAGTGTAGCGCTCTCCCCTGTTTATCAACTCCTAAGCGAGCGTGAGTCCAGCATCGACTTCGGTGGAGCCAAGGGCACCACAAAGCGATCACCATTGTGCTGACGAACGACACGCTTCCCCAGATACCAGACAAAGCGCTCATTACCAACAAAAACAGTGTAGTACGCTGAAAGCTGCAAGGCCTCGGGAAGATTACTCATCCCAGACCAAGGCCGATACTGGACATCAATAGCAACCTGAAAATAACAAAAATTTGCAATGAAACGACGAAAATAAAGTCAAGGTAGAAAACAACGTGCTAAAAAAGTAATTCTTACACCAACAGAAAGGGTGCCTCGGCGTAGCAGCCCGCGTAGCGTAGAGACAAACTCCACCCGTGACTCGCCTGGGTCACGACAGCTGGCTCCGACAAGGAAGTCATGAACCGCTCCACGACGCCTTCGAGGGGCTAATCCCAGAAAGTACTCATAGAACCATAGCTGCAATGAAAAGTAATCTTTGAGCACATTAGTCGAACAAATTAAAATAAAACAGGAAGAGGAAAAGATTGTCACCTCTACGACTCTCTATAAACCGTAGACAGTGAAAGGGGACTTGTTGTTCAGTTTCCTACAACCATAACGTAACGACAAGAGGAGGTCTGCATATCCAAGGCTTTCCCAGCTAAAGGATCCTATCTCACTGATCGTAACCAAAGAAGGAAGGTAGCAAACGAGCGCACGCAAACTCCTATCAGGAGAAAGAGTCATCGAAATGAGAATCAAAATGAAGATCCGCACTCGCTGCTCAGGTGATGTCTCCTCCATGTCAAAACCATTGGCCAGAACCACCTCGAGTCACCGGCTGAGTCCTGATATGATGAACGATCGGACTTAACAAATCGGCTGCTTCAGTCGCCCCCCAAGAAAGATCAGACATCTGCGTTTGGTCCGGTCAGTGAAGCGTAGACAACTGATCATGCTAAAATCTAGAGGGGTCACTTTCATCTCCCCCCAAGCAAAGTGAAAAGTGTTGGTAGTATCCCAAAAAATACTCCAACAACGCGCGAACGATTTTTGTGTCACAACCCCGGGGGCTGCGAAACCCTACGATCACCGAATAAAAATCTACTAGACCAGCTGATTCCCATAAGGCGTTCGTAGCAGGATCCCTCGTGATAATCCCATGAAGTCCAGGAATCAAATCTCCGACTCCAGAACCGTGATGGCGAAGCGTGCCGTCGACTTTGCCGGCAAGTGGTTGATGAGAAACATGGTTCTCACGACAGAAAACCAACTAGTATGGTATCCACAGAGGTGGAGCCCACCTACCCCTACCCGTAGAGGGTTGAGGCTCCGACTCGAAGATGTCGTCATCCATACCCTTAGGAATCGTAGGAGTGTCCTCCCGAAAAGCCTAACGTCGGCCATGCGTGGAAAGATCGTGATCCCGTTGTCTAGGCATGCTATTATTAAAATAAAAATAAAAATCTAAATGCTTAGCATCATTTCCTAAGTTTTTTAGTTATTTATTTCAAGTTGCATTTTAATAAAAATATAAATGCTTAGCATCATTTCCTAAGTTATTTAGTTATTTATTTCAAGTTGCATTTTCTATTAGACGCTAAATTTTTTCCTAAAGGCTAAAAATTAGCAAAATAATGGAATTATTTATAGTATTTAGTTTCACCATGACGAACTAATACTATGTTCTCCTAATTGCATGATACTATGTTCTCCATGACAATGTAGTACATACACAACACAAAACATGTTTCAAAATTGCACGAAAACAATAGATCAACGCATCATGGCATATTTTACAAGATCTACAACCAATATGTCATCACTCCAAGTGCAAAAGAACAACATGAATAACAAGAACACCATTTCACATAAGTAGTACCAAAAAATGGTGATTTTTCCATTCTTCACCAAATCATGCAATTTTTGTCTCAAATCGCTCAAACACACATACATACATATACAAGTAAATTCATGGCAAGAATTTCAACATAAACCTCAAAATAAAAAAAATCCCCAAATTGATTTTTAAAGGGTTTTTACATGAAATTACTCATTTGAAGCAAATTCAAGACAAAAGGCAAGAAAACTTACATGGGTCCTTGTAAGAAATCGGAAATGAGAAAAATAGTAGAAAATTGGACCGAATTTAGTGAAGAATTGAGCTCCAAAGCTCGGAAAACTGAAGCAACGACACCGCGGCGCAGCACAAGATGCCATGACACGACGTCACTTCCCGTGTCACGGTGTACCCCTGACAACAGCGAACAGCACCGGCGAGTCCCGTGACACGACGGATCCCTGACATCAGCGGCAGTCCAAGCCGTAACACGGTAAGCAAATCCGTGTCACGATGAAAACATCGTTTATAAAAAAAAAAACAGAGCAGCAACAGTAGCAGACCGCCGCGACATGGTAGTGCGGCGCGTGTCATAGTGAACGAAAGACGTGACTCGGTGGACCGAGCAAGGCAAAATAAAAAAAAATTATAATAGGAAAGAAGGAAATAAATGAATGTTTGAAGAGATAACAATGACAACAATTAAAATGAAGTGAAATGGCAAATGGAAGCATCCCGTTACATCCCGTTTCCCGTGCCACGGTTTCCGTTACCGTGTAACGGTAATGTATAAACGTGGCGCGCGTGTTCTGCTAGTCAAAAATGCCGGTTAACTGATTCGAAGCCACAAAATTTCCCGTATCACGGAAAGTTATTCCGCGTGACGGGGACCACGGCCGTGTCACAGGAACTTTGCTTCGTGATACGGTGGTCTCATGCGTGTCCTGCACATTCCTTGAAGCTGTCAGCGAATATTCCTGGCATTTTGATTAAAATTGCACAATTTTCCGTACAAATTGGACAGCTAATTTTTCAGTAAATTACGCGAAAAATTCTAACTAACGTTTAAAGGCTATCAAAATTACTATTTTGCCCCTAGCAAGCGTCAAAGTCAATTTGACGGCGTTTTAAATACCTAATATGGTCGGATAGTTGACTTGAAGGTGTGAATCATCTGCGACCCACGTTCGGAGATAATCGAACCATCATACACTTGCAAATTTCAACGATTACAGTAGTAGTCGGCTTTCCTCAAGCATGGAAAGCGTTATCGGTGATTTTTCTTCAAGTAGAGAAAACCGCCAAGTCGGCTTTCCTCAAGCATGGAAAGCGTTATCAGTGGATTTTTCTTCAAGTAGAGAAAACCGCCAAGTCGGCTTTCCTCAAGCATGGAAAGCGTTATCGGTGGATTTTTCGTCAAGTATAGAAAACCGCCAAGTCGGCTTTCCTCAAGCATGGAAAGCGTTATCGGTGGATTTTTCTTTAATAGAAAACCGCCAAGTTGGCTTTCCTCAAGCATGGAAAGCATTATTAGTGGATTTCTTCAAGAATAGAATGACACCAAATTCATACGTCGACTTTCCTCAGGCATGGAAGGTATTATCCGGTAGTTTTCTTCGGGCTTAGAAAGCTACCAAATTCCTCAGTCGGCTTTCCTCAAGCATGGAAAGCGTTTCAACGAACGTCATCCAGTGGATTCCTTCAAGCATAGGAAGCTGCCAAACTCATTTGTCACCAATGCACTGGTGCCAGATACGTATTCTATCCTTTTACTCTTTTATTTGTGGAATTAATATTTTTCTGCAGGTATCGGCATATACAGAGTGATTTAGGATCGCAGAACGTCTTAAATCATTCTCCGTCCCTATCAGCTACTTAGACTATCGTTTTCGAAACTAACGTTTCTACAAACTCACTCAAAGTGGGGGCTTCTGTAGACACCTAAAAATGTCTCCCCAAAACCAAACCCGATGATGAACAACCTTTCACCGCCACTATTGGTCGGGTTTAGTATTTAATCCCGAGAGTGCTTAAAAAATCGTATTTAATTAAATTCAATTTGTGAATAGTCTATGGATCAGTCTTGATGTTTAGTCAAAGCATAGTTTTTAATTTTAGCACAAACCTTTTATGTTTTATTATTTATTTTGGCCCAAACTTTTTATTTATTTTATTTACTTATTTTCTTATTTTAGCCCAAATAATAATAAATCAAAAAATGGCCCGAAATTATCAATCGACACTTAAAATGCTGAACAAAATTAAGGTTAAAAATGAATTTAGACGGAAAAACGGACTGAAAACTCCCGCGTCATGGCAACAATCTACCGTGTCACGAGAAACTGTCCCGTCTGACGGTGGGGTTCCCCGTGATACGGGGCACCTTCTGTGACACGGGGGTTTCCGTGTCCTTTCCGGGTAAACATTTAACGCGTTTTCTCCCCCGTTCACTAAATATTTCCCGCGTCACACAACAGTACACCGTGTCACGGGAATGATTCCCGTCTGACGGTGGGATTTCCCGTGTCTTGGTAAACTTTGCCGTGTCGCGGTATACTTTTTTAGGGTATGTCTCAATTTAGGGTTCCGTGTGTTCCCTCAGCACATTTTTTCTATAAATACCCCCTCATTTATGATGTAAGGGGCATTAATTAATTCTCTATTTTCTCTCTTTTATGCTCTAGCCTACACACTAGCCTACCCTTCTTCTTTCAAAATTCCTTCTTCAAGCACTCCAAGGAGTCCATACTTTACTTGTGGTTCTGTTCCTAAGCCAAGGCGTGAAAGGTAGAACTGTTTGAGGGTTTGGCCCCAAATCAACTCTATTTTATTTAATTTAATTTAATTGTTGTTTTATTATTATTTCCTTGAAGTTACTAACTCGTTTATTATTTTGTAGTTGCAAGCAAACGGAATCAAAGTAAGAATTATGTTCCTTTTATTTCTATGATTTTTCTAACGATTTTATATGGTTGGAATTATTGTTAAATTGCTTCCAATATTAATGTGTATTCTATTATTTTTATGATCACAACATTGCATGTTAGAGGGAATATGTAATTGAAAATCATGCCTAATAAGATAATTTGGACAACCGGTTTAGGTTCGTTTTTAATCTTGTTATTAATTAAAGTGATCACTAATATTTTAGAATTATGTGTTGCATTAATATTAAACTGATTTAGCATAATAATAGTTTGGAGCGAATTGTATCTCTATTTTTATACCTTTAAGATCGCAGGAATGCTTTTCGCTATAAGAATCGAGTAGAGGCTAATACGGGCGAATGTGACTCCATGACTCACTTCGTACCATCATCCCCGATCCTCCTTTCGTGGTTCAGAACCATATGAAGTTAGTAATCTCATGGATTATGAATGGGGTGTAACCTTCACGGGTCAATCGTTAATGCCTATTGTTGTCTCTTATAGTGGTTGCCTTTTATGATCCGTGAACGGTTTACAAGTTCCTTAAAAACTTTTTGGCGGCTCCCTACTTTCCTTGTCCCTAATCGTATACGTCAATTCCCACTTCCTAAGAGTGCCAAGCATATTCGCACATGCTTTAATGTAGGCGCACATCAAACGACGCTTACAAGGATAAAGAGGCAAAATAGGAGGCCATGCGGCTAGCATTAGTTTCACTCCCAGAGCGCAGGAGCAATGTTGCCTTGCGTCATGAGATCTACCGTCTTAGAATGACTTGAGCCTACAACAAGAGAGTGCACAAGTGGCCCTTCAAAGTTGGGGACTTTGTGTTACAAAAACTAGAGGTAACCGGTAGGGCCTATGAGCAGGGAAAGCTAACTCCTAATTGGGAAGGCCCATACCCAAGTTATGAAGAAGTAAGAAACGGCACCTACCGGATGGAAACTCCAGACGGCAGAGGGCTGCCTAGAACTTGGAATGTAGATAACTTAAAAAAGTACTACTTTTGAGACTTGTAAATCTTTGTAAATAAAAAGCCCATCAATGAAAAATATGAATTTTTGTTTTCAATACAGATCTAATTGCTTTGTATATATACATGGGCAACTAAAAGTTACCATCTGTCAAAAACAAAGACGGCCCATCAAATGAATAAGCTAGGTTAAAACGTAGCAGCTAACCAGAGATTTAAGTTGGTGGACCTTCATCTGTGCAATGCACAGGCGGCCCCCAAAATAAATGAAATTAAACTAAGACAAAATACTTAGTGGCTAAAATAAATTCAAACCGAGGCCAATGGCCGGATGCAAAATTATTTTTATAAATTCGTTTGCTCCTATTCGAGTATGGCATCCGGCGACGCCCCTCTAGATGTTATCGTCGTATAGGGCATTCTATCGTTTGTTCTACCAACATATGCAGATGGCAAAGATTGAACTACCAAATTGGTCAACTCATAGTTGTCTGACCCAAATAGTCTAAGAGAAAGATTAAGCTTAAAACCAGATGTCAATTGACATCAGCCGGTAAATTACTGAAGTTCTTTATTAGACTATTCAACGAAATTGTACCAGTCACCTTAATAGGGTAGACGAGCAAGGTGCAATAAATTGCAGGTATCCTAGACGACCTTTAAGCTGTCTAGGATCAACCAGACAGGCGGACTATATATGTCCCTTCTTCCATTGACTGTCAGGCAGCAATTACCCGTCTTACTCATAGAGAAATTATATGAGAATACCCAATTTGGTAAAAGGGTTGTTGTTGATGACTGTGTACTTTGTTTGGGGCAATCATTACTATGATTGATTGACTTAGGAACATTCCATACTCTTTAAATTATCAAACATTCTAAAGTCAATCAATCAAAGAAGTACTAAAACAATTCACACAACTGTCAGGGGCAAGAGAAGCCGGTATACTATCTGAATTGCCGCATACATTAAAAAGATAGGCAAAAATTTTGAAACAAAAAGTGCAAAATATAAATGCAAAAATTAAAGTAAGCACATTCATCATGCCGACTCAGTTAGCGTACTTAATTCAAGGCCAGTTAAAACCGGATGATAATGTTAATCGGATCCACATCCGGGTCAAAGAAAATAAATTGTCACCCGACTCCTTAGTAGGTAAAAGATACATAAACCTTAGTAGGTTGAATCATTTATGTCACTCTTAGGAAGTATTTTTAGAATCATTTTCGTGTTTATTTTACCTTATTTTCCCCTTTTATTTTCTTATTTTCTTTTTAATAAAGTTTCTAGTTTATTTCTTAGTTTTAGTATGTTTTATTTTAATTTCTTTATTTAATTAGTTTCTAGTTTATTTTCGTATTTTATTTGCTTTCGATTTATTTTATTTCGTTCCTTTTCTTTGTTACTTTCATAGTTTTTATTAGTTTAGTGTTATTTCTTTTATTTTCTATTTTATTTATTTTATTTTATTCTTTGTCCCAATTCTATTCTCGGTTTTGTGTGTAGGTGTTTGGGTTCGATGTCCAAGGCAAATTCCCTAGACATGCTCACACATCAATCTATTGTTGCCCCTTATTCACCCCACATTTCACCTTACCCTTCACCACACAAACCAGATGCCGCACCACCACCATCACCCACCAATTTCACCCACCTAACAACTCCCCTGCTCCAGCAATAACAACAACCACCACCAACCTCTAACCATAGCAGCAGTGCCCAGCTGATGTCAACCCCAAATCAGCCACTCTATAATTCACTAATTAAGCCTCACCGGCTCACCTTCGCATCCAGCAATTCCAGCCGTCACAGCCACCCTGTCAACTCCAAAGCACAAACGCAATTACATCCATCTCCAATCAACACCTGACCACAATCAACCACCAAACAATTCGCAACCACCAGCTCCACCTACAACCTTCACCACACCACCAAACTAATCCACGCACCCCAACCCGCAATTAATTGCAACCCACAATAACAACCCCTACACCACCGTCCACCTACACCCGCAACTCCAACCAGCCATTCCACTAGTCTAACCTTCAATTACAGAAGCAACCGCGCAATTTCCGCCTTCTGCCCACTGCCCGCTGCAGCAACTTCTCCACTTCGCCAACCACACCAACAAATTTCCCACCATTGCATCACAAATCAGAGCAAATAGAAAATTAATCAAGTTCGAGCAAACCGTGGAGAGTTCGGTCGAAGTACGAGTAAGGAACTTTTGAGGTTTTGTAATTTGAAGAGGTGTGGTCGAACACACCCGTGGTTCGACTGAACCAACCATGAAGTTCGGCCACACCAACCCATGGTTCTACCGAACCACTCTACGAGCTTCACACGTGGTTATTTAGAAAGATCAAAGGCTTGAATTGATGCTCGATGAGTGCTGTTGAAGATGAATGGTGGGGATTTCATATGGAAGCTTGATGATGGATTTTGGTTAGGCGCAAAGTAGGGAATCATCTCCCATTTTTAGAGCAGCCAAAATGTCGAAGAAGAGGGGGAAAAGGGTCTGAAGATTTTGGGGGGATTTTTGGTTTTAATTTTCCTTTTTCTTTTATTTTTATTTCTTTCTTTTCTTTTCCCTTTTTCATATTTCTTTCTTTTATTTTTATATTTAGTTTCTTATTTGATTTTTCCTTTTTACTTTCTTTTCTTTTCTTTTATTTACTTAGTATTTTATTAGCTTGGTATATATACCCATTTTTGGGGTAATTAGAAAGGGGGGAAAAGAAAAAAATTAATTATTCTATTCTCTAATTAGTTTTTAGGAGAGCTTCTCTCTCTAGGTTTAAGGTAGGATGGTTGTGGTGTAGTTGGATCTTGACCAGGTTCTCGGGTTTTGAATTGATTTATTTGTGATTAAAGTCTTTATATTCTTGATATTCTTTAATCTTCTTGCAAGTGCACATTGTTGGTTGATTAAAGGTGAATCTTTGCTAACAAGGAACGGAAGTTGACTTAGTTAAGGTTCATTACTATCGATTGTTATTTAATAGTACCTCATAGTATATGGTTCTAATGTGGAAACATAGTGGCTATGTTAGGAGAAGCCAATTGACCCTGGAAGGCGGCTAGATTGGATCCTTTATTTCGATATTCGAGCATGTTTAGTTCATAATTAGTTCAATTTTTATGCCTTTGTTTATGTTCAAGTGAATGATATACCTAAACCATTTCCCTTAGTGTTTTATTTCTTATTTTTGCATCATTAGAATTTAGTTTATTTATCTCTTATTCCGGACTAGCTTAATTGTCGATAACATTTGGTGGTGTTTATTCGTTCTCTGTGGTTTGACCCCTATACTTGCCTTATACTCGTATTAGGTTTATTTAGGTTGTATAAATTGTATTTGATCTAGGGATAGACAATTGACGACGCGTTTATTCCCTTGTCAAATTGGCGCCGTTGCTGGGGAACGACTTCCTTTACCGTTGTGTTATCTTATTGAGACTAGTCCATTGTTTATAATTTTAATTCTATTGGTTGGTTTTTATTTGTGTTGCTTTATTTGAAAAAAAAAATGGCTTATATTTCTATTCCTCAATTTGATAATGAACCGTTTTGGGTGTATTTCAATAGACTTGAGGATTTCCTAGATGGTGTTAAATGTTTTATCAAGGGTGATTATTGTGAAATCATTAAATTGGGATTAAATAAGCATTTTAGAGGAGTGGTTGACAATATGTTAAATGGTAGATTTCAAGACATGTCTTCGGATAAAGCTTGGGATTTCTATTCATAGTTAGCTAGGGATAATTATGATTGGGAGAGGGCCAATCATGAGACTTATATTCCGGATTCTCATGCTTTTAATGTTGATGCTAATTGTCATGATTTGTCTAATATGAATTCCCATGATGTGCTTGATGCTCCCCATAGTGACCATGTAATGCATGATTTCAACTCCCCTCCCTCTATAGCTCAATGTAATGAGGTACATTCTAATGATGATGAAGTGCATGTTCTTTCTCATATTGCATCCAATTTTTACATGAATTCTAAAGGTGTTCCCCATAGTCCCCTAGATGATTCCAATGAGCAAGTTTTTGACTCGTCTATCCATGATGATCTGGACTCATTTGAGATTATGGCCCAAATATTTCTTGAGTTTCAAACGGTAGCCCATAACCTTATGAGTGAGTTCATTGATAAGACTTCATTAGAAAGAGATGAGTTTGAGAGAAATTTTCCCCCATTAACTCTTGATCTTGAGATGGTAGGCCTTGAGAAATTTAAGGGAGATGTTGTTCAACATGGCGAAGAGGAGGTTGAGGTTGAATCATTTGGAGTTTTTGAGCTTGAGGGAGATGTAGAACATGAGGGTTCTTCATTTGAGGATTCCATGATTGATTTTCATTCCCTAATTAGTGATGTGAGATCTTGTGACGAGGGATTAGCTACCCCTTTTTCCCTTTCTCATACACATTTTTCCCAAAGGTTTAACCATATCTCCTAGCTACTATCCTATGTTCCTCCCTTCTTTTCTCAAAGGACCTCTTAGGGATCCTTTTCCAATCCATGCTTCCGAAGCCCCCAACTCTTTCGTTGTTGATGAGGAAAAGAGTTATAATGCCAACCAAAAAGATTTTTGTGAGGAGAGTTTGCCTCCCTATTTTTCTTTTTATTCTTTACCTTTTTTTTTTATTTTCTTGATTTTTCTTTTGATTCTCTTACTTTTTCTTTTCTCCCTTATCTCAAGCATAAAGTTTTCTTGTACTTTATGTTTGCTTGTCATATGAGCATCGCTTATGCTCTATTTCTTGATATGATTGCCGGTGCATATGACAAGCTTTTGCGTTCTTTGTGGGGTTATTTACTAGATTGGTCATGCTTGGATGTTAAGCAAGCCTTTGCGGGAAGTAACCCGTGTTTTATTTCTTTCATTTTCCTTTTTTTAGATTAGATTTTCTCTCATGGACGTGTTTGTGTTCCTTGCTAGGTACACAACATGATATACTCTTGGGCATTGGTGATGATCAATAATCATGGAAATGTGCCTCAACTTACCCATGTGGTGTTCAAGCCTTATTTGTAGAGATTGTGGATCCTATGAGGTTATTTCGGGTTTTTGTGTGATTTTGCATTTTCCCCATATCCGGTAATATCCTTCTTTTTCCTCTCTCTTACTCATTGTGACTTGAAGATCATGTGTTGGTAATGTTGGATTAATTTCGCATTCTTTTCCCCTCTTTGGTTTCATTGTTCATGATTTGAGAGCTTGGTCTCATTCAAGCTTGGGGGAGGGTATTCTATCATGTTTGGTGGCATGTTGATTCATATATGCCATGCACTTGAGTGTATGAATTTCCATGTTTTTCATGCTTTTGAAAAATCCAAAAAGATTTTCGTTTTAATCAAGGCAATTAGATGTTGTGTCTTTGTTTTAACTTGGATTGGACATTATATCTTTTGGATTTGATTACTCTTGAATGCCTTTCTTCCTAAGTGGTTAATGTGTGCACGATTTGAGAGTGTCATTGGTTGACTCTAGGATATTACATGCTAAGGTAGTCGGGTTAAGAACTTTTAGGAATCCATGAAGCCTTAGTTCATGGGTATGTGGTAAGATAGTGTTGCTCTCTATAGTGGATTTGACACCGTTGGTTGGTATTTGACTAGTTCTAATCCAATGTGAGGTAACATTGTTCTAGCCTTCATCATTTTGTTGTGTGGCACATTTGGATCCTAAGCTATGCATGTCTTGATCCTTGTTTTGACTTATAGCTCCCAAGATTGTGACCGAAGCACTCTAGGGGAGGAAAAGAGTACCCCTTTCTCATTTTTCTTTATCTTCTTTTTGTTTTGTTACAAATTTGATTTTCTATTTTGCATTTACCTACTTGCTAACCAATTTGAGCCTTATGTTTCCTGCTCTTGTTTAAACCGAATTACAAACCTAATGGCCTATGTTTACCAACCTTTTAGTTAGTGAAGCATTGGCATGTGAGGTTTGAGTTTTGAGAATATTGATCATAAACAAGAAGCACTTTGAGAATTGGTTAGAGTTGAGTTTCAAAAGAAAGATGCAATTTAAGAAAATCAAATGATGTTGCTAGAAAAAGTCGTCCATAGTTAAAAAGGCAAGGACAATAAAATAAAAATAAAAAAAAGGGAAAAAATTGGAAAAGAAACAAAAATAATAAAAATATTTTTGATGGTTTCGTTTTCTTCCTTAGTTTAAGCATTGGGGACAATGCTTTGTTCAAGCTTGGGGGGATCGTTCCTTCAATTTGTATATATTGTGTGTTGGTGTTGAATAATGTTGGGGGAGTGGCATTATTGGTATTTTTTGTTTCATATTTAGTGAATTGTTGAGTTGTTTTTTAGTGTCGGGCACACTTTTTGCTTCACTTAGGAAATTTCACCAAATTTCAAATTTTTACCCCGCCTTAACCCTTAGCCTTACGTTACTACCAATAAAAAGACCCTTAGACTCTTGTGGGTTAGGTCAAAAGAACGGTTGAGGGAGATAAACTTCAAACCTATGGAAAGAGTATGCATAGTTGAGACGTCGGGATTACCTTCTCAAAGTTTTTCATTCTTTATCTTTTACCGGTTCCTTCGTGGAATCTTGAGAAGCTAGCTTAAGGGTTGATTTGAAGCTAGTGGAGAGAACGTGGCCTGATTGGTTGGGGCTAGGGTGGATTGAGTCCTAAGTAGTTCTCTATGCTTAGCATGGGTTATGTTTCAATTAACCATTGACATCTTGGAACGTGCATACATTTGTCCATTTAGAAAGGTTTGCATTCATTAGTACTTGTCACTATCTTTTGTCCATACATGAGCTTGTGTTTGTTTTCTCTTTTCATGTTTCTTCTCTTTTTCCATTTGTTGCCTTGCCTTGGTTTTTGTCGAGAGTTGTGGGTTAAACCTCTTAGGAAACCCTCACGAGAGCTTACTCGTCCTCTTTGACGACATGGGGGTTTAAAGGGCTTGATGTATACGCTAAATGCATACGTGATTCCTACGGCAGTGAGTTAGTGTACATTCTTTCTCTTTGTTTCTTTTGCTTTCAATAAATCCATCTTGTTCTCTTTTGCCTTAGCTTTACTCGAGGACGAGAAAAGGTTTAACTTGGGGGAATTTGATGAGTGACATTTATGTCACTCTTAGGAAGTATTTTTAGAGTCATTTTCGTATTTATTTTACCTTATTTTTGCCTTTTATTCTCTTATTTTCTTTTTAATAAAGTTTCTAGTTTATTTCTTAGTTTTATTATGTTTTAATTTAATTTCTTTATTTAATTAGTTTCTAGTTTATTTTCGTATTTTATTTGCTTTCAATTTATATTATTTCGTTCCTTTTCTTTGTTACTTTCATAGTTTTTATTAGTTTTAAATTTATTTTGTTATTTTATTTGATTTTATTTACTTGTATAGTTTTATTTAATTTTTATTAGTTTAGCGTTATTTCTTTTATTTTCTATTTTATTTATTTTATTTTATTCTTTGTCTTAATTCTATTCTCGGTTTTGTGTGTAGATGTTCGGGTTCGATGTCCAAGGCGAATTCCCAAGACATGCTCACACACCAATCTATTGTTGCCCCTTAACATTCACCCCACATTTCACCTTACCCTTCACCACACAAACCATCAGCCGCACCACCACCATCACCCACCTATTTTACCCACTAACAACTCCCCTGCTCCAGCAATAACAGCAGCCACTACCAACCTCCAATCATAGCAGCACTGCCCAGCTGATGTCAACCCCAAATCAGCCACTCTGCAATTTACCAATTAAACCACAAGCCAGCCACACCAGCTCACCTTCGCATCCTGCAATTCCAGCCGTCACAGCTACCCCGTCAACACCAAAGAACAACCACAATTACAGCCATCTCCAATCAACACCTGACCACAATCAACCACCGAACAATTCGCAACCACCAGCTCCACCTACAACCTTTACCAAACCACCAAACTAATCCACGCACCCCAACCCACATATAATTGCAACCCACAACAACGACCCCTGCACCACCGTCCACCTACACTCGCAAATCCAACGAGCTATGCAACCAGTCCAACCTTCAATTACAGCAGCAGCCGCGCAATTTCTTGCCACCGCGCACCGCCCCCTGCCGCAGCTCCTCCACTTCTCTAACCACAGCAACAAATCGCCCACCATTGCATCACAAATTATAGAAAATAGAAAATTAATCAAGTTCGAGCAAACTGTTGAGAGTTCGGTCGAAGTACGAGTCAGGAACTTTTGAGGTTTTATAATTTGAAGAGGTGTGGTCGAACACACCCATGGTTCGACCAAACCAACCCCGTAGTTCGGCCACACCAACCCATGGTTCGACCGAACCACTCCACGAGCTTCACACATGGTTATTAAGGAAGATCAACGGCTTTCTTATTTCTTTCTTTTATTTTTATATTTAGTTTCTTATTTTATTTTTCCTTTTTACTTTCTTTTCTTTTCTTCTATTTACTTAGTATTGTATTACCTTGGTATATATACCCATTTTTGGGGTAATTAGAAAGGGGGGAGAGGAAAAACAATTAATTATTCTACTCTCTAATTAGTTTTTAGGAGAGCTTCTCTCTCTAGGTTTAGGGTAGGATTAGAGTAGTTTAGAGAGATAAAGTAAGGGTTTCACCATTGTTGAGCTTGGATATTGAAGAGGATGATTGATCATCTTGCTTGTAGGTTTTCACATTTAATTAAAGAGAATCTCTATCTCTCTCTCCTCTATTTTTATTTGCTTTATTTTGAATATTATTTTAGTTGTTGGTATTGCTTGTTAATTATGTTTATTCTAGATTATTTGTTAATTTATCTTGTTATTAGCATGATTAGTGAGTAATTTCCCCATTAAGGGGATGGTTGTGGTGTATTTGGATTTTGAGCCTGTTCTAGGGTTTAGAATTGATTTATTTGTGATTAAAGTCTTTATATGCTTGATATTCTTTAATCTTCTTGCAAGTGCACATTGTTGGTTTATTAAAGGTGAATCATTGTTAACAAGGAACGGAAGTTGACTTAGTTAAGGTTCATTACTCTCGATTGTTATTTAATAGTACCTCCTAGTATATGGTTCTAATGTGGAAACATAGAGGCTATGTTAAGAGAAGCCAATTGACCCCGGAAGGCGGCTAGATTGGATCCTTTATTTCGATATTGGAGCATGTTTAGTTAATACTTAATTCAATTTCTATGCCTTTGTTTATGTTCAAGTGAATGCTATACCTAAATCATTTCCCTTAGTGTTTTATTTCTTATTTTAGCATATTTAGACTTTAGTTTATTTATCTTTTATTCCGGACTAGCTTAATTCTCTATAACATTTGGTGGTGTTTATTCGTTCTTTGTGGCTCGACCCCTATGCTTGCCTTATACTCGTATTAGGTTTGTTTAGGTTGTATAAATTGTATTTGATCTAGGGATAGATTTTTGACGACGCATTTATTCCCTTGTCAGGAACGCAGGCCGAAAAGAAGTATAATTGGCATATAGTCGCTGAAGTAAAAAAGGAGGGAGCTGAATCACTGCCGCTGGGTGTACTCCGACTGGTTCTGACCGGTTGGGAAGCTTGTTTCATTCTGAGCACGCCGAACCTTGTAGCCTTGATTTTAACTTTGTCATTATGACCTTGATCGTCCTGGCCTACAACCGGCTCCTCCTCCTCCTCGTCATCAGAAACCTCGTAGCCTTGCTCAAGAGCCAAGTCCTTGAAGGGGGGAGGGGCTTGCTCGTTGAGCTATTGTGCATCGTACACCTCAATTGCATAGTCATGTCGAAGCTTCAGCACATCAAACTCAACCTTAAGGTGGAGCAGACCCCGTGCAATGCGCATCCGAACCTCTATTTCCCGCTCATTCTCAACAACCAGCCGTTTATACTCTTAGGCAATCTCGTCTTTGTGCTGGTTCCTA
Organism: Chenopodium album; assembly: GCF_948465745.1. Classification (NCBI taxonomy): domain Eukaryota; kingdom Viridiplantae; phylum Streptophyta; class Magnoliopsida; order Caryophyllales; family Amaranthaceae; genus Chenopodium; species Chenopodium album. The sequence continues at coordinate 37,050,923 of NC_137834.1, read as the reverse complement.
AGTTGGACGAGTTCGACCCCTAAGCGGCTGACGTCTGCCCTCAGCTGGGTGTTCTCCGTATGAGCTTCCTCCAAAGCCTTGAGGTTGGACTGAGCAGTCTTTAGTTCCTCTTCTAGCTTTGCCACCCGTTCATTTGCGGCGTCATTAGCAGCCGTCAAATTCCTTATCAACTCATCATGTTTCAACTCTGCTGCTTTAATTTCTACATCACATTGTATTTTAATGTATTAAGTAAAGTTGAGAGCTTTAACGGCTCTCTGTTTAGTGTCATTTACCTCTTTCCCCTTCCGTCCGAAGGGGAACCTAAGCCCGTCTATCCTCAGCATCCTCTGAAAATATCGGTACAGGCGGTAAGCAGAGTAAGCTAAAAATTATAAAAAAAGTAAAGTCAAAAGTAAAGGATTACCTCAGCAAGCAGGCCCTGGATCTTGTCGAAATCCACGACTTGCATATCCGGCATAGAGAGTTTCTCTGACTGGGTGAGTGTCCCCACCATCCTCTTAGGAAACACCTGCATGTCAGGTGGAGCTAAGGGAGTATTTGCACCAAAAGAAGTACTTGGTGAGAAAGCAGCACAGGCGGCACTCGACTCATGTCGGTTGCTTATCGAACCTTCTGGCGGATTGACCCAAGTCTCGACTCGCATATAGTTAACCGGCCAAGGGAGTTCGATTCGTGTCTTACCTTGGATGTGAGGCTGAGGAGTTTCCCCTTTAGTCGCTACAGCGCCGACTGTAGCTGTGAGTGGCTTGCCACCCTTTGATGCTATTGAGACATTCGGCTGTTTCCCAGCCGATCGCCTCGAGCTTTTGCTCAGAGCTTTCATCACAGCCGGGGTTTTGTCCCCGATTGTAGGTCAATCTAGGCTGGCTTAAGAGAAGGTAGAACGGTTCTTTCTTCTCGTCTTAGACGGGGTTTTTGTCAGCTCATCCCTCGGCCGCTTATTATTTCGCAGCTGCATGAACAGCTTGGTGATTAAGCGGGGGATTGACTTAACAACAAAATAAAATATACAGACAAAATTATAACGGGAAATTCATGAGTTGAATAGAAGTGATATAGCCGGGTAATTCATAAGTTGAACAAAGTGGGTATAGCCATGATCAAGGGTAGAGATTAAGTCGTTTAAACTAATCTTCCCTCGGCCAAACAAGATTTGTAATCACTCAACACACCCTTATACCTAGCATAGGAATAAGTCGAGTGTCGAACCACTAAGAATGGGAGATGAATGCTAATGCTAAAGCTAAGCTATCTCGAAGTAAAGAAGTAAGGTGTGTAAATTTCAAAGCAATCAAAAAATCAAGAAGAAATCAAATATATGAAACACTAGGGTTTAGGATAAACATATACTCGCAATGGATATAACTAATTGGGATTGGAATTGACTAAGTCGAGTGTTGCGAGGGAAAGTCAATTAAGCAATGAAGAGAGTATGGTAGGCTAACCTCCTAAAGGTCAAACTAGCGCCAACTACGAGAGAATCTAACTAGGAACTTTGCAAACCTGCTCAATTGACAAAAGCAAGCCACACATCAATTTTTCGTACCAATGTGAACTTACAATGCAATCTAGTGCAACAATAAAAGTTAGCTAATCTTCAATTAATCACACACATGCACTTAATCAATAAACCAATTTAATCACTACATCAACTCCATCAATTTCCCGCAATTAGCATCAATCCATTACTCATATATGCTTCACCATTCCCCCAGCAAGAAAACTACTCACAATCCATGGAAATAAAGATCAAAACTAAACTAAACTAAACAACAATTTCATCATCATCATATCAATCAAACTAATTCAATCACAAATTCAATTCTAAACTTGAACAATCAACAAAACAATTTAAATTATAAGCTAAAGATTGCATTAAAGTAAAATAAATTCTTACAAACTTGCTTCAATTCAATGGAGAAAATGCTTGGAATCATCAATCGAGAACTTCTCTCTTAACAATCTTGAGTTTCTCTCTCTATAAAATGGTCTAAAATTTATATTTTAATTCCTTCCGAAAAAAAAACTCTCTAAAAATAGAGTGAAAATCTATATATAGTGAAACTAACAAAGAGAAATTAGTTAGATAGTCAAAAATAGACCCGTAAACGCACGACCAATTACAAGGGGAAGCGCGACCGTGCAAAACTACTGGGTATTGGACAGAGACCTAGAGAGGCGCGCCTGTGCCCAAGAGGGGCTCGCCTATGCAACCAGGCCGCGCGGCCGCACCATATTTGCGTGCGCCCGCACCTGGGAACAGGGCAACCCTCTTCACCATCATATTGATGCTCCTCGTGCGTTCTTGTAAGGAATATTTCAGGCATTACCCCAAACTTGAACCCCACTGTGATCTTACACTTAAGACTGGTGGCGTCCATAGGGAAGGATGTAAGAGCAAAAGAGTCGCCAACAAGTTTTAGGAACTTGTAAACCGTTCGCAGGGTGAAGGTTACACCCCTTAACGATCCAAGAGATCATTAACTCCAATAGGTCTGGAACCATGACTGCAAGTTCGGGGATGAAGGTAAAAATCCAACCTAAAATAGAAAGAATCTTCCCTAATAATAGGCCTCTACTTTATTCTTCTCGTATTGATGTGCGCTTACTAACTAACATGCAATCATTAGGTTTACCCTAAACATGTTTAATCTATGTTGGTTGAATATTAATGCACAAGTAAATCTATTATTAGCGATCACTTGAATTATAATCATATTAACCCTAAAAAAGATTATTAATTATCTTATTAAGCATGATTACAAGTACCAATTCCTTTTAAACATTCATAAAAGGCGTGATAAAGCAATAACAATAAATATATCAAGCAACATAATAATAAAAATCATCATAATCATAACAATAATCATTATAACAATCATAATAATCATAATTATCATAATCATGTTAAAACATAATATTAATAGCAAGATCCTAGGCATGATACTAACAAGATTAATAACAAACCCTAGCAAGTCACTAAACATTAAATATCAAATATTTAGCCCTAACATTATACTAACATGAATATTAGGAAAGAAAATAGGAAGCATCACAAAGATCATAATTGATATAAGCAAATCCCCTTAAATATCATACTAAGGAAAGCGTCCTAACATGATACTAGGAATCAATAAAACATTCTAAACATGATTTCTATATCAAAATATCAATTAAACACTTAAAGCACTCACTTGGAGTCTCGTATCTCTTTCTAATAACAAAATACATACGTTAGTAACTTCAAGGAAAATAATAAAATTAAAGAATTAAATTAAATAATTGAAATAGAGATTAATAAAGTTTAGACTAGATTTGGACCAAACCCTCAGAAATATCAAACCTTTCACGTCTAGGGCGAAGGCAACTTCAAATGATGCTAGGTGTGCCTAGATCTTGTGCATGCAGAATTTTGTATTTTAGAAAAGGCTAGTTTAGAAAAGAGAGAGAGAGTATAAAGAATTTCTTGATGAGAGTTGGTGATTAAAAATGGAGGTTTTAGAAGGCTACTTATAACGAAAATCGGCCGGATTATGATAAAAAAGAATAAGAGTTTCAAAAAGAATAAAACACGACGCTGTCGCCACACACACCCTTGTCACCAAACGACATAGCCTGTCGCCGCAACGCTAGGCCAGGCGACAGCCTGTAGTGTGGCGCTGTAGTCAGTTTTTCCACGCGTTTTCATATTTTAATAAAATTTAAGCGTACGAAGGGTAAAACTGTAATTTCCTTAGAAACATTTCTTTTATTCTAAATAAAACTCTTAAAACTCATTTATCAATGCTAATCAACTTAGGATTCAAAAGCACATTCTAGAAGATTCTAGAAGACTATAACCAATCCTAATTGCATTAGGAATGATAAATCATAATAGGCCATCCTCTAGATCATTGAGCCGCATATAAAGATCAAACTGGGCCCAGTTTAATAATTTGGCCATAACTTCCTCATTACTCATCGGAATTGGGCTTATAATATATCGTTGGAAAACTCTTTTCGAACCCAATCAAACTACACTATAATTAGACCCTTGATATGGACCAAACTAAACTGAATTGGATATTTTCATAAAATAGGTTTTCGAAAACTGAGAGAAAGAAAAGAATTAAAATTAATTGCAACACTAGACTTTCCACACTTTCACTTCATTCGATTATGGTTCAACGTGAAAGGTATTGATCACCGGATTTGGTTTTGGGGAGACACAAATGGGTGTCTATAGAATCTCCCACTTTGACTGAGTTTAGAGAAACGTAAGTTTCGAAAACAAAAGTCAAAGTATTGATAGGGACGGAGAATGATTCAGAAACGTTCTACGATCCTTAATCACTCTTGTAACATCGATACCTGCAAAACTAGCGTTACTTAAATAGATAAAAGAGTTGAGAAACGTGTATCTTGCAGCGTCGAGCACACGTCTCTGGAGGTAACCGTTGTGTTGTTGTGATAACCTTCCACAAGCTAGGGAACGTCATCTTGCTGCTTTAATATTGATATGTCCACATGTCTCTTAACAAGGAGCTTTGAATGATATGCCCACGTGTCTCTAAGCAATGAGCTTCTTTTGTTTGACGATCTTCCTCAAGCTAGGGGATACCACCTGAGGACTGCTACGCCTGTAACTACCGCTAATTCTGCTATGATAGTCTTCTGCAAGCTAGAGAACCCTATCGAAGATTGCTTCGCCTGAAACGATCTCTTAGCGCTTTGTGACCATCTTCTGCAAGTCAAGGAACATGATCAAAGATTGCTTCGCCTGAAGCTATCCTCATTTGTTGCGATAACACTCTGAAGAGTATCACCGAAGACCAACGCCTGTTGATCCTTTAAAGTTCGCTTGAACTTTGCTTTTGCAATGCCAGTGCGTCGGCGCTTTTGCTGCTTGTGAACCCATATGTCGGTGCTTTTGAATTGTGAACCAGTATGTCGGTGTTTCTGTTGTTTGTGAACCAATATGTTAGTGCCTTTGTGGTGACGCAATGTTAAGGCGCTTTAAGCTAAGTGAGACGATCATTTATCATGTTGATCACTTAATGCGATTATAACCGAGCCAATTAATAAATCATGTTAAATGGCTATTAGGGGCTAATTGGCGTACCAAGGAATCCAAAATTGCTGTATGAAGTCGAAATAACCATTATGAGAGGCTTAGCGTTTAGTCACCGCTGCAACGTCGCTGGCGCCGCGATTTTTCCGTGTCGCTAGACGCTGCACTCTGTCGCTCGACGATAGAGCTGTCGTGAGACGCTGCAGTCGGGATTTTCGTATTAATCCCCTTTCTTTCTCATTTTGCTGCTACTACTTCATTTTCGTTCAAGTTCACGACGGAAACTTCAAATCGCTCATTCTCCCTCGTTTTTCAACAAAATTCACTCAAATTTGTTGCAAATTAAAGCTTTGTTCATTTAGTTTGCTAATCTATGTAAGTTTTTTCCCAACTCACTCGAATTTTGATGAATTTTGTACATCTTTATTAACCAAATTTCTTGAAAATTAGAAACTTATATTGCTCAATTTGCTTTGTTTGTCAAATTTTATGCCATGAAATTACTTGATTATGTTTATATATTTCCTTGGGAGTATTTTAAGACCTCTTTGACTCAATTTGGTGAAGAAACAAACGATTTACCATTGTTGAACCTCTTAAGGTCGTGAAAACAATGTGGCTCGTTCTTGATGCTTTTGCTAGCCATTCTTGTCCAATTTGTCACAGTAATTATCATAATACTGCAAGAAATTGTTTGGTTACTTGAATTGAAATTGTGCTCTGTTTTAGTACTACGTACCCTATTTTTTACGAACATAGTATCATGTGGCTAGGCGAACCTTATATACTATAGAACCTTAATTTTTGTCAATTTTGCACAATGTAGTATGGCTAGACGGTGAGGTTTCGGTTCCCGGTCCCGAGACACACGACGGGAGCATGAGCCCGTTAAGGAGGACACCGACCCATCCACCTCTCTTGGTCCCTTCCCTAAGTGGGACGAGCGGACAATGTTCTTTGCCCCCGAGCACAACATATTATAGAGGGTGCGTCACGGGATCACAAGCGGTAGGACGCGTAGCCACGCTCGGGAAATGACATCCTAGGCAAGTTGTACGACAAGTATTTTAGCGGCGATGAGGGGCTGCGCCCTCTTTGGGAGTCTTGTGGGCTGACTGCCCTTTTTTGGGCCACGCTGGCCATGTACTCAATCGATGCGAGCCACCATGTGGTTCGTGCTTTGGTGGAGTTCTTCTGGGACACCACCAACACCTTTCACTTTCCTTGGGGTGAGATGACTGTCACCCCATCCGAATTCAGTCTCATCTCGGGACTGGAGTTTAGTTCAACCGCGCTGCCTTTCGACAGCTCCATCAGCGTTTTCTCTCCTGAGGTCGATGAGTTGTTGGGTCCGATTGTTGTTCAGGCCCGTGCTGAGGTGGAGCCATCACGATTCAGCTCCAAGTGCATTCGCCGCTCGACTCTAGTGATGGCTTTCGAGGACGTTGCGACCACCCAAGAGCAACGGGTGCGCCTCTATGCACTTATTTAGCTGTGAGGGACGTTTTCCACTGACAAGGGTAGTAGGGTGATGCTTTACTACCTACCTTCTGTCCACGATCATCAGCTGATCGGGACTTATGATTGGGCCAGCTTGACCTATGCTGACTTTCTGCGAGGATTGCGAGACTCATGTCGACATCGATCTTACAAAGTTAGCTCTAAGCTCTTATTAGCACTTGCTTTGGTTCTACGAGTACTTTCCTTCTCTTGCGCAAGCAAGACCATCTCAACGCGAGTTCTCTGTTGGCGCTTGTTGGGGAGGTCGCTACAGTAACCAGGCGACTACTGCCCGTGTTCGAGAGCTGATCCTCTCGGTATGTTCTTCTTTCTTTTTGTTTGTTTGAATAGTTGACATATTTACATCGCTTTTGGTAGAGCTTTATCTTAGAGACATTCTTTGCAGGAGTCCAATGTATTATACCAGGCATGGGGCGGTTTGGTTATTCCTGCGCTGGATGTGCAGTACACTGCTCAGCAAAGCTATTTCCAGGGGACGTATGAGGCAGCGATGTACCTAGGAGAGAGAGTTACTATTCAACAATCCTTAGAGATTTTCTTCGTCCCTGCTTCTCTGCCACCTCATATGTTTCATGACGCGATGCTGCTCAACTTATCGGAGGGGTCGCCAGCTGGTACCCCCTTGGCGATCTCATGCTAGCTCGGGGCAATGCTACGTGGATGATCTGTTGCTGTTGTTAGCTCTGGCCCCTATTTTGTCTGAGGAAGCGGCGGTATGATTTTTATCTTTTATCTTTTGCTAAGTAGCCCCCAAGTGGTATTTTATTCACGTTGGTTTACTTTTTTTGCCAGACCAAGCCTACCGAGTTTGTTCCCCCTCATATATCCATCCACCATCATGGCACACACGGGCCTATTGAGGAGATGATCCCTCCAGCTCTCGAGGATCATCGTTTCGTTAAGCGATCTATCCCTCGCCACCAGACTCGGGTGAGTTATTTACTTTTAATTTTTTTTATTATGTCTTGCATTGTTACTGATTTTATTTCGTTGACAGTTCTCGCGCGAGGTGGTCACGACGTTGGCGAGGTGCATAGATGCCTTCCGGAGCCAGCTCGTGCGGATGAGGAACATGGCTTCCTGTCGTCGCGAAGACACTGTTCGAAAAGTTGCTTTTCCTTTTTATTTGTGTATTGTTTGTATTTCTATTATCTTTGCTTCTGACTTGATTTCTTTTTTGCAGGGACAGCCTATATCCTTCCCGCACTCGGATGAGACTAGAGGTTCGGAGCTAGAGGCATTGCCGCACTACTTCTGGCGGTTGGGGTAGTCGATTTGATGTTGCTCGGACCGAGACGGTTTATGGCTCGGGCTCTTCATCAGAGAGTGCATAGGCTGGACCAGTTGTCTAGGGAGAGGCGACTTCAGCTCCGAGAGTTGGTGGGACGTACGAGGTTGGCTTGTCTTCGTAGTAGCCTCTGCAGCCTCAGCCTTTGCTGATTCATCACCAGCGCGACCTTGGGTGGATTGGTCCTGAGTTGAGCTTCTCGCCCCCTGGTGAGACCGGAGCTGGTTGAGACCATACTCCTCGATCTGCGCAGTTCTTTAATATAATGAAAATTCCTCATCATCTGCGTCCTCTAGTGCCGTAGTTGTACCTGTGTTTATTTATTTTGACTTTTATAGGACTATGCCAGACTCGTTTGTTAGACATTTGTTAGACAGAATTTGTATATACAGACTAGTATTTATTATGACTGTATTATCTTTGCATTTATTTTTCATTTTTATGTGCATATGTGTGTGTGCAAAAAATTGTGATTAATTTTGCATAAAAATTTCAGTCATTTTTATTACTAATAGAGGGTATCCAACTTTCTCCCCAAAAAAGAAAAAATTAAAAATAAATTTGACTTAAAACAAACCTAAGTTTAATTAAGTTTGAATAAATCCAAGAAGAAAATAGAAGGAAAATATATTAAATTAATATATGTGGGATATTTGAACAATGGGAGAAATTGTAAAGTCATTGTACGAATTCGAATCATAGCCAGAAAAACGCGGTTTGCATAGCACGTTAAGGAAAGTGCTGCAGTGCCACATGTCGCCACGCGTTTAGTGCTGTTGCTGTCGCCAGGCGACAGGCTTGTCGTTCGGCGTTGTAGTGCGCTGATTCCGAATTCTATCCGAAGTCAAACTACATCAATTTTGTAAATAAATAGCCACCTAATATGCCGATTTTCTGTATAATTCAAATAGATTATAATCTTAGTTTCTCAACAAATAATCATGTCTTTAGTTACTAAGAGTTTTGGCAATTTCAATCGTGAATGGTGTCGATCTTTAACTGCAAAAGAGAGAAATGAACTCAACTTTTTTCACATGGGAGGTATTTATGATATTATGGGGGTGGATCTTGATATAGATTTTATTCATACCGCCTTAGAATAATGGGACAGGGATACACATTGCTTTAGACTAGGGTGAGATGAAATTAGCACTTTACCAGAAGAAAATAGTGCCATCTTAGGCTTCCCATCATTAGATCTTGCGATAACTCTTAGAATAAATGAATATTATTATAAAGATTTAGAGCGCTTCTTTAATTTAAGAGACAGAGATCTAACAAATATTGTAGATAGTAGTGTAGTTAATTTAAAAGAATTTGTACGCCACTACTTTGATAGAGCTTTTTCTGAATCTTTTCATGTTTATAGAAGAAGGGTTTTTCTCTTTTGCATGTTTAACCAATATCTTCTCACTAGTGAAAGAACTAGTGAGGGTCAAGCAATTATATTAACTATTTTGGAGCAAACTGAATCTCGAAGAAGAAATCCAATGCCATTAATTATTGGAGAGACTATGCTTAGTCTTTATGAATTGAAGAAAAATCCAAAAGAATCTTTTCGGGGCTCTCAAATTTTATTACACGTAGAAAACATAATATTTTTAATTACAGAAATCAAAAACATATTTTTGTATAGTAATACTAATTTATTTGCATTGAATTTTTTTGCAGATATGGCTAATGGAGACTAGAATTAATTAGTCATCCTGAGAATATAAAAAAATATACTCCAAATTGCTTTGTGAGGCGAAAAAAACGCTTCACTAAGATGGGGCGCCATGAGTGGAATAAAATCTTTGCTTCTGGCAACTTTGCTATCAAGTGGGTCGTCCCTTGGTGGAAGATAAAGAATATGGTTGGTGTAAACAAGCAACCTTTCTATCGTCTTCCAAGCTTAACTAAGATGACTTTTTATTATCCCTGCAGGGTAAAAAGACAGTACGGCCTACTTCAAACAATTCCTTCTGGGGATCTTCGTCGTCCCTATGAATTCACCGTTTCACAAAAAATAGAAAAATTTGATGCATATTGGAGCGCTAGACCTTTATGGGAAGTGATTACCCAAAAGGTTCCTCCTTCCTTGCCCAAAGATGTGAAGAGATGGCTTCTTAATAAGCTTTCGAAGGACATGAAGAAAAACCAGAGTAGAACCAATGTGAAAAATCGTATAGGTGACAAGGTGATTCCTGTTAAGGAACTCTTGGGTGAAATGATTGAGTTTAAAATACTTGTGATGCGTAAAATGAAAGACTCTACAAAGGATAAAGGGAAAAGAAAAGCTGACACTTCAAAAAAGAAGGTTTGGGTAGAAAAGAAACATGGAGTCCTAGCTAAGGGAGAAACCATTTACTCTAAAATTGAATGTAGGTCCTCTAAAGGATGCCTAATAGCTGAAGTCATGGATGATGAAGAGGATGCAGATAAAAATTGGAAAAGTACAAAGAAAGAGTAAAAAGATTGAAGCATTGCTCAACTTCCAATTTATTAGACTAGTTTTAAATTTAAAGTTAATTTGTTTTATTGAGCTTTTATTTAAATTCCATCAATAATTTAAATTTTATTTTATTTTATTAATGAAATTTCAGCTTTCTAATTAAATCATCTTCTTTATATTTAATTTATTAAACCAATGAAAACAAATTAAATTATTTATTTTCCAGAAATTTTTTCGAGTACAAAAGTTGAAATTTTTTCAAAAAACACCGAAATTTGCCCAAATATTCACAGAAAAACAGCGTCGTCGTTTTGCAGCCGCCGCCAGGCGCTGGCGCTTTGCGCTGCAGTCTGTCGGCCGGCGACATACCTCTTTCTGTGGCGCTGCTATTATGTCGAATTTCTATTGCTTCTTGGATGCGTGGTTTGCAAAAATAGTGGGCGCATCCTGTAAAGGGTTTCCTACGTATCCTTTCCTAAGGAATCAGGGCAAACGTAGCTCTCTTGAGTGTCCTACTCAAGTAATTATGGGTAGTACTTTTTAAGTTGGTCAAGGTTTGTCATGTTTGAGAACTCATTGCCAATAATGTCAGTTAGTTTTGCTGCACCTCCTAATAGGATGGTTTTGAAAATATAAGCTCTGGACCAATTAGGCCTAAATTTGCTTCTTGGATCAAAAACATTTTTCCTTAATGCTTTTAACACCAAGTCTCCTACTTTGATGTTTCTTGTTTTGACCTTCTTATTATAGTGCCTTGCCATACGGGTTTGATAGCATTGGGTATGATGTAGAGCTTCTAGTCGCTTTTCATCAATTAGAATTAACTCTTCATACCTTGCTCTAATCCATTCGACTTCATCGATTTTACTTTCTAATGCAATGCATAGAGATGGTATCTCTAACTCTACAGTTTGTACGACATCCATTCCATAAACCAAGGAGAATGGCGTATTTCCTGTTGATGTGCGAATTGACGTGCGATAACCCTTAAGTGCAAAATGGAGTTTGTCAAGCCAATCCTTGTAATTTTCTGTCATTTGCTCGATAATAGTCTTTAGATTTTTATTAGCTTCCTTAACTGCTCCATTAGCTTGAGTTCTATAGGGTGAAGAATGATGGTGTTGAATGCCATATTTTTGTAACAATTCTTCACATTCAGCTTGAAAGTGAGTTCCATTGTCACTTATTATCTAATGTGGGACTCCGTATCGACAAATAATTTTCTTTTCGATAAAGAGTACTACATGTTTTGTAGTGTGTTTAGCATATGATTGTGCTTCAACCCACTTTTGTAAGTAAGCAATTGCTACTAAAATGTATTTGTGACCTCCGATCCCAGGAGGGGTAATTTTACCAATAATATCAATTCCCCATGTAGAGAATGGCCAGGGTGAAGTGTAGGTGTAAAGTAGAGATGGAGGAACATGTTGTAAATTTGCATAAATTTGACACTTAGGGCATCTTTTTACATATTGATGACAATCCCTATTCATGGTTGTCCAATAGTAACCTTCTCCCATTATCTTTTGCACTAACATTCTGCCATTGACATAAAAATGCCTTCGTGGACTATCCTCATAGCACTTTGAGCATCTTTTTTCCCTACACACAAGTAGACCTGGCAATCTTGACCCAGACCCGATGACCCGACCCGAATGATCCAACCCATGACCCGAAATCAGTGACCCGAAATTGACCCTAAACCCAAATTAACCCGATCCGACCCATACTCGACCCGAAGTGGAACTTACCCGACCTTGACCCAAAACCCGAAACAACCCGAACAAATATGACTCGCCTGAAGTTGACCCGAGACCCGAAGTTGACCCGACCTGAAAATGACCCGACCTTTAACTTCTTTTAGTAAATAATTGTAAAAGTTATAAAAAGTTTATATTAGGAAATTATACATTAAAATAGACCCAACAACATCTTACATGACTACATCGACTTTCATATAATAGCTAAAAGATAGTCAAAGTGAGATGTGTAAATAGTGCAAAATTTCAAATCGTTAAGCGTAATTTGTGACGGAGAGAGTATAAGAATAATTCAAAGAAATTATTACAACAATGACAATGATAATAAGAGTACGTATTAAAACTAAGATCAATAAGAGAGTGAGGTATAACTCAATTAGCTAGAGCGTCCCTCTTAGTTTCAGGAGATCCTGAAAGTGATTCTCAATCTAAACACAAAAAAAAAGAAAAAAAAAGGTTAATATAAGTCAAACGATTACTATATTCCATAAAAAAATAGCCTTAATAAATATAGTGAGTTTTTCGTCAATAATTAAATAAATATATATATATATATACAGAGTTGAATTTAACCCAATTAATCACCCGAATATGACTCGACTTGAAGTTGACCCGACCCAAACTGACCCGACCATAAAATTGACCCGACCCGAACTCGACCCGAAGTGTTGACCCGATACCCGACCCGACCCGATTATTAGTCGACCCAAAATCAACCCGAAACCCGAAATGACCCGACCCGACCCGAACTTGACCCGATAACCTTTTGACTCGAACATGACCCGATCCGAAATGACCTGACCCATACCCGACCCGAATGACCCATTTGCCAAGTCTACACACAAGAGAGCTCGACCCTTAGGTACCCTTTTATGTAACTTGTTGTCTATGAGTACGTATTGGGAAGCCAAGAGTCTTAATGCTCGTTTTGCTCTTTTGTCAGCATAAGGAGGATATTCTCCTTTGGTGATGTAATTAAGTACATCCGTATACCACGGTTCTTCTTCTTCTTCTTGGACCACTTAATCATCTTCTATGGCTTGAATATAAGTCGGTTTAAGCCTTTTCTCTATTGTTAGAGGCATTTGCTCGATTTCCGTAGGAATCCTAACCATTAAGGCTAGTCTTGCCAAGGCATCAGCAAATTGGTTTTCCTCTCTTGGTAGATAGGTGTATTCTACCTTTTCCAGCTGGTTGGTGAGAGTTTCCAGATAAGTTTTGTAAGGGGCTAGACTTTCACTCCTTACTTTCCATCTTTTATAAATCTAGTTGATGATCATTGAAGAGTCTCCGAATATTCGCAATTTCTTCACTCCCAACGCTACAGCTGATTCAAGGCTTACCACGCATGCTTCGTATTCGGCAGCATTGTTTGTAACGTCAAAATCTAGCTTTATAGAGATTGGAACGTGCTCTTCTTTAGATGATACTAACAGTACTCCAACGCCGCATCCCTTTTGGTTTGAGGCTCCATCGAAGTATAAAGTCCAAGTATCGTCTTCTGTGACCATCAAGTCTTCATCTGGAAATTTGTTGTCATGTATTGGCGTCGAATCTTCTATTGGAAAACCGCTAGGAAGTCCGAGACAATAGACCCTTTGATAGCCTTTTGAGACATGAATCTTACATCGAACTAGACTAAATTGACTATCCACCTTGACATGCGCCTATTGAGTGTAGACTTTTCGAATAAATACTTAAGTGGATCTATTCTAGAAACTACAAAGACTGTGTGCACAAGCATGTAATGTCTTAGCTTGGTTGTGGCCCACACCAATGCGAGGCACAATTTCTCAAGCGGTGTGTAGCGTAATTCATACTCGAGCATCTTTTTTCTTAGATAGTAGATTGCATTTTCTTTACCTTCTACTTCTTGTGCAAGCATAGCCCCCATTGTCTCCTTGGTGACTGTTAAGTCTAGCTTAAGAGGGATCTTTGGGAGCGTTGGTGCTAATACGGGAGGATTTGCAAGATATGCTTTGATATTTTCAAAGGTTTTTTGACACTCGTCATCCCATATTACTGGCTCATTCTTTTTAAGCTTCTTGAATATTGGTTCGCATATCGTTGTTAATTTCGATATGAACCTACTTATATATTGCAACCGGCCAATAAATCCTCGAATTTGTTCCTCGGTTTTGGGTGGTGGCATTGACATGATCGCCTTGATCTTAGTTGGGTCAATCTCTATTCCTCTAGAGCTTATGACATATCCCAAGAGCATGCATGAGGTTACTCCAAAAGCACACTTAGATGGATTCAACCGCATGTTGTATTTTTTTAGCCTTTCGAAGAATTTTCTTAAGGCTACTTGATGTCCTGGGCGATCTTTTGATTTCACAATCATGTCATCTACATATACTTCAACCTCTTTGTGCATCATGTCATGGTGTATTGTAGTTGTTGCTCGTTGGTAAGTAGCACCCGCGTTTTTCAACCCGAATGGCATTACTGTGTAACAGTAAGTACCCCATGGTGTTATGAATGTTGTTTTCTCCATGTCTTCTTCTGCCGTGAGAATTTGATTTTATATTGCGTCCATCCATAAATGAGAGAAGCGCATTATTTGCTGTATTATACACAAAATTTTCGATGTGTGGTAAAGGGAACTCGTCCTTTGGACTTGCCTTATTTAAATCTCGATAGTCGACACACATTCTTACCCTTCCATCCTTCTTTGGAACTGGGACCACATTTGCTACCCATTTGGGGTATTTGGATACCCTAATAAAACCTGTAATTATTTTTTTTTGAACTTCTTATTTTATTTTAAGAGCTACGTCGGGTTTCATTCGACGCAGCTTTTATTTTACAGGTTTCATTCTTGGAATTAGTGGTATAGTGTGTTGAGCTATTTCTCTATTAATTCCTTGCATATCTTCATATGACCAGGCAAATACATTGATATATTCTTTGAGTAGATTAATTTAATCGGTTCTTTCTTGTTCATTAAGCGTTAATTTAATTTTAACTTCTCTTTTAATGGTTGAATCTTTTGAGATATCAACCGTCTCAGTATCCTCCATTATCGGTGTTTTCTTTTCAAGTGTTTCCATTGCTTTAATAATTTCTTTGTCATTTTCATTGTTATTTAAGCAATGCTCGTCATCTTGGGTTAATGAAAAACACGAGGAGTAAGAGGAAGAAGACATATTAATAAATTCTGAAATCATTACATCGAAAAGGGAAATGTTTTCAGGGACTTGATTACTAACTATCCTAGAAGTAGAAACAGAAGAATTAGAAACAGGGGACGCTATAGCTAAAGACTTGGAAGACTTTACAGGAAAAGCCTCTGACTCTGACTCTGTTTCTGACTCAGACGACTCGTCAAACATTGGTCCTTTCCCTGTTGTTATTTAGATTTTTCTTCCACTCGGAGTATTCACCTTGACCGTGTTGCACCATCCTAGCACTAAACCTTCCGCTGGAGTGATGAGCTTCGAAGGGTCAAAGTTCTCGCTTTGTAGGACCGTTTGGATGACCAAGGAATTATCCTCTACATATTTTGTCTCATCTTTTCACGCCCAAAGAGTAGTCAAATGACATTAAATTCAAATCATGGGGGTGCTTTCTCCTTGTGAATAGGAGTTGGGATCTCATCTAGAATGTAGAAATCTAGAAAGATTTCGAACCCATGTTGCCTTATGCCATTTACAATAAAAGGTTAGGGGAATTCATAGCATGGATGATCCTCGCCTTCTCTCATGAACTGTCCATTGAGAGTAAGAGGATACTGATCTATTGGGATTGCTTTCTTTTGGGTGCGAGTGTTCCTACGCGCCTTAGACCTTTCCTGGGCTCGCTTAAGATCTTCCCAAGTTAGTTTGAAACCAAGTCCGAAAGTATCTAACTTAGGGAGGCCAGGTAATTCCATTTGTTTTGCTATCTCCTTTTTCTTTCCTAGAATCATTCCAGGAAAGTGTCCCTGTCTCTTGAGAATAGCATTTTCTGTCATATAGGAGTGGTGGTCATGACAAAGAGGGGTCCTTTTATCCTCCTTGATTAAGGAGACCTCTTCATTAAAGCTCCACAAGTCTTCATCATCCTCATCGTGCTCCACATTAATGATCGGATTTTCAATAGCTTTAATCCTCATAGGTGAAGCATCGATTGTGATGGAGATTCCTCTTACTATGGCTTTTACCTGTTGGTGAAGAGATGAAGGGACGACCTTGAGGTCATGAAGTCAAGGGCCTCCCAACAATAAGTTGAAGGAAGCCTTATTATCTACCACTTGGATGGTAGTGGCATGTTCTATTGCTCCCGCCGTTACATTCATAGTGATTTTTCCAAGAGCTTGGCGACGAGTATTGTTGTACGCTCTTATTTCTTATGTTGACGGGTTTAAGTCTTCATCCCTTATGCCTAACATCCTCGCAGTTCTGAGTGGACAGACATTAATTGCCGATTCGTTGTCAGCAAGAGTCATTGGGACGTTCATTCTCTTGTTGACCACTGTGAGGTTTAGGGCCTTGTAATGCTTGTCACCATCTGAAGGTAAGTCATTGTCATAAAAGGTGATCAAGTTGATAGGACTAGGGAGATCACTCGTAAGGAAGTTAGCCAACCCCTCAGGAGTGGTGTTAGAATCTATCCCTATCTTATCCAAGGTGTTCATTACTACTAACCTATGTTCTCGAGATGTATCTAGAAGTTTCCACACATTCATTTCGACCTTGGTCTTCTTGAATTGTTTGACAATGTCATTGTCTTCTACGATAGGTATGGGAACTTGCTGCATGGTTGGAATAGGTTGTGTAGAGATGGGAGGTTGCATTCTCCCGAATATTGTGAGGACGTCTATGGGTGAATCTTCTTCATCCCAAAAATCACATATTAAATATGACATTGAAAGTGCAAATTTTTCCATGTCCTTAAGGTAGATGTCTTCATCATCGCTGTCCCAAACCCCATTAATGCTTATATCTTGTTCTTGTGGGATTTGAACTAGCTTCTTGTCATCAATCATCTTCTGAATTAAATCTTGACTTTAAAATACTTTTCAATGATATGCCCCCCTGATTGATGGTATGGATAGTAGAACCTGTTTGTCCTCTTTAGAGATTCAAATGGTCTTAGTTCGAGAGGTTTGACTTTACCATTTTCGGAGAGCATTTTGAACATTTTAAGCATAGGAAGTCCCAATTAGAGTATAGAATTTATTACTCTTCTTGGGTGTTGTAGACACCCATTTGTGTCTCCCCAAAACCAAACCTAGTGATGAGTACCTTTCACATCGAATCATAATCGAATGAAACGAAAGTGTGAAAAGTCTAGTGTTGCGGAAAGTTTTAATTTCTTTTCTCTTCTCTCTGTTTTTGAAAACTTATTTTTAAGAAAACAGCCAATCAAGTTTGGTTGGTCCATGATATGGGTCCAATAGTAGTGTAGTTGGATGGGGCTTGCAAAGACCTTTCCAACGATATATTATAAGCCCAATTCCGATGAATATTGAGGAAGTTATGGCCAATTTACCAAACTGGGCCTGGTTTGAGCTTTATGTGCGGCCCAATGATCTAGGGGAGGGCCTACTATGATTTATCATTCCTAATGCAATTAGGAATGGTTTTAGTCTTCTAGATTCTTCTAGAAGGTTCTTTTCATTCCTAATTCAATTAGCATTGAATTGACTTTTGTTGACTTTTCCGAGTTTTAATCAAAATCATATAGCATTTTCAAGGAAATTATATTATTTTCAAGGGCCTAATATTTTCGAAAACGCGTTGGTATCAGGCTTGGCGCCTAACCCCAGGCCTTGTCGCCTGGAACCAGGCCTGGCGCCTGGCACTAGCCATTGGCGCCTGGCGTTAGTGCTGGTGCCTGGCGCCAGCTAGCTAGGGTTGGCGCCAGCTCTGTTTTCTTAACCTAAGACTCTGTTTTGTCTAATTTATCTTTTTGGCTGATTTTCTCTATAAATATCGTATTAAAAACTCCGTTTTCATTCACCAATTGATTTCATTCATTCATCATCTACATTCAATCATCACCTATTCTCTCTAATCTTTCACCAATTCTTATCATTCACAAGTTCTACAATCAGTTTTAATTAGTATTCTTTCTTTTTCTAAACTTTGTTTTCTCATACAAAATACCGCATTCACAAGATCTAGAAACACCTAGCCATATTCGAAGTTGCCTTCGCCCTAGACGTGAAAGGTTTTAATTTCTGAGGGTTTGGTCCCAAATCTCTATTTCAATTATTTAATTTAATTGTTTGATTATTATTTTCCTTGAAGTTACTAACGTGTGTATTTTGTTATTAGAAAGAGGTACGAGGCATCAAAGTAAGTACTTTAATTGATTAATTGATTTTATGATGTAGACATCATGTTTACATTGTTATTATGATATTCCTAGTATCATGTCTAGGGTAAATTTAATATTAAATATGCTTATTATGATTGCTATGATGCTTCCTATGTTCTTCCTAATATTTATGATTGTTATTATCATGTTAGGGCTAAAAATTTGATTTTTATTGCTTAGTGACATGCTAGGGTTTGTTATTAATCTTGTTAGTATCACGCCTAGGATCTTGCTATTATTATGCTTTTATATTAACATGATTATGATTATGATTATAATTTTTGTAATTTATGATGATTATGATTATGAATATTATTATTATTATTATTTTGATGATGATTATTTTATTTATAATTATTATTCATGATATTATTTATTATGTTGCTTGATGATTATATTTTATTGTTATTGCTTGATCACACTTTTATGCATGTTTAAAGGGAATTTGTACTTGTAATCACGCTTAATAAGATATTTAATAATCTTATTAGGGTTAATATGATTATAATTTCAAGTGATCGCCAATAATAGTTTATTTGTGCATTAAATTCAACCAACATAGATAAACAGGTTTAGGGTTAATCCTATTGATTGCATGTTAATTAAAAAGCGCACATGAATACAATCAGAATAAAGTAGAGGCCTATTATTAGGGCAGGTTCAATCTCTTTTAGTTTGGATTTGTACCTTCATCCCCGAACCTTTATTTGGTTCATGACCTTATGGAGTTGACGATCTCTTGGATCGTTAAGGGGTGTAACCTTCACCTCGTGAATGGTTTACAAGTTCCCAAAAAAACTTGTTGCCGACTCTTTTGCTCTATCTTCTTCCCTTTTGGACGCCACCGTACTTTAGTGTATGATCACAGTGGGGTTCAATCTAGTGGGATTTAAAAGATTGAAATTATTCCCTACAGTTTTTGGTGACTCCACTGGGGAGGATTTCTATTTTAATTCCTGAATTTGTTGCGGCAATGATTTAGAATGAGTGGATGAGACTTGAAAAGTTCTAAGTATTTCATGTGCGTAATTTTGATTAACATTATTGTCATATGCATAAAAAAGATCTCATTGGAAAGACCATCCGTAATAAGTTAAAAACATAGGATTTTACACGTAGGAAATTTGAGAAACGTCTTTCACAACTAGGACCGAAATAACACCGTGCAAAACTGGAAAATTTAATCGAGAACAGAAAGCTACTGAGGCATGTAGGAAGTAGCGTCAGGGGCTTGAGCTTGGCGCCAGACTTTTAGTCGTAGTGCCAGACGCCAGCATTGGCGCCAGGCGCTACAGTTAAAATATGGCGCCAGTCTCTGTTTGCTGGCGCCAATTTCCCCTAATACCGAGCCAGAAATATGCGTTCTAATTTCGACCGGTTTTTCGTATTGTTTGCTCGATCCTACTTCCTGATTGAATTTTTTCTCACTTTTCTGAAACCCATATGTGTTCTACATATGGACATAACCCTCTGGGAATTCATGCTCCATCTACCCGATTGAACGCTCCGTGCAACAAAGGGTGCATCCGAGATTGTTGAATTCACCAAACCATGGAAGCGAGTTTTTTCTAAAACTAGCGGTGTCCCATCCACTCGAGCCAACCCTTCACGGTTAGGCTTCCACGCGGTGCATCCGGACAATTAACCATGGACCCTTCTAGACTAAACCATATCCCGAACTTTAGAGAACTAGAGCCATAGTTAGGTTGCGAACTCATTGCATCATATTGTGCCTACTTGACTAAATGTGCATTATTTGTTGTGCATATATATTCTATGATTCTCTTAACCGTTTGTTGACTTGTGTTGAGACTACATAAATTAATGACTTAAAGAACTTTGCCTAATTAATTAATTAATTAATTAATTTGAGTTAATAAAGTCTAATATTTTAATCGGAATCGACCTAGTACGACTTTAGGCATGCCCCAGTTGACTAATAACACCGAAAACAGTCCCAGACCCAAGCTCCAATATTGGCGCCAAGGTCTGAGCTGTAGCGCCACACTATGGAGTGTAACGCCTGACGACAGTTCTGTCGCCTGGCACCAAGCTCCATAGTGTGACGCTAGTTCTGTCGCTTGGCCGACAGTTCGGATTATTGGTCGAGTCATCACCTAGGGTCTAATTAATCATTCATCTATTTAATTTCGGTTAATTTTGCTGTCAATAATATTTAATTGAATCAATGATCGAGTTTAGGCACTAAGTCCCATGGTCTTACACAAGAGTCCAAGCATGTCACTTACACTCAACGCACAAACCAATACATATACTTTGACCATGATTAAGTGAGTCTTGTGTGCGCGTTTTTCCGTCATTTTTTTTAGGGGAGTAAGTCGAATATTAATCCTCCAATATAAAAAAAATAATAATACTTAGTTCCCTAAAATAAAATATGTACATTATTTTTGCCAAAAATACGCACCCTTTTTTTTTTAATTATTCTTTTTTCCCTTAAAATAAACCATAAAGTCAAGATGATTCGGGTCAAGTAATTAAAACGCAAAATGGTTTAATTTACAACGCGTGGTCAAGAAAGGAAGGACGATTAATCAAAGATAACCTTTTCGTACAAGTCCAACTTTTCGACAAACCTATAGCTCGCAAGAGGAAAACTAGGGTTATGATGGCAACTCAAGAAGAAGTCAATGATCTTAAGAACCAACTGGCTACTGTGACTAAGACACTGAAGCTTCTCGCACTTAGGATCGATGATCCCGTGAAGCAACAACAAATGGACCTCATGCAAGAGAGTTTAAGCAAGTTGTCTAGCGACTACAAGTTTCAAGAGCTTACATCACAAGGGGTCTCGGTGGACAAGGATCTTCTTCCGCAGAAGTTCAACGCCAACGACATCCCAAAATTCAGAGCAATTGGCAACCCTTACTTTCATTTAAGAGCATTTGAAACAATAATGAGTATCAAGGGTATCGATAAGAAGGTCTTCCCTTCTCTTTTCTCACTGTCTCTCGAGACCGTTTGCCAACAATGGTTCTTTTCTCTCGAGAAAGAAAAGACCTCTACCTGGGAGTCTATAGCAAACGCTTTCGTAGATAGGTACAAGTGCAACATTCAAGTCGAGACTGACCATAGAGAACTTGAAATCCTCAAGCAGAAAGAGAATGAAGGCTTCACCTCTTTCTTTAACAAGTGGAGAGAAACCTCAGCCAAGATGATCGAGGTACCAAGTGAAAAAGAGTCTGTGAGACTGTTTATCAAAAATCTACAAGAAAAATATTCCAAGCATCTCAAATATCAAAATAATCTCCATACCTTCAAGGTCGTTTATGACATTGGGATCAATATTGAAGATGACTTGGCTAAGTCAAAAGCTGCCAACAATAACTCCAACAGTGGCTGGAAAGGAAAGAAGAACGACAATCCTTCTTCTTCCAAAACCGCCACTCAAATAATGTTAGCACCTTTAATTTAGGAGAAGTTCTTGCCATGAACAACCAAGGACAGAAGAAACCATTTAGGAGGAACTTCACTCCTATAGGCATGAGTTATGACATCGCATTTAATCGATTAAATGCAAAAGGTCTTATAACTCTTATTGGACCATTTGGGGACCCACCAGTTGAGAAGAGGTCGGTTAACTGGAATTCCAATGCACACTGCAAGTATCACCAAGGTAGGGGCCATTCCACTGAAAGCTGTTGGAAGCTTAAGGAAGCTATCCAAGACCTAATCGACAACAACAAACTGTCGTTGCCCACTGTCAGTAAGAAGCCAAGCATCGACAATGCACCTCTAGCTCATACCCTGGCTATCTCCGATGACGAAAACGAGGTTGACCCCTCCTCTCTCATTAGACCTGCCAAAGAAATTAGTGCCATAGAAAAAGAAGAGGAGATTTTTTTCGATGTCAAGGATAGTCTTCCAGAACCGGCGAATAAGGAAGATATACAATTGCTCACACTGTCTATGAAGGAGGCATTGCAATTACTACGTGAAGCTCTCAAAGTTATGAACGAACTCCATAAGAAATATGATGAGCTTCCACTTTCAAAAGAAGAACCTAAAAGAGAATTCACACCAGTGAGAACGACTTATGAGGCAAAGCACTTTCCCTTACAAGTCACTGAAAAAACAAAGAAAAGAAATAGAATCTACACTCCGATTGGGATCCCGTATGTGCAAATGTTCGAAATGCTTTCCGAGAGTAGCGAGATCAAACCTCTCGAACCGAGACCGTTCGAGTCATTAAAAAGGACAGATAGATATTACTGTCAGTATCATCAATCAGGGGGTCACACTATAGAAAACTGTTTCAAATTCAAGGATTTGGTACAGAAAATGATTGATGAAAAGAAACTGGTCCAATTTCAACAAGAAGAGGATACAACCATTAATGGAGTTTGGGACAGTGATGAAGAAGATGTCTATCGAAAGGACATTGTAGGACCTTCACCTTCTGTTTCATACACCACAGATGACATTTGGGCTGAGGAAGATTCATCAATAGACGTCCTCACAAGATCTGGGAGAATGCAACCTCCCGTTTCAACACAACCTATGCCAACCGTACATCAAGTTCCCATACCTATCATCGAAGACAACGACATTGTTAAATAGTTTAAGAAGACAAAAGTTGAGATGAATGTGTGGAAACTTCTGGCAACATCTCGAGAGCATGGGTTGGCCGTAATGAACGCCTTGGATAAAATCGTGATAGATTCTGACACTACTCCTGAGGGACTAGCTAACTTCCTCACAAGTGACCTTCCTAGTCCGATTAATTTGATCACCTTTTATGACAAAGATTTACCCCCAGAAGGTGACAAACATTACAAGGCATTAAACCTCCCGGTAGTCTGCAAAAGGATGAATGTTCCTATGACTCTTGTAGACAATGGATCGTCTATCAATGTCTGTCCACTTAGAACCGCGAGGATGCTCGGCATAAGGGATGAAGACTTAACTCCGTCCACACAAGGAATAAGAGCCTACGATAATACTCGCCGTGAAGCTCTTGGAAAGATTACCCTAAATGTAACGGCGGGAGCAATAGAACATGCTACTACTTTCCAAGTAGTAGATATCAAAGCTTCATTCAACTTATTGTTGGGACGCCCTTGGCTTCATGATCTAAAGTCCGTCCCTTCATCTCTCCTCCAACAAGTGAAAGCTATAGTTGGAGGAATTCCAATCACCATCGATGCTTCGCCAATGAGAATCAAATCCATAGAAAATCCAATCATTAATGTGGAGCACGACGAGGATGATGAAGACCTATGGGGCTTTAACGAAGAAGTCTCCTTAATCCAGGAGGATGAAGGGACCCTTCTTTGCCATGACCCCCATTCCAACATGATTGTCAACACCATGCTGAAGAAACAAGGACACTTTCCTGGGAAGACTTTAGGAAAGAAGAAAGGAATGGCAAAACCACTGGAGTCACCTAGCTTCCCTAAGTTAGATACTTTCGGACTTGGTTTTGAACCGACTCGGAAAGATCTCAAGCGAGCCCAGGAAAAGTTGAAAGCACGTAGGGACGCTCGCATTCAAAAGAAAGCAATTCCAATGGATCAGTACCCTCTTACGCTTAATGGTCAGTTCATAAAAGAAGGAGAGGACTATCCATGCCATGAATTTCCCGAGCCATTTGTTGTAAGCGGCATAAGACAACCGGGATTCGAGATTTTCTTGGATTGCTACTTCACTGATGAAATCCCAACTCCCGTCCATAAGGAGAAAGCACCCCCAGCTTTGACTTTAACGTCATGGGATTACTGTTTGGGCGAGAAAAGAAAAGCTTCGACCCCTCGAAGCTAATTACTCCAGCCGAAGGCTCACTACAAGGGTGGCGCAAGACTATCAAAGTGACTACTCCAAGCGGAAGGAAGATATCAATCACGACAGGGCAGGGACTGATGTTTGAGGAGTCGTCTAAGTCAGAGTCTTTCCCTTTAGAGTCTTCTAAGTCTTTAGTAGTGACACCTCCCCCTCCTATTTCTTCTCCTAGGATAGTTAGTGATCTAGTCCCTGAGGACATATCACTCTTTGATGTAATGATCTCAGAGTATAATAATATTTCTCATTCTCCTTACTTCTTGTGTTCCTCCCTAACCAAAGATGACGAGCATTGCTTATCTAACGATGAAAAAGACAAAGAAATTATTAAAGCAATGGAAACACTCGAAAATAAAACACCGGTAATCTAAGAAACTGAAACAGTTGACATCTCGAATGATTCAACTCATAAAAGAGAAGTTAAAATCGGATTAACATTGAATAAGCAAGAAAGAACCGATTTAATTAACTTCTTAAAGAATTTATCGATGTAGTTGCTTGGTCATATGAAGATATGCCAGGCATTAATAGAGAAAAAGCTCAACACACTATACCACTAATTCTAGGAATGAACCTTGTAAAACAAAAGTTGCGTTGAATGAAACCCGACGTAGCACTTAAAATAAAAGAAGAAGTTCAAAAACCAATAACTGCAGGTTTCATTAAGGTATCCAAATACCCCGAATGGGTCGCCAACGTCGTCCCAGTTCCAAAGAAAGACGGAAGGGTAAGGATGTGTGTCGACTATCGAGATCTAAATAAGGCAAGTCCAAAGGACGACTTCCCTTTGCCACACATCGATATTCTGGTAGATAACACGGCAAATCACGAACTTCTCTCGTTCATGGATGGGTACGCAGGTTACAACCAGATTCTCATGGCAGAAGAAGACATGAAGAAAACAACCTTTATAACACCATGGGGCACTTACTGCTACACGGTAATGCCATTCAGGTTGAAAAACGCGGGTGCTACTTACCAACGTGCAGCAACTGCCTTACTCCATGACATGATGCACAAGGAAGTCGAAGTATATGTCGACGACATGATTGTAAAATCAAAAGACCGTCCAGGCCATCAAGTAGCCTTAAGGAAATTTTTCGAAAGGCTAAGAAAGTATAACATGAGGTTGAATCCATCAAAATGTGCTTTTGGAGTCACCTCAGGCAAGCTTTTGGGATACGTCATATTCTGTAGAGGAATAGAGGTAGATCCAACCAAGAATAAAGCAATCATGTCAATGCCACCGCCTAAGACTGAGAAACAGATTCGAGGATTTATTGGACGGTTGCAATACATAAGTAGGTTCATATCAAAACTGACGACGATATGTGAACCAATCTTCAAGAAGCTCAAGAAGAATGTACCGGTAATATTGGATGACGAGTGTCAAAGAGCCTTTGAAAAGATCAAAGCCTATCTTGCAAATCCTCCCGTATTAGCACCAGCACTTCCCGGAATACCTCTTAGGTTATATTTGACGGTTACCAAAGAGACAATGGGAGCCATGCTAGCACAAGAAGTAGAAGGCAAAGAGAACGCAATCTATTACCTAAGTAAAAAGATGCTCGAAAACGAAACACGCTATACACCGCTCGAGAAATTGTGCCTCACCTTGGTGTGGCCACAACTAAGTTAAGACATTACATGTTGGTGCATACCGTTTTCGTAGTCTCCCGATTAGATCCACTTAAGTATCTATTCGAGAAATCTACACTCAATGGACGCATATCAAGATGGATAGTCAATCTAGCCCAGTTTGATGTAAGGTTTATGCCACAAAAAGCTATTAAAGGATCCGTGGTGCCAGACTTTCTAGCAGACTTTCCAATAGAAGACTTGACACCAATACAAGACAATGAATTTCCAAATGAAGACCTAATGGTCACTGAAGATGATACTTGGACCTTGTATTTAGACAGAGACTCAAACCAAAAGGGATGTGGCGTTGGAGTACTACTAGTATCACCTCAAGAGGAGCATGTTCCAATCTCCATAAAGCTTGATTTCGACGTTACCAACAATGCTGCTGAATATGAAGCATGTGTGGTAGGCCTTGAAACAGCTTTGGCATTGGAAGTAAAGAAGTTAAGGATATTCGGAGACTCTTCTTTAATCATCAATCAGATATCTAAAAGGTGGAAAGTAAGGAGCGAAAGCTTAGCCCCTTACCAAACCTATCTGGAAACTCTCACCGATCAGTTAGAGAAGGTAGATTACACATATCTACCTAGAGAGGAAAACCAATTTGCTGATGCCTTGGAAAGATTAGCCTCAATGGTTAGGATTCCCACATAAATCGAGCAAATGCCTATAACTATCGAAAAAAGGCACAAACCAGCATACATCCAGGCTATAGAATACGACGACTTAGTCCAAGGCGAAGAAGAAGAAGAAGAAGAAGAAGAAGAAGAAGAAGAAGAAGAAGAAGAAGAACCATGGTACACGGACATACTCAACTATGTCAACAATGGAGAATACCCTCCTCATGTTGACAAAAGAGCAAAGCGAGCGTTGAGACTTTTGGCTTCTCAATATGTACTCATAGACAACGAGCTACATAAAAGGGTACCTAAAGGTCGAGCTCTCTTATGTGTAGGAAAGATGGATGCACAAAGAGTAATGAGAATAGTTCACGAAGGAATCTGTGGCACTCATGTAAACGGCAAAATGTTAGTCCAGAAAATAATGCGAGAAGGATATTATTGGACTACAATGAATAGGGATTGCCATCAATACGTAAAAAGATGCCCTAAGTGCCAAATTTATGCCAATTTACATCATGTCCCTCCATCTTTTCTCTACACCTACACATCACCATGGCCATTCTCTACATGGGGAATTGACATCATTGGCAAAATCACTCCCCCGGGAACAGGAGGCCACAAATTTATCCTAGTAGCAATCGATTACTTTACAAAGTGGGTCGAAGCGCAATCGTACGCTAAACTCACTTCAAAACATGTAGCGCTCTTTATCGAAAGAAATATTATTTGTCGATATGGAGTCCCACATGAAATGATAAGTGACAATGGAACTCACTTTCAAGCCGAATGTGAAGAATTGCTACAAAAATACGGCATTCAACACCATCACTCTTCCCCTTATAGACCTCAAGCAAACGGAGCAGTCGAGGCAGCTAATAAAAATCTAAAGACTATCATCGAGAAAACGACGGAAAATTATAAGGATTGGCCTGACAAAATTCACTTCGCATTGTGGGGTTATCGCAAGTCAATCCGTACATCAACAGGAAATACACCATTTTTCCTTGGTATATGGAATGGATGTCGTACAACCTGTCGAATTAGAAATACCATCTCTACGCATTGCGCTAGAGAGTAAACTCGATGAAGTTGAATGGACTAGGGCAAGATATGAAGAATTGATTCTACTCGACGAAAAACGACTAGAAGCTCTACATCACACTCAGTGTTACCAAACTCATATGGCTAGGCATTTTAATAAGAAGGTCAAGACAAGAAATATCAAAGTAGGAGACTTGGTATTAAAAGCGCTAAGGAAAAATGTTTTAGATCCAAGGGGTAATTTAGACCTAATTGGTCTGGACCCTACATTGTCAAAACAATCCTGTCAGGAGGTGCAGCAAAACTAACTGACATGGATGGCAATGAATTCTCAAACATGACAAATCTTGACCAACTTAAGAAATACTACCCATAATTACTTGAGTAAGATACTCAAGAGAGCTTGGCCTGATTCCTTAAGAAAGGATACGTAGGCAACCCTTTACGGGTGCGGCCACTTTATTTTTTCGACATCTCCGCATTCAAGAATCAATTAAAAATTCAACAGAAAATCGGCAAATTATTGGCGTCGCAGAACAGAACCTGGCGCCAGCCAGAAGTCATTAGCGCCAGACGATGGAATTGGCGCTTGGCGCCAGACTTCAATGGCAGGCGCCAAATGCCAATAACTGGCGCCAATCTGGAAATAAGCTCTGGGCGAATTTCGGTGTTTTTCGGAAAATTTTCGACTTCCGTACTCGAAGAATTTTTGGAAAATTAATTTTTTCGATTTTCATTGCTTTTAAAAATTTGAAGTGAATAATCTAATTGAAAGCTGAAATTTCATTAATAAAATAAAATTACATTATTGATGGGATTTAAATAAAAGCTGAAATAAATTAACTTTAAATTATAATCTAAGTCTAATAAATCTAAAGCTAAGCAATGCTCTTAATCTTTCTTACCTTTCTAGTTCTTTTCCAATTCTTGTCTGCTTCCTCCTCTTCATCCATAACTTTGGCTAGTAGGAATCCTTTAGAGGACCTACATTCAATTTTGGAGTAGATGGTCTCCCCTTCAGCTAACACTCCATGCTTCTTTTCCACCCAAGCTTTTTTATCCGTGGTGTTAGCTTTCCTATTCCCTTTGTCTTTGGTAGTAACTTTCTTCCGAGGCATTGCAGGTGTTTTGAATTCAATTCTTGCACCTAAGTGTTCCTTGGCAGGAGTCACCCTGTCACCTAGACGATTCTTCACGTCGGTTCTACCCTGATCAATCGAAGATTTCTTCAGCAACCACTTCTTTATATCATTGGGCAAAGAAGGAGGAACCTTTTGGGTAATCACTTCCCATAAGGGTCTAGCGCTCCAGTAAGCATCGAATCTATCTACTTCTTGAGAAATAGGGTACTCAAAGGGAGGACGAAGATCCCCGGAAGGAATATTCTGAAGCAAGCCGTATTGTCTTTTTACCCTGCAGGGGTAATAATAAGTTACACGAGACAAGCTTGGAAGACGGCAGAAAGGTTGCTTATTAACACCAACCATCCTTTCTATTTTCCACCATGGGACGACCCACTTGATAGTGAAATCACGTGATTCAAAGACTTTTCTCCACCCATGGCGCCCAATTTTAGGGTTGCGCTTCTTCCTTCTCACAAAGCAATTGGGAGTATACTTTTCAATATCGTCCGGAGGGCTAATTAATCCTAGCCTCTCCATTAGCCACATCTGTAAATAATTGCAATGCAAATAAATTATTATTACAATACAAAAATATATTTTTTTATTTCTGTAATTAAAAATATTATTTTTTTACCTGTAATAAAATTGGAGAGCCGCGAAGAGGCGCTTTTGGGTCCCTTTTCAATTCATCTAGACTAATCATAGTCTCTCCAACTATTAATGGCATTGGATTTCTTCCTGATTCAATTTGTTCTAGTACAGTGGTTATAATTGATTGACCCTCATTATTTTTACCACTACTAAGTAAAAATTGATTAAGCATGCACAATAGGAACGCCCTTCTTCTATATATATGAAAAGATTCAGAAAGAGGTTTATCAAAATAATAGCGTGCAAATTCTTTCAAATTAACTATGTTGCCATCTACTATTTTTGATAAATCCCTTTCCTTTAAATTAAAGAAGTGCTCAAAATCCTTATAATAATATGCATCTACTCTAGGGATTGCTATAAGGTCAATCGCAGGGAAGCCTAAGATAGCACCAAATTCCTCTGGCAAAGGGCTAATCTCATCATACCCTATTCTGAAACAATGAGTATCAACATTCCAAAATTCTAAAGCGGTATGTATGAAGTCTAGGTCAAGATCTACCCCTTTGATGCCATAAATTCCCCCCAAGTGAAATAAATCTAATTCTTTTCTCTCCCTCGCATTAAGTGATCGACACCATTCATGAGCGTATTGGGTGAAGGTCTTGGTGACTAAAGACATGATTATTGTTTTTCTAAAGAAGAGAATTATTTAATCGCTGGAATTATGAGAAGAATCGACTTGCCAGGGGGATTTTTATACACAAATTGCGAGGAATTTCAATCAGACTAAAATACGGTATCAGCGTCAATTGGCGTCATAATCCCGTGATTAGCGCCAACCGCCAACGCTTGGTGCCACACGCTAAGTGTAGCGCCTTGCGCCACGCGCCATAGTGTGGCGCCAGCTGGCGCCAAGTTGCCAGACCAGCCGCGCGTGCTCAACTTGCGTTTTTAATATTAGACTCGAGTCGATTAATGACTTCATGGCTCCGTTTAATTTTCCTAAACATCTTTTCTATCCTTTTTCTTCATTAATTAAATATAGCTATTATTTTTAATTTATATTATTCTTTTTGGACTTTATTTTAAATTCCATACACCAGACATTCTATTCATTTTTTTCTTTTTTTTATTTTTTTCTTTTTGGGGGAGAGAGTCGGATACCCTCCATCAATAATAAAAATGACGGAATTTTTGCGCAAAATTGTTGTCACACTTTTTCTTGCACACACTAACATACACATAATAATAACAATCAAATAAATTCATAATAGCATAATTACACAAAATGTGTCTATAAATAATGAGTCAAAGGCAAAGTTCTACAAAAAAGTCAAAATAAAATATACACAGGAACAAACTACGGCGCCGGAGGACGTAGGCCCATCATATCATAAAATTGCGCTGACGAGGAGTCACCTCTCCACCAGCTCCAGCTCCAGCTCCAGCTCCAGTCTCCGTAGGAGGAGGAAGACTCAATATAGGACCACTCCAGCCAGGATCAACCTGAGGCTGAAGCCGCGGAGGCTGCTGCGATGACGAGCCTACCTCGTACATCCCACCACCTCTGAAAGCCGAGGTAGCCTCTCCTACCGGTGCAGCATGAGCACCCTCAGAAGAAGATCCCGAGCCCTCTGCAACGTCAGCTCGAGCAGCCTCAGAGCGACCGCCTCTACCCCCAGACGAAGTGCGACGACGTCTCGAGCTAGACCTCGCCGGATCCCTCCGCCCCTCAGGTCTCGCGCGGGTGTGAGAAGCGATAGGCTGGCCCTGCAAAAAGAGTTAAATTAGAAACAAAGTAAAATTGAAGCAGCAATGCAAAAATAATGAGTACAGAAAAGCTACCTCTCGGATGACGTCATCCCGACGGCAAGTGGCCGCATTCCTCATCCGGACGAGCTGGCTCCGGAAGGCATCTATGCATCGTGTCATCGCCGAAACCACCTCGCTTGAAAACTGTCAGAAAAATAAGTTAGTAAAAATGCATGATATATGAACACAAAAATTCTGAAAAAACTAGGCTTACTCTAGTCTGGTGGCGAGGAATCGACCGCACTACGAAGCGCTCACCCTCGGGAGCCGGAGAAATCATCTCCTCGATCGGCCCATACATCCCCTGGTAGTGGATGGACATACGGGGTGGCACGAACTCAGCAACACCATCCTGATAAAGCAAAGAATCAGTAAAGCATTACTTGGGGGCTACTTAGTGGAAAGTAAAGCTAAGAAAATCTTACCCTCACATCCTTAGCCGGTACGGAGGCTGGAGCTAGCAAAGGTAGTAGCTCCTCAGCATAACACCGCCCCAGGATCACATGGGACCGCCAAGGGGTGCCAGCTCCCTCAGATATGCTCGACAACCGCGCCTCGTCAAACATATGATGTGGTGGAGCAACGGGAACGACGAAGACATCAGAAGAATGCTGTCTAGCGACCCTCTCTCCTAAGTACGCAAACCCCTCCATAAGTCCCCAGAAAATAGCGACGCTCACCAGAGTACTGTGCGGCTAATCCAGGGACTGTCCAACCTCCCCACGGCCGGTATACCACCTCAGGTCCTTATAAAGAGCATCAATCAGGCAAGAATATGTCTAAAACATCGCGGAAAAGAAAGATAAACAAAAAAGTCGTACCGAGATGATCCGGTTCCGGACATGTGTAGTGGACATGTCCACATGGTGACCGCCCCAAGAGACGCTCACTGGAAATCCCCGCGGCGATGGTCTCGCCGGCGCAACGGAAGGAAAATACTCGTAGAACCAGATCTACAAGGAGTTAGAAGTGTGAGCAAATGCTAACTAATATGCAGAGCTAAACTTTATAGGAAATAAATGTTTACCTCTACAACCTTCCAAAAGGCAGACAAAGAAAAGTTCGTTCCAAAGGACCGGTGTCGACACGTGTCCCTCAACGCAAGAACGAAGTCAGCATAGGCCAAGCTGGCCCAGTCATAAGTCCCGATCCGGTGAAGATCACGGACAGCAGGAAGATAGTAAAGCAACGCTCTACTACCTTTGTCATGGGAGAATGTCCCAGACAACAACATCAGCACAAAGATGCACACCCGCTGCTCTCGGGTGGTCGCATCGTCATCAAGAGCCGCTGCCAGCGTCGAGCGGCGAATTCCTCTAGCACTGAACTGAGTCGTCTCTACCTCAGCTCGGGCCCGAATAGCGATTTGCCCCAACAGTTCCTCGACCTCCGAAGAAAAGACGTCGATTCCACTGTCAAATGGCAGTGGCACATAAGTGAACTCCAGTCCTGTGATGAGACTGAAGTCCGTAGGGGTGACCATCATCTCGCCCCAGGGGAAATGGAAGGTGTTGGTGGTGTCCCAGAAGAACTCCACCAAAGCGCGCACTACGTGATGACCCCCGCTAGAGGCGACCATAGCCTCAGAGGTCTCGAACAGAGTAGCTAGCCCGCAAGACTACCATAGGAGTCTCGTCTCAAGATCCCTGGCGATGTACATCCTGTACAAATCGCCTAAACCATCACAGCTAGAGCCGTGATGCCGTGTCCTCCCAGGCTCGGTTCCCTGTCTCACCCTCTCAGAAATATGGTGGACAGGGGCGAAGAACAAGGTCCGCTCATCCCACTTCGGAAGTCGACCAAGCGAAGTGGAAGGCGTGATGTCATCCTCTACGGGCTCATGCTCCTGTCTAGTGTTTCGAGACCGTGAACCCGAGCCTCGCTGTCTAGCCATGCTACATTGTGCAAAATTATCATAAATTAAGGTTCTATAGTATTTAAGGTTCGCCTAGCCGCATGATATTATGTTCGCAAAAAAAGACTGTGTAGTACTAAAACAGAGCACAAATTCAAATTGAGCATGACAACATTTTTCAAGCAATCAAACAATTTCTTGCAACACTATAGTGATTATTGTGACAAATTGAACAAGAATTGCTAGCAAAAACATCAAGAACAAGTCACATTGTTCTTCACGACCTTAAGAGGTCCAACAATGGCAAATTGCTCATTTCTTCACCAAATTGAGTCAAACAAGTCTCAAATTACTCCCAAGGAAATAAATAAACATAATCAAGCAATTTCATGGCATAAAACTTGACAAACAAAGAAAATTGAGCATTATAAATTTCGAATTTTCATGAAATTCGTGAATAAACATGCCAAGAATTCATAAAAACTGATGTGAGTTTGAAGAAAACTTACATAGATCAGGAAAATAGATGAAAAGAGCTTTGATGTGAGTTTGAAGAAAACTTACATAGATCAGGAAAATAGATGAAAAGAGCTTTGATTTGCAACAAATTTGAGCGAATTCGGTTGAGAAACGAGCAGGCAATGAGCAATTGAAGTTTCAGACTTCTTTCGAGCAGTTTCGTGATGAACAAAGCAGCGAAATGAAGAGGAAGGGGGTATTTAAGGAAATCCTCGTGCTG
Organism: Chenopodium album; assembly: GCF_948465745.1. Lineage (NCBI taxonomy): Eukaryota > Viridiplantae > Streptophyta > Magnoliopsida > Caryophyllales > Amaranthaceae > Chenopodium > Chenopodium album. The sequence goes on along the minus strand of NC_137834.1, from coordinate 37,017,327 downwards.
GCGCCAGGCCCTATGCATTGGCGTCACAAATTTGGCTTGGCGCCTGGCGCCAATATCAGCGCCTGGCGCTAAGGCCAGTTGTGTGGCGCTTATGGTTTTTCAGCGACGCCAAAGCATCCAGCCACCTGATGAGGTTGAGCTAACCTTCTGCAACATATTTTTGGGTTCCTTGGTACGCCAGTTAGCCCCTCTAAGAAATTTAACATGATTTAGTAATCGGCTTGATTACATAAAGTGATCAACCTTATAAGAGATCGCCTCACTTAGCTTAAAGCCCCTAAGCATTGGCTCATTAACGAAAGACACCGACGTATAGGTTCAATAGCAAAAGAGCACCGACATACAGGTCCAAAGCAACGAAAGCACCGACGTACAGGCATAGCGGGAGCAAAGTTCAGGCGAACTTTTAAAGATCGACAGACGTGGATCTTCGGTAATTTCCTTTGGAAAATTATCGCATCAAATGAAGGTGACTTCAAGAGAAGATATCTTCGACAACGTTCCCTAGCTTGTGGAAAGTTGTCACAAACAACTGGAGGTAATTTCAGGCGAAGTTGTCTCCGATCATATTCCCTCAGGCATGGAAGATGGACATAATGCAGATGGAGATTGTTTCAAGAGAAATAATCTTCGATGGTATTCCCTAGGATGTGGAATATTATCAATGCGGAGGAGGATCGTTTCAGGCGAAGAAATTTTCCAAATTTGGAAGCAGTTACAGGCGTAGCGGTTTTCAAGCGAGATGGCATTCTCTAGCTTGTAGAGGTCATCAAAACAGATCGGTTACTTTCAGAGACGTGTGCTCGACGGTGCAAGATACGCATTTCTTAACTCTTTTATCTGTTTAACTAACGCTAGTTTTGCAGGTATCGGCGTTGCAAGATTGATTTAGGATCGCAGAACGTTCTGAATCATTCTCCGTCCCTATCGCTACTTTGACTTTTGTTTTCGAAACTTGCGTTTCTCCAAACTCAGTCAAAGTGGGGGCTTCAGTAGACACCCATTTGTGTCTCCCCAAAACCAAACCCAATGATGAGTACCTTTCACGTCGAATCATAATCGAATGAAACGAAAGTGTGGAAAGTCTAGTGTTGCGGAAAGTTTTAATTTCTTTTCTCTTCTCTCTGTTTTTGAAAACTTATTTTTAAGAAAACAGCCAATCTAGTTTGGTTGGTCCATGATATGGGTCCAATAATAGTGTAGTTGGATGGGGCTTGCAAAGACCTTTCCAACGATATATTATAAGCCCAATTCCGATGAATATTGAGGAAGTTATGGCCAATTTACCAAACTAGGCCCGGTTTGAGCTTTATGTGCGGCCCAATGATCTAGGGGAGGGCCTAATATGATTTATCATTCCTAATGCAATTAGGAATAGTTTTAGTCATCTAGATTATTCTAGAAGGTTCTTTTCATTCCTAATTCAATTAACATTGATAAATTGACTTTTGTTGACTTTTCAGAGTTTTAATCAAAATCAAATAGCATTTTCGAGGAAATTATATTATTTTATCCTCCAGTACGGTAAACTTATCGGATTTTCGAAAACACGTTGGTATCAGGCTTGGCGCCTAACCCCAAGCCTTGGCACCTGGAACCAGGCCTAGCACCTGGCGTTAGTGCTGGTGCCTGGCGCCAGCTAGCAAGGGTTGGAGCCAGCTCTGTTTTCTGAGCGTCAGACTCTGTTTTGTCTAATTTATCTTTTTAGCTGATTTTCTCTATAAATATCGTATTAAAAACTCCGTTCTCATTCACCAATTGATTTCATTCATTCATCATCTACATTCAATCATCACTTATTCTCCCTAATCAATCACCAATTCTCATCATTCACAAGTTCTACAATCAGTTTTAATTAGCATTCTTTCTTTTTCTAAACTTTGTTTTCTCATAAAAAATTCTGCATTCACAAGATCTAGAAACACCTAGCCATATTCGAAGTTGCCTTCGCCTTAGACGTGAAAGGTTTTTATTTCTGAGGGTTTGGTCCCAAATCTCTATTTCAATTATTTAATTTAATTGTTTGATTATTATTTTCCTTGAAGTTACTAACGTGTGTATTTTGTTATTAGAAAGAGGTACGAGGCATCAAAGTAAGTACTTTAACTGATTAATTGATTTTATGATGTAGACATCATGTTTACATTGTTATTATGATATTCCTAGTATCATGTCTAGGGTAAATTTAATATTAAATATGTTTATTATGATTGCTATGATGCTTCCTATGTTCTTCCTAATATTTATGATTGTTAGTATCATGTTAGGGCTAAAGATTTGATTTTTATTGCTTAGTGACATGCTAGGGTTTGTTATTAATCTTGTTAGTATCATGCCTAGGATCTTACTATTATTATGCTTTAATATTAACATGATTATGATTATGATAATAATTGTTGTAATTTATGATGATTATGATTATGAATATTATTATTATTATTATTATTTTGATGATGTTTATTTTATTTATAATTATTATTCATGATATTATTTATTATGTTGCTTGATGATTATATTTTATTGTTATTGCTTGATCACACTTTTATGCATGTTTAAAGGGAATTTGTACTTGTAATCACGCTTAATAAGATATTTAATAATCTTGTTAGGGTTAATATGATTATAATTTCTAGTGATCGCCAATAATAGTTTATTTGTGCATTAAATTCAACCAACATAGATAAACAGCTTTAGGGTTAATCCTATTGATTGCATGTTAATTAAAAAGCGCACATGAATACGATCAGAATAAAGTAGAGGCCTATTATTAGGGCAGGTTCAATCTCTTTTAGGTTAGATTTGTACCTTCATCCCCGAACCCTTATTTGGTTCATGACCTTATGGAGTTGACGATCTCTTGGATCGTTAAGGGGTGTAACCTTCACCTCGTGAATGGTTTACAAGTTCCTAAAAAAACTTGTTGGCGACTCTCTTGCTCAATCTTCTTCCCTTTTGGACGCCACCGTACTTTAGTGTATGATCACAGTGGGGTTCAAGCTAGTGGGATTTAAAAGCTTGAAATTATTCCCTACATGTGTGTCAATTACTTGGAGAGGGAATGCTTTCTTCTTCATGGGTGGAGCTTTAGCATACTTGCTTTGAAGTTCCTCTCCTTGTTACTTTAATAATTCAATAGTTTCACCTAGTAAGTCTATTCCCTCCTACATTGACCATATAAGAATTGGCAATTCTTCCTTAGTTTCAAGTTCTTGTTCGGAAGGAAAATCATCCATGGCATCGAAAAAGATTTCCTCCCCTTCTTCGAATGCATGAATTTCTTCGACAGGTTTGATGAGAGATGAGGGATCAACATTGTTTCCTCATCAGAGATAGCCAATGAATCGGAGAGTGGTGCATTGTTGATGCTTTTCTTCTTACTTACAGGGGGGCAATGGTAGCTTATTATTATCAATTAAATCTCGGATAGCTTCCTTAAGCTTCTAACAATTCTCAATGAGATGACCCCTACCTTAATGATATTTGAAGTGTGCATTGGGGTTTCAGTTAGCTGTCCTCTTTTCAACTGGTGGGTCCCCAAATGGTCTAATAGGAGTTATAAGACCTTTTGCATTTAGTCGATCGAATGCGGTGTCATAACTCATACCAAAAGGAGTAAAGTTCCCCCTAAATGGTTTCTTTTGTCCTTGGTTGTTCATAGCAAGTACTTCACTCAAATTAAAGGTGCTAACATTATTTGAGTGGGTGGTTTTGGAAGAAGAAGGATTTTCGTTCTTCTTGCTTTTCCAGCCAATATTGGAGTTATTGTTAGCAGCTTTTTGTTTAGCAAGGTCGTATTCCATGTTAATCCCAATATCATAGACGGCCTTGAAGGCATGTAGATTGTTTTGATATTTAAGATGCTTGGAGTACTTTTCTTGGAGATTCTTGATAAACAACCTCACAGATTCCTTTTCACTCGGTACCTAAATCATCCTAGCAGAGGTTTCTCTCCATTTATTGAAGAAAGAAGTGAAACCTTCATTCTCTTTTTGCTTAAGTATTTCAAGTTCCCTATGATCAATTTCAACTTGAATATTACATTTATACCTATCAATGAAAGCGTTTACAATTAATTCCCAAGTAGAGGTTTTCTCTTTATCAAGGGAGAAGAACCATTACGGTTTCAAGAGATAAGGAAAATAAAAAATGAATTACTTTTCTATCAATACCCTTAATATTTTTTATTGTTTTAAAAGCTCTTAAATGAAAGTAAGGGTTATAAGTTGCCTTGAATTTTGGGATGTCGTTGGCATTAAAGTTCTGCGGAAGAAGCTCTTTGTCCACCGAGACCCCTTGTGAACTATTGCCCTGGAACCTATAATTATTAGATATCTTGCTCAAGCTTTCTTGCATGAGCTCCATTTGTTGTTGCTTCACTGGGTCATTATTTTGGAGGGTTAGGGTCTTTAGTAGTTCAGTAACACGAGCCATTTGCTTCTTGAGCTCATTAACTTCTTCTTGACTCGCCATTATCTTCTTAGCTTTCCTTTTCCGACCTATTGGTTTGTCAAAAAGTTGTACTTGAATGAAAAGGTTGTCTCTGATCAAACGCCCTTCCTTTCTTAACCACGCGCTGTAAATTAAACAATTTGTATTTTAATGACTTGACTCAAATTGACTTTGACTTTACGAGTTTATAAAGAAAAAGAAAAAAGCAAAAATAGGGTGTATATTCTTGGGAATCAAGTATATGGGTTCAAACAAGTGGTTTAATTGGAGGATTATTTTCATTCTTACCCCCCTAAAAAAATGACGAAAAAACGCGCGCATATGACTCTCTAGACATGGTCAAAGTGTATATATATTAGTGTGTGCTTTATTTGTGACTGCAAGTGACATGCTTTGACTCTTGTGTAAGACCATGGGACTTAGTGCCTAGACTAAATTTAGGAATAAACAAGGGTACTATTATTAACAAAATAATCGAACTGATTAGCAAACTATTTAATTACACTCGTCGTGATGACACGAGAAAAATGTTGAAATGTCGCCACAGCAATAGGACTGTCACTGCACACTGCAGTGCAGCGCCAGACGATAGCTTTGTCGTTCGGCGTTACAAATCAGCGAGTAGCGTTGCAGCCCAAATCTTAGCGCCATTGCTGAAGCATTATTCTGGGACTGCTTTAAGTATTTTTACTCTACGAGACATGCCGAAAGTCGTACTAAGTCAATTATGATTAAATTATTATGCTTTAATTACTCAAATTAATTAATTAATTAATTAATTAGGCAAAGTCCTTTTAGTTATTAATTAGTTTATTAAAGGCTTAAACACAAGTCAAACAAACGGTTAGGAAATGGGTTAATCAAAGAGGTTCCATGGTTATTAATTAGTATGCACAACAAATAATGCATAATTAGTCAAGTAGGCACAATATGATGCAATGAGTTTGCAACCTAACCATGACTCTAGTTATCTAAAGTTTGGGAAATGGGTTAATCAAAGAGTTTCCATGGTTATGAGTCCGGATGCACTACGCGGAAGCCTTACCTTTTGAAGGGTTGGCGCGAGTGGATAGGACCCCGCAAGATAAACTCGCTTCCATGGTTTGGTGAATTAAACATTCTCGAATGTACCCTTTGTTGCTTAGAGCGTTCAATCAGGTATATGGAGCATGAATTCCAAGAGGGTTATGTCCATATGTAGAACACATATGGGTTTCAGAAAAGTGAGAAAAACTCAATCAGGAAGTAGAATCAAGCCAACAGTGCTAGAATTGGTCAAAATTAGAACTCATATTTCTGGCACAGTATTAGAAGAACGCAGCGCCAGCCAACAGGGACTGTCGCCGCGATATAGCCCTATCGCCTGGCGACTGAGTTGACGTACGTCAACAGAGCCATATCTTCGGCGACAGGCTCTGTTTGCTAGACGCCAATTCCTACATGCCTCATCAGCTTTTTGTGTTCGTAAAATTTTCTAGTTTTTTGCAGCATTATTTCAGTTCTAGTTATGAAAGATATTCCTCAAATTTCCTATGTGTAAAAAATCCTATGTTTTTAACTCATTACAGATGATATTTCCAATGAGATTTTTTTTATGCATATGACAATAATGTTAATCAGAATTACGCACATGAAATACTTAGAACTTTTTGAGTTTCAGGGATTAAAATAGAAATCCTCCCAAGTTGAGTCGCCAAAAACTATAGGGAATATTTCAAGCATTACCCCAAACTTGAACCCCAATGTGATCATACACTTAATCATGGTGGCGTCCAAAGGGAAGGAAGCTAGAGCAAAAGAGTCGCTAAAAAGTTTTAGGAACTTGTAAACCATTCACAGGAAGAAGGATTAACCCCTTAACAATCCAGGAGATCGTTAACTCCAATAGGTCTGGAACCATGATAGGAAGTTCGGGGATGAAGGTACAAATCTAATATAAAAGAGAAAGAACTTGCCCTAATAATAGGCCTCTACTTTATTCTTCTCGTATTCATGTGCGCTTTCTGACTAACATGCAATCATTAGGTTTACCCTAAAACTGTTAAATCTATGTTGGTTGAATATTAAGGCACAAATAAATATATTATTGGTGATCACTTGAATTATAATCATATTAACCCTAAACAAGATTTTTAATTATCTTATTAAGCGTGATTACAAGTACCAATTCCCTTTAAACATTCATAAAAGGCGTGATCAAGCAATAACAATAAATATATCAAGCAACATAATAATAAAAGTCATAATAATCATAATTATCATAATCATGTTAAAGCATAATATTAATAGCAAGATCCTAGGCATGATACTAACAAGATTAATAACAAACCCTAGCATGTCACTAAACATTAAAGATCAAATATTTAGCCCTAACATTATACTAACATGAATATTAGGAAAGAAAAAAGGAAGCATCACAGAAATCATAATTGATATAAGCAAATCACCCTAAATATCATACTAAGGAAAGATTCCTAACATGATCACTACTACAAAAAGAGTGTTTTCTGGACGCTTTTTAGGCCTTTTTTCGACGCTAAAAAGCGTCGAAAAATTTTTTCTCGACGCTGCAAAAAAGCGTCGAAAATCCGTGAGTCGAAATTTTTTCATGGACACAAAAAAGCGTCGAGATTCTCGACGCTTTTTAGTGTCCAAACTAATATACGAAGCGTCGAAAATTACGTATTTCGCGCATTATCTCAAATGTGTGTAGTTTTTCCTGTCTACATAATCAAATTTAGCGACGCTTTTTGTTGTCTTGCGTTTATTCGTGTCAGCCTATGGTATGGCGGGAAGCTCTTTGCAATTTGAAAATGTGCAAATATGTAGACATTAAAAAGCGTCTAAAATTTTTTTTAAGCTTTTTTTTTTCCTTTTATTAAAATATTACCATCATATATACATTATAGTTATTTAAATTTGTCATAAATTAAATTTATTACATTAAAATAAAAATAAACAAATATTCTGTATAACTAGATGAGATTAATAAAAAAACAATAATTAATCAATAATAATAAGGCGTAGTTAATTACCAAATTTATAAAAGAAAACATCAACACAATTAATAAAAATAATAATAAAAAAAAGTCGCATATTATAGTAACTTGTCCGATCCCTAAATAAATACATCACTAATATAAATAAGACTAAAAACCAAAATAGATAGATGACGGCATTATAGACGATTTAGTCGCTTGTTTTGATGCTCAAGTGTCCCGGCCTATTCTCTTGTTGCACCTACATTGCCTTTTCCAAGCTTAAAAAAAAAATACAAATTATAAATTAGTACATTACACAATATAGGCTTATACACACACACTCTCACACACACACACACACACACACACAAGCTCTAAATTTCACACACACAAGCATTTTTGAATTTCACACACAAGCATTACACAAACGTCTTTGAGAATGCCAACACTTACAACAGGAATCTTATAAACGCCAGGCTGGCAGTTTTGTAACAGCAATCTTACACACACACACACACACACACACACAAGCATTACCCAAACATCAGGCTGGCAGTCTAAGGGGGATGCCAAAGGATGAGGCCACCTCAGAAAAGAATTGGGGATTATTTGATGCAAATGGGAAGCAAGTCTATATCAGTATGGGTCTGTTTTATCTAATAATACAACAAACCAGACTTATTGTAGTGCAAGAGATGGAGTTGACAAGAGGATTGTTCCTTTTTATTGCAGGCGAGCCTTGCTATGAGCCTGATAATGTATTTGCTCATGCTACTTATGCTTTCAACACTTATTATCAGAACACAGGAAAAGCACTCAACATTTTAAGTGAAGTTCACATTTTTGCTTAGTAATTATACTAGTGCCTGAAGAAATATAAGAAGAGAATCCTAATCATCTATCGAGATAAGATATTATCAAATAACATGTGCACAAAGATGACCTTATAGGACTTGAAAATGCTAATCATTCATATCATAACAGTATAATCAATCATTAATTAAAAACCATATGTGCGTTTTATTTTTAAAAAATCAAACTGCCAAGAAAGAAACATCAATGATTTCGCCCTGAAGACAAGTAAGCTGACATATTGGAAGCTGACATGTTAGCTAAACAAAGGGAAACAAATTGGAAGTTGACATGTTAGCTAGTAAGTGTTGAGAAAAAACAGGACAAAACCATTCTGTTGGATTCAGGTTCTTTAGGTAAAGTATTCATTCTCCCTTAAAAACTCAAGAGATATTTCTTATGTAGTAAATGAATCCCCAAATCTCATTATATTGCTAATCTATTCTATGAACATTATCAGAGCGGCTCACAATATCTAAAGCAGCCTCAATTTTTACTCAATCTTAGCAAAGAAATCCCACAAATTCATTAGTATAGAACCACAGATAAAATAATATTCCATTCCATCATGCTTTATATCATGGTTTTAGGCTCAAATATAGCAGCATGATATAGCAGCAAAAGATGGAAGATAAGTCTATACATCTCAGGCATTCAGCTTATGTAGGGGAACGGACAGCAAGCAGCAGGGGAGCAGGACAGCAAGCAGCAGGGGAGCAGGGCAGACAAGCAGTATAAATGGATTCAGTTCTGAATTCAGTTCTAGATTCAGTTCTGAATTTAGTTCTGAATTCAAACTTCCAAAAAATCAGGTCTGAATTCAGTTCTGAATTCAATTCTGGAGTCAGTTTTGAATTCAGTTCTGGATTCAGTTCTGAACTTCATATCTGAATTCAGTTCTGGATTTCAGCTCTGATTTTAGTTATAAAGAAAAATGTGACTTTGTTACCTGATGTTTTGCCTTTCCTAAGAATTCGGATGCTTTGTTTAAAAGACCCGGAGATGTATTCCCTTGACGAACTACACCTACAATCTGAGAAAATTGTCCAACAAGCGCTTTAAGAAGAAGATTGTTGTGTCCGACCAATCATTGTTGTCCTAGGAATACTGACAACATCATCGGGAATCAAAAACAACAGCAACAACATTGCGCAGCAACAGTAGCAAGGTCAACAACAGTGTGGTCAACGTTCTGCTACAAGAACAACATCCATCATTTCAACTAATGAATAAAATTGAATTAGTAATATATACGAATACCAATTATAATGATTTAAAAAGAAACCACAGCTATGACTTTAAAGCAATAACTAGAAACCACCCTTTTCTTTCAAATCCTCACCATTCATGAATCAACCCAAAAATTCAAATTTCATCGCAACAAAAGCAAAACACAACCCAAAATTAATAAAAGTTCACAATAATAGGAACATAGGGAGCGACAACAATGGACCAAGCAAACACTCCAAATCAAAATCAATTATTACTGAAAGAATTGGAGTACAAAATCAATTGAAACAATAATAATGTAACACTTACCCAAAATCCTAGGATACCTTGATCCCTTAAAAAAAATTTATACCTTGATCCATGCACTATCAAAGCAACCCTGCTCAAAAAACTCAGTCATTTAATCTAGCATCAAATTTCTCTCTCCATTACCCTTTTCTTTGTCTTCACAATTAACAAGTCACTAAAAAAATTCGACAAACACCACAATGAAAGGCTCATCAACAACTATTCTTCAAAATCCCAAAATACTTTGACTGATTAATATGATAATATGATTATCAAATAGAAATTAAAAGCTTCATGGCTCACATGGAAACTCTGGTTTTCGCATTCTTAGATGCCTAGGCTCAAAATATGTCTTCAGCAAGTAATGCTATATTGCTATGTAACTCTCATAGCAATGAATATGGATTTGCAGTTCTGTATTTATACCATAATGACAGGATCCTGTTACATAATAACTTGAACACTAAATCAGGTTTCTATCTACATGGAACTTTAAAGAATGTTGCAGCTCCTCTGAGTGGTACATAATCTCTTTGTAAGATACAATAAAGCTCATGGAATTATTCAAAGAGACAGTATTCCATACAATCATCAGGATTCTATAACTTTATTAATTAAGTAATTTTTTTTTTTTTTTTTTTTTTTTTTTTTTTTTTTTTTTTTTTTTTTTTTTTTGCAAAGTGAGTAGAGAGCTAGAGGGTACAAATAATACAACAAATTACTAACTCGTAATTTTATGCTACAATTTAGTTGAAGAAAAATATATTATAATTCAGTTAAAGAGAGTCGATTTTAACTGAAGTTCATCTTTTTCCAACTCATAATTTCAGAGTATAATTTCTATAATTAAATTATTTCTCTCTTATAATAATAAAATATACAAACATGGACAAAACTTTACCAAAAAAAGGATAAATATGTATACAAAAACCTAGCACATAAAATGGCTCTTTCACCTATAAATAAGTATGAAAAAGTTCTTAAATAAATAAACATATCTCCATACAAGCTTGTGAATATCATTCTTTGTAGTTTTTGAAGCAATTGTTGACCTCCTTGGAAAAAAAATGTAAGCTTAGATTTATTAAACTTGAGTCCTAGAGTCCTATAGGTAAGTTATTAGTACACAAATAGTATTTCTTTTATTGATTTCAGTCAAAGTACATAACAAGATGGGACTACCCACAGGCAAGTGAGGTTGAGCATAGGTGAGCTTAGCTTTGTCAAAGTAGAATCCTAGTAGTTTTGTAAGCTCACAAAAATGATTTCTTTTATTGATTTAAGTCTGAATAAAACAAGATAGGACACAATCACAACAACGAACACACACACACACATACACACACACACACACATACACACACACACACACACAAGATAGGACATAAACACATCCATGAAGATAGCTGGGGCAGCATCTCAGTCAACAAAGGAAGGTAGTAGCGAGTTTGCAACAACACCTCAATCCGTGCAGCAGCAGCATCAAACAATAACAGCAGCAACATCAAACAAGACTAAAATTAGAACAACAATTAATAATAAAAGCAACAACCTGCAACACCCAACCTGTTGCCAAGCCACCAGCCATGACGCTGCCAATGTGGCTGCTATATTATGTCAGGAAGACAAAAGCACCAGGGAGATCAAGTGAAGAAAAAACTTCTTCAAAACCTCTTAATCACAGTCCCTAGCACGCCTTTAAAAAAAAGAATGGAAGAAAGCAAACCTAAAGAACTTTAACATTATATTTGATGCATATATCTAGAGGAGGAATTAATTATTAAATTGTAAAATCATATTAAAACCAACAAAATTACAAGCAACATTTGCTAGGTAAAAGCAACAACCAAAGATGAATGGAATTTGATTAAAACTAACTAATAAAAAATATCTATCAAACATCCAATTAAAAGGAACAAGAAACTGTCATTCCGATTTGGTTATCTTTGCTTCATTACTTATTACTTCTAAAAATCACAACTTTTCTATAGGAATTTACTTCAAAATCTCCAATTCAATCGATTGTATATAAACGTCTTTTAAATTCGCACATGAAATCTACAATTCAATTGATTGAATATAAACTTCTTTTAAATCGCAAGCATATATTAAAAAATCAAACAACATCAGATCATAATTTTGTGATAATATTAAAAAAAAAAAGTTTCGAAAAACAATTTAATAGACTTCAATCAAAAGAGAAATTCGAATTCGTTCTAAAATGAAAGATGTACCTTATAATCAACGGCAACATAGAGAGTGAATAAATCGATCACAGTTCAAAGTTAGTAGAGAAATTTCACCAAGCATAATTTGGGGAATTGCAAGAAGATCTAGATTTAGATCGAATTCATGAATCTCGTGAAGGAGGGAGGAATAATTAGGGTTGAGAACTGAGTAGTCTGAGTTTTCTTTTTTTTTTTTTTTTGGTTTATTTTCCCCTTAAAATTGAAATGTGGGCTGAGTTGTGAGGTACTAACAATTCACGTGCATGACATGTGCTTGTCTTCGACGCTTTTCAGCGACAAAAATTGCTTTCGTCACCTAAAAGTGTCGAAAAAACGCGGATACTAAAAGTACCCACTGACACCCCTTACCCAGCGTCGAAAAAACACTCATTTTGTAGTAGTGGATACTAGGAATCAATAAAACGTCCTAAACATGATTTCTATTTCAAAATATCAATTAAGAAATTAAAGCACTTACTTGGATGCCTTGTATCCCTTTCTAATAACAAAATACACACGTTCGTAACTTCAAGGAAAATAATAAAATTAAAGAATTAAATTAAATAATTGAAATAGAGATTAAGAAAGTTTAGACTAGATTTGGGGCCAAACCCTCAGAAATATCAAACCTTTCACGTCTAGAGAGAAGGCAACTTGGAATGATGTTAAGTGTGCCTAGATCTTGTGAATGCGGAATTTTGTATTTGAGAAAAGGCTAGTTTACAAAAGAGAGAGAGAGAGTACTAAGATTTTCTTGATTTGAGTTGGTGATTAAAAAACTGAAGTTTTAGGAGGCTATTTATAACGAAAATCAACCGGATTATGATAAAAAAGAATCAGAGTTTCGAAAAGAAAAAAACACGACGCTATCGCCACAGACAACCCTGTCGCCAAGCGACAGACGTGTTGCCACAGCGCCAGGCCTGTCGCCAGGCGACAGCCTGTAGTGTGGCGATGCAATCAGTTTTT